>NC_138983.1:91284046-91939785 GCF_964341445.2 Mesoplodon mirus | reverse complement strand
TCTCCTCTCCCCAACTTCTCATCCCAGCAGCGCAGGGTCAGCGCTCAACATCCCCTCCCCACCCCATCTTCAATTTCCTGCTCTGTCCCGGGCTTTCAGAAGCTCCGGGAACCATCCACACCCGATGCCACAGACGCCACAGGCTCCACGACCCAGGGCCGTCTCCAGCTCAGCTCGGTGGCAAGGGGAACGGGCAGGAGCGCCGGACACTCAGCCGCCCCTGCGGCTTCCCGGCCCCGGGCGGGTGGCTCCTCCAGTGGCCGAGGCTCCGGATGCGTGAAATGGCTCCAGGAGCGCCTGGGGCAGGCCAGGGCCTACGCAGCGGGAGGGACCGAGGCGATGGCGGAGCCGGGTCCTCATCTCTCTAGTCAGCCAAACACGCCCCGGCGGCCCGGCAGCCCCTGGCTTGCAGCCAGTGGCTTTCTCTCTTTTTTAAACCTTCCGGCCTTGCCAATTGGGACAGGATTTCCAGCCCCCGCCTTCCCTCCTCCACACCCTCCGTGCAGGCCCTTCCAACCTCCAGGGAGGTGACCCCCGCCCCCGGGCACCGTGAGTCCCTGGCCCCGCCAGACCCTCCCCCGCCCCCGCCACTTGGGCCACCTGGAACGAGCCGCTTCCCAAAGCGATCGGCGTCCGGCCGAGTCTGGGGCTGCTGCTGCGTCCGGGGAGGAACTCCCGCAGCCTCCAAAGGTCCAGGCCTGCCCGCAGCGGCATGCAGAACCGCCCCCTACTCGCGCTCTCTTCGAAAGACCAGACGCGGGGGGAGGGGGGCGGGGAAAGTTTAAGGCCTGTCTTTAAAAAAAACATTTAACTCTTCAGATGCAAGAATTTGGGTGCCCTTGGCACGGTTATGAGCGCTAGGGTAGAACAATAGAAATGGGGGGTGCCGGAAATGGTGCAGGAAGACCCCTATAACCCTATAAACCTCTCCTCCCCCCTCGCAGTTACTATTAGCATTAAAAGATCCCAGTGCCTTCAATGCAATAATGCCTGTTTATAACTTTTCCCTGCTGGGTCCCCATACCCTAAACAAGCCCCCTCCTCACGTTTTGCAATCACCAGGGCAAAGATCGCTCCCAAATCTGTGACCTCCCGGAGCTCTTGGGCCTCTCACCTGCTCTGCCCCTGGCACCCTGACCTCACTCACCCTCTTCCCCCACAGTAGTTCCTCTGGTTTGCACCTAGACAATAAATTTAGTTTCATTTAGCTTCCGGTCTTTAATTTTAGCAGGTCTCCTTTTTGCATGCAAATCAATATGACAATTACCATCTAAAAGCTCGCCCAGCCCCGGGCCAATGTAAATAGATCATTGTCCGCCTTCCACAAAATAACACCGGGAGTCTGTGATGCATAACGAGATTATACTGGAAACTGTCTTTTAGATCAAATTCTATTTAATGCTGTCAGGATCTTCTCCTAGCGGACTTCCCCGCTAGTCTAATCACGGGGCGCCGGAGCCCATGGGTGCCGAGGGGCGATGACTGGCCGGGGAGACATGGTTCTAAGAAATAACAAAGTGCGGGGACGCCCCCCCCCAATTCCAATACCCTCGACTAGAGGCCGGCGGAAATGAGCCTGCGCTGGGAAAGGGGGCCTGCTACAGAAACGTTGCGGGGGCGGGAAAAGCTCGTTGGTTAATTCCCATCCAACAGAAAGTCAGCTATCCCTTCCGGAGGAACACATGGGGGGCAACCAGCGAAAGCCGACGGGCCGGGCTGGAGGTTGGGAGACGTCCCCGGCCAAGTGCTCGGGGCACAGGCGGCTTGGCTGCCACGGGGGTGGCCTGAGAAGACCTTCCACTCCTGCCCCGGCCGCTTCTCAAGCCAGCGCCACCATCTAGGCCCCGGCAGCGCAGCCAGCCTTGCAAACAGACGGGAATCCTGCCGGCCGTTCACTCGGGCGAGGCAGCCTGCTAATCCTCCCTACGCTGGCCGTCCCCGCACGGTCTCCTGGGGGGGGGGGCGGAGGGAAAGTAAGCATACCTCCCCTTGATTCCGCCCAGAGGCCGAGCTTCGCACTTCTTTCGGTTCAGTCTCTCTCAGTTCACTAGGCCCTGCGCCACCTTAGCAAACAGGGCTTAGAGGAGCGCAACATCCCTTGCTTCCGACCCAGAATGCAAAGCTACTCCTCTTTTTCCTCCACCATCCATCCTCTCAGGGTCCAGAACTCAAAAATCTTTCAGAAATCCTCCTACCTGCTCAAGACATACTCTCTTCCCCACTCTAGATGGGAAGAAACTATAACCAGAAGCAATCTTAGTAACCAAGGGCCATCCACCCTTAGCTAGGCACCGTCGCCCTCACTTTCCCTCTAGCCGAAGACACAGTATTTCCCAGTGAATGAGTGTGCGAATGTGGTTGTGTGGCCCACACTTCCGTGCCCTGCTGTGTCTCACCGGGCAGGAAAATCTTCATCAGGCACTGAGGAGTTTTTGTCGTTCAGCCTGTGTATCTAAGCATGGATGTATGCATGTGAATGCTTTTTGTGTTTCCAAGTGACCCTCTTCACACCTTTAAATGGGCTTTTGTCTCTCGAACGAACTTACAGAAATTCTGCTCCAGTTTCCAGCTCAACAAAGTCTGGGATTTTCTCCTAGAATCTCGCTCTACGTCTCAGTATTTGCATACCCATGTTTACATTCCTCGCGGCCAGTTCTTTCTCTCTTCTCTATCTCTTGTTCCATGTGGGCACCAGAGCCCAAGTGTCTTGATTTGTCTCAGCACATGTCATTCAGGCGCACATCTTAATCTGTGCATTCCTGTCTAACACGTACACCTCCCCACGACTTACATTCTTGCTTTGCCTATAATGGGGCTCGTTCCCAGACCAATATGGGTTTGCAGTTTAATGTAACTAGAGGATCCCCTAAGACTACAAACCCTAAAAGGAAGAGGAGGGGGAAGGAGAGAGGAGTGTGACTAATGATTCATTTCTCTATAGGGTAACCCACCTGCCTCAGGGGTCTACCTCAGGGAAAGAACGAGACCAATGCCTGCAGAGTTGTATTAAATTTTTAGACCCATTCAATGTTGACCCCATGGATGTGTATACAAATGATTGATCTTGTACACATCGCTGTCCAACTCCTGTTTGGAGGCTGCCTCCCTGCACATATCTTATTTGAACTCTCCACAAGTTCATGGTTAAAAGTGTTTTTATTTCCATAGACAACTCAAGGACCCCTTTGCTCTCTCCGACGCATACCTGTACGCACTGGACAGGCATTTCAGGCTTGGGTCTTTGGTAGGCAACACTCTCGGTCAGAGGCCCCACTGACTAAAGCTCTGAGCAGACCTTCACATACTGGGCCGCTGGGAACGGTAAGGTCTAACCTCTGCATCTCCCCAACTCAGTTCCTTAAGTGAGGGTGCCCACTGTGTGTGTTCACACCTTCCCCATTGAGAAGTATCGGGTCAAATTAGATCACCTAGCAGCTGCGTTTGGTTCGTCGAAGAATCGAGCCCAATGTACCAGGATGTGAGATTGCATACACAGAAGAGAAAGGAAAACCCTAAGCCCAGACTCCCGCCTCCTCTCCCCAGGGGGCTACTTTGCCTCCAGGAATTTCTACTACACTCCCCACCCCCACTCTCCCTATCGTCTTTAAAGGGTTAAGAGAAACCCTCGCAGCCTTCCCTCCACCCTGGTCGCTGGGCCCGAAGGCTCGCTCGCTCACGGGGGTCTGCCGCCGCCTCCGCGGCCCGCCCCCCCCTTCCAGTCCTTCAGCCGGGAGGGAGCCTGCATGCCTGTCTAGACCCATCTATCACAGGCACACCAACAACACCCACGAGAGCGCGGAGACCCTACCCAGGTCCCCCTGCCCGCACGGTTCCCGGTGGACAGAACGCTGGAGCGTGACCGCGCCTGCAGGGTCGGGGTGGGACTCTACGGGCTCGGGCTGCCCCGAGGGCACAGCGGGTCCGCCCCGGCCCCGGCCCACAGCGCTCCCGCCAGCCCGGCTGCCGGGGCACAGTCACAGCTCTGCGCGCTGGGCAGTCCGATTTTTATCTTGTCTAATCCCAAACTGGGCGGGGAGCAGCAGCCAGGCAGCGACGCGAGCGGGAGCGAGTTAAAGACACAGTCGAGGCGACCGAGAGCAGGAAGAAAGAGCGGGCTGCGCGGGCCTCGAGGCGCCGCACGCAACGCGCCGCCCGGCCAAGCTACACTCACCTCCCGCTCGCCCCTCGCCGCCCATCCCTCCCCACTTCCCAGAGGCGCTCTCCGCAGCCCGGGCCGCGGGGTCCCGGCCTGTGTGGGAGGCACAGGCCCGGCCGGCCCTGCAAAGGGCTGGAGAGAATCGCTAATGAGCTGTGCGGCCCATTGATCCGGAGAACACTTCCTAATTAACTCTCAGTCACCTACTGGTGACAGTGCCTCAAAGGACAGCGCTGGGGCCGTCCGAGCCCCAACCCCGACCTGCCCGCGGAGCGCCTGGCGCCCGAACCCCGCGCCCCCCCCAACTACCCCAGGCAATCCCGGTGAGTGGCGGCGTAAACCCGCACACTAAAGGCCAGCCTCGGATTAAACCTGGACGGCATATTAATCACCGCCATCTCCCCGCTTCCTCCTCGCGGTGAAATCATGCCCAAAATAAACACGGGAACCGACACTGCAAGGCCCAGACCAGATTAACGGGTCGGGGGTGGAGTGGGAAGGGTCGAGAAGCAAATGTGTTTTCCAAGTGCCCACGTACAGGAGTCTCGGAGGCCGACAATTAAAATGCCTTCCACACAAGCAATTCTGTTGGCCAAACCGAATCCAACACCTCCTAAGGATTGATTTCGGCCCGCGGTGTCCGTTTCCAGTGCCACAGCAAGTGTCACATGGCTACAAATACCCAAGTCTGTCTGCGTTCACCACCCACCACCTTCTGGGGTGGGCCATTTCCTCCTCGTTTTTATTCCTAAGTCATTTTAAGGATTTTTCTCCAGAGACTACCCCTAGAAGCAAATACCACTACCCCTCCTCTGGCCTTCTCTCAAAAAAGAAACAAACAAACAAACAAAAAAAACAGCTAAAACCCTGAGCTGTCTACTCTAGACACAAGAGGCTGTACGAATACCTATTTGAAGCGCGCTGGTTTCTTTTTTTAAGGTTTGCTTTTAAATACACATAACCCTCCCCCTCCTTCGCTCTTCCATCCCCGCAACCCCCCAACCCTTTAGACGCCGGCGGCGCGCGCCCTCGCGCGCGGGCACTCACAGCCTCTAGCTGGAGATCGCGAACTTTCTGGAAAAGATTCATTAACTGCAAATTAAGCCTCGCCCCGGCTTCGGCCTACACGCGGCCAGGCTCAGCCGTCTCAGGGACCCGGGGACGTGCCCACTCAAGAGTGCAGGCGGCGGGAAGCCCGCCGGGACCACGCGTGCCTCGAGCCGCCCTACTCCGCACACGGCGCCCCGGGGCTTGCTTGGTAAACAGCAGGAGCACGTCGCCGCCGCCCCGAGCCCCCTAGTTGGCGGAGGCTCTGCAGCGCAGCCGCCCGCCTGCTCCGAGCGCGGGCCCCAAGGCGCAGCGGCGCCTCGCCCTCCCCGCCTCGGCCGAGGATCGCGCCCGGGTGCGCAAGTTCCTCTTCGCCCTCAGCCTCTGCGCCGCACGCCCTCCGAGTGGGACCAACTTCCTCCGGCCGCAGACTCGCACACGCCCTACAGGGCTTTCCACCAGACTCCACGCTACCCAGAGGAGGACCCAGGTCTCGCCCCCCCGCCCGCCGCCGCCCCCGCCCCCGCACGATCTACCCCCACCCCTGGGGTCTCACAACTTAAAACCAACCCCACGACGTCGCGGGGAAAGTGGGGGTGGACCAGGGTGGCAGATTACAATTTTAAAAGAACATTTACAAAACAAAGCGTCTGACCTGACTGGCTGGCGGGCGGGCGGAGTCGGAACCCCTCGCTCTGCTCCATTTCCTAGTATTTTTGTTTTAATCCACGTGATTCACGCTTTGGAGCAAGCCAAAAAAAGCCAAAAAAAACCCCCAAAACCGGGACTCCCCTCCCGAGTCGCGCGGCAGCGGCGGCAGGTCGAGCTCGGCTCGGCCCGGGGCGCCCGCCACACACACCCTCGCGCACGCACACGCCGTCGTTCCACGAGCAAGAACGAGCTGCCCCCGGAGAGGCGAGACGAGGCAGCGGCGGCTGGGGGTTTTTACAGTTCTTTCCCGAGTCGAAAAAGAAAGCAGACGGGAACCCGCCGCCCTCCCTTTCCTGCTAGCGAGCTAACGCCGAGCCGAGCTTCCCAACTTCCAGACCAGCTCACCCCCCCCGCCCCCCACGCCCGACTCGCGGCACTCAGCGACGACCGCGCTCCCGCGCACACAGGCACACTGCCTGCAAACTTCCACTTCGCGAACTCCCTGCTCTCCTCCCAGCCCCGAGGGGGGCGGCAGCCCCCCCCCCGCCGCGCCCCTTCCTCCCCGAAGCCCACGCTGGGCCGCTTAGGTTGGCTGCATTTTTAATAACTTACAGCTAGGAAATAAAAACGAAAGCGAGCAAAGCAGCCAAAGTGAAGCGCGAGGCACAAGCTTCGAGGGGTACGCGAGAGAGTCAGAGGAGCCACCCGCCGCTAGTCTGGGCCCCGAGGGAGGGGGCCGACTGCAGCCCGCCGCACGCACGCCCGCCAGCCCGCGCGGCCTACGCGGGGAAAGGTGTTCCGGGCACTGACCTGAAATCCCCAGCCGGGGAGTAAGCGGGGAGCCTGCGATCCGGCGCTTTGAAGTTTTCCCTGGAGCAGAGTCGAGGCGGCGAGGAGGAGCGACGGGAGGTGGGGTGGGTGGGGAGAGGTGTGCGGGGTTGGAGGAAAGTGGGGTGGCGACGTTGGCGATGGGAGAAGGGGCCGGGCTGGGCCGGGGAAGCGCGGCGAACTGCAAAGTTTGCCGTCCCCCGCTGCCCGCAACCCGCTCGCGGCGCCGCGCCCGCTCGCCTCCCCCGCCGTCTGCTGCCAGCCGGCTGCCCTCGGGGTCGGCCCCGCCGAGGGGTGGGCTCTGGGCCGGGTGGGGGCGGGGGCGGGGCGGGGCAGGGCGGGGCGGGCTCAAAGCTTCCTGGCAGGTGGCGACAGCCCCGCGCGATCCTCCGGGCTCCGGCGGCTGGGCCGGGCTCGGCCGGGCTCGGCCGGGCTCAGCAGCTGTCGCGTCGCCGCTGCTGCCGCCCGCGCTCGGGCAGGAGCCCCAGCGCCATGCTGACGATTAGCCGCGAGCGCCAGCTCGGGCTGGGTGTGTGAACGTGTGTGTGTGAGTGTGTTGGCCAAGTCTTCCCTGCGCGGCGACAGCGCGGCTGGGGCTCCCCGCCCGGCAGCTCGCGGGCTCCCCCTCCGCCGCCGCTGCCGCCTCGCTCCCGCTCTCGGTCGCGGTCTGGGCTCCGGCGCGTCTTCCCCGCTGCCGCCGAGCTCGGTTCGCGTTCAGCAAGGAGCGTAGCTCCGCCTCACCTCGCCGCTGGGAGCCCAGGCTCCGTCTGACGCCGCGCGCCGCGATCCCAACGCGTCCCCCCTCCCTGGTTCCCTCCTCTTCCTCCTCCCCCTCCCTCCGCCCTCTAGCTCGCCCTCCCTCCCAGCAGCCGCCTCCCCTCCCCCCGCAGGCGCAGCGCTCGGGCGACAGCCGCCTGCCCGACGCCTCCTCCAGCTCTCGCAAGTTTGAGCTCCCCCAGCCTCCGCTCACCCTCCGCTCACCCTCCGTTGCAGCGCCTGGGCGGTGGGGTGTCGGAGGGGTGATTCCCCAAGAAAGGTTTGCCCGAGTTTCCCCAGCCGTCATCGATTCCCGGCGCGTTTCGCCTAGCTGGGTCCGAACCCCAGACCACCTGGGTGGCGTCCCCCTCGCCCCATGTCCTCCCCTCCCCCGCTTGGACCGAGTTGGCTGCGCACACCCCGCCCGGGCGCGCGTCCTGGGCGAGTGAGAGACCGACTTGGGCGGCGGCGGCGGCGCGGGCGGCCCGTTGATCCTGAGCCGAGGGGATGGGGGGCGGCGGGGGCGGCTCTCCCAGCCGCGCGCCGAGACCCGGAGAGTTACAGAGCAGGCGTACATTGGAGAGAGCTTTCCTATATAGGAGAGCCAAGAATTTGTTACTTCTTGAGGGGGGAGCATGAAGGTAGGGGACCCTATAATGAGAATCCTAGGATTGCTTCTAGATTTCTAACTTGGATAAATGACAGGACGGTACTCTTTGGTGGATACTAAAGGAACAGTAACAGCAGCAAAAGTCTAAGAATGGAACTTTAACATATCACAATGCCACCTTTAAAGTAAATTTGGCATTCTCCTCCTTTTTGAATAAAAGAAAATGCATTAATCCAAGACATACACATTCACACACCTGCTAATATCTGCTCTTCTGCAATCATGTGTTTTCTGTATAGTGTCTAAATATCTATTCCAGTTGAAGTAGTGCTTGAACACTTCAATATGCCTCTTTCCATCCAGAAAGAAAAACTGTCTATGACTGTTTCAACGTATTTTAAATATATGTATAATCATTGCCAACTTATCTGCTTTGCAGATACTAGTTTCCTATACAATATTTAATATCTCCCTTTATTGAAAATGTCATTGCTCAGTATTATGATTGTTTTTCATTTTGATTATATGTCTGAATGTTAGAATTATTGATGAATCTCTTTATTAATGGAATAATCTCAGCACAATGTTAAATACACTTCTTCTCTACCATTATTATATGTTATTTTAACGATTTTCCATACAGTTACTTTAAATGGGATTTTCAGAGTTTTCAGGCTTTTTGAAGTCAGTGGGATAGGCTCCAGTGAGTAAAAGAAATGCTGAAGAAAACAATATGAATTAAACAAATTTAAGTAGTTAAGAAAGCACTAATCTAGTCATTGAGAAATATATACTAAGATTTACATAGTATGTATATATAAATCAATAGTTTCAAAATGAGATAATCTACTGAACAAAATATCTTAAAATGTGAATGAAAAGATGTTGTAAAACCGCTATATGATTAAAGTACAAAAATTTTTATAAGCTTGGAATATCAGTAATAAGTGCATTTTTGTCTGGGAGACAAGTTGTTATCTGGGAAACCTCAAGACATTTTGTAGATTATCGAAATCACTTTACTATCAATCTTGAGCATTTCTCCTATCAACTCTATCATTAGTATTGGAAATTAGCATGATGACTCTATTTCACCATCAGGAACATTGAAGAAACTATTTAAAGTGCTAAACATTGGTTTTAACAAATAAAAAACAATTCATCTGAAGAAGATGTTACAATGAACTGAGGAATTAAAAGATCTCAAAGTAGAGAAATTTCACTGACTGCAGTATAAACAACTTGAGGGTAGAGAGTGTCTGTTTTTCCTGTTTGCCCTCCAAATTTGGGAACGGTGTTATATGCACGGTGCAGGGTAATAAGCAAATATTTAACAAATGAAAAGTACTGAATTCATTACCTTGTGGTACAAATTAGGATTTCTTTTGTACTGTAACTAGAAGATTTTAACTTCAGCATTATGAATTATTAATGTCTTTATCTGATTCCCAGTTCTGTGTCAACCAAACTTATTTGAGTGTTAATTAGAGGACTTCATGTTTATCCTATCTTCTAGGATTTCACTTTTGCATATCTGTTAATTCATAATTTTGACATTTTTATAGCACAACCAAAGACTATAAAAACACAGAGCAAGCACTTGCCAAAGAACTCTAAATAAAACAGGTCTCAGATATGAAATTAGAGCCAAGCTTGGTTATACTTCTAAGTGCTTCATCTAAAGAGAAGCGTGCAACACTGCTGCATGAATTAATCATCTAGGGTGACTTTTAAACCTATCAACAGCTGGCCCCTCTATCATATCTGATTTTATTCAATAGTCTAAGTGATAATAATTTTTTGATCAAGAACTTTATTTTACTGGTTGTAAAGGTGCGCGCATGCACGTGCACACAATCCCCAGTGCTTTTAAAAATTGTGGGACAGAATTAATCATAACTATTGAGTTTAAATGTCATTTATCAACTTATTAAAGTGCAAGCATGCAGGGAAAATAAGCTAAAGACAAGACTTTCGTTTTTCAATTTATTTTTAAAAAGTCTCGTAGAAATCTTTATGAAATTAACACAAAATGGTGGTACCAAAAATCTTTTTGCTTTGTTTATTCCCTAGTCTGTGGCAATGTAAACAGTGGAAGTTAACCCGGAATTTAAGGAAAGCTATATTGTATTAAGTTTAGCCAAAATTCTCTAACTTGCCATCATATTTTTTCAAATAAATAAAATTTCTATTCTCTTCCTTCTCTCCTCATCTCCCTTAAGGTATGTCAACTCTAACCCCGACCCCCCCCCCATACACACACCTTGTTGCCTCTGACATTATCTCCTCTACTAGACGCGCTTTTATACTTATTGCTACACAATAGTTCAAAATAAAATGTGATAAATGCAGGCAAAGGTGTTTCAAGAAAGAAGGTAAATGTCCTTACACATTTTCAACATAGAAACAGAATTCTTCAAAAATGAGTTACAAAACAGCAAAATTTTAAAAAAATAGTTATAGATAAAGTTTGCAGATAATGTTGTCATCCCTCTTAAAAGAAGAGGGATAAGGCGCAGAAGAAATGTAGTGTTGAGGACAATGAAAATCAGCAGTTATTGCAATCTATTTATGCTGCATTCAATGGATTTAGAAGACAGAGGCTTGGGTGCTGTCGTTACTGCTTGTTTGCCATTTGATGGTGGGCAAAATATTTAATTTCATTGGGTTTCTCTTTCTATGCCTCTAAAATGTGGATTCCCAGGCCAGGAAAATATTTCATATCTTTTCTAGGTCTAAAAGTCACAGACCTTAGTGTACCCTTTATAAAGGCCACATTTTCACAAAAGATAGCATTCTTGTAAAACACCTTTATAGAAAGAAAAAGCTATATTTAGAAAGTCCACTCAGTGTCCAGGGTTTTCTGAAGTCGTACTGCTGTTTATAACCAGGTGTAGGCCAGTAGGACAACACATTTGCTTTAATAACTGTCCAGATTTCTTGGAGTTAAAGATAAGTTTTTCATTATTCTAAGTGTTGACCTAAGAAATTATTGAAAATAAGAATTGTTCTAATTTACTTCTTGAATTGCCCAGTTCTTACATGGCCTGACATGAAAGGTGATTTACAAGATTGCATTTAAGTTTGGACATATAGCCTTCATCCTGCTGTTTCATCACAGACGTCTTACAGGATAAACACGTGCAACCATTTTGAGTTTCTGAATGGGAGTGCTCCTTATAGTATTTTCCCCTTATAAATTTCTTGCCAACTTACTCCAATTTGAATGCAGGTAGAAATTTATAAATTTCTCCAAGAACTTATTTTTATTTTTATGAATCTTACTGATTTTGTGTTAATACCGAGGACTTTATCAAATTCATAGACATTTGATAGAATAAAAAGCAAAAGCATAATTAGGAAAAATCCAAAAACCTCAAATAGAAAATAAGATGCTATGTTGTTAGTAACAGAAATTAGCACAAATAGACTGAAAAACTGACCACCATTGTAAACTGAGCTTTTAACTATGGGAGTCGCCAGGAAAAGGAGGGTTACCTGACTCAGGGGTCTTCTCCTTTGTTTGACTTCTTTTAACAATCTCGAAAATTAAAGAAAGGTTGAAATGACAATAAAAATAATTTATTTCCCAAACCATTTGAGAGTAGTTGCCAACACAATGCAATGTCTCCCCCAAATCCTCTAGTATTTCCTACAAACATATATCCAAATATAATCATGAAAATCAGGAAATTAACACTGACACATGACTACAGAGCTACTAATCCTCAGACCCCTTTCAAGTTTTGTCAATTATCCCAATCATGTCCTTCATAATGAAAGGATCAGCCCAGTGTCGCATGTTGCATTTAGTTGTCCTGTCTCTTTAGTTTTTTAATCTGGAAAATTTTCTCAGGCTTCCCTTGAATTTCATAAACTAGAAAATTTTAAAGAATATGGATCAGCTATTTTGTAGGATTTAGCTGTTTGTATTTGTCTCATGATCATTCAGGATATGTGTAGTTGGCAGGAATAACACAGTGGTGAAGCTCTGTTCTTCTCACTGCTTCCTATCAAACAATTTCGGCAAACTTTTAACTTGTAACCTCACTGGAATATTATTTTACTCATTTGATTAAGGTGTATATCACCCAGTCTTCTCCATTGTAAAGTTATTTTTTTCTCCTTCATTATTAATAATTTTTGTGGTAAGGCACTTTGTAATTATGTAAATATCCTGTTCCTCATCAAACATAATTTATTCAATTTAATTATTTAAATCAGTATGAACTCATAGACTCCTATTTTATTCAATTGACTATAATACGTTTCTACCATTATTTATTTTGAGGCTTAGATTGTTCAAGATTTGTCCAGTGGAAACCCCTTCAGTTTGGCTTCTATATCCTTTGATGTTTCCCAATTATTCTTTGATATCTCCCTTCTTTTTTTTAACATCTTTATTGGAGTATAATTGCTTTACAATGGTGTGTTAGTTTCTGCTTTATAACAAAGTGAATCAGCTATACATATACATACATCCCCATATCCCCTCCCTCTTGCGTCTCCCTCCCTCCCACCCTCCTTAACCCAACCCTCTAGGTGGTCACAAAGCACCGAGCTGATCTCCCTGTGCTATGCGGCTGCTTCCCACTAGCTATCTATTTTACGTTCGGTAGCGTATATATGTCCATGCCGCTCTCTCACTTTGTCACAGCTTATCCTTCCCCCTCCCCATATCCTCAAGTCCATTCTCTAGTAGGTCTGTGCCTTTATTCCTGTCTTACCCCTAGGTTCTTCATGACATTTTTTTTTTAGATTCCATATATATGTGTTAGCATACGGTATTTGTCTTTCTCTTTCTTACTTCACTCTGTATGACAGACTCTAGGTCCATCCACCTCACTACAAATAACTCAATTTCGTTTCTTTTTATGGCTGATCCCTTACTTCTTGAAACCATAGTATGTTCTAGGGTCATCTTATATTTTCCCTGTAGTGGTTCTAGAATCAGCCATTTCTCCAAAGACCTTTAGTTCCTTCAGTTGGAGAGCTGTATTTAGAAACCAAGATCTGGACACTAGGTGTATTCATTGCTCTTGGGAAGCAGTGGTCCCAGGTACTCTCAATAGGCAGAGCTAGGGGATTTATGTACATATATACATACACACATATGAAAACACATATTCATAACCATTTACACATATTCACAAACACATTCATAAACATATGCATACATATAGTCTATGTTTATTTCTATAATGTCTCTATATTGAAAATCATGTGTTCACATTAACATCCTCCATTCCCTTTCAACACCCTTTCATTCTAGTTTTTGCCCTTTTCATATTTTAACTCCCTCCACAGATATTAAAATAATACTGATTACCATATTCTTAATATCCTTAATTATTTGATCAATCTTCCTGTATTTAAGTAAATTCTTGTAGCTGCCACTTTCCCATCCACACATTTTCTCCACCTGGCACGGGTTATGACAATCTGTACAGAGTGGTTGCCAAGGCCACTTCCTCATGTGGATGCCCTTTCACACGAATCAGATTTCAGCAGTCAACTCCAGGCTCCCTTATGCAGACATCCTCTCCCCTTTCTCAGACTCTGAGACCCAATGCCAAGTTATGTGGTTCCTTGAATGCCCACCTCCCCCATGCTGACAAAGGGTTATTTTACCTCACTTAATGGACTAATTTGTTCAAGAAGGGAAGGGATCACAACACTATAAAGCAGTTATACTCCAATAAAGATATAAAAAAAAAGAAGGGAAGGGACAAGGAAGGGGATGAAGAAAGGGAGGTGGACAGGGATGAACAGGCATCTTTTCTTTCTAAACAATATTTGAAGTCCTTCATTTAGAAGTTGCAAAGACATTATGAAGTATCAGCTGAAGAACTGAAACGACGACATATATTTACACATCTGTATCCCTACATCTATGACACACAATGTACACCTAATTTTATAGCAACCAAAATATAATTTAACAAAACTTATGATGCTTAGCCATACACTTTAATACTCAGCAACTTAAAAAAGTATGCAGTGCCATTTGGCTGTTAACTATCATCCATTTATATGAATGGATTTGTAAAACTCCTAGCCAAGAGTGCTTGGGATAGCGTCTCTACTGGTCCTTACTGGATCCTCTTCTTCTTTTGTCACTCTTTTCAGTCATTTGTTGATTCTCGATTGTATCTCATTGGTGACTTGCATGACCACTGGTAATCATATCTGGGCAAATACCCCAGCTTGGTGTCTCTCAAAGGGCTGACTGAAAACCATCTGCAACAGAATCAACTGTGGTACTAGATAAAATTCAGGTCCACAGGCCCTGTTCTGATTTCCTGCTCAGAAGCTCTTTAGAGAGTAATGAGTATTTGGAAAATACCTTAGCTAATTCTCACACATTAACACTGAAACCATGGTGTAGTTTGCATGTCTACAATTCCTCAAAGTTCACGGTTTAAAACACATAGGTCTCACCAACTACAGTTCTTTTATTTTAGTTTCATCAATTCACATTTGTTATTTAACCAACTTGGAAATTGCCAGATGTGTGAATAGCCGCCAAAGTAAAATGTATCCATCTTCTGCAAAAATGTCTTCTACCAAATGTCTCTACAAAATGAAATGTAAATACCTTCTAAGATCTTGCTTGGAGGAATCTTACAGATTTTAAAAATCTTCCAGGTTTTAGGGAATAGCAAGTGCAAAGGCCCTGATGTTGGGAAAGCCACTGCAGAAAGAAAATCTGGATGTGTGTGTGAGAGAATAGTAGTAGTAAACGAGCTTGGAGAGTAGGGCAGAAGAAATACTGAATAAAGCATGTGGGACAGGTAAAAAGTTTAATTTTTATTCTAAAGTGATGGGAACAGGTTTTGGGAAATAATGTAATATGATTCATGTTTTTTTGTGTGATTATTCTGGCTATTGTATTGGTTATAGACTATAAGGATTGGGGCAAGAGGGGAGGAAGGAAGGAAGAGGCTGCCTATCGCATTAGATGAGGCAAGCAATGATGGCTTGGAGTAAGTAAAGACGGCAAGAGTGAGGTGAGAGGTAGGTGGATTCAGGATGTATTTTCAAGTTAGACTGGCAAGAATTTCTGATGGACTGGACATAGGAATTGTGGGAAAGTGAGAGTTTAAGGATGAATCTAACATTTTTGGCCTGAGCAACTGGATGAGTTATGGAGCCAGGGAAAACTGGAGTGCAATGGATGGATCAAAGCAAAATATTTAGTTTTATTTGCTAAGTTTGAAATGTCTATTATGCATAGATTGGAGATATTTAGTGGGAAATTGGAATTCGGAGTCTGGAGGTTAGGTGAGTGCTTAGGGCTAGAAGTATGAATTGGGGAGTCATAAGTCATCTTCCCATTAAAGTAATGGGACTAGATTAAAACTCATGAGTAGTTAAGGTAGATGGAGAGTGAAGGGGGCCAGGAATGAGCCTTAGGGCATTCTAACAGACATTGAGGGATGGGAGGCATCACCAAGGGAGACTGCCAAGGAATGGTGAGTGAGAGGGGAGAAATCTAGGAGAGGATGGTGTCCTGGTAGCCAATGAAACAAAATATTCATTCTGGAAATTATGAGGTTCATTTCCCAAAGTTTCTTGAATTGATGATCATTTGAAACTTGGTATTTTAAAAAGAGCTTTAGCAAACAGGAAAGAGAATAATTTTCTATCATGAGTGATTGATTGCAGTAGCATGGGGAATGGAAAAATTGTGAAAAGGGAATCAAGAATCTATGTAAAAGACAATTTTAAACAAAAGTATTCATTTAAAAACAAGTACACAATATTTAGACATTATATTTTGTCTTTGTGTCAACAGCAGCTACAGCATGCTGTAAGTGAAAGATGAAGGATTACAGTTTAATATCAAATCAGGGAAAAAGGTGAAATAGTTGAATTCTTTGTAGATTTTTAATAATTTCAAACCTCTATTGGTTTTGAATAACGTCATATTTCAAACATAATTTTCTAAATAATCATAACAATTTTAGAATCAGAATAAACCTTATATAACCTTATATAAAACTTATTTAAATGCACATATAGTTCATTTTTATGGGTAAAACTAGGACTCTGGTCTTCTGATTACCAGTACTATTTCTTATTGCAACACACTGATTAAATGTATAGATGATTGAAAAAAAGAGCATACCAGTGATCTCTTAAATGTTTTACAAAATATTAAGTAATTAAAATTCGGGGAAATAAAGCTCATGAGGATTAAATTACAGGAAGAGTTTATAAGAGGGCAAACAAGTAGGAGATGTATTTCCACACAGATAAATATGAGGTTTTAGTAGAAAATGACCAGAACTGCATTTATAAGGTCACGATACTAGCTAAATGAAATAAAGACAACCATCATGTGAATAACATATAATTTGGAAGGTGAATTTTGAATATGGAGACTGATACAGATTAATATCTGATTATAATAAAAATCAGATAGGCAGGGTAACAAGGTCTTCTTCATCCAATCACAGCTTATCAGGAATAAGGTAACCTCTTGATACTTTAGTATGTGCCATTTTAGGACAATGAACTTGCTACAAAGTGAACACATGACATAAGAAATAGTTTAGAAACATAAATATGATTCAAGAAATTCATGGATGGTGAAAGCTATGTTGGATTATTTCAAAAAGTTAGGGATGACTAGGTTAAGTAACTTCTCTTTTTAATAACAGAATAACTGTCACATGAAAGATCTCACTATGCCATTGACAAAGATAAAATCCCAGGACGCCATGGCTTCACAGTCTAATAGTCTAGAGATACAATGTCCAGTATAGTGTCCATTAGTCACAAGTGGCTATTAAATACTTGAAATGTGGGCAAGTTTGACTTAGGAACTGAAATTTTAATTTTATTGAACTTACATTTAAAAATTTAAAAACACATGTGACTAATGGCTGTCGTTTTTGACAGCACTAAGAACATTTCCATTATCATGGAAAGTTCTATTGACCAGAGCTGACCCATAACCTTTTTATTTAATTTTACATTTATTCCTCTTTGCTAAGAAAATCCTCTCTTACTAAAAAACAATATTAGCAAGATGGCTAGATATAAGCTCAAGATGCAAAAATCTATTGGATTTCTATAATCTAGCAACAAAGAGAGAGCTTAAAAATTATTTAAAATGGAAAAAAAAAAACTACCTAGGAATAAATCTAAATAAAAATGTGCAAGACATTTATGGAGAAAATAAAATCTTATTGAAAGACATTAAAGAAGTCTTAAATAAACGGAGAGGTACATCTTGTTTATGGATAGAAAAGACTCATCATAATGGTGTAAGTTTCCCCCAACTTAATTTAAATAGTCAATACAATTACAATAAAAATACTTAATAGAGGTTTTACAGGAGTGCCAATTCTGAAATTTATGTGAATGGTCAAGAACAGCTCAGACACACCTAAAAAATCCATTCATTCCAAAATGGTCCTGGAAAACTTAATTATTCATAAGAAAACAAAGAAATTGGATAATACAGACAAGTTGATTGTAAGTGCATTAATGGCTTGAATATAAAACAAAGATACACTAGAACTTTCAAAAGAAAATATACTATATCTGGGTAGCATTAAACTAGGGAAGGACATTTTAAGTCGAACAAAAAGACTAAGCTAAAAGATAAATTTGATTTCATTAAAATTGAGAGCCGCTATTTATCAAAAGACAACATTAAAAAGTTAGAAGGTATGAAATAACTTATTTGTGTAATATATAGCTGACCAAAGATTATTTGCTGTATTTAAAAAACAATACAAATAAGTAAGAAAAAGATAAACAGTAGAAAAATGGACAAAAGATATTCTCTGGACTTCACAGAATAGGAAACATAGGCCACTATTAAACAAATGAAAGGATTCTCAGCCTATCAGTAATTAGGGAAATACAAATTAAAATTGTTATGCACTGAATTGTGTTCCCTAAAATTCGTATGTTGATGCCCCATCTCCCAATGTGGCTGTTTGGAGACAGGGACTTTAAAAACATAATTATGGTTAAATGAGGTCATAATGGTGGGGCCCTAACTGATATGACTGGTGTCCTTATAAGAAGAGAAAGAGATAAGAGGGATGTATACACACAGAGAAAAAGCCATGTGAGGACATAGCAAGAAAGCAGTGGTCATCTGCAAGTCAAGGAAAGAGGCCTCAGGAGGACCCAAAACTGCCAACATCTTGAGCCTGGACTTCCAGCCTCCAGAACTGTCAGAAGATAAATCTCTTGTTTTTTAAGCCACTGAATCTGAGGTATTTTGCTAGGACAACCTGAGCAGACTAATACAAGGAACAAAAGACTAGAATGGCCATTCTAACTGGTGAAGCTATAGAGCAAAAGGGCTGAAAATTGATGCCATAACTTTGGAAAACATTTTGACATGAATTTTTAAAGCTGAATATTTGAATTCCCTACAACTCAGCAATTCTACTCTTAGTATGTCTACTCTTTTACTTATGTTAAATCTTGCACATGTGTACCACGAAACATTAAAATAAATGTTCATGGAAGTACTGTCCGTAATAGGCCCCAAACAACCCAAATATCATTAATAGAATAATAAACACATTTTCTTGTATTTATACAATAAAATATTATACAGTAGTACAAATGAATGAACACTAGTTAAAGTGGATGAACCTTAGAAACATAATGTTGAGTAAAAAAAGCAAGCACAGAAGACTAAAGTATGATATCAATTTTATAAATCTCAATAATAAGCAAAATCAGATAAAAATTATGTGGATGTTGAACATAAAGCCAAGATCAGAGTGATTTCTTTGGTGAAAGCAGGAAGGTGGGATCAGGGTAGAGAACAGAGAGAAGACTCAGCAGTTTTGATTCTACTTCTTAGTTTTGGTGGTGTGTTTGCAGGAGTTTTTATTATTTCTCATAACTTACATACAATTAAATATATTCTTCTGTATATTATCTAATAATATTTAAAAAATCAAAATCCATTATATACCAAAGATAACCCCTAGACATTAATTATAGAGAGTCCACTTTGAAACAACATACATAGTTACTCATAAATCTTCTGTAGTTGAAAGCTTTTAGCTATGAAATTCTTCCCCCTTCATATGAGGACTTTATGTTCCATAATGAAGGAAAACTGTTCCTACTTTGGGACAATTTGCCTTCTTTATTTAAGTGATACTAGTCCTTTGGCTGCCTAGAAATTTTAAAAACAACTGATAACTACATCTACTGCCTGCAAGAGAATAAAGGAAAAGGAGCACAGGAGGCAATCTCATACATTATTGATAAACACATACAAAGACAATATTCGTACAAAGCTATTTCTCCATATAGCAACTCTGAATTTTATTAATAAATACATATATATATCAAACATTAATAAAAGAATAAAATCCAATATGAGTACATTTGCTCTTTTTTTGCAATTAGTTCCAGGATTCTATTTTAGATTATTACTTCATATCTGCGAGAGTTGGGTGTGTGTTTGTGTGTTTGGTTTTGTGGAAGTTGCATTGTGCTAAAGTTTACATTTCTTTCTTCAATTAAATGGCTTTTGTTATCCCTTGGGAATACTGAAGATAGCAACAGCAGATTACTACCTACCGGTGGAAAAGTATAAATAGCAATTTTAGCTGCTAGTGATTCTGAAATTGCCCTTAATTTTGTCCTTCTAAAAATGCTCCAAGAATTACGTTTTGCAAATCCACAGATTTACTATCCATATTCAAGTCATTTACGTGGACAAAGAATGTAGCCTGCAGTATCAGTTACAAAGGATGTTATAGCCATCAAGCCATCAGCCACTGAAGCCACCCCCAATGCTGCACCCTGAGGGGATTCAGGATGGAGAAAACAGGATACTGGCCCTAGATAATTAAAGTGCATATCAAGGGAATGATTTCCATGAGACCAGATTCTTGCATCTCACCATATATAGAAAAGTACTAAATTTATTAACTTAAGATGTCTAGTTTCTTTAATTAACAGTAATCTTTTGATGTTCCAACTACCTGGGGGTTTTTTTGCAAGAACCCCTAAATATCCTGTGCCCTCCCTTACCTCTTCAGAACAGTCCCTCAGAGCTATCTGAGAGGCTGTCTCCTGATTTAAGTCCTCAGTATGTCCTCCAAATAAAACATAATTCTCAACTTTTAGGTTGTGCATTTTTTTCAGTCAACATTTAATTGTATGGCTCACGTAGGTACTATGCCTAGATGTAATGGGATGAGCTGTAAATTATTAAAACTAGATAAATTCTGTCAGCTCTACCACTAGCTGAGATCAGGCTTTCTTCTCTGGATACTTCTGTCATAGACCTTGGCAGATATGGGGTCTGTGTTGGTCTTAAAATTATTCTTAGAATTGTGGGGACTCATTCATTCTTTCAGCAAATTTTACTGCTTATATTCTATGTGTCAGTTACAGTGCTGGGTCTTGAAATACAGAAGTCAACACACGAAAAAACAAGGATAAAACACATTTTCTACCATATTAACTTTTTTCATTCATTAATTCATCCTTAAGTCATTCAACACACATCTTCTTACTGAATACTGATGAGGGGTCAAATGCTATGCTAAACACTGAGTATGTAACTGCAAATGAGATGGACAGGCCCTGATTTTGATGTCACTACTATCTTTTGTTGTGCCATATAGTGGGACAGCTTCATTATTCCCTTTACCCTAAGTTTTTATCACAAATTGCTAATGAAAATAAAACTGTTAGTGGAGTTTCAACATGCATAGGTAAATGAGAACAGAGAACTCCCCTTTTGCATGACCCATTCTTCTCCTTCTAACTCCCTATGTGAACTCACTTTGTGCCAAGACCAAGAATTTGTGCCCCAATAAGAACCAAGCTGATTTCCTCACACTGACTGGGGCTATTGCTCACTTAGAAGACTTGATGCTTAAGTTTGATAAGCAACTAGAAGACCATGGAGACAACCTATAAAAATGATTTGTCTTGGGAGAAAATACTAAAAAGGGTTAATGTGCTGTTCCACATGTCTAACCTCCTGGGATTAAACCACAGGCACCAAGATCACCAAGTGTACGTGGCAACAATGAGCTAAAAATGAAAAGAAAAGCATCATACTGTTATTGTATTCATCTTCCCCCAAGGCACTCTCTGATAAACACCACAACCACTAAGGGAATTGAGAACAGCTTCCTTGTGGGGTAGGTTATATATGCATCTTTTTCCAAGAAGTTAAATCATATCCAGCTATCAGCACACCTTACTTAAGGTGATTGTAATGTACGAGATGAAATGTTCCTGACTGGAAACCTTCTTGTCCTCAATTCATTGGCTATACTGGATTATTTTTCTTGGGTCAGACCTTCAGACTTCTACCAGAAATCGTTCCTTTGGGGAAACCAGGCCTTCCCAGAAACTCAGGAAACTGAAATGGAGACAGCAAGAGAGAAGGAAATTATTTGGACATATAGACCTCAATTGTTTGGTTTTAAGTAAACGTCCCAGCAAACATCTTCTAAATGGTATAATAACTTTAGGGAAATTCACGGTTTATAAGTTTGTGTACTGATAAACTGAACATATTATAAGAGTACAGGTTGTATTTTGTGTCTTCAACTCAAGCAAAGACTTCAAAAAAGGCCCAGTTATCCTTTGTTCATTAAGACACAAAGAGAGGGCCCCGTGCCCCCGCCGCCGCTGTCGCCGCTTCGGCGTCCCCCGGCTCCAGTACCTCTCCTAGGACAGCGCCGCCGCCACCGCTCGGCCCTGCCCGCCGCCTGCGCCGCGCAGCCCTTACGCGCTCCCGGATGGCGCCTTCCTCCCCGGACCGGTTTATAATGTAATAATTCAAGAATTTTATCATACAGTGGAGTAGCTTAACAACTGTCTATGTGCTTCCCATGATATGTTCTCTACATTATGAAAAGCTCTTGGTGCTGCAGCCAGGAGTCAGTGCTGTGCCTCTGAAGTGGGAGAGCCAACTTCAGGACACGGGTCCACAAGAGACCTCCCAGCTCCACAGAATATCAAGCGGCGAAAATCTCCCAGAGATCTCCATCTCAACACCAGCACCCAGCTTCAGTCAACGACCAGCAGGCTACAGTGCTGGTCACCCTATGCCAAGCAACTAGCAAGACAGGAACACAACCCCACCCATTAGCAGAGAGGCTGCCTAAAAACATAATAAGGCCACAGGCACCCCAAAACACACCACCAGACGTGGACCTGTCCACCAGAAAGACAAGATCGAGCCTCAACCACCAGAACACAGGCATTAGTCCCCCCCACCAGGAAGCCTACACAACCTACTGAAACAACCTTAGCCACTGGGGACAGCCACCAAAAACAACGGGAACTAGGAATCTGCAGCCTGCAAAAAGGAGACCCCAAACACAGTAAGATAAGCAAAATGAGAAGACAGAAAAACACACAGCAGGTGAAGGAGCAAGATAAAAACCTACCAGACCTAACAAATGAAGAGGTAATAGGCAGTCTACCTGAAAAAGAATTCAGAATAA
Organism: Mesoplodon mirus; assembly: GCF_964341445.2. Classification (NCBI taxonomy): domain Eukaryota; kingdom Metazoa; phylum Chordata; class Mammalia; order Artiodactyla; family Ziphiidae; genus Mesoplodon; species Mesoplodon mirus. The sequence goes on along the minus strand of NC_138983.1, from coordinate 91,917,266 downwards.
TGATAGTAAAGCTGATCCAAGATTCTATTTCCAAGATCCAAAATCTTGGAAATAGAATAGACAAAATGAAAGAAACAGTTAACAAGGACCTAGAAGAACTAAAGATGGATCAAGCATCGATTAAAAACACAATAAATGAAATGAAAAATACTCTAGATGGGATCAATAGCAGAATATCTGAGGCAGAAGAACGGATAAGTGAGGTGGAAGGTAAAATAGTGGGAATAACTGATGCAGAGCAAAATAAAGAAAAAAGAATGAAAAGAAGAGAGGACAGTCTCAGAGACCTCTGGGACAACATTAAACGCACCAACATTCGAATTATACGGGTTCCAGAAGAAGAAGAGAAAAAGAAAGGGACTGAGAAAACATTTGAAGAGATTATAGTTGAAAACTTCCCTAATATGGGAAAGGAAATAGTTATTCAAGTCCAGGAGGCACAGAGAGTCCCATACAGAATAAATCCAAGGAGAAATACGCCAAGACACATATTAATCAAACTGTCAAAAATTAAACACAAAGAAATCATATTAAAAGCAGCAAGGGAAAAACAACAGATAACACGCAAGGGAATCCCCATCAGGTTAACAGCTGATCTCTCAGCAGAAACTCTACAAGCCAGAAGGGAGTGGCAGGACATAATTAAAGTGATGAAGGAGACAAACCTGCAACCAAGATTACTCTACCCAACAAGGATCGCAATCAGATTTGATGGAGAAATTAAAACCTTTACAGACAAGCAAAAGCTGAGAGAGTTCAGCACCACCAAACCAGCTTTACAACAAATGCTAAAGGAACTTCTCTAGGCAAGAAACACAACTGAAGGAATATACCTACAATAACGAACCCAAAGCAATTAAGGAAATGGGAATAGGAACATACATATCAATAATTACCTTAAATGTAAATGGACTAAATGCTCCCACCAAAAGATACAGATTGGCTGAATGGATACAAAAACAAGACCCATATATATGCTGTCTACAAGAGACCCACTTCAGACCTAGAGACACATACAGATTGAAAGTAAGGGGATGGAAAAAGATATTCCATGCAAATGGAAATCAAAAGAAAGCTGGAGTAGCAATTCTTATATCAGACAAAATAGACTTTAAAATAAAGACTATTAGAAGAGACAAACAAGGAAACTACATAATGATAAAGGGATCGATCCAAGAAGATATAACAATTGTAAATATTTATGCACCCAACATAGGAGCACCTCAATACATAAGGCAAATACTAACAGCCATAAAAGGGGAAATCGACAGTAACACACTCATAGTAGGGGACTTTAACACCCCACTCTCACCAATGGACAGATCATCCAAAATGAAAATAAATAAGGAAACACAAGCTTTAAATGATACATTAAAAAAGATGGACTTAATTGATATTTATAGGACATTCCATCCAAAAACAACAGAATACACATTTTTCTCAAGTGCTCATGGAACATTCTCCAGGATAGATCATATCTTGGGTCACAAATCAAGCCTTGGTAAATTTAAGAAAATTGAAATTGTATCAGGTATCTTCCGACCACAATGCTATGAGACTACACATCAATTACAGGAAAAGATCTGTAAAAAATACAAACACATGGAGGCTAAACAATACACTACTCAATAATGAAGTGATCACAGCAGAAATCAAAGAGGAAATTAAAAAATACCTAGAAACAAATGACAATGGAGACACGACGACCCAAAACCTATGGGACGCAGCAAAAGCAGTTCTAAGGGGGAAGTTTATAGCAATACAATCCCACCTTAAGAAACAGGAAACATCTCGAGTAAATAACCTGACCTAGCACCTAAAGCAATTAGAGAAAGAAGAATAAAAAACCCCCAAAGTTAGCAGAAGGAAAGAAGTCATAAAGATCAGATCAGAAATAAATGAAAAAGAAATGAAGGAAATGATAGCAAAGATCAATAAAACTAAAAGCTGGTTCTTTGAGAAGATAAACAAAATTGATAAACCATTAGCCAGACTCATCAAGAAATAAAGGGAGAAGACTCAAATCAATAGAATTAGAAATGAAAAAGGAGAAGTAACAACTGACACTGCAGAAATACAAAAGATCAGGAGAGATTACTACAAGAAACTCTATGCAAATAAAATGGACAACCTGGAAGAAATGGACAAATTCTTAGAAATGCACAACCTGCCAAGACTGAATCAGGAAGAAATAGAAAATATGAATAGAACAATCACAAGCACTGAAATTGAAACTGTGATTAAAAATCTTCCAACAAACAAAAGCCCAGGACCAGATGGCTTCACAGGTGAATTCTATCAAGCATTTAGAGAAGAGCTAACACCTATCCTTCTCAAACTCTTCCAAAATATAGCAGAGGGAGGAGCACTCCCAAACTCATTCTATGAGGCCACCATCACCCTGATACCAAAACCAGACAAGGATGTCACAAAGAAAGAAACCTACAGGCCAATATCACTGATGAACATAGATGCAAAAATCCCCCACAAAATACTAGCAAACAGAATCCAACAGGACATTAAAAGGATCATACACCATGATCAAGTGGGATTTATTCCAGGAATGCAAGGATTCTTCAATATACGCAAATCAATCAATGTGATACACCATATTAACAAATTGAAGAAGAAAAACCACATGATCATCTCAATAGATGCAGAGAAAGCTTTTGACAAAATTCAACACCCATTTATGATAAAAACCCTGCATAAAGTAGGCATAGAGGGAACTTTCCTCAACATAATAAAGGCCATATATGACAAACCCACAGCCAACATCGTCCTCAATGGTGAAAAACTGAAACCATTTCCACTAAGATCAGGAACAAGACAAGGCTGCCCACTCTCACCACTCTTATTCAACTTCGTTTTGGAAGTTTTAGCCACAGCAATCAGAGAAGAAAAGGAAATAAAAGGAATCCAAATTGGAAAAGAAGAAGTAAAGCTGTCACTGTTTGCAGATGACATGATACTATACATAGAGAATCCTGAAGAGGCCACCAGAAAATTACTAGAGCTAATCAATGAATTTGGTAAAGTAGCAGGATACAAAATTAATGCACAGAAATCTCTGGCATTCCTGTACACTAATGATGAAAAATCTGAAAGTGAAATCAAGAAAACACTCCCATTTACCACTGCAACAAAAAGAATAAAATATCTAGGAATAAACCTACCTAAGGAGACAAAAGACCTGTATGCAGAAAATTATAAGGCACTGATGAAAGGAATTAAAGAAGATACAAACAGATGGAGAGATATACCATGCGCCTCGATTGGAAGAATCAATATTGTGAAAATGACTCTACTACCCAAAGCAATCTACAGATTCAATGCAATCCCTATCAAACTACCACTGGCATTTTTCAGAGAACTAGAACAAAAAATTTCAAAATTTGTTTGGAAAAACAAAAGACCCCGAATAGCCAAAGCAATCTTGAGAACAAAAAACGGAGCTGGAGGAATCAGGCTACCTGACTTCAGACTATACTACAAAGCTACAGTAATCAAGACAGTGTGGTACTGGCAGAAAAACAGAAAGATAGATCAATGGAACAAGATAGAAAGCCCAGAGATAAACCCACGCACATATGGTCAACTTATCTTTGATAAAGGAGGCAGGAATGTACAGTGGAGAAAGGACAGCCTCTTCAATAAGTGGTGCTGGGAAAACTGGACAGGGACATGTAAAAGTATGAGATTAGATCATTCCCTAACACCATACACAAAAATAAGCTGAAAATGGATTAAAGACCTAAATGTAAGGCCAGAAACTATCAAACTCTTAGAGGAAAACATAGGCAGAACACTCTATGACATAAATCACAGCAAGATCCTTTTGGACCCACCTCCTAGAGAAATGGAAATAAAGACAAAAATAAACACATGGGACCTAATGAAACTTAAAAGCTTTTGCACAGCAAAGGAAACCATAAACAAGACCAAAAGAGAACCCTCAGAATAGGAGAAAATATTTGCAAATGAAGCAACTGACAGAGGATTAATCTCCAAAATTTATAAGCAGCTCATGCAGCTCAATAGCAAAAAAACAAACAACCCAATCCAAAAATGGGCAGAAGACTTAAATAGGCATTTCTCCAAAGAAGATATACAGACTGCCAACAAACACATGAAAGAATGCTCAACATCATTAATCATTAGAGAAATGCAAATCAAAACTACAATGAGATATCATCTCACACCAGTCAGAATGGCCATCATCAAGAAATCTAGAAACAATAAGTGCTGGAGAGGGTGTGGAGAACAGGGAACACTCTTGCACTGCTGGTGGGAATGTGAATTGGTACAGCCGCTATGGAGAACAGTATGGAGGTTCTTTAAAAAACTAAAAATAGAACTACCATATGACCCAGCAATCCCACTACTAGGCATATACCCTGAGAAAACCATTATTCAAAAAGAGACATGTACCAAAATGTTCATTGCAGCTCTATTCACAATAGCCCGGAGATGGAAACAACCTAAGTGTCCATCATCGGATGAATGGATAAAGAAGATGTGACACATATATACAATGGAATATTACTCAGCCATAAAAACAAATGAAACTGAGCTATTTGTAATGAGGTGGATAGACTCAGAGTCTGTCATACAGAGTGAAGTAAGTCAGAAAGAGAAAGACAAATACTGTATGCTAACACATATATATGGAATTTTTTAAAAATGTCATGAAGAACCTAGGGGTAAAACGGGAATAAAGACACAGACCTACTTGAGAATGGACTTGAGGATATGGGGAGGGGGAAGGGTAAGCTGTGACAAAGCGAAAGAGAGGCATGGACATATATACACTACCAAACGTAGGGTAGATAGATAGTGGGAAGCAGCTGCAGAGCACAGGGAGATCAGCTCGGTGCTTTGTGACCGCCTGGAGGGGTGGGATGGGGAGGGTGGGAGGGAGGGAGATGCATGAGGGAAGGGATGTGGGAACAGATGTATATGTATGACTGATTCACTTTGTTATAAAGAAGAAACTAATAAACAAAAAGACACAAAGAGAGGGCAAAAAGGGCAAGTTTCTAAGTCTTTTTCTTTAAAATTCACTTCCTTTCTTCAGCCTTCATCAAGATCTTCAGGAAATTAACTTTACTAAAGTTAATTATTCATAAAATAAACATACGAACCTGCAGAAGACTATTTCACAGAGACCTGTAATGTACAATACCCATTGCATACATGCACCATGAGCTTGTCTTTTCTAGCACTGGCGTACACAAAACTCTGTGTGTGTGTGCACATGTGTGTCTTTTTTGTGTGATGGAGCCATAGGGAGAAAATAAATCTATTGGCTGCAATTCAGCGATGTAGAAAGATTTAAGGGTAAAGGAAAAGGCTACATCAAGTGAAGCAATAAAGTCATGAGGTTGTGCTTCCATAATAATAACAATAGCAGTCTTCTGTAACCAAGGGAGCAGGCTCCTCAAATTACAGTCACACCTGTTAGACCATCTGCCCATAAATTTCACACTATCATTAATGGAAAACAAATGGCACTGTCTCTCCTTCCCTTTATCCATTGGCCATTCTCATATAAATGATTTTTCTCTTCAAGGTCATGCTCTTTCCTATCTGTTTAAAAATATTAGGATTTAGGAGGGGTGATACATAATGTGCCATGCCTTGGTACTTGTACCAGTGATGGCTCTGTAAGGAGCACTGGATTGTTAGGAGGCTATAAATTGAATTCCCCTAGAAGCAGAACCTGAGGCAATAATTTGAATGCAAACTGTTCATGTGGGAGGTGCTTCCAGAAAACTCAGAAGTGGAGTGGGAATTGAGAATGGAGGAACGGAAGGAAGCCAACAGAGGTGCATTACTGAATAAATTACTCCTGCAGGGAACTGCTGCCAGTACTTCGGGGGAGTTCTGTGAAACTCTATAGAACATGTCTCAGAGTTATCCCAAGAATTGGTGAGAAACTTGAAGTACTTATCTTCCAGTCCCCTCTGTCCTTGGTTGAAAGCTACACCCAGATACATTAACTCCTGTACATTTCTGGCCTGCCCTAAGGTGGATAATTGCAGGTGGTAGCATGAGTCTATCAGCATATACTGGAATGATGAGTGCTGGGGAGATATGAGTGGAGCATTGAAACCATCTAATACAGTCGGGGCAGGAGGTATTAATTATTGGCTTGCAAGTCCAAATGGGTAACCTTAAATTCCTGGGTTAATGGTTTTACTTTGAGGTATTTAAGCATGATGTATGAGTAAAAATTTCCTCTATTAAATCAAGTTGAAGATCCTAAGTCCCTAATCTTCTGGAAAACTGTGGGTATCTTTTTAACAGATTTTTGAAAAGTAACATGATTAAGATTTCAAACTGACCATCCATTCATTCATTCATTCACTCATTCAACAAACATTTATTGAACACCTAAAGTATGCCATGGGTTAAACTAGGCACCAGTGTTACTGTTACTAAAATCATTATCGTGCCACCTAGAAGTCAATGTATTGTGACACTCAAATAAGAAAATCCATAGTTACCGTAAAAATTATTACAGAATGATATAGGAAGACACGGTAAGACCTTAATTCATGCTGTGGACAGTAGTATATGGGGGATATCAGTAGGGCTTCCTGTAGAAGGCAATTGAAATGGATATGTAACATGAAGGAAGGGTGAATTTTTGAGGAAGAGAGAAGATAAATTCATGTTTGCCAGAAAATGAATGGTTAAGGATCAGTCCAGAAAGGAGTTCCATTCATAATCAGTATAAGAAATGTCACTGGGGCTTCCCTGATGACGAAGCGGTTGAGAGTCCGCCTGCCGACGCTGGGGACACGGGTTCGTGCCCCCGTCCGGGAAGATCCCACATGCCACGGAGCAGCTGGGCCCGTGAGCCACGGCCGCTGAGCCTGCGCGTCCGGAGCCTGTGCTCTGCAACGGGAGAGGCCACAACAGGGAGAGGCCCGCGTACCGCAAAAAAAAAAAAAAAAAGAAAGAAATGCTCACTGGAGTGTAAGAAAAGAAGACAATGGAGAGGGTGGTAGAAGCCAGACCATGAATGGTCCATGTATGTATACTAAGTGCTATGGTCTAGTCTTTGTGTTCCCCTCCAAATTTATACGTTGAAATCTTAATTTCCGGAGGTGATAGTAGTAGTAGGTGGGGCCTTTGGGAAATGATAAAGGTATTAGTGCTCTTATAAAAGAGACCCCACAGAGCTCCCTAAGCTCTTCTGCCATGTGAGGTTACAATGAGAAGTCTGTGACTCAGAAGAGGGCCCTCATCTGACCATACTGGCACCCTATTCTTGAACTTGCAGCCTCCAGAACTGTGAGAAAAAAAATCCTGTTGTTTATGAGCCACCCAACCTGCAGTATAATCTTACAGCAGCCCAAAAGGACAAAGAGAGTTGGGATGTGAGATTTTACTCCAAGAAAGATGGGAATCCATTGAAGGATTTTAACTGGTAACTTAGAAGAGAGAAAAGTTTCATAACACAATCAGGCATTTTTATAAGAAACATTTGTTTCATTTTCAGAAAGATCACTCTGGAAATACTGTGACTAGATTTTTGGAGAAGGGTGATGGCAGTCCCGGATATAGAAAGATGAGTTAGTAGTCCATTAATGTAAGTCAAACAAGAAAGTGGAGATAAAAAGTGTGAATTTGTGGCTGAGAGTTCTTTTCTTTTAGCACTTGAAAAATGTTACGTCAATGCTTCTGACTCCAGAGTTTTAGACAAGAAATATGCTGTCACTGGAATTGGTGTTTCTCAATAAGCAATGCATCGTTTCTTCCTGTCCACTTTCGAGATTTTTTTTGTCTCTACTTTTCAGAAGTTTAGTTATGACACGTCTTGGTAAGGATATCTTTGCGTTTTTCCTCTTTGGGTTTGTTCAGATTCTTGAATTTGTGTTTATGTCTTCTAAAAAATTGGGAACTTTTTAGCCATGATTTCTTTGAATACTTTGTCAGTCCTACTTGCTCTCTTTTTTCATTCTGGAACTTTGATGATATGAATGTTAGTGCTTTTGTTACTGTTCACAGGTTCTTGAGATCCTGTTCTTTCTCCCATCTTTACCCCTCAGTCTATTTTTCTCTGTACATTTGGTACATTGTATTGATCTCTTCTAAGTTCATGATTCTATGCTTTGTAATCTCCACTCTATTCTTTTTTTTTTTTTTTTTTTTTGCATTACGCGGGCCTCTCACTGTTGTGGCCCCTCCCATTGCGGAGCACAGGCTCCGGACACGCAGGCTCAGCGGCCATGGCTCACAAGCCCAGCCGCTCCGCGGCATGTGGGATCCTCCCGGACCGGGGCACGAACCCGTGTCCCCTGCATCCGCAGGCAGACTCTCAACCACAGCGCCACCAGGGAAGCCCTCGACTCTATTCTTGAGCAATGTTTTTTGATTGTTGTATTTTTCAGTTCTACTGTTCTCATTTGTTTTTATTGTTATAGCTTCTAGTTCTTTGTTTACATTTTCTATTTTTCCCATTTCTGTCAAGGAACACATAATTGCTAATTGAAGCATTTATGTGACAGCTTATTTAAAATCCTTGTCTGATCATTTCAGTAGATGTTTTATCTCAGTGTTGGTGTATGTTTATTGTCTTTTCTCATTTATTCTGTGATTTCCTGGTTCTTGGTGTCATGAGTATTTTGCCATTGTATTCTAAACATTGTGAGTTATTATATGACTCTGTAACCCATTTAATTTTATTATTACTTTTTAGAAGGAAGTCATCCTATTTGAGGCATAGTATGAGGACTGGGGGGTTACGTACAGATTTCCATTGGGCCCTACTGACAATACCCCAGCAAAAGTGGGCACTTACATTGTCTCACTGCAGACAGATCAAGTAGAAGTTCAGCTATCCTACTGGCCCTTCTGACACCTTCCCCCCAAAAGTGGGAACATTAATATCATTGTGTTGCCTTTTAGTAGGAGTGGAAGTTCATCTCCCCAGTAGATTTCTTGACACAGGGGAGGGGAGAAGTGAAGTGTTTGCTCTCCTTCCTCCCACTTCATTCCCTCTTGTTGACGCCGGGTGTGGGTAGAGGGTCAGCTCCCTGCTGGCCCCACTGACGCCAGGGTAAGAGGAAGAGGACTGACGACTCGCCCTGCTCGTGCCGTCTCATTCTGTCTTGTTGCCTCAGGGTGGTTCTGGGGATTCAGCACCCCAGTGGGTCTCACTGACACCATGTGTTGGGGGTTAGTGGGGTGCCTACTCCCGCCAACCTGTAACATCCTATTCTTATTGATGTCCGGGAGAGATGGACGCTAAGTCCCACCATTGGACCCCACGACTGTGTGAGGGCAGCCCAGTGTTAACAAGCCTGTCAGGCACCACTTTTTTTTTTTTTAATAAGTAAATTTATTTATTTATTTGGCTGTGTTGGGTCTTCCTTTCTGTGCAAGGGCTTTCTCTAGTTGTGGCGAGCGGGTGCCACTGTTCATCGTGGTGCGCGGGCCTCTCACTGTTGCGGCCTCTCTTGTTGCGAAGCGCAGGCTCAGTAGCTGTGGCTCACGGGCCCAGCTGCTCCGCGGCATGTGGGATCTTCCCAGACCAGGGCTCGAACCTGTGTCCTCTGCATTGGCAGGCAGATTCTCAACCACTGCGCCACCAGGGAAGCCCAGGCACCACCTTTTAAAGTCTGTTTGCTAATGGAAAGGGGTGGAGGCTCAGCTCACCACTGGACCACACTGAAACAACCCTGGTGGGGAATCAGAGCGCTGGCTCTTCTGGAGGGCAGGAGTGGGGTGGTGTGGAAGATCAAATCCTACGTTGGCCCAACTGAAACGACAGGACATAGGGAATGGGTGCAATATTCCACTGGCACTTGGCTCGAGTAGTGTGTATATTCCACTGGCACTTGGCTCGAGTAGTGTGTATATTATTGCCCAAATGGTCTTCTGTCTTTAGCAACCCCTTTCCTCATACTTTGGCTAGGGGGAACAGGGTTTTGTGTTTTTTTCTGAAGCTTTTTTGTCTGTTGTTCTGTTGGTGGTTATTGATTGGGGGTGCCTGTAATACCCTCTCCAGGATGTATGGGAAGCAACAGGAAATACAGGGGACTCATCACCATGTTATTCCTCAAGTCCCAAAGTCCCTAGTTAAGTCTGCCTTCTCATTTCCACCTTTCAGCGTCTTCCTATGTTTGTTTGTTGTTATGTTCAGGGTTTTAGTTTTAAGTGGGAGAACCTGGGAGAAATGGGCTACTTCATCTTCTTGGAAGCAGAGGTCTGGAGGCCTTTTGATGTTAAAAAGTACTGCTGACTGTAAATTAAAATTTGATGATATACACCTTGCCCTTTAAGAATTATTCTACTAGATGATGTGGCTTCCCAAAGTTGCTACAATTTGGTTTTCATACTTCTAAAAGCCAACTGTTTTGCTGGAGTTGAAATTTAAAGATAAGCAAGAGATGAGGCTAAGGTGATCTATGTGGTAACAGATTAAAGTTGGAAACATCAATATACATTCATGTTTAGCTTAATATTGCTTCATATTACCTTAATACACATGGCTATGTAGAGAGATACTTATAGATATGTGCGTATACATGGGTAATGTGCGCACATATTATCTCTTTGCTCTGTCAGCTGAGAAGATCTAGAAGCAATGACATCCGAGCAGCAATTAGCACACCCCACACCCAGATCCTGCTGTCTAATACCGTTCTCCACTAAAAAGACCTAGTTATCTTTGAAGAAATAGCTGATTCTAGGACTAGGGCAGTAAATATACAAGATTTATATACAAGACCATCTTATAGTGTCAGAAAGTAAGGAAGTTCCAAAAAAAAATACAGGATGGGGATACCTCAGAGTGGCACAAGAGCCAACTGAAAAGAGTTCACAAGGGTCAGGACTAGAGCAATTTGAGGAATAAAGTAACTAAAGTAGAATTAGATTATAACCCAAAGTATAAAATAAAAATCCATGAGTTCTTCTGATATAAATAAATAAGTGGATACATAAATGCAGGAGAATGGATAAATCTCCCGTGCAAAGGAATTCCAAATAGTTTATGTAGTACTCCATCTTAAGCATAACTCCCTATTCCTTAGTTGTGGGCTGAGCATATTGACTTCCTTCCAAAAAAGTACAGTATGAAAAAGGGAAGACAGTCATCTTACGATGGAGAAACCTGAAAAACACTACCTCAGCCTGGTGATCCAAGTCGACCTCAGCATTCATAATGCATATTCATACTTTGTACACTTGATGTGATCTGACAAAATAACCCTTCTACTCTGTGGTCTTCCTCCCCAAAACACATAATCCCAATATTATCATGAAAAATGCATCAAACAAATTCTAGTAGTGGGCATCCTACAAAACCCTAACGACTCAAAATTGTCAAGGTCATCCAAGGAAAATCTGAGAAGCTATCAAACCCAAGAGGAGCCTAAGGAAACATGGCAACTAAATGTAATGTGATGTTTTGGATGAAATCCTGGAATAGAAAAAGGACATTAGGTAAAAACTAAGGAACTGGACTAATGTATGGACTATAGTAAATGATAATGTATCAATATTTGTTAACTGATTGTAACAATGTAACATACTAATGTAAGTGGATCATCATAGAGGGAAATGGGTCTAGTGTATATGGAAACACTTTACACTATCTTCTCAAGTTTTCTGTGAAATTAAAACACTTCTAAAAAATAAAGTCTATAAAAACGCTGTGTTGTCTTGTTTTATGATTATGTGCCTGTATTTCCTAATGAATATGTAAATTTGCTTTACCTTCCTTGATACTGATATTACAGAAAATACTAAGTAACTCTGAAAGAATTTGTAACTCCAGTTCAACAAGCAATAATTCTTGTATTAACTTTTTGGAAGAACCCACTGAATAAATCAAAGCAAATTGTCCTTAAAGGCTGAATTTCTTTTCAGTGTTTAATCTTTTATATGGTTAATGCATACCACAAGCAAGATTCTGTTTCAAAGGGCAGAAAACATTGATTGTAGGCGATGTCTAAAGTACAGTGAAATATTAATGCATGATGCTATAACAACTTTAATGTATTTTATGTTTTCAAAGTGATGAATTGTTATTTCAGTCAATAAAGTATTCACTTTTATACATTTCCTACCCGTCTTTTCCCAAGACACCCACAAGGAAATGATACTATCATCTGACATTAGGTTCATCAATTTAAATTGGAGTTTTTGGTAGCTGTGGTTGCCAATGGTACTGGAATGTGTGATACTTTTACAAATCCTCTCCATGGCAAAATCTGATCCTCACAAGGTAAATCACAGTAGGTGCCTAAAGCCAAATGACATATAGCTTTGTAGCTAGATTACCAAGCATTTTACTTAGAGGCACAATAGAATGTAGAAAAGGCCATTTCTCTTTCTGTCTTTTTCTGCTCAAAGGTCACTCACCATCTTACTTTTTATCAGCCATTTCAGAAGTTTTCCATAAATTTAGACTATATAATGTCACTTAATGTGAATGTAGCTCAACATTCTGTTTTAGTACAGCTAATCTCACATTATTTTATTGGTGCTAAATATGTAAATCATCAGCAAATTTTTGTACTTAACTTTTTTTTTTTTTGGATGTGGACCACTTTTTAAAGTCTTTATTGAATTTGTTACAATACTGCTTCTGTTTTATGTTTTGGTTTCTTGGCTGTGAGGCATGTGGGACCATAGCTCCCCGACTAGGGATTGAACCCACACCCCCTGCATTGGAAGGTGAAGTCTTAACCACTGGACCGCCAGGGAAGTCCCTGCCTGTACTTAACTTTTTTTTTTTTTTTTGCGGTACACGGGCCTCTCACTGCTGCGGCCTCTCCCGTTGCGGAGCACAGGCTCCGGACGCGCAGGCTCAGCGGCCATGGCTCACGGGCCCAGCCGCTCTGCGGCATGTGGGATCTTCCCGGACCGGGGCACGAACCCGTTTCCCCTGCATCGGCGGGCGGACTCTCAATCACTGCGCAACCAGGGAAGCCCCCTGTACTTAACTTTTAAAAATAATTAAAATACGCTATTCAACACATTTTTCCTTAAAAAAAAAAAAAAAAAAGCAGTTCTCCTTAGGCTGGCCCTGGGCACATATGTGACTTTGTCATTTTTTCCATGGACTATTTTCTTATCTGTTTTACGGTGTCACATTTGTTCTACCTTCTCAAAAAGAAGCATTTAAAAATTCATCTACGCGTTCATGCATTCATACATTTATTAAATAAATCTATTGAACACCTACAGACGGCACAGAAAAAAAGGCAGAAAACTAATCTGGGTTGCACAGAAAGTAATGAACTCAGTTAAAATTTTTGGTGAAAATAGGTATTACTCAATCTACTGGAAATTACATTTCATTATGGGGACTCACAGACTCAAGGAAAACCAAGACCTAAATAATAATAAAGTAATAAAAGCACTAGCCATTTACTGAGTGCCTGCTTGTACCTGACTCTGAAACTCTAAAATCATTACGGATGTTCTGATGATTGTCTGATATAATTGTAATCTCCATTTTACAGATGAAAATAACAAGGTTCAGAGACATTAGGTTACTTGCCTAAAGTGAAGTGGCCCAGAAACTACAGAACTGGAAATTGAACCTTAGACTTCATAATGCCAAAGTCTGTGCTTTTAATCACAATGTGTGTGTGTGAGAGAGAGATAGAGAGAGAGAGAGAGAAAGAGAGAGAATGTGTTTAATAGAGAACCTCTGAGAAATGGCAAGAAAACTGCCAGGTATCCATAAAACAATAATTTAGGAGCTTCTTACTATACAAGTAATTGTTAATCATATGGCTGAACTAAGGATCTCTCACTTTTGAACTAAGAAATCAAAAGCTTCCAGAAGTTGAGTCTAAATTTTACACTTACATAAGATACTTCATACAGAATGCTCAAGTATAATAACTAAAGAGCTCTGAAAATACTGGAAGCATTCATATAAGTATGATTTCATAATGTGGATAATAGAGGATTTAAGAAATTGGCAGATGCGACTGCAGACTCATTTGTTATCATTTCTGTGAAGGGCAAGATAAATGAATAAAATGAGAAAAGTGAAAAAAGAATGGCTAGCAATTTTAGGTAGTTTGCTGAATCTCCATACTAGGAAAGACTAAGCAAAAAAAAAAAATTCTCGAAATATTATTTTGAAAGCACCTACAAGTGTATATGGTCTTTTTACACCAAATAACTCGGAATTATGAACTGTCAAATAAGTCTATTCTTCTCTGATGATAAAATTGCTGACTTTATTTGAAACTATGGAATGAAAAATGAGGTAATAATCAGAAATTCTTAAGAAAAGGAGTAGAAAAAACAAAATTATAAGAGTTATGTTAAAAAATATTTTGAAACAAACATAAAATCCCCATTACTGGTACAGAGCTTTTAAAACTTTATTTTGGTTTTAAGTTTTAATAAATATTTATATGTTTACATAATTACTGTCATAAGGAAGACACAACTGTAGATCAACTTTCTTCATTCTTTCTTTATTAAGCATTATTCTATTTTGCTCCATCATCTTGTAATTATAATAGAGTAACTGTGTAACTTTCTACTAAGTGGATATTTCCTAAACTGTTTTCCTATTGTTAACAATTAAAGGTGTTTCCAATTTTTTGTTATTACAAATGACATGACAATGAGCATCTTTATATAATAATTTTCTGGATTATAAATTATTTATTGGCATAAGCTTCCAGAATTAGAATTAATGTGTAAAAAGCTATTAACATTTTATCTTGCTAGACATTGCCAAATTACTTGTCAAAAGATGGAACCAAATTATATTGCAAAAATCTTTGCCAACGGAAGACATTATATATAATTTTTGATTTTGCTAAATTAATAAGTTGGAAACCTATGTTCCATTTCTTTGAATGCTTTGATAACAGAGTGCTGCTGGAGGCTGGGAGGGCAGCCATGTCCGTGAAGGCTCCCCAGAGTTGGAGCGGGGAAGTGGAAAAAGGTAAAAAAAATATACGAATTGTATTTTCCCTCCATTGTTATCTCTCACTCTCTTCTGCCTCTGTGTAACTTATATCCAGGTAGCTGGAGAAGAATCATGTGGCAGGGCAAATTGGTATTCCAATAAATTAATAATCACCAGCTTCAAATGGATTTTCAAGACTGGAAATATTGCTCTGACTTACAGTAAGCTCTTTCTAATTCTCCTTAAGGACTATTTTCTTAGAAGCTTTACTTAACCTCCATCCTCTCTACTTCCTTCACTCTGAGCCGGTGAGGTGCTTCATAGCTCATTAAGAACACAGAAGTCAGTAAATAGTCCACTGCCAAATCCATTAATTCATTAGCATTTGCGTTGACCTTTGTATTCCCTTTTACTACAGGAGTGAAAGTTAAAAGGCCGTGTGCACTACAGAGAGCATTTCATTCTCCCTCATCTTCTCAAGTACTTCACAGCCCTGCATCTTCTACAGCCCATCTACTCCTTAGGAAGGATTCTTGCCAAAGTTCAACCTCATTCTAGACTAGTAACTCCACCTTAAAATGTTAAAAACTATACGTGTAACATGAAAGCCTCCCTCCTCCCCTAATCCCTGCATATCTTCTTTAGCCAATTCATGTCTGAACTTTTCAAAATTGTTATCTTCATATATTGTTTCTATTTCCTCACGTCCCATTTACTCTATAATTTCCATCCATCTGACTTCTCTCACCGTAATCTCACTGCCCACTGTCCTGAAATTTTACTTATGAAGGTCACCAGCGATCCCCATGTCAGTATAGCCAATGAATAGTTTTTGTCCTATTTCTAGGCTCTTTCCTTCTTTAAAAAAGAAAAAGAATTAGAAACACAAAAACCATTTTTTTCTTCTATGCTTTTACACTCTCATCTTCTGTCTTGGTATATTTTATTGGCTTTCTGTGTTTAATCTGCTTTCTAACATTCTATTAGTTTCCTTTACCTCCAGTGGAATAAACCAGTATATGAAGGATTATTCTCAACAGGTAGTTCTCATAATAACGGTTCTAGTAGCAGCAGTCAACACTCTGTGATGCTTCTCACGTGCCAGACACTATCCTAAGACACCGTTTAAATCCATATATATAGACACACACACACACACACATATATGAGGGTTTCCTCACAGGCCTATGAAATAAGCCTATTATTATACCCATGTTACAAGTGAGAAAACTGAGGCAATGAGAGGCCAAGGTCACAGGATCAGTACTTGGTGAAGCCCGGCCTGAGTTAATGCTGGAACTTTAGAGTAGACAAGTTAACAATGTCTCACAGATTGGCCTTAAATGTGAGCAACATTTAATTAATGACTTGTGAAGTATCAGAAAATAATGGAACATTTTAAATTGATTGGGAACTACTAAGTCATGTTTCAGTAACTAAGAATGACTCTTATTGAATGAAATTATTTTTCATTATTCTTTTGAAAGGAGAATATTCTCGTGTTAGTGTTTCAGTTTTTTTTCATTCACATATTTATTCATTTATTAGACACACATTTCCTACACACCTGCTATGTGCCAGTGTCTGCTGCAAGCCTTGGAAGATTCAGTGGTGAGCAAAAAATTACAAAGTCCTTGCTCTTAAGCAAATGTCCAGTGGTGGAGGAAGACAGAGTAAACATGTAAATAAATTTTGTACAGAGACAGAAATACGACTGGACAATGGGACGGAGAGGCAGTGAGGAGGCAGGTCTCTTTGGTCAAGATAGTAGTGGTGGCGTTTGAACCGAGACCTTAATGATCAGAGGGAAATTGGTCTGGGTAGAAGGATTAGCCAATCTAAAGCCGGGAGAGCAAGAAGTAGAGCTTGTTGCATCTGAGGGACTGAAAAAGACAACTGTGCCTCGAACCCCATGAAGGTCAGGGAAAGATGTAGTAAGTGACCAGAGCCCATGGTCCCTGTGAGCCTGGCTAAGTAGCTGAAAATTTAATCTCTTTACAATAGACAGCCTTTAGAGGTCAGAAGCAGTGCGATAATAGCATCTGATTTGTGCTTTTTAAAAGACTACTTTGACTGCTGAGTGTCCTACAAAAGCAAAATACTTGTGTCTCTATGAAGTGCAGATAGTAAATTTTAAAAAGCCCAATGAGCTCCTAAGCAGTTGGTTTACTAAGTGTAATCATTTATCTTAACTAGACTTCATTAATATAAGCTTGGTGACCTTGGGGCCCTGGGACATATTAGATTAGGGAAACCCAACTATTTTCAAATAGTGTGATTTGAAAAAGTCTCGCAATTGTTGGGGTTCAGGAAGATTATTTTATTGCTGGGCCTGGATGGGAAGTTTAGAATAAGAAAAGAAAGTATGATGGCTGGCTTCCATCTATTCTCCCTTTCTGTGGGAGAAATATTGATGGGGTGACTACTTTGCTGTTGACCCAATGCTTAAATTTCAGAGCTAGTTCAATCCAGTAAATATTTGCTGAACAACTATTATATGTTAGGCACCTAGCTGAAACTGGGAATATAAAGAGAATAATTAATAATAAAAGCAGGTATTACTAACAAGAGACAGGCACTGTGCTAATGCTTAACATGCACCATCTCAAGTTACATTAATTTACACACTAACCATATGGGGTAGATGCATTTATTATACCATTTTCCGGGTGAGAAATCTAATCCCTTTAAGGATTAAGTTACTTCTCCAAGGTTACACAGCTATTTAGGGGCATAGGCAGGATTTGAACTCAGGTCTGGTATCAGCACCAATTCTCTTAGCCATTATGCTCTATAAGGACCTTACTTGAGAAGTTCAGGATTATACATATATGGGTACAACCAACCCTAAGACCATCTGGCAAAACTGGCTGCTTGAGAAGTCCTGGATTTATGTAAGATGCTCTTGGAATGGAGAAGATCGTGAAGGAGGGCCCCCAAAACACACTCTCTATACTAAGGGGCAACAGAAGAGAAAAAGAATTAGCCTACAGCAGTATGATATTGAGGACGAAGAAACAGTGTTTTTCTCTTTTGTGAATAGTTATTAAATTATTTCTACTTCAAAATATCAGAAAGAAATCACAGTACTATGGACAGTTTGCAGAGCCACCCTATCTTAGCGTGAATCCTGGCAGGTGTAGAGTTCATAGTATGACCCTGGCACCTAAGTGTAGTTAAGTAAGCTTTCATTTTTCTTTAGCCTTAAAGCAAAGTAGCTTTCTGATAGGTATAATTTAGGAAAGTCTTCAAACAAAATATTTAAAGTCCACTATCTCAGAGAAAAGCAATTTTGCAAAAGATCTATCAGCAAAAGCAAGGCCAAACACACCAATTATTTAGTGAGACTTATATGGTTATACCATTGCTCATGTTGTTTCTTTATGCATTTACCTGGAAGAAGGCTTTTAATGTTCAACAATTCTCAAAGAGATAAAGACCCACACTGATGTGTCAGAAAGAGCTTTGCCCTGGAATTAGATCAGTTTAGGCTTGGCTACTTACTAGAATTAGGTAACATTCTTAATCTTTCTGAACCTGTTTCCTATCTGCAAATAGGGATAACACTATCTATTACAGAGGGATGTGGTTAAATTAAATGACACATGTAAATGAAATATATCCTTCCAGACTGAGAACATACCTAGTAAATGTTAAGTGATCTGCAAATATTCTGCTTTCTTGAAATGGATGAAACCTGTTATCATGTTCTTAACCAATGGTCTAAATATCAAGACAATATTTAGTTAAAAGTTATATTTGTTCTTTCACTGTCCATCTGCATTTTAACATATTCTAACATATTCTCCTTGATCAATTGTGTCAATATTAGTAACATTTGTCATTTAAGCTATTACTGTTCATATGTTTAAAATATTTCAATGCGATATAAGTCATTACTCAAAGGGATGCCTAGCTGGCTTTGTCAAAGATTTACTTTAAGTAAAAATGAAAGACACATTTTTCATTTTCACCAAGTTTTATTGAACAGTGTATTCATTAACTGTATGAACTTTGTGGCCAACCCAATACAGTAGCCAAGACATGGAAACAACCTCAGTGATTTTTGTGGATGAATGGATGAAGAAAATGGGGTGCATACAACCTACTATTATTCAGCCGTGATAAAGAAGGAAATCTGGCTATTTGTGACCACATGGGTGGATTTGGGGGGCATTATGCTAAATGAAATGTCAGACAGAGAAAGATAAATACTTTAGGATCTCATATGTGAAATCTAAAATACTGAACTCACGATAGAAAGAATGGAATGATGGTTGCCAGAGCTGGGGGTTGGAGGTGAGGAAAATGAGTGAAGATGATCAAAAGATAAAAACTTCTAGTTATAAGATAAGTGAGTAATCGTGATGTCATGTACAGCTTGGTCGCTACAGTTAACAATACTGTATTTTATGTTTGAAAGTTGCTAAGAGAGTAGATCTTGAAAGTTCTCATCACAAAAATAAAATTTGTAATTATGTGAATTAAGGTTAACTAAACTTATTGTGGTAGTCATTTCACACACTATATATATATATCAATCATCACATTGTACACCTTGGACAGATGCAATATTATATATCAATTCAATCTCAATAAAACTGGAAAAATCTCATTTATAGTTTAGCATAAATATATCAAATGGGTTTCTTGACAAGATTAATAATAACTATAGATAAAAGGAAATAAGATATTGTTGTTGCTGTTGTTTGCTTTTCCAGAGTGCAAAACACTAAAAAGGGGGGAGGTGAGTATGGGCTTGCAAATGCTGCTTCATGGGCCCTAATGCTATGATACAGACATTTAGTCCAGATCTGAAAGAGAACTTGAGTCATTTCAACAAATCTGCCAAACAGTCATGTTCAAACATGAAGAGATATCAGTAAGTTCTTTTTCACACTGCAAGAAATCTGCCTTCAGCTTTCAGCAAAACCTCAGTTTTTGGGTTATGAGGGTAACAGTTCTTAAGCAAGCAGCACAATGCTTCCACCAGTGCTTTCTCCCTATGATGAATAAGTTTTCAGTCTCCCCACCAGTGCTCATCCCTTCTCCCCTTAATGTCTTGGCCAAAATTCAACCATCAGCCCAGAAAACTCCTTCCCAGTTTCACTGCCTGTACGTGACCACGTTATTTCAATCACCTTGGCACATTTATATTACCTACTTCCTAAGGTAGGTATTATATATATGAGATTTTAAATAAAAGAATGCCTGTAAAGTACTTGATGCTCAACTCCTAGCACAATATGAATATTCTGTAACTGCTGACCAGCATTATTATTATATCATTTCCATGAAAACTAACCTGTACTTTCTTTCACACACCCATGTTCTTTGTCCCCAACTGGGGTAAAGGAAATAAATGAACATTTATTGATTATCTACAGTGAGAGTATAGAATGCAGTGTAGGCTATAGAATTAGTGGTGTTCAAGACTGAAACTGACCTGGATTTGAATTCCAGACCTCTCACTTACTTAGACTTTACGACGCCTCAGTTCCCTTACTGATAATTAGAGATAATAGACATTTCAGGGACCACGGTAAGGATTAAAAATATTATAATGTTTGGATCCAGAAAGGGCATTCATTACCTCATTTAATGTAAACTCTTAGATAATCTGATTGAGTTTTGAGAATCTGATAACGGCTCTGCATCCTTTTGCTATTTGCTAACTATTCATAGCATTTTGCATATAATTCCAGGGCTTTGCTAATATGAAAATCAATCAAAGGCTTTAGTTGGCACAAAGAACTCAGAGAAATTGTTATGGGGCAAGAATTAGAATTCTTCTTGAAATACAGACTATCATCCTGGAGAAGAAAGAACAACATTTTAATGGGGTCAAATTTGGGTCAAAACTATGCACTTCCATAATGGTGTTTCTACCAGGTCTTGATTTGACTGGGATTGAAATTTCTGACATTACTGTCCCCATCACAGACTTGAAAACCTGGCAGACAATCAAGTGCAACCTACAGTTAAAGGTCGCTCATCTAAAAAAAAAAATGGGTATGTTACTACCATTCTGACAAGAGCATTATGAAGATTAAGAAAAAGCACAAATAAACTCTCCTAACACCTGACAGCCAAGTAATACATCTTTCAGCTCTTTCAATTCTTTTTCCTTCTTACCTGCCTTATTTCCTTCCTTGCTCTGAGTTCTCACTGTGTTTCATGTCCCACAATGCTGAAGTCATTGTAATGCTTTTACTCAGAAACCTCACTTAACATTTAGCATAGTAAATAAGAAAGCCTAAGAAGTGATTGAGGTAAACTGCCATTATTACCTCATTCTGATAACCTGATTTGTCCAGAAATGTAACTATGTGATTCTCCTTTACTTCTAGTTGCTCACCATTCATGGGCACAAATTGAGTGTATATCAGATATATTAAATTCCTGCAAAATTCTCTGTGGTGTGATTTGGGGTTCTATTTGTGTACCACAGCTCTCCTAAAACTAAACTATTATCATTTCTACTCCTCTTCTGTCTGTACATCCTCAAGACATAATTTCTAATTAATAGTTATACTAATTGGCATTATAGTCATTCTTTTTTGCTTTTTCTCTGATTATAAGTATCTTCTGATGCTTAAGTCAATCAAATGGGTTCTCTACATATGAGGAAGTTCAAAGAGGAAAGTAGGAGGAGTAGGGTAAGAAGACATTCACACATAGAATTAGTGGAAGCCTTAGCAGTAACAAAACTAGTGAAATTAGAGCTAATTAATTAGCAGTCAGGAAAATTTCATCATGTGTTGTCATTAACTGGTCAACTAGGGTAACTAGGCTTACAAACAATAGAAAGCAAAGAATGGAAAATCTGTTGTTTCTGCCAGCTTCTCCTGCTTGTTATAAGCGTAATTTTCTCCTAGTTCATGAAACAATAACAGTTTGGTATTAGAATTTAAATGCCATCAATATAAGATATGGAGATATGTGAAGCCTACTACACTTGCTTCGTAAACTAGTAGTATAGCATCATAAATTCCACAGTAGAATGATTTAGTTGAAAGATAAAATTCATGCGGAGTACACTATTTGTTTAAACTTCAAAAGAATCAAAAAGGATTGCTATATCTTGGCACACTCTTCTTTGTAGAATATGTTAGAGCCGGCCTTTTCTTGATTAAGAGCTACTGTTCTGTAGAGAACACTTTTTCCATATTCATAATCATCAGGCAAATCAAGGATCTGACTTCCTTAGAATCAGTAAGTGTTTTTTCCCTCACTTCTTAACAAAGAACAGAACAGCTGATAAGAAAACTAAAATACCTCTTTTTATTGATGTATAAATGATTTACGATATTATATTAGTTTCAGGTGTACAACATAGTGATTCAATATTTTTATAGATTATACTACATTTAATTATTATAAAATGATGGCTATATTTCCCTGTGCTGAACAATAAAATCCCTCTTTTGTTAAAAAAAATAGCAAATGATGGAATGTTAGAAAATTAATTTATTTCCCATGAATAATGATCAATAACTATGGGACACTGGCCCATGTAAATTAAGAGGCTTCTTTTTCCATGTGATTCTGAATACAAAATGTATCCATATTCAGGAATCGTTTTCAAAGTGAATTTTTTTTGGTACCTTAATAATCATAATGGGTAGCAAGATCAATTTGTTTTAACACTTATGTAGATAAGTGTTGAATATAAAATGATAAAACGTAGGGTCTTTTCACTTTTTAATTTTAACTCTGTATATGAGACAAAGAAAACGAACTGCTTTCTATCATACTGTAGTTTTTGCTCAACTACTACGACCAAAATCCTTGAAAGAGAGAATTACCTGTTTGTGTCCTTTCAGAACAACCCCCTTGCATACCAAGGCCATAAAAAAACAATAGCCTTGGGCTTCCCTGGTGGCACAGTGGTTGACAGTCCGCCTGCCGATGCAGGGGACACGGGTTCGTGCCCCGGTCCGGGAAGATCCCACATGCCGCAGAGCGGCTGGGCCCGTGAGCCAGGGCCGCTGAGCCTGCGCGTCCGGAGCCTGTGCTCCGCAACGGGAGAGGCCACAACAGTGAGAGGCCCGCGTACCACACAAAAAACAACAACAACAACAACAACAAAAAAACACAATAGCCTTAAGAGACCATTCAAGGAAATCATTGTTATTGATTCATCCCTCAAATAGGACCCAATTGAGCAACAAAATGATGCTGAAGTTTATCGTTTCTTCTCAGTGAATTTATAACTCTGGAAGATTTAAATGTCTTTTCCTAGATGACAGAGGTGGCCTCTATACACATACACAACGGACACATACACACAAATAACATCCTCATATCCATTTTACATCTGTAATTCCACTCTGAATTCTCCCTGCCATTAACCAACTCAAATGCCACATTATTCAACTCCTTTCCCTTGCTGGTTGGATTGGGTTCAGGAAACAGGGAGTAATTTTAATGTCCTCTTTAGTAAACCTACACCCTATTCATGAACTAAGAGGAAGTAGTTTTGGTTTCTATTTTCTGATATCTTGAGCCTTTCGTATGGTTGCATCTCTCCAACTATACAGCTTGCAGAATTAGTATTATGACTAGAGATGCAGAAAAGTTTTGATGCCTAAAAATGTCTTCTCATCTACTAACTGATGGTTGGCACTCAACTCTCATCCCTTTATCTCGGAATCTCATCCCTTTAGCTTAAATCTTTTTTTCCCATTAAAATTCAAATACTGGTTGTGCTTTAAGATCGTAGTCATTTTTACCTCAGCCTGAATGATCCAAAAGCAAGTTTTGATGATGTGCAAGAGGGAAGAGAACTTGAGGGTATAAGTGTTCTGCAGAGGGTATCAGGGAATAGAGAAGACAGAGCAATAAATAGACTCACAGGGGAAACTCAGAAAGTGGAGCTTGATGAAACAAGCAAACATCACGGTTTTGCTAAGGTCTATTCTAATTAGTTGTTATTCGTGTGTAAAAGTTTGCCTAAAAAGCAGAACCTATGAGTGATTTGTGCCCCTGCATATTACGGATGTATAATATAATTCAAACAGTGCAAGGAACACACAGATTACCA
This sequence comes from Mesoplodon mirus, assembly GCF_964341445.2. NCBI lineage: Eukaryota > Metazoa > Chordata > Mammalia > Artiodactyla > Ziphiidae > Mesoplodon > Mesoplodon mirus. Next base: position 91,893,315 of record NC_138983.1, on the reverse strand, counting down.
CATGGCCTCAGCCATGCTCCATTTTGTAGTCTGCCCACTTTGAGCATCAGAAAATGGACTGTAGAAATCTGGTTCATCTTATTTTAAACTTCTCATTCCCCAAATTTGAAATAGTATTTATTTAAAAACTAGGCTCTTTATAAAGATCGCAAAAACACTATAAAGTATTCATTGAAAAGAACCTAACATTTACTACTGTAGTACATTATGTACAATTTATTGACTATTTCTACTGAATATACATTTATGTATTACATAATCTAACATTTATATTAAGTATAACTATAATATGATTCTTGTGTCAACCTTGACAAAGCTGGTGAAATCCTCTGCTACAAAAATATGTCTCTGGGCCTCCCTGGTGGCGCAGTGGTTGAGAGTCCGCCTGCCGATGCAGGGGATACGGGTTCGTGCCCCGGTCTGGGAGGATCCCATATGCCGCGGAGCGGCTGGGCCCGTGAGCCATGGCCGCTGGGCCTGCGCGTCCGGAGCCTGTGCTCCGCAGCGGGAGAGGCCACAACAGTGAGAGGCCCGCATACCGCAAAAAGAAAAAAAAAAAAAAAAAAAAAAAAAAAAAAAAAAAAAAAATATGTCTCTGCCTTCTATTTTTGTTTCAGTATTAGCTTCCACATTTGCCAGCAAGATACTTTTCATCCTACTAAACTAATAGGCCACTTAGTTGAATACTGGATAAAATACAAATTGCAGAGAATTCTCCATTTTTGTTTATAATTTTAAAAATTTCAACTAAAAGTGCAAAGCTTTTATCAATTTCTGTAGCTTGCTCTCTTCCTAAACCTACTTGCTTCTTCCATCAATATTTAAGTTTCTGGTTTTAAATAACTGTGACTCTCCTTTAATGTGTTCTCTGTTAAAGGCTTTCTCTCCCTTTAGAATTGTTAGTAGGAGAAGTGGTATTTTTGTGGGAAGAAAACTGCATCTTCTCTACTACTCAGCTGTCAGGACTATAGAGCTACATCCTCAGTTGTATAATCAAAAACCTGGCCTGGCATCAACTAGTGAGATTAAAAACCACTTTTTCAAATTCCTTGCAATTAAAATATTTACATCAACTTCTCTTGGTTTTAACAATAGCATATAGAACCCAGTGTGGGTGTGGCTCATGATTCTGCTTCTCTGACTCATGATCTTAGACTTCTTGCTTCCAACTTCCTAATGAATGTGCCCTTTAGCAATTGCTGGGGGCCAGGTTTGTTTACTGCTACTCCTTTCCAACAGTTCAAGGCCATGAGGCATCTCTTGAATGTATTTCTTTGCTACAAAGTATTTCTCTCCCCTGCCCTCACCCCACTCTCAGGTTCTGTTGCTTATTTAAGATTTGCATCTGTAAAGAGTCCTTTGGGTTTGTTTCCTTGGTGGACTGGCTGTCTTCCAAGATTTTGTTGTTAATATTGTCTGACATTTTAAAGATGACTTTTCGGTGTTGTTATAAAACTTCTCAAGGAAAGGAAAACAGAAGTGCTCATCTAACCCTCTTCTAAAGACTATGCAAAAAAGCCAGTTGTTTTAAAACATTATGGCTGGTGATATAAATGGCTGCAGCATATTATATCTACACCTGCATGTTTTTAACTTCCAGAAACTAAAAATCACCTCTGCAACATGCAATCAGCCACGAAGAAAGAAAGAAACAAACAAAAACCCAGTATTGAAAATATTCTGCCTGATACTTGAATGTATTGGCGAACAAGCCTGCTACTTCTAGTATTTACATAAAGACAGTAGTCAAATAACCAATGCACTAAAACAAACAATTCTTCTGTGAGAAAAAAGAATGATGCTACTTAGAGTTGATGGACATGAACTTTAGGAATTTTAGAGCTGAAAATAATCTTGGAGGCCTCCTTTTAGAGATGAGGAATATGAGGTCTATGGTGGTTAAGTGAATTGTCCAAGCCAGAGATGGGACTAGGGTCAAAGTTGAGGTCTTCTGCCAGGATGTTGAGCTTACTCTTTGAACTTGCTGGGTGTTTACATATTGCATCAACAGAGCCCAAATGTACTGGATTTTCTTCCATTTACTAATAGAAGGAAGTTAGTGCCTTTACAGGTATTGTAGTATAAAATCAGCCCATTCAGCCAAAAATTAGTCAATCTAGGAGTCCCAAAGAGACAATGCTTTGCAGGCTTTTTCTTTTCTTTTCTTTTTTTTTCCACTGGAAATGGGAATTAGATAGATAATGCATGTTTGTGTGTATGTATGTATACATATATATATATATATATATATACTTATATCTTGTTCAAATTTAAAAGAATACAATTTTTATAGTCTACTTATGTATGACATAAAAATAGAACATCGTTAATCAAATACATTTGCAGTATTTATTTTTGTAAGTAACTTCCTTTCTTTATATATCTATACAGTTTTAAAGATAATGGGACGACACAGAAATATTATTCACTTTCAAGCTAACACTGATAAATAATGTTTTGTAAGTGCCCTAAATTATGTAAAGACTAAAAGTTCCATTGTTCTATCTATTCTATGGAAAGTGGTTGATGTTTAGCTATGAAATAATGTATCAATCTCAGGAAACAATTCTTAGGTTAAAAAACTCATTTTCCCTATGATGTCGTTTCACAAAGATTTAATTCAAAGAATTTGCCTTTGTAAGATCTCCATCACTTTTCACCATTGTTCCCATGCATGTTCCTGTTAAGAGTGCCTGATTCTGTTGCTAAGCAACCTTGCAGTCTTGTTGGGTCATGATGGTGAACTAATAATTATTTAAAATGTGTCCGTTTGGATAGGGTCTTTTAAAGAATATCGTGATACTTTTGTGTAAGAGGCTGGGTAAGAGGGTTCTTCATTTCAACTTACAGTTCTACAGGAATATAAGTGATAGAATGATGTTTGCCAGAAGAGTTGGAAGAATGCCAAGAGTACACTAAAAAGCACTAGGTCTTACTTCCTCCCGTTATGCTTTTTTTCTAGAAAAGGGTAAAAGTCAGTCAGATGACAAGTCAAGAAATTTAGCAAAGGATTTCAAAGAAATAAGAAGAACATCAATATTCCTTTTATTGACTAGATTAAATTATTATGTTTTTCCTTCTCAAATCCCAAATTCTTAAGAAAAATTGTCAAGCCATATTATGTTGAAAAATAAGTCCCATGTAAGCGAGACATGGGTATTTGAATTTTATCAGGCTTCCAGATAAAACTAAATTGTTGATTAAATCCTCTCCATCCTGCTTGCTCTTGTCCCAGACATCCCTCTCCAGTTCAGGAATATCCTCCTTTAAATAGCTTATTTAACCATATGGGACTGATGCCAGTAGCCTTAATATTTTCTGTACGGTATACTGGGATATATAAGGGGACTACCATCATATCTCTAGCATGTAGTGAGAGTTGGTAAATAGCATTCCCAGTGTGTATCTGGAAAAACAAAAAGGTTGTTCCTTTAAACAATCTTTTTTGGTGATAAAGCAAAGAATCAAAGGTATTTCATTACTAAAGAATCAGAGAATGTCCTAACTCTGAGAGAAGAGCACTTCTAACGTCATCTCAATATCCATCCAATCCAGAAGCAGAGCTGATGGTGCCACCAAGAGACAGAGTCTCCTTGTGGTGACACCACCTTCAAAAGTTTTGGAAGGTGCCCCCAAACATCACCCGTTTTCTTTACACCCTTGCTTGTCTCTAGTATTTAAAGGTACATCTGATACTTATTGATTCCATTTATATTTTGAGGGTGATCCCTTCTTAGGGATATCATCTCATATGCAAAGTTAAAAGTATTGATCATTTTTCTCTCCTAAACTTAAACTATTATAATTTACGTTTAAGGCAGCCACGTTTAATAGCTTTATGACTTGGGGCCATAAAGGTGAGTGTTTCAGTCTTGGTTCACTGTTCTGTAGGTGGTATATGGCCACTCCAGGAATCAGTTTTCTTACTTATAAAATAGGGTTTGCAGTGCTTTCTTCACAGATAAACGATGCAATTTGATATGCTAACATAGTGTCTACCATATAGTGTACATTAAATGTGAGCCCTCTTTCCTATCTCCACTGGGTGTGGCCAACTTCTAGTTTTCTAGGAGTTACTAGAAAATTTCATACCTTCTAGGAATATATGGCTTCTGATCATATTCCCTTACCATCTTCATTTTACTAAACTAAAGGCTCTTAATTTTTTTGTAATTCCCACATTTTTATTTCCTATCTCAGCTACTTTTCTGTTAATTTTATAGAATTCAGTTTATTTTAGCAGGCATTAATTGAGGTAAGGGGAATTACAGTAGGTCCTATGGTTACAAATGTAAACAGGATCCCTGTTCTCAGGTACCTTACAGTCTAGTGTCAAGAGTAGTAAACAGACAAAAAATTGCAATTTGACCCGATAAATTCTGTGATATTGGTAAGCCTGTGACAACACAAGTGAAAGACCTAAATCAGATTAGGGAGGATGGGAAATTAAAGGTAAAGGAGCTGGTCGTACTTGTAGGCTTTTCTCTAGAGTTGGTAAACATCTGTACCTGTGTTCAAGGTTTAGATTGACCAAGACAGCCTTAACATTCCTTTCAGCTTAATAAAACTTTAGACAGGTTTCTTCCTGACTTATAGGCCCTTGACCTCCCCTTATTTAGAACATTTACTCTAAAAAACATGCAAATTCTTTTTTCACCCCTTTGACACGTAAATCTTCTTCTAGTAATCTTGCCAGATTTACAACCCAGGAATGTCTTTCTCACGGACATGGGAGCCATTTTTCGAAATGTAATCATCAAGAAAGATAGCACCACATTCTCTGTGGGACGGCAAGAGTCTAACTTCAATAAGTGCTGATTAGCAAACACAGATGGCCTAATCACATTAACCAGTCTCCTCCTAATGTCCTCCAGTACCAGTCCACTAGCTCACTCCAGAATTGATAAACTGTCCCACCTTTTGTTTCAGCAGAGTTTAGTCCAATCTCTCTCTCCAACTGCAATCGTTTGCAATCAACTTTCCCTTGCCTGTTTAAGTCTGTCCTTGGACAGGATGCATCCAGGTTGTGTACAAGGGGAAAAAACGGATTTTTGCCCAATAATCTACTCACTGATGCCTGGCACTTGGTCAACTTTTGTAATTGCTGATTAAAATAAGTCCATCATGTCAATGTCTAGGGGGAAATGTTTTCAATGGCTCTAAACACTTTGAGCAGTGATAAATGAAATCTCTGAGTTCACCATCTTCTAACTGGAACTAGAATTATTTTTCCAAAAATATATTTCTTTACACTTATGCACAAAATGAGTCTCTGCCTCAAAGAGACTCTGAGCAGGCTCAAGTATCCACTCGTCCTAATAGCTTTATACTCATTCTTTTGGTATTTCAATTATCTCAAGTGTTCAGAATCATGAATAAAGTTGGGAGCAATTCGTGATGATGTTAATCAAGTATAAATTACTCAACAAGGGCTCCCCTTATTATACTCTCCATGAAGCTCTCTAGAGGATCAGCTCAGGTACTGGCCTCAGGCACAGTCTAGATTGAGAGAGGATTTCAAATAATTGATGGTTTTAGCCAAAATTTTGAATTCTAAAAATGGATGGAAATTTGGAAATTCTAAATCAATCATAGCAAATTACAAATTATCATCAAGAAAGACTGCATAATAAAAATTTCTAAAGGTTACTGTAGAAATTAAGCTTAAATTCAAATTTCATTCTAAGGTAAATAAAAATATGTATTCCATTTTCTTTTTTCATTATAAAATTTATAAAACCAGAATTTTCCTTCTAATGTGCACATTTGGTGTACTTGCTTTTTATTTCCAAAAAAAGTTTCCCTAACTTAAGGACATATACAACATACGGTACCTTAGAATTAAGGAAATATGGGAGAATGATTTTGATTACCTCCTCATGCTACATGAAAATTCATTACTTCAAACTTTCTTGAACAGTTTTTTTAAAAGATGCCAGTTACCTAACTCATACAAACACCCATGTACATATGTACATCTTTCTTGTTGGGGAACAGACTTATATTAGTGTAAATAAGTGGTCATTAAAGTTAATGTGTTCCTTTTATATAGTTATAATTTAAGATATAGTAGAAATTCGTTTGAATATGATATATACCTTTTTAAAATATATTAGAGACTTATAGAACCACCTCACAGTGACTATATTTGTCCATTATGAGGTTTAGAATATACTTTACTACTTAAATGAGTTGAGTATGATATTTTATCATTATACCTTTGCTTTTATCATATATTGTGGATGTAGAGTCTTTGGTCAGAAACATACCCTCTATATTATAAAAACATCATTATAGAAAAATGTAGTATTCTTTTAATATATAATTTAACATGAAACTAGGACAGATTTTCAGCAAAAGAAGGGAGCTGCATATAGTTGGCTTTTACTGGCAGGCCTCTTTCTGCCCAATAATTACCCAGTCTTTACATACATGTTACAGTTAGTTCAGTGCTTTTAAGGAAATCCAGCTTTCTTTGCTCTCTGATCTTTTCTTCTCACAAAATACTTAGCAAACACATAGCTATTAGCTCCATAGGAACTGGTTGTATACATCAGTATTTTTCACAAGCCCACTTAACAAAGGTACCAAGTAATTTGACTAGAATCCAAACCAAATCAGTTGAAGAGCTAAGTGTGCAAAAAATCCTGTAACACACTAGATTCCAATGAGCCACAGTTTTATTAACACTGCATCCCTTAGCAAACTCAGATGGGGTCTTTGGGTCTTTATGTTGAGTTTCTTTAATTGGCAAATGCTTAAGAGCACACTTTATTTATTGATTGATTGATTGATTAAAGAATCATCTTTTTTTTTAAATTTATTTATTTTTGGCTGTGTTGGATCTTCGTTGCTGCACGTGGACTTTCTCTAGTTGCGGGGAGTGGGGGCTACTCTTCATTGCGGTGTGCGGGCTTCTCATTGCGGTGCCTTCTCTTGTTGCAGAGCACGGGCTCTAGGCACGTGGGCATCAGTAGTTGTGGCGCATGGGCTTAGTTGCTCCATGGCATGTGGGATCCTCCCGGACCAGGGCTCGAACCTGTGTCCCCTGCATTGACAGGCGGATTCTTAACCACTGTGCCACCAGGGAAGTCCCTAAGAGCCCACTTTAAATGCAGTTACACAATGACATCATGATAAGAAATGCTATAGGAATATAGGCATAGAAAAAAAATTATCATCACTCACATATGCCCTGAGCATTTTCTGCTGGAGAATCTGAACTTCAGAATGAGGGTACTAATATAGTACATGCTTCTGATAGTAAGTTCTTATCACTTGAGAAATATCATTAAACGTTATATCTCTGCAGCTTAATCCTTCTTAACCTGAAATATACCTTTAGAAATAATATTTTAACAGTTTGAGAAAATTCAGCTATTACATAGCTATTTACCTAAATATTTACGTGAGATAATTATGAAAGCATTCTATTAATAATTTTTTGAAGACATTGTAATAACAATTTAGTCTTAGAATTTTAGAAAAAAAAAATAAACCAATAAAGGTACTTCTTCTGGTTCAAACTGTACAAATGAAAATTCTGAAGCTAAGTAAATTGGGCAAAGTATGTTACTGTTTCATAAGTTAATGAAAGTAAATTTATTTATTAAATTTTTATTTATTTATATTTTCATGGGTTTATAACACATAAGGTTCATGTGTATAATATTATATTTTGACATTTATATAAACTACAGTGTGCTCACCACCAAAAGGTTGTCAACTGTCATCATATTGTTGACCCCCTTTACCCATCTTGCCCTCCCTCCACCCCCTTCTCCTCTGCTAACCACTACTCTGTTCTCTGTATCTACTTGTTTCAGTTTGGTTTCTTCATTCATTTTGTTTTGCTTGTTTTTATATGCCACATATGAGTTAAATCATATGGTATTGGTCTTTCTCCATCTGGTTTATTTCACTTAACGTAATACCCACATGGTCCATCCATGTTGTCCCAAATGCCAAGATTTCATCTTTTTATGGCTATTATTCCATTGTAAGTGTGTGTGTATCTTCTTTATCCATTCATCCATCAGTGGACACTTAGGTTGTCTCCATATCTTGTCTATTCTAAATAATGCTGTGATGAACACAGGGGTGCATATATCTTTTCAGATTAGTGTTTTTGTATTCCTTGGATAAACACCCACAAGTGGAATAGCTACATCACGTGATAGTTCTATTAATTTTTTTGAGGAATCTCCATGTAATTTACCATAGTGGCTGCACTAATTTACATTCCCACCAAAAGTGCACAAGGGTTCCCTTTTCTTCACTTCCTCTCCAGCACTTATTTCTTGTCTTTTTGATAATAGCCATTCTAATGGGTGTGAAGTGATATCTCCCTGTTGTGTTGATTTACATTTCCCTGATAATTAGTGATGTTGAACATTTTTTACATGCTTGTTGCCCATCTATATACCTTCTCTGGAAAAATATCTATTCAGTTTCTCTACTCATTTCTTAATTGGATTGTTAGCTTTTTTGTTGTTGAGTTGCATGAATTCTTTATCTATTTTGGATATTAGATACATGATTTGCAAATATCTTCTCCCATTTGGTAGGTTTTCATTTTGTTGATGTTTCCTTTGTTGTACAGAAGCTTTTTAGTTTGATAATAGTCCCATTTGTTTAGTTATGCTTTTGTCTCCTTGCCTGAGGAGGCCTATGCAGAAAGATATTGCTAAAACCAAAGTCAAAGCGAATACTGCCTATGTTTTCTTCTAGGAGTTTTATTGTTTCAGATCTTACATTGGAGTCTCTAATCCATTTTGAGTTGATATCTATGTATGGTATAAGATAGTGGTCTAATCTCATTCTTTTGCACGTGGCTATCCAGAAAAACTAAATTTAGATGCTCTCCATCCTTTCATCAAATTTTAAACCCATTCAGATTAATCTGCAAAACTTTATCAAGAGGTTTGAAGGTAGAGAACTTTTTACTGTCTAGCTGATTTTTAAGAGTGATTAGGGCAGATTTAGATATCAAATTACTGCAAAAAACGTTCTGGCTAGTCCATGTCAGTCACTTTCCTAAATTTCAAGGTTATTGATTGCTCAACTTATCTTATGACTTTAAATTTGAAAGCCTCAAATTAGCAACAAGTTTTCATAGGATTCAAAGCAGTAGTGGTTTTACAGAATGATTCTATTAAATTAATCTTTGCCTCATTTGAAACATACATGATTAAGATACATATTAATTTATTCAGAAAAGTCATACATTTTTTCAATGGAAAAACTCTTCCCTTCTGTGCTCCCTAGGGCTATTTGTGTGCAAAATTTAACAAATATTGGTTCAACTCTTTTTTTTTTTTCTGATTCAAAACTTCAGCATGAGTGATGATTAGTTGGATGGCTAACTGAGACAGTAATCTCCTCAAACATCTTTTAACCCACTTACCCAGAAGACTGAATTCTTCTTTAAGAATCTGAGGTTTAATTTTGTGGTCAAACGTTTAGAAATGGAAATAGAACTCAAAGTTCCACTTGACTTATAACGTGACTTCTGTCCTCAGCAGATGGTTAAAAAGGTTAGCTCTACCAGTGGCTTCAGAAAACATACAAAAGGTGTTAGCAGAACCATGATATTTACTGTACATATTTGATTGTTTCAAGAACTGAGCGAACAGGTAGTACTTGTAAGGGCAATCAGGTGCCAGTTTCAATGGTCAGGCCTGAACCGCAGGGGTTTCCCACTCCGCCCGCTGCTTGTTAATTCTGGCTTCACTCGTTATGCCTCCTGATGCTGCCACACAGCTCCTTATTTTGAGGTAACAGGTGATCTGACTATGCTTTTTGGTTTGTTTGTTTCTCTAACGTTACACAGAAAGCTAGAGTCAAAAATGTGTGTGTAGTCTGAGAATGATACTTTGCATATATTGCTATTTATGATAAGCCCAGACTTACATGTTTACCTCGAACTGGGAAAAAATTGCTAACTAGAATATCCCCCGTAAAGGTAATTACTGACAATGTCTTCCTCCTTAACCACATGGACCTATATCAAGGCTGCTTATCTGTGCAAGATACCAAAGTTGTTACCACAGGACTATGCTATCAGAAGCAGATTTTCTGCCAGTGGGCTGGGCCAGCTTTTGCAAACTACAGGAAACCTGGGTTCATAAAATAACCTACGGGACACTCCTGGTCTAAACTCAAACAGAATGGGCTTAATACATAAATCCTTGCAGGAAGTTTGGACACTGAAATGATCTCTCACTGAGGATGGCGATTCAGCTTAACAAATGAGGCAATGAGACTGATGGAATACGCCCTTTCCAAGGAAGAAGTTACAATGATTTCCGTTGATACTATCAGTATTTCCACAGTCCTGTTTCCAGGAGGTTATATATAGTATCACAGAAGAACCCTGAGAACAGATAATCAAGCCTTTATTATAAAGAATCAGAGAAATATACTAAATGTCTCTTAACAAGGAGAATTGAACTTTTTTACTTATAATAACCATTATTATCATTATAGAATTATTATATTGTTCTTAATATTTTATTATTAAATAAATATTATCTGCATGGAAGGCAGATTGGCATCACATAAGTGTTACGTCACTGAAAACTAATCAATACACACACACAAAATAATGTGCTAAGGCTACACTAGGGAGTCTCACTACACTAGGGAGTCTCACTTCTGATCTCAAGGTTATTCCAGTTTATCCCAAGTTCTCAACAAAACTCTTTATCAAACTTATTGTATCTTATCCCTCACTGCATCAGAACTGTTTCAAAAGGGATCTTGTTAGTCATTTTCCTTAAAAAAAAAAAGAGAAATCCAAGTCATGCCTTTTCTATGAAGTCTTTGGAGGTTGCTATGACAATGTTATTTGTAGCTCAGCCCACAATTCATATTCTTCAGCTTTTACCCAAAGTAACCTGGTTCTGCTTGCTAGGTATCATCTTCTAAGTCTCCAAGAGATATTGCCAAAGTTTTCTCCAGAGACTGGGATTGGAAAAACGACGGCATTATTAAATGCTGCACTTTACAAAAATCATTTCTATTTTGAGCACCCTAACATAGTTATCTTCATTTTGATTAATCCTTTTTTTTAAACAAGGATGTACATTTTTACATGGTTGCAATTACAGCAAACACAGGGTTTTGTGTTATTCCTTCACTATTTCCAATAACTAAAGCATTTTTCATATATTACAATTGGGGGATTATTTTAATGTTAAAGAATACATGATATTTAATGGATACAATCTATTTAATTTAATCAGATTCCTATTACTAGCCATTTGTCTTCATTTTTTCCTTATTACAGATAGATTCACAAATAACATTATTATGAATATTTTTTTCCTCTACAGAATTGTTTCTTTGAATGAGACAGGGGTTATGGTTGTTTGGCTTGTATCGACAGTATTTATAAAAGTGTAAATCTGAATGTGTTTAGGTGAGGCAAGTACAGTAACCTGTATTCCTATTGCCTTCCCCCCCCAGGCCAACATGGCACATTTAGATTACTTGCTTGACCCTGAAAGCATGTGAATTTTTGACTCCTGGATTACTGGGTCAAAGGCATAAGTATCTTTATGACTTTCAATAACAATGATCATTTAACTCTTCTAAACCAGTTATACATGTATTTCAATGTCACCAACTTTCATTTATTTGAGTACTTTCCAAACCTTAGGTGCTGTATACGCATTGGGGACACAATGATGAAGTAAGGCAATGAACAGGGAGTTACAATGCAGTCTGAATTAATAGAACTTAGAATAGGGTACTAAGGGAACCCATAAGAGGGGCAGACACAAGTCTTCTCCAAATCAGGTCATTACATGGGGCAGTGGTGGCAAGTAGAAGAACGGAGGAAGGAGAGAACTCCAGGCAAAGAGAGCACCACATGCAATGGCCTGGAAAACATAAGGCAAGCATATTTTAAGTATTATGAGAATGTAGAGGGTGAGGTTAGTGTTGAAAGACATGGATATATATGAAAAGGCATATATATATATGATTTTGTAACGTAGTCATCATTAGGCATCACTTAATAATTTTTTGTCAAATTTATTAACTATATAAACATGTTATACATGTAAAGTAGATTTAATATGCATCACATCTAAGAAAAGCCAATTCCTGACATAATCAGCAGAATGAAAAGTGACACAGAGATTAGAAAACTCCCCAGCACTTGAGAGAAGAGAGGTTTGTGCAGTTTGATGGCAGCACAGGCCCATGTGTAGGAGAAGGGGAGGTGATGGAGCAGCAGGGATAGGTTAGAACAGTTGGAGTGCCTGGAGGGCCAGGCCAAGGAGTTCACTTTGTATTAACTCAATGGTCAATGAAATTACATAGCAATTTTGGAGGAAACAAAATTATAATTAAAACTGTAGAGGAAACACTAATTCCTTTCACTAAAGCAAAATTCAGAACATCCTGGTGTCAGCACTGGAAAACAATCTCCAGGTAATTGAAGCAGGAAAACCACATCCATTTAGGGGTTCTCTCATTTTCATTATGACTGCTACCACCATAGCAGCCTCTAGGCTTCCATTCTAACACTTTTGTCCAGGTATGGAGCAATCAAAAACATCTCGCTTTGTTTCACTTTAGTACAAATGATATAGAAAAGACATCAAAAGAATTTATTAAGTGATAAGAGAGAATAACTGGGAAACAGAGTGTGTATGAAATATATAAACAGTCTAGTTTACAAAGAACTACTTTATTCTTTAGAGAACATGGTTAGCCCATAGTCCATGTTATTCTACATTGGACACCAAGTATCTCTTAAACCTATGAAATAATATGTAAGACATTATGTGCATTTATATAGTCTTTGTATAAAGGATGTGATGGAAGAGGACCTCTACCAATAGATAGAAAAGAAATTCTTGCCATTGTCTGTTATGCAAGCCAAAAGCAGATGGGGTAATTTGCCAGAAATAATACTATAAGGGATATAAGTAATTTGGTCCAAGTACACCGCTCTCTGGGTTGCATTATTCAAGAGTAAATTTTAGAATGTCTGGAAGCAGAGGTCTTACCCAGTGTTCGAGACATATGAGGTCTCTGAGAATTTCTCTGAAATCACACTGAACATCTTGTGTACATGTATGTGTGTGTGTATATCTCCTGGGAAGTCTTTAAAAGGCTCATAAGCTCTTTTATGGCACTTCTTCATTTCACTTCTGTGCTGGGCCTCCCCATTTATGAAAGCAGAAGTTTCAGCCTCGGAGACTTTGGGCACAAGTCAGCAGGTGGTGACAGCTTTCTCTTCCAACACTGCATCTTTTAAGCATTCTTAAGAAAGCAAGCAGCCATCAGTTATGAACATCATTCAGGTGATGTTCTGTATGTATGAACTGTATTTGAGATTAAAAGACGGGGAAGAGATGGGAAGTGAGTAGACATGAGACTATTATAGGGCTCAGGAGAAAAGTGGCAGAATCTAATTACGATGGGATGAGTGGGAATACAGAAATGAGGATGGGCAGAGGATGCACATCTTGGTATTTGGTATATGCCGCAGGGTTTTTTTCACCAAGTTGTCATTCTGTGTTTGGAAAACAAAATTGGGGGAAAAATGAAATCAAAGAGTAAGTCAGTGCTTGGCATATAATAGGAATGTAATAAATTTTGGAAAGACTCACACTACCATGGTGAAACTTTTAGTATTAAACATATATTCATTTGCAGAACAGACAGTAGTTGGACTTTTATATTACTAATGCTTACAATACTTCAACTTCTGGTCATCTTATACAAGTTCATTAGACCACTGATCGTTGTTGCAGTAGAGTTCTGAAAGTTTAATTTTGAGACGTGAATGAGAAATGAGGTCATGGCATAGATGCAGACAGGCAATGAAACTATAAAATTGGTAAGCTTGGTCTATGAGAACCTATATGAGCAAAGAATCTGAAAAAGAATAGATATATGTATATGTATAACTGAATCACTTTGCTGTACACCTAAAACTAACACACTGTAAATCAACTATACTTCAATAAAATTAATTTATTTTAATTAATTAATTAAAATTTAAAAATGGTAAGCTTGGTGAACTGTAGTTGACCTCGTTCAGGAAAGTAGAAGTGGGCACTGGTTCTGGAGGATACAGGAGTGGTTTGCATAGAGAGAGGGCCAACTTTACTTCCTAACAGTAAGTTAAAATTAGGGGAATGCAGAGATCATAGAATAATAATCAGAAAGTGGCATAAATGTAAGAAGCAGTCTGGCTCTTCTTATACTAGAGAAAGAGAAAGGTAAATTTGTGGTGGAGATGGTAGGGGAATCATTTGAAACAATCCAGATTTCAATTGAAGTGAAGAGGTCAGAAAATATTAAGGATAAATAAAGCTTAGTTTATTCGTTAGGAACATGGAAGTTAGAGTTAGTAAAAACCAGTCTCAAAATGATAATTCTCTAATTTGATAACTCTGAACTAATCAGAAAAAAATATGAACTATAGTGCACATTAAGTCAATGTTGAGGAAAACGATGTATTTATTTGAGTACAATTCAGTTGTTATTTTACAATGCTTTAACAAAAGTACACATTAAATACATCGAATTTTATATATACTGTAAGTATACTTTTTAGCATAGAAAATTACAAAATTATCTAATCACTTAAAAGAAAATAGCATTATCCTTCTCACAAAGTTCTGAAATTAAAGAAAACAATTATGAAGATATAAACTATTCACTGAAGTTTCTGAAATAATCAGAAAGCTTGAATCAAAGAGAGATTACATTTAAGGAGGATGTGTTATTGTTTAATTCAGTGGTTAAAGAAATAGAAAAATTAAATGGGAGCACTTTTCTGTTAAACTTTCCCCTCTGGAGGCTGGTATAAATAAGGGAGCTAGTATGGACCCTCCATTTCCCTTGAACAGGTGTTAACTTCTTCCTAGAGGGTTTAACTTCATGGTTAAGAGCATGGCCTCTGGGCTCAAATCTTTTGTGCCTGAATCCTAGACATGTCACTTGTTAAGTTTACAACTTTTGGCAAGTTTCTAACTTTCTCTAAGTCTCAGTATTTAACTGTGTAATGTGGATAATATTTGTGAGGGTTAAATGCCACTGACAAACGGTAATTGGTATACATTTAAGCGCTCAATAAATTTGTCTATCAGGAGGAGTTTGGACATAGAGGGAGATGGTAGATAGATTCTGAAGGGAAATGTGAGAATTCGTTTAGAATGAACAGTTTCGAGGAAGATAACAACTGAAACGGGGGTCCTCCTTCCCATTCAGCTGCTAGAAAAAGAGGTGTGTTTAACAGGACAGAGAAAACAGGTTGAAAACTGGTGGCCCTGTGGGCACTGGAGTAGGGGAAACAGGTTAGAAGTGTTTCACACACAGACTGAAGAAGCTAA
Organism: Mesoplodon mirus; assembly: GCF_964341445.2. Taxonomy (NCBI): domain Eukaryota; kingdom Metazoa; phylum Chordata; class Mammalia; order Artiodactyla; family Ziphiidae; genus Mesoplodon; species Mesoplodon mirus. The sequence goes on along the minus strand of NC_138983.1, from coordinate 91,877,956 downwards.
ATACTACACATCCAGCAGAGCTGTGGATATCTACTTCAGTATGTCTGTGGGTCTATCTGTACAATGTTTCTCTTGAAAAGTCAGCAAGCGCTGTGAAGACAGAGCTCCAATCCTCTCTGACACTTGTTTAGGGGAGGGGCAGCAGCAGAGAAATCTCAGAGTGGAAGACAACCTACAAATACCTGCATGGACATACATGACTACTTTCCACTTTCCTCCTGGCATCAGAGCTCTCAAAGTAGTTTATCCCCTTTCATTGCCTTATTCATTCCCTTCATGCATCTTCCACAATCAGGCTTCTGTTTCACATTTTTTACTTCATTTTCCTCTGTAATGTTGTCATTGCAAAAATGAAGTGAACTTGCCTCAGTCCTCTTCCTTCTTGTCCTCAATAAACTATGAACTGGTAAATATATATCTTCTCTTTCTCTTATCGAGAAATCCACCCTTTAGGGCGTGAAATCCTACAATGTGTAAGACAAAATTGTTCTCTTATACTTAACTGTGTATATATAAACCTTCGCATTCATTATATACATTTATTATATTCAGTTATTATTCATAATATATTTATTATATTCATATATATATATATATATAATGAATGTGAACGTCAATATCCCCTTAAATTTAAGCCCTCCAGGTAATAAATATTTTTGTCTTTATGAGCTACATAGGTCTGTAACACATATTCTTTTTTTCCTTTTTTCTTGTTCTTTTCTTACAACCTTTTCAAAATGTAATAACCATTCTTAGCTCAAGAAGAGATTTCACCTTTAGGCCATAGTTTGCTTACTGATGCTTTAAAATAAATAACTCTGAATTTGAGAAAAATACAACAAAACTCAATAATCAGTTATTCATGTTGGCTATGGTCCACTTTAATGCAAGTGAGCGACAACAAGTACTACGGTGAGAATATGCTTATCAGTTCCCAACACATCTGAGGAGTGAAGGTAAGTTGTGTGAAAGGAAAATAGAAATGGAGTCATTACTGGTAGGGAGAGCTCTCTCACATGGAGCCTCTGAGGAAGCCACTGAGGAAGTGTGACTTAGGCACATCTCAGCCGAGATGGAATCTGAACTTTGACTACCTATTGCTTTGACACAGGCATCCAGAGCATCTGTCCACGTTCCAGAAACTCAAGATACTTACCGGACCCTTACCCTAAAATAACTTGTGACAGAGAATCCCTTAAGGACAAATATTTCCTTTCCTGCGTCACAGTCAATCATAATCCCTGACAGACAGCTTTAACAACCTTGTACCTTTTATCTTTATAAGTCCCTGACTCTTTCTCTTCCACAGAGCATCTCTGGGTTTTACCTGAATCTGTGTCTCCAGGATTGCAATTATCAAGACCCCAAATAAAACTTTGTTCTCTGCAGCCTCCATACTGATTATTGTTCGACAGTTGGGCCCCATAGTTTACGAATAAGTGAGACAAGTTCTTATCTCTTGGTTCATGCCTCTGATCTCCTTTTACTTGTTCAATTTAAATGTTATTTCCTAAGAATGACTGCCTCCTTATATTGAGATAAAGTTCTAATTTTCACCTTAGATCTAGTCATGTGACAAAGGAATTATTTTATTCCTTTGTCACATGACAAAGGAATGAGAAAATATACTCATTTTCTCAATCTCTTACGGATTGCTTTCACTTTGATACAGCAAAAATGTTACTGTTGAGAAAATTGTTTCTTTTGCCTGTTAATTTGATCCCCTCAACCTTTTCTTGTACATTTTCTATGCTACATTTAATCAATTTAAATTACTGACAGTTGATTTCCAGGCCTACCAATATACCACTTCTGCCTTTCAATACTCACTCACCTTGTTTCTTTGCACTTCTCTTGTCATTTTTGCTCCAAATTGCTCATATTTAAAAAGTCCTCTTGCAATATCATGCATAATTCACTCACAGATGTGAGGAGGAACAGCTGTAACATCTTTCTGCCAAGGCATACACTCATTCACAATGCCCAGTGGTTTCTCAGTTGTGTGTAGGGTTTTTCTGCTGGGATGGGTCTTTTATCATCTTCAAACACGCATGACTCAGCCACACATACTAGCTTCACAGAGTCTTCCCAGCTATAAAGTTTAGAACAAGCTTCGACTCCCAAGTATCTGCTATGGTCTGAATGTCTTGTACATTGAATTCCTATGTTGACACCCGAATGCCCAATGTGATAGTATTAGTAGGTGGACCTTTGGGAAGTGCTTGAGTCGTAACAGTGGAACCATCATGAATGAAATTAATGCCTTATAAGAGGCTCCAGAGAGATCCCCTGCCCTTCCTACCATGTGAGGACACAGGGAGGTGGTGTCAGCTTATGAACCAGGAGGAAGGTCCTCACCAGAAGGCAAACACGCTAGTCTTGGACTTCCCAGCCTCCAGGACTGTGAGCAATAGTTGCTGTTGTTATAATCTACCAGTTGGTGGTATTTTGTTATAGCAACACGACTGGAGTAAGGTCGCGTCTTTCTACCCTAGAGGAATAATTCCTAGACTAATTACCTAGTAAAATTTGTGCATTACCTCAGCATACACCAAGTGATGCTGGATGAGGTAAAATCCAGAAACAAGGTTGCTGAAGAGTTCTGTCATGATCTACTCTCACATACTATCACACACCTCAGAGATACTACATATTTACTCGTGTTAGGAGCTTCACATGGCAGTGGTTTTCTTCATGGCAGTGTGAACACCAGCATCACTGCTACTTGCTACTCCTAAAGGAGCTCGAATGCCTCACTCCTCTTCCTTGTTTGAGAGCTATTCCACTTTTCACTTGGCTGACCTTCAAGCTACTTATCATAAGTGCCCATTCTCTTGATTTTCAGGAACACTCATTACTATTATATCCCTCGGGGCAATTTTAGAAGTTTAAAGCAAGGAAGAGTAGCTTCTTATGATAAGAAAAAGAATAAGGTGGATTGTTGTTCATTTATTGATCATTTATGAGTAGCTGTCATATGCCAGGCATTGGCGCATTGTGCTTTTGATGTCAGAAGCAGTCCCTGCTTTCAAGTGGTCTCTGGTAAAGCTGGAAGGAGTTTCAACTGGACAGAATAGTATAACATAATGAGTAGATAAGTGCCAGGACAGGGTGCCAGGGTGGGAAGGAGGACACAGAGAAAGAACAAGTTTATCATGAAATATTTTTGAAGAACAGGACACCTGATTTGTGTTTTGAAGGAAATGTAGAAGTGTGAAAGACAACAAAAAAGTTTCAGAAATGAACAGCCTAGGCAGAGGCTACAGCAAGATTTAAAAAGCAAGAGGGCACAAACCACAGAGCTGATCTCCCTGTGCTATGCGGCTGCTTCCCACTAGCTATCTATTTCACATTTGGTAGTGAGTGTATATATGTCCTGTGACCACCTAGAGGGGTGGGATAAGGAGGGTGGGAGGGAGACGCAAGAGGGAAGAGATATGGGGATATATGTATATGTATGGCTGATTCACTTTGTTATAAAGCAGAAACTAACACACCATTGTAAAGCAATTATACTCCAATAAAGATGTTAAAAAATAAAATAAAATTTTAAAAAAGACACGAGGGCATACAGAGCAATGGTGGTCCTAAACAACTGCCAATAGGTACGTATGACTGGAGTATAAGATCATTTGAGCAAGTAATGCAAAAGATACCAAAATTTGCAGTGGATAATCTAAGGTCAGGATATATCACCTTTCTTTTTTTCACTCTAGAAATATTTACTGAGTGACTCTTATGTGCCAATGATTGTTGTAGGTTCTGCAGTGAAAAAAATCATGACTCTACCTGCACAGAATTTGCATTCTACCTAGGGAAGAGACCGAAAATAAACCAATACCAAAATATTGATATATTGTTTGGCAGACGGGAACAAACATATGGAGAAAACGATATCAGAGATGGAATGGAGCATGTGTAGGTTAATGTGTGCACCTGCATGGGGATGCACAACAGCTGTTTTTTATAGGATGATCAAGGTCTCCCTGATGTGGTGACATCTGACCAGAGACTTGAAGGTAGTCATATCCTATCTATTATCATAACCTCTAGTATCATATTCTATTTATATGTGTATGGATTACTTTTCTAGAACATTTCCAGAAGATGAAATCGTAAATGCAAGGGCCTTTGAATGGGAGAACGTTGAGTGTTGAAAGTACAAACTAAGAGGCTGGTGTTCCTGGTGTGGAAAGAGTGAGAAGAGCAGTGGATAAACTGGAGAGCTGGTGGTGGCGAAGGGGGTGCAGAAAAGATAGGGCTTTTTAGAGTCTCTTTAAGTACTTGTTCCCGTGTGGCTCCCCACCTCTTAGACAGAATCAAGGAAATGTCTAGGCCCAGGCAGTGGAGAATAGGCATTTGGTAGTTTTTGCTAAAGAGTTAAGCTTAAAAGCCTAAAATCTTTATGGACAGAGAGAAATTTTGCTAAATTTCTTCTTTACTACATCAGAGTAATAGATGGATAAATCCAAAGAATTTTCCACAAAGGAAAAGCACCATCAGGATTTGCATAGTTTTTGTTTTGTCTTGTTTTTTAACAAGAGGGAAGGGAAATTACCATTACTATTTTGAATCTGAGAAAGACTGGGGTAAAGAGAGGTTAAATGGCTCATTCACGGCAAACCTGGGCTTAAGAGTAGGACAGTCAAGAGTATTCTACATGATGCCCTCGGCCAATCACTTACTCAGAGGAAGGCCAATTATTATTTTTTTAATTAAATTAAATTTATTTATTTATACAGCAAGTTCTTATTAGTTATCTATTTTCTACATATTAGTGTATACATGTCAATCCCAATCTCCCAATTCATCCCACCACCACCACCCTTGCCCCGCTTTCCCCCCGTGGTGTCCATACGTTTTTTCTCTACATCTACGTCTCTATTTCTGCCTTGCAAACCGGTTCATCTGTACCATTTTTCTAGATTCTACATATATGTGTTAATTTACGATATTTGTTTTTCTCTTTCTGACTTACTTCACTCTGTATGACAGTCTCTAGGTCCATCCACATCTCTACAAATGACCCAAGTTCATTCCATTTTATATATGTACTATGTCTTTTTTATCCATTCGTCTGTCAGTGGGCATTTAGGTTGCTTCCATGACCTGGCTATTGTAAATAGTGCTGCAATGAACATTGGGGTGCATGTGTCTTTTTGAATTATGGTTTTCTCTGGGTATGTGCCAGCAGTAGTGGGATTGCTGGGTCATATGGTAGTTCTATTTCTAGTTTTTTAAGGAACCTCCATACTGTTCTCCATAGTGGTTGTATCAATTTACATTCCCACCAACAGTGCAAGAGGATTCCCTTTTCTCCACACCCTCTCCAGCATTTGTTGCTTGTAGATTTTCTGATGATGCCCATTCTAATTGGTGTGACTTTCAATACGCTTCCCTGGGGCAGTAGTGATTATCTTCCCAATAGCCTGGGCAGCTTGGTGAAGAAGATCAGAAGCTGACTTCAGCTTTTCATAGCTCTCCATCTTTCTACTTCCTAAATTCCCATTCCGTTTACTTGAGCAGTGGTTCATCAAATATGTAACAGCAGCAGAAGTTTCTCCTAGAAACTTGTTAGAAATGCAAATTCCCAGCTGAGGCTCCGGAAATCATTGTTTTGACAAGCCTTCTGATTCTCACTAAAGCTTGAGACCCCTTGCTCTCCTTCTGATCTGAGAGAGAGGGAGAGGGGGAAAGAGAGAGAAAGCCCAGGAAAGAATGCTGGAAAGTAAATTCAGAGAGCTTTTTATATGGGGTTTTTACTGTGGTAACTCACAAATGGTTGAAAAAACCCCACAAATTGAAACATGTAGCTACTTTAAGCACTCTTTAGCAGAAATCAATCTTATTCCCGATCTATTACTTAATAGGTCATTTCCTCATAGGGATGACTAACAGCAATTCATCAGAAAATGCTTTTTATATTTAAATAACACTTTCTGTTCCAAGATGTCAAAATGTTTGACAAGTGGGCAAAATGCAGCTCACTAATATTCTCAACCCCATGGTAGTAAATAACCCACATCTACCATCACTGCTGTTTACTGGTGATTGCTTGTCTGGGAAAGTTGAAGCGCCTTTGCTATCTCTGTAGAAAGTCAATCACTAAAGGAGAAAACGTCCTTCATCTTGGTTCCCACAGGAAACCAAATTGATAAATTACTCACTGACTTCTATTATTGCATCTCAAGGATAGTTAACAATGCTCATCAAGGAAAAATCCCAAAGAACACTCTTGCCCTATCTCTGATTAAACCTGATTTGGGAAAATCATCTGGCTCAATCTACATTGAATTACAATATGAATGCTACTTAATTCCCTATTACTTCTGATTACACAGGATCAATGCCACTTGAAGAGTAAGAAGCAAAGGTTCACTACATTGGGGTCTCCTTGACAGCCAAGCCTGTGCCTTAGTCATTTTGACTCCCTAGTGACCAGCCTGGTATGTGGAATAGTATATGCGATCAGTAATTATTTCTTGAATGTATGATGTAGGAATGAGTCAAGATATTTTTAGAGTTGGAGTCATGGATCAAGAGGAGAAAACGTGGTTTAAAAGAAACTACTACAGGGCTTCCCTGGTGGCACAGTGGTTGAGAGTCCGCCTGTCGATGCAGGGGACGCGGGTTCGTGCCCCGGTACGGGAGGATCCCACGTGCCGCCGAGTGGCTGGGCCCGTGAGCCATGGCCGCTGGGCCTGCGCGTCCGGAGCCTGTGCTCCGCAACGGGAGGGGCCACAACAGTGAGAGGCTCGCGTACCGCAAAAAACCCCACAAAAACCAAAAAAACGACTACATTCTCAGAAGCCGGTGCTGCAGTGAATGCTAATAACAACTTGACAATGTCCTCTGTCATTGCAAATAATGTGATACCAACATCTACTAATCAATCAAAAAAAAGACTTTCAGAATTCAAAATTGGATAGGATTTTGAGCTGGGGATTCCTCTCACCCACCTTTTCTTAGGATAAAACTTGGAACTGTAGTGTCAATAGATAATATGCCAGTTTTCCACTTAAAATTGGAAAATTTAATCTAGTTTCGGAGGCATGAAATAAAAACTGATGGGCAAATATTAGAATTTCCATCAATGAAAAAGCTTAATTTCTAAAATGCTGAAGGTTAGTTTATCAAAATACTGAAATTGCCTCATATCACAAGTCAAAGCACCCTCTCTTTACTAAATAAGGAGCTATAAAGTTGCACAATTACTGTCCATTTTTTTACTTGGTTTGAAAAAAGGTTGCTTGTTTTAAATAAAACAAAGTTCAACTGAAGTGACTATAATATCATCAGTCTTGTAAAACTCCTTGTGTTAGATTTCTTCTATCCCCAAGATGCCAACCATGCATATTAAACTGACTCTTGTTTTTTGCGTATGATTTCTGTACATCTTTCCTATTGGAATTTTCATGTTAAGTACCCTTGCTTAGAGTGTGGATCGTAACCACTCTGTTTAACACTCTATCACCAGTACCTAGAACAGTGCCTGCCACATAAGAAACACTTCATAAAATTTCTAAATTATCTTGATTAAAATCCATACTCATCCTAGCTTTAAGCACCTGAAGACAGAAATAGGTTCCAACTGCATAAGAACACGTGAATAATCCAGAGAAAATGTTAACTGTAAGTACAAATTATCTGTTGATTAAAATACAGAACATGTCTGAGATTTGGAATTACTTCCTAATAACCCTGAGTCAGAGCTGTGGTAAAGGCTTACTGGGGGCATGTTACCATTTTCTGAGTACACACTCAGAAAAGGAAGAAGTGGATGAGAGAGCATGCAAGATTTTCCAGGCTCAAAATGGAACTTGACTCATCTGCATGGAACCATCCGGCGAAACACAGAAGAGCTCACTCTTCTGCTGGATTAAGCTCACCCTGGTGGAACGGAATGGAACAGAAACGAGACTGAGGTCTAGGTTTTGAGGATCTTCACTCCACTTACCTGCTTTCACAGGACCAGGCAACGGACAAGAAGAAATGTAGAACTGTTGCTGTGTACCTCTAAACAAATACAGTCACCCTATGTAATAGAATGTGTCCTAAATCTGACCAATTAGAATAATTCCTCCATTCTTGGTGGAGTAGCTCTGATAGAAATGGACAGAGCTGGGCTCGGGGTGGGAAGGGGGTGGTTTCCTTCTGTTACAAGCTCTAAACTTTCTTCAATTTTCCTATGATTTAAGCCTAACTAAAATTTATGGACTTTTGAAAAAGAGTAGGTACTAAAATTAAATAAGCTGAGAGTGTTGAGGGTGAAACAAATGATAACAAATTTAAGAAAATGTAGAATTATTACTATGAGAATTACCAGAACTGTGTTTGTTCCAAATACGAGCCTGCTGTAGCATTTTAATTAGGAATAGAATTAAACAGAAATTCACTTGCTGTCACCATCTGATAATATTACCAGAGACTTCCCTTAAGGAAATTTAAAATTATTTATTCTATGTAAATCTCTACAAGTCCTTAATTTCAACCTTATTATAAGAAATAACACACAGTATCAAGAAGCTGGCAGAATTTTGACAATTCTCCTGCCTCCCTCCATTCCGCCTGCTTTTCCTCTTTCCCTCCCTCCCTTTCCCTCCTCTTCCCTCACTCCCTTTCTTTCCACAAAGCAAGGAAATGGGTATATAGCAAATAGTAGGGATCACACGCTTTCATTACAGGGCTTGGGAATGTGGACTCTCACAAAAACAGACTTGATTTTAAATACTGTATCTGTGCCTTACTAGCTGTGTGACCATGAATAATTTAATCATTCTGTGCCACAGTTTGTCTGGCTGTAAAATAGGTGCAAACAGTACCTACCTCTTAGGATTGTTGTGAGGGGGGATTCCAACTGGTTTTAAAATAGTATTTAGCACAGAGGAAGCATAATAATTATTATTTTTCACTTCTCTGAATATATAACATTTAGTATTGGGATTCATAGTCTCAAAATCTAACACTCAGTGATGTGAATATCTGATTAGTTAAATGGAGAAAAACATTGTTATAGTAATTATTTCTTTAGTTTCTCGTTTTGTTTTTTTAACTGAAAACCAGAATCACAATTTCTTGTTATTATCTGTTATCAATGAACAGTATAAGACTATAATATTATTTTTGACAAGGCACTGAATATTTGAAATGAAGAAAACTAAGAAATAGTAGTAAATAAAACTTTTCTTGTGCTAATCCCAAGTGAAAGATGAAATTAATGATGATATATATGTGGAAACTCTGGAGAAGTCATACAGAGAGAACCTCAAGTACTTGAGGCACACTTGAAATTCAAATGACACTAAATGACTAAGTTTTAAATCAAGAACACTTCACTAAAATTAAAAACACAAATGCTTTCTTTTTCTTCATTTCTTGTAGGAAGTGAAAGAGTACTTGGTAGGTGTCAGACTATTTTAAAAAGCAGGTTATAGAGATGATATTTCAGGAGTGTAAAAATACTAAGGCGGATCTCATAAATGATTGGTATATTATTTAATTCAGGTTAGCATCAGAATTGTCAATGTTTGTTTATTAAGCAATGTAATCCTTTAGGTAGGAAGCATGGTTCTTTGGAGAAGTTGATAGACACAAGATACACAAACTGGAATATGGTGAAAAAACAGACAGTATAGATTGTTTTAAATTAAACCTAGGAATTATTTAACATGGCCATTTCTTTGGGTTGAAGAAAGAAATTCATATAGATTTTCCTGGTTCAGGCTCCAGTGAGGTCTATAGGCAAATTTGCAACTAGAGCAAGATTCAGACCTATTTCCATTTTTGTGCGTACGTCTTAAATATGTCCAGTTCCTAGAGCATAGAGGAAAGCACTAGATTGGCCATGGCATGAAACAGGTTAGAATTCTGGCCCTGCCACTTAATAACTGTGTACGGCTTAAATGGGCAATTTGCTAAACTTCATGAATTTCAATTCCCACCCTCCAACCCCCACCCTGGGCAAAATGAGTATAATCCTTTTTCTACCGACTCTAGAGAGTTAGGATGGTCTGAGGAGAAAATGTACATAAAAGTGCTTTGAAAATTATTTAATGCTTTAAAAATATTATTTATCATTATTATTTCAAGATGAGGGAAAACTCCCCCTCCGCTAATATATTCAGTTTTTTATGGCCAGCTAGATCTTCCAGAAAGCTACATAAAAACTGAACATTTTAACAATACTCGGCAATGTTTAGATGTTAAAAAAAATTATCCAAACTGGGACATTTCTTCTTAAACGGTTCTAAAAGTAATACATATATATTGCAATGAATTTGGAAATACAGAATGAGAACGGGAGGAAGTAAAGGTCACCCTGACTCTCTTATTTCTTGAGTTAACCATTGATAAATAATTTTTAAATTTTCTTTGGGTCTTTTTGCTCTATGTGTGTGATATTCAAAACCAAGTTGTGAATATGCTATATTTATTATTTAACATTCTTCTCTTCTCACTTGACATTTTACAAAAAACAATTTTAATTTGTTAGTTTCTGTATTGTTTCCGATTCTAAGCATCATAAAATACTTAATAGTGAAGGTTACCTATGAGCTATTATGTAAAAAAAAGTTCAGCATATATAACCTAAATAGATATATTAGAAATTCATATGCTTTAAAGCAGTGATCCCCAACTGTTTTGGAGCTAGGGACCGGTTTCGTGGAAGACAATTTTTCCACCAACAGGGTGGGCGGGGGAGGATAGTTGGTTCAGGCTGTAATGGGAGCGATGGCGAGCCATGGGGAGCAGCAGATGAAACTTCGCTCGCTCGCCCGCCGCCCACCTCCTGCTGTGCGGCCCAGTTCCTAACACAGCCAGGGGGTTGGGGACCCCTGCTTTAAAGGATATCCCTATAGGGCCTCCCTGGTGGCGCAGTGGTTGAGAGTCCGCCTGCCGATGCAGGGGATACGGGTTCGTGCCCCGGTCTGGGAGGATCCCATATGCCGCGGAGCGGCTGGGCCCGTGAGCCATGGCCGCTGGGCCTGCGCATCCGGAGCCTGTGCTCCGCAACGGGAGAGGCCACAACAGTGAGAGGCCCGCATACCGCAAAAAGAAAAAAAAAAAAAAAGGATATCCCTATGTTTTTATGTGATTGACCATCTCAAAAGTTTCATAGACAATTCCAATATTTATATTTAATTAAAGACCATGAAACTTTTTTTTAGTATTTTTAAATAAAAGATAGTTAAAGATTACTTCACTTAAAAGCTAATAACAAACCTCTAGAACACTTCCTTCTACTTAAGTGAGGTGTTAGATTAAAAAAGCACTATAGAAATATAGATTATACTTGACTTTAAATAAAAATCTGAATAAATACTATAGAATTGTTATCTCCCCTTTATTCTGTTAATAATTGGTAATAGGAATATTATGGAGAATGATTGAAGCTTAATAGTCATATGTCAATTACCAAGATCACATCTGTGTGGTACAATGAATTTGCAAAGGTAGACTATCAAATATATTTTATTGTCAAAGGTGGTCCGCCAACTGGCAAGTCATTTAGTAAGTTATGCTCTAAAATATATCATTTACTGATACCCAAGAGACACCTCGGTATGTCATTAATAGTGCAGAAACTCGAAGCCAGGGATATTTTTGTCTTTATAATTAATTTGAGACAGCAGCTAAGAAAAACCAGAATAATAACAGTAATAACCTTCAAATTAATTTTGACCCTAAGCTATAGCAATTTCAACAGAAGTTAGTATATTTACATACAAATTAAAATTCCTAAACTTGTATTACAATTGATGCAATGTTTTTATGAAATACTACCTGTATAATATTTCATTAAAATAATAAAATGAGAACAATATAGAAATGTCATAAATGTTTGTGTCCTAGAAAGTATTTAGAGGGAATTTCTGGTAGTATAAGTTAATACATGATTATTATTATTAATCATATTACTTTTATTTATAAAGCATCCAAACATACACATCTGTAATCTTATATGTCTTTACCATCAAGAGAAATATATTCCAGAATTAATTTTAAAAACACTGCTTTTACTGTGCTTATGTTTTCTAGTTGAGAAGTCTGGACTTTAAGCATTTTTAAATTATAGAACTAATCAGAAAGCAGGAGGAAACCAACAATACAACTGATGGCATTTGTTAATATAAACCTTTGTGTAAAAATGTTATGAAACTAAGAATGGAAAAAGAATAGAATTATTCATCAACAAATGGCTATTTTAAAAAATCTAGTTAATAGTATACTACCTGGGTTATTCTCTTACTTGAAAAAATTACAGTATATTAGGTTGTCCTAATTTGGAACTATGTAACTGCCACTCTCATGTTTCTAGTTTTACTAGAAGAGTGCATTGTTTTGGTATAAGCGTAAGAAAAAAAAAAAAAACTGGAACATTCCATAGTGCAGTTTCCTTCCTCCCTTTCCCCAACAGAAAAAATAAGAAATACTGTACCTAACCAACAGATCTGATGATTCCAAAAGGGACAAGTCTCTATTCTGAAACACTATTCAAGGCAGAACATTCCAAATTACGATTTTGCGAGACACTGGAAAATTATGGCATGAAAAATAGAAGAATATTTCTAATGCACTATAAAATGTATTCCTCAAAGCAAAAGAGCTAATGGAAGGCCAGAGCACTTAATGGATAAAATATAATCAAATGAAACAGAAGCGTGTTCCAAGCTGAAAGGCAACAATATCACTCTTCTCACATAATTGGATAGTAGACATAACCCAGTAATATCAGGTTTAAAAACATTTAAATATATATAAATACACATATGTATAAATAACATATATAGCACTTGAAGTAAATACATATTCGTATTCATATATTAAAGAATCACTTTGAAATTTAAAAATATTTTTTTAACTATTGAAAAATAAACAGCTAGTGAAAAAATAAGTTTTCTTTGCAAAACTTGACTCTGGAAACAAAGATTCTTCAAATGCTTCTCCAAGAACTTGTCTCTTTATTTTAAATATAACCAAATAAAAAAATAAAAAATATAATCAAATATTTGAAACAGAAGGCAAATGTTCATGAAAGCAGACATATATACATGCATATACATGCATATACATATTTATACACATAATTGGATAATATAATTAATATATATAATACGCATAAAACACACATCTTCCTGAACTTACTATGGCATTGCATCCTGATAAACCCATCATCAATTGAAAATATCATAAATTGTAAATGCTTATAGTACACCCAATCTACCAACCGTCATAGTTTAGCCTAGTCTACCTTAAATGTGCTCAGAACACTCACATTAGCCTAAAGTTGGGCAAAATCATCTAACACAAAGCCTATTTTATAATAATCTGTTGAATATCTCATTTGTTTTATTGAATACTGTACCGAAGGTGAAAACCAGAACGGTTGTAAGTGTGTCAGTTGTGATCGAGTCGCTGAGTGGGAGGAGTGGCTTGCTGCTGCTGCCCAGCATCACAAGAGAACATCATGCTGCATATCAGTAGTCTGGGAAAAGTATAGTTTCTACTCTAAATTCAAAGTAGACTTTGAAAAAATGAAAAAATTCAAACTATAGTTTCTACTAAACGAGTATCACTTTCACACCATGGTAAAGTTGAAAAATCGCTAAGTCGAACCATTGTAATTCGGGAAATGTCTGTCTATAAATTTTTGTATAATATATGTGTATGCACATGTATATTTCAAACAGGAATTTAGACTGTTTGCTACATCTCTTCTTAGAAGCAGACTATGCCCAAAATCTATGCCTCAAGCCTTTGGTGAATAGCTAATGAATTCAGTATTCAAACAGGGATTAAAAATATTGACTTGGAAATTCAGGACAAACTTACTACTAAAAAGGTTTTACACTTTTTACTTAAAAGAACATAGTTAGGTACACATGATTAGACTCTACCAACTGAAATAAATTACTGCCGATTTGGCTAGAGTTGTTGATCACCACAAAATTCTCTCTTGTGGACAACTATGGCTTACATATTAAATGGAAGGCTTTAGGCAGTTTTTGTACTTGTTTCCTTAGACCTAAATGGTCCACATAATGATAAAAAGCCAAATAAGAAAAAAATGTAAAATTATGTGCTTTTCAAGCCCAACAAAATTGTTTTTTGTTTTTTTTTTTTGCATTACGCGGGCCTCTCACTGTTGTGGCCTCTCCCGTTGCGGAGCACAGGCTCTGGACGCGCAGGCCCAGCGGCCATGGCTCACGGGCCCAGCCGCTCCGCGGCATGTGGGATCCTCCCGGACAGGGGCACGAACCCGCGTCCCCTGCATCGGCAGGCGGACTCTCAACCACTGCGCCACCAGGGAGGCCCCAAAACTGTTCTCATACTAAAGCTCATCTGTGTGCTAACAGTGCAGTTTCCATAGGCAGGTGTTCCTGGTACTAAAGTTTTCACGTTAACTGAGGCTCTATGTTTGATTTCAGTTTAAAGGTGTTGCTAGTGATTGAATCTACTCAGTAGTGCACGGTTATGAATAAGACTCTGAATATTAAAATTCTTACATGTACTCTCTAAATTCATTGAGATTCAGTCAAATAGAAAGATATCATATACCAAGAAGATTCCTTTGTATATGACGTACAATGGAGTAACAGATTAATTTTCCTTTCTGGACAACTTAATGATACTGATTAACATTAAAAAACTTCAACAGTTACATATTTTAAAAAAAAGACTGGGGTACAAGGCAGATAATTAGTAGTATTACCTTTAAAGGCTTTTGTTAGAGGAAGTGAATGTTAACAACTCTTTATAAATTAAAGTTGCCCTCTCCCAGGAACTTCAATACTGTATCAGAAAAAAATAAAATAAAATTGTCAACTATTGCTTTGAAGAAAGGGAACAATTCCCATTTTCTATAACATTACTTCTGAAATCAACACCCTTATTCAACAACCTTGATATCATTTCTGATAATGAGTCAGTGAAAAGAGTGATTAGACAAATGGTACAATTCAGAAAGAAAATAAGATACAGAAAGAAATTCAGAAAGAAAATAAGATGCCACGTGAGTTCTCCCAGGTCATCCAATCAACTCCTTGCAGAGTTAAAAATAGAAGCTAAGACTAATTCCCACAGCTACTGCCAGATCAGAGCCTGACAACTTTGCATTGTGGTAGCTTCAACCTCTCCTGCTACTGGGATTACCTGCATTGAGACATCTTCCTATGAGGTTCAGTCATTTCAAGGTTTGCTTTAAAATGGAGAGGGGTGGGAAAAGGTTCATAATTTTAGGGAAAATCTGTGGTAATGAGATCTCATTGTAAACTGCTCACGAGAATTAGAAAGATAAAAACTGGAAATGTTTACTAACCCTTACTATGTCTCAAACACTGCAATAAGTTCCCTTTTATGTTATCTTCTTTAATCTTTGCAACAACCCTGTGATTTTCCTGTTTTAAATATCCAGAAACAATTCACAGTGGTTAAGTAACTTACCCTAAGTCATAGAGATAGAAAACAATAGAGGTAGGATTCAAACTAGGTGAGGTTCAAAGTTCAAATTCACTTCCTGAAAAACATGATTAGAACATAAATGGTAGCCAAAACTCCCCAAAATAAACTAAAAGATTAAAAGAAAGAGAGAAAGGAGGGGAGGAGGGCCTTGTGAGCTGCATACCTTAAAAATAATGTTTAGACTTTTCGATTGATCTTAAAAATGACCAAAAGCTAGCTGCCTGAGAGCTCTAAGAATAAAATTATTAACAAACTAAACAAAAAACATTGATTTTTATACTCACTTTGAGATCAACCCAATTGCTTTCCTTTCATAACACTGTACTGCCATTTTAGTTCATTTTCTATTATATTTATTAAGGGCTATTTTAAAGACAAGTATTTTGCCTAACAGGTTAATGATTTTTTTTTCTTCTAAACAATGACCAAGATGCCAATCCTCCTCCCCTTATTCAATGGACTAATTAGTGTCAGATCATTTTAGGGTCATATCTAATTTTTGTGGTGAAATAGTGATTTCACAAACCCTGTGAAGATGTTACACATCCACTATAACATGCATGCAGGTGGAAAAAATTTTCAACTGATGTAGATTTTGCTTTCTCTATGAGTGTATTCTTCACAATCAATGAGATAGGAAAAGACATAGAGATAAGAGAACTGTTGACTAATATTTTCTTATGAAAATCTGTATCTTGGGCTTCCCTGGTGGCGCAGCGGTTAAGAATCTACCTGCCAATGCAGGAGACATGGGTTCGAACCCTGGTCTGGGAAGATCCCACATGCCGCAAAGCAACTAAGCCCATGCGCCACAACTACTGACCCTGTGCTCTAGAGCCCGCAAGCCACAACTACTGAGACCGTGCGTCGCAACTACTGCAGCCGGTGTGCCCTAGAGCCCATGCTCTGCAACAAGAGAAGCCACCGCAATGTGAAGCCCGCGCCGCAATGAAGAGTAGCCCCAGCTCCCCACAACTAGACAAAGCCCATGCACAGCAACGAAGAACCAACACCACCAGGAATAAATAAATAAATAAATTACTTAAAAACAATAAAATCTGTATCTTTCATTTTCAATTTTCTAAAAGTTCAAATCCATTGTGGTTGAAAAAAGAAGAGTAATGTCATATGTTTTCTTGTCCTGGGAAAATGGACTGTGCTTGGTTGAGTGTGTTTATTTATTTATTTATTTTATTGCCAAAATTTATTTTTTATTATTTTTACATCTACTAGTACTTATTTGAATTCTACTCACTGTTTTTTTTTTTCATCTTTGTTGGAATACAATTGCTTTACAATGGTGTGTTAGTTTCTGGTTTATAACAAAATGAATCAGTTATACATATGTTCCCATATCTCTTCCCTCTTGCATCTCCCTCCCTCCCATCCTCCTTTTCCGACGCCTCTAGGTGGTCACAAAGCACTGAGCTGATCTCCCTGTGCTATGCGGCTGCTTCCCACTAGCTTCTATTTTACGTTTGGTATATATGTCCATGCCACTCTCTCACTTTGTCACAGCTTACCCTTCTCCCTCTCCATATCCTCAAGGCCATTCTCTAGTAGGTCTGTGTCTTTATTCCCGTCTTACCCCTAAGTTCTTCATGACATTTTTTTTTCTTAGATTCCATATATATGTGTTAGCATATGGTATTTGTCTTTCTCTTTCTGACTTACTGGTTGAGTGTCTTGAACTGCTCAAACTTTAAGGTCCATCACCTCTAAGTTGCACCTTACCAAAACCTCAGACAAGAAACAGGAGAAAGGGTAGTGCCATCCATAATTCATTCCCACCACACCTACAAAAATAGTCACAAGGAACTTGTGCAGAATACCAATTCTTTTGTATTAGGAAGGCAGTTTTCAAAATTAACTGGTATTGGTTCATTTGGTTGTTTAATAAATATCTTGAAAATGCCTATAATAAAGCCAAATACCAAACTGACCATTTAAGTTGCAGGAATTTTTACGGTCTTGATAGTTTACTATTTTAAAGTCACAGTTTACATTTGAGTGCTCACCACAGTATATAATACCAATGAGCTCCCGAGAAATCTAAACGTTTATAGAATACACCAAATGCTACTGTCTCATGCCTTGCTTTGCAATCCTGGATTGCTTTCTCCTAGGGAGATGATGTAAGAAATATAAGCTAGAAATCTCTTCTACGGGATCACCAGCCATGTCTCAACTAACTTTTATCAGTGGAGACTCTCAATACATACATATTTATTTATTATAAAACTCTTCGGTACTGATCATTAGGTAATTCTGGTAAATGTGGGCACGTAATAATAGTTAAGAATGTCAGCCCCATTTCATTTCAGCTTGATCCACTGCAGAAAAGCACAGATTAGATGAAAGCAATTTCCCCAAGAACAACTCACTTCCTTGAGATGAGAGATAGATAAACTTGGGTGAACAATGATTTGTCACAATTTATTTTTGAGGGTAGTGGTTTAAAAAAAGTGCTAATGTAATCTTTTCAGAATGAATTCTTTTAAAAATGCATTAATTCTCCAGTGAATATAGCTTATAATTAAAAAGCTAAACATATAATTTTACATTTCTAAATTTTTACATATGACCATATATAACAAATATTGAAATCTTAAAATCTTCGTTATCTTTGAAATTTGATGGCCTTTAAATCTGAATTTGGATTTGGTGAGTCTGACGGATTATTCTTAGTGACTCTATTGGGTACCACCAATTCAGATTCGACATTATTTCTGCAAGTGTCAGAAGCATTAAGTTGTGTGAGTGGATAGAGGGTATTAGCATCCTGGTGGTCTTTCACTACACTGAGATGACCAGAGAACCTGAGTGTGAAAGAGCATGGAGAGGAGTGTAAGGAATGGCCTAACGGTATCACTGGCTTCTCTCTATACTCAGACTCCGCAGTGCACAACAGAGGGAACAAAGCGGGTCGTGTTGCTGCCACTGTTGCAATGACCAAGCATCCTCAGTCTCACAGCCACTGCAGTCCGTTGTTTAAGATGTGAGCTTGTTGGTGCTTATTCGGCAAAAGTCAGAATGCTTATTTGTTTTATGTCTGTTTTTTAATGAGGGTTTGATGAGACAGCAATAAAGACAAAAGTAAATAGGAGAAATGTTTATTAATAGGTCCCTCCATCCCTATCAACCAAAGAAAAGGCATACCTTAAAATATTGTTGTGAAATGTCGAGGGTGTGTCTGTCTGTGTTCTTGCAACCCTTCACCTTTAAGTAGCTTTGCAAAACTATGTTATAAACATGTTGCTTCATCCTTGCCCTTTTAGCCTGTTAATGTCTAATTTAAGTAAAGCAGGATGCAATCCCCAGCAAGTTATCTGTTTCTCCTTTCTTGGACCATGCAAATCAAAACAGTCTTCTTCTATGGAGGGTAGTGAAAAGTTGTGCCAATTGTGTTCCTACTTCAGCTATTCCAACATTCTTTAGTTTAGCTTAAATGAGACATTCTCATCTTTGGGCTTTAATTATTCTGTTTAAAAATAAATTTTAAAAGATACTCTAAAGAGAAACTAAGAAAAAAAAAAACAACAAGATAAAAGATTTACCATAATGCAGGTACATAAATATGAACTAAAAATAGTTTTAGATTAAAAATTAATCTTTTTTATTTTAAAAATTAATCTAATTAAAATTTCAGATTAGGCTGGATAGAAATGATCCATTGCTGAAGCTTAAAAAGAAACTAGCTATAAATGTTACTAGTTTTCTACACTGTTGTTACAAGACTTGACTGACATCCGTGATGTACTCCGCAATATTTTTGAAATGATGAAATGTGTGATCCAGAGACTTGAAATATTTCAATACTTGGGTATAGGAATTTTCTTCCATGAACTAGAAATGAAAAAAGTGAGAATGTTTCCTTGCTCAAATCACATGAAGTGGATTCCCTTATATTACTTGCATTCATTTTTAAGATGGTCATAAATGGTTACATAAATTACAGGAATATTATCTGTTGAAGAAGTTGATGGTTTTTATAGTAAATGTATGTATTCAAATGATAAATGTTTCTGCATAATCTCTGACCTAACAATACCATTCCATGCCACTCCAAGAATTCTTCCATCAAAAGTAAAAGCTCCAGCACATAAAGACATGAACCTCTATGTCCATTACCACATTTCTTGAAATCATAAAACTGTTTGGAACTTAATAAATGTTTATCAATGGGTTTTGACTGAATGAAATTATGGCTCACTCATAGTACACATTACTGGGCATCTACTAAAGGTAATATGGTAGTGATATATGCTAGATATCATTAATATAATAGAAACACAATGTACTAAAAGTGTTTTGCAACTAAAAATCACTATACATTGTATGGCTTTAAAAAGGAATGAAATGCTGCTACATGCTATAACATGGATACACTTTGAAAACACTATGTTAAGTGAAAGAAGCCAGACACAAAAGGACAACTATTGTATGATTCCACTTATATGAGGTAGTTAGAATAGGCAAATTATAAACCCAGAAAACAGAATAGAGTTAACCAGAGGCTAAGGGGAGGGGAGAAATAAGGGGTTATTGTTTAGTGAGTACAGTTTCTGTTGGGGATAATAAGAAAGGTCTTAAAATGGATAATGGTCATGGTTGCTCAACATTGTGAATGTACTTAATACCAATAAATGATACACTTAAAAATGGTTAAAATGGTAAATTTTACATTATGGGACATTTTACCAAAATAAAAAATAAAAATATACTATCAAATAAAGTAAAAATTTACCTCCTACTAGGCATACTATGAAGTTTGCATAAAATTGCACTTATTTTAGGAGCTTATATGGTTATTATCATATTTGGGGACATGTAAAGAAAGCAACAGCTTAAGTAGTCCTCTTGAGTTCTTTCTCTCCATCTTTCCAACCCGGTGTTTTCCAGATTAATGGTTTTGTCATGCCTCTCTTTGAATACCAGAATCAGTAGGAATGCTAGCTAGTACTGGTTTCCTTAAGTATCAGCGAAAAATTTTAATGTATTTTTATGCTGGTAATTGTTTTAGAACCTGGGAGGGATGTCATTGTTTTCTTAACTTGGCAAAAGCAAATATATTACTGTAGACAGCATTACTAGAAAGAAATAGTAACTTTGAAGTAGACATATGTCCATCCTAAGAAAACTGAATATATTTCAAAGCAGACCACACCACTCAACTGCTGGCAATGTTCTTCCACATACTTGGCAGTATACTACTCGAAGTCTGAGAACTGTTTCTTTTTTGTAAAAATGATTTTGATTGGAAAACCCTGAATAAATCCTTTGGAATGTGTAACGTTTAGAGCTCCTTCTGGGATTCCTTTTCCATGAATCAAGGTTCTTTGATTCACTATCCTCCTTGGCACTTGCTTCCTAGTCATCTCAGCAGCCTTTGTGCCAGAGCTAAGGAAGAGCTCCCATTTTAGGTCCTAAAGCAGGGAGAACAATAAAAGGAGAACCTCATTTCAAGTACCAGAAATGTCTGGGCTATAAAGAACACACATATTGTCAAGGTAAGCCCAGAGTGGGGTGACATCACCAAGGTCATTCCTGGCTCCGCGTCCCCCCCACCCAGGAGGAACAACTAACAATTATTTGGAAACAGGACACTAGTTGAGAGAATCCTAGAACATGGAGGTGAGGCTGAAGCACCCCCGTGCACCACAGAGACCAAGACAGACTGCATTCGAAGGGTGAGAGAAGGAGCTACACGTTGACCACGCTGCCCCTCCCCCAGGCCAGTGGAGCACCATGGGTGAGGCCTCCCGTGAACCTCTGGCTCCTCCAGTAGGAGAAGAGAACTGGGGGACGGCAAGCTCCACCACTAGCATCGGGGCTGCTTTGTGGGAGCCGCTGCTCTAACCTGCTCCACTGGGGCTGCAGGGGAGTCTGCAGGGCTTGACCACTACAAGTCGGGCTGTGATGAAGGGGGAAGGGGCATGCAGCAGCCAGCACGTGGATTGTGACCGATGGAATTCATACCTGCAGTGCCCAAGTGGGGATCACAACGGGCATCTTTGCTTATCTACAGAGCCAGGTTGGCGGGGCACTACAACCAGGGAACTCAGGCTACAGATCCACCTGATACGCATCTGGCCCTTGAACCTGGTTTGCCCATAGCCAGGGAAAGAGCAGAGTCACAGCCCACCCACTGTGGACAGTGTCTTCTGGCCATCTGACCAAAAGGGCTGGCAATAAATCCTGGAAGCTATTTGGCCCAGTCGTGCTCCAGCCAAGAGGCAGGCAGCCAGAGCTCATCACTGGCTCTGGTACAAAGCAGAGCCAGTATCAGGTGTGGAGGGATCCGGTACCATGCACAGGCACAGAGATTAATTCATATCCAAGGCTGAGAGGAGCTCCCAGCTCCTCCCAACTGGGGAGCCTGTTTGAGAAATTAAGAGTAGCCTAGAGCGGCCCCTCCTCATCCCACCCAGGCAAAGGAACTGGGACTAGCCCCATCCCATCTGCTGTGGAGAGTGTCTTCCTGGCCCATCTGACTAGAAGGATTGGTGACAACTCCTAGAAACTGTGTGGCCCAGCAGTGCTCAAGCCTAGAGAAGGGTAGGCAGAGCTGACAGTCTGCAAAGCCAAGCCAGTGGCCTTGTTCAGCCACAGAACGTGGAGTGTGGATCAGCTTGAGTTAAGACAACAAAGAGCTTTACTGGCTTTAGAGCTGCTTCTCCTGCTGCACCCAGGCAGGAAATCTAATTCATAGCCCTACTCATCACTGAATACAGCCTTCAGCATGTCCAACTGGGGAACCTAACCAGAGAACATGGGAAGCTGTACAGCCCATTAAACAGCCCTAGATACAGTGGCACTTGAACACACAGCACAGCCTGTGGCCTCCCCCATCTGCAGGGCAAAACCAGTGCCCTCACCTGACCAGGGAATTAAGTGCACACTCTGGCCTGATTTGGGTTCCCAAACAATGAACTATACAGGCTCTGGGTCCTGTCCAGAGCCAGGTCCTATACAAGCTCTGATTCTCTGCCAGGAAACTACTTCATAGCCCCATCTACTACTACTACTGAATATAATACCCAGTAAAGTCTGGAGGAAGAGCCCAATTACTCAGATATGCAGATACCAAAGTAAGGAATCAAGGATCACAAAAATTAGGCAAATATGACACCACCAAAGGAAACTAATAAAACTCCAATAACTGACCTTAAAAAAATAAAGATCTGGGCTTCCCTGGTGGCGCAGTGGTTGAGAGTCTGCTTGCCGATGCAGGGGACGCGGGTTCGTGCCCCGGTCCGGGAGGATCCCACATGCCACAGAGCGGGCTGGACCCGTGAGCCATGGCCGCTGAGCCTGCATGTCCGGAGCCTGTGCTCCGCAACGGGAGAGGCCACAACAGTGAGAGGCCCACACACCGCAAAAAAAAAAAAAGAGTATCTATGAACTGTCAAAGAATTCAGAATAATCCTCCTAAGGAAGTTTAGTGAACTACAAGAAAGCACAGACAGCTAAGTGAAATTAGGAAAACAATGCATGAACAAGACAAGAAGTTTGACAAGGAAATAGCAACATCAAAAAAACAGGAGCACTAGATTTTAAAAATACAATAACTGAACTGAAGAATTCAATAAAAAGTTTCAAAGGTAGATTCGACCATGCAGAAGAAAGAATCAGCAAACTGGAGGATAGAACTTTAGAAATTACCCAGTGAAAGGAACAAAAAGGAAAAGAATAAAAAGAGTGAAGAAAGCCTATGGAAATTATGGGACACAACAAAGTAAACAATGTTCATGTTATGGGAATTCCAGAAAAAGAAAAGAGAGAGAGAAAGGGAAAAAAAGTATATTTAAAGCAATAATGGATGAAACCTTCCCAAACCTAGGATGAGAAATGGACATCCATATCCATGAAGCACAAACAAGCCCAAACAGGTTGAACTCAAATAGGGCTACTCTGAGACACATTGCAATTAAATCACCAAAAGTCAAAAACAAAGAAAGAATTTTAAGACCAGCAAGAGAAAAGAGAGAAGTTACATACGAGGGAACCCTGGGATAATTGGATATTCACATGTAAAAGAATGAAATTGGACCAATATCTTATACCACTCACAAAACTAACTTGAACTGGATTAAAGACTCAAATGTAAGACCTGAAACTATGCAACTGCCAGAAGAAAACATAGGAATAAAGCTCATTACATGGGTTTGGTAATGACTTTTTGGATATGACACTGAAAACACAAACGACAAAATAAAAAATAAACAAATGGAACTACATCAAACTAAAAAGCTTCTGCACAGGAAACAAAAACAAAAACAAATCAACAAACTGATTGAAAAGACAACCTATAGAATGGGAAAAACGTATTTGTAAACCATATATCTGATAATGGTTAATATCCAAAATAAATTAAAAATTCATACAAATCAATAGCAAAAAAAAAAAATTACCCAATTAAAAAAAATGAGCAAAGGACCCGAATAGACATTCCTCCAAAGAAGACACACGAAAAGCCAACAGGTACATGAAAAGATGCTCAATACCACTAGTCATTAGGGAAATGCACATTAAAACCACATTGAGATATTACTTCACACCTGTTAGAACAGTCATCCTCAAAAATGTCAAGAGATAACAAATGCTCATGAGGATGTGGAGAAAAGGGAAGCCTTGTGCTGTTGGTGGGATTGTAGATTGGGAAAGCCAGTATGGAAAACAGTATGGAGGAGCCTCAAAAATTAACATTAGAACTACATATATCTAGCAACTCCACTTCTAGGAATATATCCAAAGAAAATGAAAACACTAACTCAAAAAGATATCTGCACCCCCATGTTCATAGCAGCATTATTTATAATAGCCAAGACATGGAAACAATCTAAGTGCCCACTGATGGACAAATGGGTAAAGAGGTTGTTTTATATATTTATAGGTATATACATATTATAGGTATACACACACACACACACACACACACACTGAAATATTATTCATCTGTAAGAAAACAAAGAAATGCTACCATTTGAGACAACAGAAATGGACCTTGAAGGCTTTATGCTAAGTTAAATAAGTCAGAGAAAGAAAGGCAAACACTATATGATCTCACTTATGTGTGGAACCCAAAAAAAAAGAAAACAATCATAGAAAAAGAGATCAGACCTGTGGTTACAGGAGACAGAGGGTCAGGGGAGGGGAAGTTGGAGGAAGACGGTCAAAGGTACAAGCTTCCAATTGTAAGATAAATACATACTATGGACATAATGTACAACATGATGACTATAGCTAACACTGACGTGTGATATATAGAAAAATCGTTAAGAATAAATTCTAAGCATTCTCTTCACAGAAAAGTATTATTTGATCTCATTTATATAAATGTGTGTGTTTGTGTGAGAGAGGACAGAATACAAAAATGCAAAAAGAAAAGTTGTAAAGTACGAAGCTGCTTAGGTTTATACCTCAACTATAACAGATAATAATTTGTTTAATTTTAATAGGTACAAAAATAAATGTTAAGCATAGAACAAGCAAAAAGAAAAACTGAGCCCAGCGTAGATGTCCTTAAAGCATTTGCAAAGGAGGGCTTTATTAGGTCCGCAAACACCTGCAATTACAGGCAAAATTCTGTGTGTGTGTGTTGTGTATGTACTTGGGGAGTGGATGCATAGCCTTTATTGAATTATTAAAGGGGATGTTAAGACCCAAAAGTTTAAAAAGCACTGGAAAGCCTGATCACAAAACCATTTTAAACTACTCTGATTATGTTTTATAGTTTTCCTTCACTCGTTAACACTTCAAAGAACAGCATGTGAATGTGGAAAGAATCTCTGCCATTTAGGTAAGATCTCTGAGTCTCAGCGTAAAATTAGCATACAGTAGCAGGATGAAATTATACACCATAGATGAAAGTACCTAGCAGAGCGCTTTAAGACTAGTACTTACTTATGCAAGACATCTTCCCCTGCTTACTTGTTTTCAGTAGAATGAAAGCATACTGAAAGCTGGTACAATGTCTTCTTTGAAATTTTCTTTTGTAATGCTTACTATGCTTTTTGATACGGATGAGCCAATATCCACTTAAGGGCATGTAAGCTCACAATAACTTTTGTTGAATATAACTGTTTGAATGTACTTTCACTATATTATTATATAGGGATTTTAAACTAAAATGTACTTGCACACATTATTTAGAGCCTAACTTGGATATCAGAGTAGGTGGATATACACCCCTGGAAAATAATAGCTAATTTCTTCACTAACATCAAACTGCTGAACATCTACTTTGCATATACATAGCTAGGCACTGTATTATGAGTTGCAGGTAATAAAAAGTCGTTAGTCAAAGACTCTGCTCTCTAGGGTTATTTTACAACAGCAAATCATGTTCAAACTAAAGGATAGACCAAAATAGGAAGTGCCATAGGAATTTAGACAAGGGAGAAACACATCTGAAATGAGAAGGAAGGTGGGTATGGGGAAGGGTTCATGGAAGAGGCAGTGTATGCTGTGAGCAAGGTTTCAACGTGTAGCAGGGTGAGTGAAAGGAACAAATGAAGACATATAGTCGTGATATCATGAGGCACAAACTAGAAATAAACAGCACTTGTTTTAGGCTGGTCATGAGGTAATTTAAGGGGATTAGTGAGAAACTAGATAAAGAGATATCTCTTTATATATTACTTATTAACAATACTTTTGAACACAAGTATTTAATTTAAAAAAAAAGGACAATATAGGGATAGGAGATTAGGAGGTACAAACTATTATTATAAAATGAGCTATAAGGATATATTGCATAGCACAGAAAATATAGCCAATATTTTAGAATAACTATAAATGGAGTATAACCTTTGAACATTGTGAGTCACTATATTTTACACCTGTAACTTATATAATATTACACATCAACTCTACTTCAATTAAAAATGCTATTTTAGTGAATAAAACACTAAGCAGTAAAATTTTTAAAAAAGAACTTAGAAGAGAACTTAAAAATAAAGACATAAAGAGCAGGTTGAAACAGCGCAGAAATCTGGCAATTAAGAGGCCATTGATAACTTTCAAAATAGCACTTTTTCTACCCATTCTCAGTGGAGGCAAAGCCTTATTAATCCTACTATCTCTTTTTCTGTTTTTCAAAATCTCAGGATAAGTCTATTTCAATTGTAGCTAATGGCAGTAATGCAGCACCAGAAAATGCCTTTTGTAAGGAGAAGCAACTTTGAATCCTAAATCGGTACTCAAGTCTTAAATTACTGATAACACTGACCACCCACCAGACTAAATGTTTTTTTTTACATGATTGGAAAGCAACAGATTGATTTCAATTCTATCTTGTCAAATCTACAAAAAAGTTCCCACAGTTCATTTAGCAACTAATAGCGTACATCCTTCTATTTGGTATTACTCCTCCTCCTTAACACCGGGCAATTAATTTTGCCTTTCTCTGGGAAACGTTTTTAACAAAGGAAATAGAGTCATAAATCAGTTTCGGATAGGAAATCATACAACTATTTCTACCTAGGGCTTTGAATTTAGAAACTTTCCTCAGAAATTGTTGAAATATAACAAAGTCCAAACTCAGAAATAACTTAAATTTACTTATCTTAGTTGCACTAAAATAACAAATTCTATTTTCTATCTTGTTTTCTTTCTTCCCCAGAAGGCTTCTCCAACCCTAATCCATAACTTAATGCATTCATCTCACCTATAAAATCACTGGCAGGTATGATGCCGGCTTTGGCGGCTCCAGTCCCCTAATCCTGACCCATTTCTTGCCAAAGAATTGAGTTTCTTCAGAAACCAAGTAACAGACATTTCAATTTCTAACCATCATTAGCATATTTTCATGTACTAATACTCAACATAAAAACACCTTTTAAAATTACAGAAATTTTTACTGTACTTAAGATCAATTGCACTAACCTGTATTTCATAAACCTTGGGCTACTTTCTTAAAAATGAATTATTATTTTAATGTTTTTCACTTATTATTCAGAATAATTATTCATATAATTAAATATTTTACAATTAGGTAAGAAAGGTGGAAAATAGTTTTGCTATTCTTGTTCTTTGTTCTCTCTTCTACTTGGTGTGCCTGAGTCAAAATTTTAGAATATTGAAAATTTAATCTTTCAAACCCAAACCACATTTAAAGATAATAATAACAACCAGCCAAAACAAATTCCGTCCAGAGCTTTGCATGGTCCGGGGAACAGTTCTCTGAGTGGGCCATTTGGAGTGGGATTTGCCCACCTGCCTCCACTCCTTCTGCCTCATATACTGAAGATAGAGACAAAGAAACCAACTCAAGTCTTTCCAAAGTGTATTTATAAATAGAGAATTTGTAATCAGAAAAACAATAACGATATATAATAGAAGTAACATGATTTTTCAGAACCAGTATCTTGTTCTAAAGCAATATTTAAAAAAGAAGGTAAGGGGCTTCCCTGGTGGCGCAGTGGTTGAGAGTCCGTCTGCCGATGCAGGGGATACGGGTTCGTGCCCCAGTCCGGGGAAATCCCACATGCCGCGGAGCGACTGGGCCCGTGAGCCATGGCCGCTGAGCCTGCGCGTCCGGAGCCTGTGCTCCGCAACGGGAGAGGCCACAACAGGGAGAGGCCCGCGTACCACAAAAAAAAAAAAAAAAAAAAAAAACCTAAGAAGGTTAGCTATAAACCCTGGCCCTCTTTTTTATTGATCTCCTATTTTAATTTGTTAAAATAAAATCCATGGCCTTTTGAGTCAAACCGTCTCTTTAATTTCAGATTTAAAGATAACAAGCCTCTTTTTAAATGGAATATTGGCACACAGACACCACACAGTCTGGCTTATTACAACTGTTCTCTGTTGGTGAAGTGGCACATTTGCAATCCCCACCATAGCAATCTTCACCATTTCACAGAGTATCATTCAATTGTACATCCCTAGGTGAGCAACAAGAATGGGCACTTGAGCTCAGGAGCAAAGCGTTTGTGGGGAAATCCTAGGTCAGAACCCCTAAAAGGGGAGACTAACTTGAGGATGCCCAAATAACCTGAGGTTTACCTTGGCCACCTCCCCTGGCTTTCTGACTGCCTGGGGGAAAAGTCTCTCTGGAAACTCTTTTGAGGTTATTGGGGGAATCCTAGGACAAACACACTGCTTGCTTTTGCAGGAGGACTTGCCCCATACCCTACCCAGCTAGGTGTCTCACAACCTAGCTGGACTAAAAAACCTTCAAGAAAAACGGGATAGACTGACATTTGCATTTCTACTTCCACCTATTCTTATGCACAAAATATGTAGGTAGAGCCCTCTTTCTCACACCCCAATAGATTCTGCTGTCCTTGAAACCCATCTGGTAGCTGCAGTGACTACAATGAAGGGAGTTATCGGAAACCATATTGGTACTGGGCTTAAAGGATTTTTCATGCCATGCATTTTGGGGAAGGACACAGATAACAGTCCAAACGTGGTATAAGGCAATGCCCTTTCTGGGTCCTTGAAAAATCAGTCACGGAACACAGGTGGTGGACAGGAGCTGACAAGAGCTGGTTTGTTAATGAGCACAGCATCCCCGGCGGGGGGGGGGCGGGGAATCAATGAAATGATTGACAAGAGAAGATGGTAAATGAAGGGAGAAGTGGGGACAAGTGCTGCTCAACCCAAGCTGAACTCCAGGAGGTAAATTTCTCCTCTAATTTGAGATTCTTTCTAAAGGTTCAGTATTGAAGTGGATGTTTGACGTTGAAATGTGCAGACCCATTCTGATAACTGGAAAGGGAGGAGGCTGAGGAACGCAAAAGGAGAAGGAAGATTTCCGATTACTTCCCCAGGCTGCTGACAAGAACCTGCTGCTCGCAAACAACAAATTAACCAAGCGAAGGTTGAAGGTAGCAACGTAAAAGTGCAACTCAAATTATTTTACATTCGGAATCCTCTTCAATATCTAAGCGAGTGTAGCACAGCAATGGTTGATTATCTTAAGATTACAGAGGCTGACCGCCTTCTTTGTTTGCCCAGTAACACCGCTCCTCCAATAATCTCAAGCACTTGGCTGATTAACATTTCAATTTCAGTTGTTGCTCCTTTTCCCATTGCAGAAGGCGGCAGGGATATTCCCCTTCTTCCCTCTGTATTACAAACCCCATTACTAACCAAGCAGAAAGCACCGCGCAGTGTGGCCGAGGCTAATAATAGCCGGGCTGCTTACCTTCTCCGGAGGGATCGAATCAGCGCATGTCCCCGGCGCCGGCTGCCCGGGGGCCGCAGTGCCGCCGCGCCGCGTCTGTGTGTGGTCAGCTCGGCCGGCCCCCACCCCACCTGCCACCTGCAGCACCTGCTCCCGGCGCCGAGCTCCGGCCGCCGGAAGTCATCCCCCGCCCCTGGCCGGATCGCCACATTCCGCGCCAGCCGCGGGGGGAGAGGGGCCTCTCCCGGCACCGGCTCCTGCAAACTGCGCTCAACGATCGCTACCCTTCCCGGTTGTAGGGTTATTTTCTAGGAATGCTTTTACAGAAGAAGCGTCGCCGGCTGGTGGACCGAGAGAGAAGAGCCAGAGTGACTTTCCCTGCAGAGCGCCTTTCCTCTGAGCGCTCCCCTGTCACTCCCGCGGCATGGACGGCTCCATTCCGCTGTGTGGGTTTTCCACCCTCTTCATCTTCCTTATCTGTATTGTTCATTTCGCTGAATTTGAGAGTGGGATTAGCTCTTAAGATATTCAAACACTCCGAAAATATTTTAAATTGGCGACTAGTTTTTCTAACCCCCTTGTAGCGAGCTCCACTTCCCCCTCACACACACACACTTACTCGCACGTACACACCCAGCCAAACCGCTCACAATTAGGAAAGCTGGGACCTCTCGCCCTCTTGCCTACGTAATGGAACACGAAACTCCCAAAGGAGTGGGGAAGTAGGACCGGCTAGCGAAAGCACTCGAGGAAAGAGAGAGGGGTCGCCCCAAGATTTTGTTGCTGTTTAGTGGGGTCCTTAGTGGACAGATGTTCCCCCTCTAACCCCCTGGCCTCGCCCCAAGTGGAATGGCTGGTCTGGTGACAGCTGTAACATTTGAAAACAAAGAAGCTGAAGCCACATTAACAGATGGCTGCATCTCTTTCTTTCCTGAAGGATTGATCAGAATTGGCTTTAAGAATCATATTAGCATATACGTATATAACAAGCCCTTTCCTTCTCTCTTTAAATTGGCACCAGCTATTAACAGGTTTCTCTCTCTCTCTCATCTTCCTCCCTCCCTCCTTCCCTCCCTCCCTCTCCTAAGCTGACCAGATCATCAGTTTCCGGATTTAAGGGGGAAAAAAGGCCAAGGATGTGCTCTCTTTACAGCTGAACCAGGGTTTATTTTCCCAGTGTTGAGCCATTCCCAAGTAGAGAGGCTCTTTGACACTAGGGTTCTCTGTGAGTGAACTTCTCACATTCAGCTTGCTTTGGGAATTGCCCATCACTAGGTCCAGGCCAGTTTTATCCTTGGATTTGTCCAGCAATCTAAACAGTATAATTGCACAAGGCCAAGGCAGTACTTTTACTCTAGGAAGCCTTCCCAACTCTCTGTTTAGCAGTTCCAAAATTAGGAGGTAGTGTAGCAAACAGTTTCAACAAGGCTCAGTAAGAATTCTTGACCCTAGAATGCGGGCTTTTTAAAAGCTGGAACAACCTAATTCATCTCTCTGTGTTTCACTTTCATAAAATTAGACCTCACCAAAGAGCAGGGGATTCTTAATATGTATCAAAGTGTATGTGGAATCTGGATGGGAATATTACATCTTTCATTTCACTAACCTCTAACTGCAATTTAGTATTTAGCATGTCCTTTAAATCTAAATGCAGACAACAAACCACAATAATATTAGGAGTACCTGTGCCTATATCCCCAGCAGATATCACAGACAATTTCCTAAGGCAGTTTTATAGATATCTCAAAGTATCACTACTCTGATGTCACAATCAAATCATCATTACCTTTTTTGTTTTATCTAACAGACTATATCTATTTTAGAATGGTTTTAGATATACAGAAAAATTAAGGGGATAATACAGAGTTCTTATATATCTCATTCCCAATTTCCTCTATTATTGACACCGTACACTAGTGTGGTACCTTTTTTACAATTAATGAGCCAATATTAATAAAATAATATTAACCAGAGTCTGTACTTTATTCAGATTTCCTTGGCTTTTGCCTAGTGTCCTTAATTCCATTTCAGGCTTCCATCCAGGACACCACATTACATTTAGTTATCAAGCCCCCTTAGGCTCCTCTGGGCTGTGGTAGTTTCTCAGGCTTTTCTTGTTTTTGATAACCTTGACAGTTTTTTATTTATTTATTTATTTATTTATTTATTTATTTTTGGCTGTGTTGGGTGTTCGTTGCTGCGCGCGGGCTTTCTCTAGTTGCAGAGAGCGGGGGTTACTCTTTGTTGCAGTGCGCCGGCCTCTGATTGAAGTGGCCTCTCTCGTTGTGGAGCACGGGCTGTAGGCGCCTGGGCCTCCGTAGTTGCAGCACATGGGCTCAGTAGTTGTGGCTCACGGGCTTAGTTGTTCCCTGGCATGTGGGATCTTCCCAGGCCAGTGCTCGAACCCTTGTCCCCTGCATTGGCAGGTGGACTCTCAACCAGTGCGCCACCAGGGAAGCCCCAACCTTGACGGTTTTGAGGAGCAGTGATCAAGTGTTTTGTAGCATACCTCACTAATGTAAACTGTCCAATGCTTTTCTCATGGTAAGGCTGGGATTATGGTTTATTGGGAGGACAACCAGATAAAGTGCCTTTTTTATAACATCTTATCAAGGGTCCATGCTATCCACGTGATTTGACTGTTGATGTTGACCTTGATAACCTGGCTGAGGTCGTGTCTCAGATTTCCCCACTGGAAAGTCACTCCTCCACCCCTTCCACACTACACTTGTTGGAAGGAAGTCACTATGTGAAGCACAAACCCAAAGAGTGGAGAGTTATGATCCACCTCCTTGAGGACAGAGTATGTACATAAAATATTTGGAATTCTTCCACACAGAGTTGTCTATTTCCCCCCAAATATTAATTTATTCAATTATTGATATTTATTTATATCAGTATAGACTCGTGGATATCTATTTTATCCTTTGGGTTATAATCCAATACTACTTTATTTTGTTGTTTGAATTGTTCCAGCTCTGGCCATTGGGAGCTTTTGCTTTTGGCGCCTGTGCTCCTTTGACATACTCCCTTTGGGGTGTGTGAGTTTGTGTGTGTCTGTGTATCTGTGTGTATATGTGTTTAGCATGCATGTGTGTGTGTGTGTTTAACACTTCCTGACTTTCTGGTACCACAAGGTGCTCCAGGCTCATTTTGTGTATTTCCTGCCCCAGTCCTAGAATCAGTCATTTCTCTGAGGAGCCCTGACTCCTTCTATTGGAGAGTAGTAATAGAAACCAAGAGCTGGGCTCTAGATGTGCTGTTGCTAATGGGGTATTATTTGATTAGGCTCTCTTAACTGAGAGAACAAAGAAATAGATATGTATAGTAACCCATGTATATACACATATCAGTAAACATTTCTATATATAACTATCTATATCTATATTGAGCTGAGTGTATACTGATGTCTGCAACTATAATCCATTAATGCTGAGATTAGTTTAGCTTTCTCCTCGTTTATCTGTAAATTCATACTTCAATATTGAGAAATGTGGCTACCACCATCCACCATCTATTTATTTAATTGTTCAATTTCAGTACACATGTATCAGAATTGTTAACCCATCACCCCAACATCACTATTTTTAAGTATAGTAGTTAGTAGAGTCTCTGTTATATCTTGTTATTTAATGAGTTTAAATACCCATTCGTTTCTATATCACAAATTTGCTTTTTAAAATATTCTAATCACTGCATTTAAAACATAGTAACTAGTTTCTTTTGAGATTCTATGTATTATATTTTATGAATTTAAAAGTGTTATTTTAAGACTATTTAAATGGGCTACTCCGTATTGTCAAAGGATCCACAGTAAAAAGAAGGTGAGGATCTCAACCTCACAAAGATTATTGTCAGTTTATAAGGAGATGATGTGAAATTGTCTGGTGCAAATGTTGGGAGCTCATGCGTGATAAGTGTTAGCTTTGTCCACTTGGGCAGGCTTCTTTCTCCTTTAAAGTTCTAAATACCTTGGAAGAGAGAACATGCTAAACCTTATGGTTAATAATTTATAATGTAGTGGAAGGATTTGCTAGGTATCAGTGTTGGAGGTAAAGGTCCATATAAGGTTGACAGAGGATGAGAAGAAGACAAGGATGACCCTGAAGGTCAGGGGTTTTGTAGTTGAACAGACTGGGGATTGGTTCCTTCCATTCACAGCCTGACTTTGTCTCATTTTTGAAATAAGGAGAACAATGGCTATTACATAGGCTTGTCCTTAAGAGTGAAAGTAGATGTTTAATCTTTTCTTTCAATTTGTTTGAGACAGTGGGGATTAAGTGTGGCGATTTGGGACAGTTACATAACATATTGGATTGTCCTTCCTTGTATAGTTTTCACTCTGTGAAGCCAGACTCACTGGAGGTATAGATAGTTTCTCATGATAATTCAGGCTCCTTCATCCATGAAAGTACTCTTGCCAGGTGCTTTTTACTCATAGAAGACAATCAATGTTGATGGTGCTTGGGATAAAACAAAAATTAAAGATATTAAATGGCAGGAATTAACTGCTTCAGATGCTATACCATGGCGAGAGACATAGGGGAAAGAGAAAGAAAAAAAATGAAATGAGAAATGTCTTACATCAACATGTACGGTTTGAATCTATCTGCTTGGAACTTGGCATACACCAGTATGCCAGATATTTTAATTTAATGAATAGTGGCTAGGGTGAGGTGAAATAGATCAGTTTTTTAATCTATGACTTTTCATTGAAGAACCCTTTTTTAAAAACAATCTTCGGATCATGACTTTGAGGTCTGCAGTAATTCCTTTCTGATATTCTGGAATTACAGATCAAATGGCCTCATGATATCATGCAAAGGACAATATGAAAACCTGAGCCAGAGGCCCTGGGTGCCTGAAGCTGTCAGCATTAGAACCACTCCTTTGGTTTAAGGAGTCCTTCCAGAAAGGACTCATTTAAATGCAAATATACTATCAAGAGGGGTAACCATGTATCCAGTATCTGATTAGCAGCCATTAACAATTTAGCAGAGATTAGCTTCTCAGATTTATTATGGAGAGGAGTTGTCAGGGTGATTTGGTCCAGGCATCTGTCATCCACTGACTGCCAGGTCTCCTGCCCTCTTCACTACATAGGGATCTGCCTAAAGCTGGGAATTTAGTTTACTAGGAAAGAATTGGGCACTCACCGCATGACAATCAATATTGTTTTACATAATTTTGACTTATGAGAAAGGGTAGGAGGAGAATTTCTATAATAATAGTACCTTTGTGTGTGTGTGTGTGTGTGTGTGTGTGTGTGTGTGTGTGGTAGCTGCTCAGCTTAGGTTGATTAATCATACTCTACAGAAATCTTAAAATTTTATGATAATCATCTACCCTTTCAATGAGGCCAGAAATTATATCATGTAAAATATGCACAAATGTAGTCTAGGGATGGCAAAGCTATAGTAATAGAAATAGAATTGCGTTCA
Source organism: Mesoplodon mirus (assembly GCF_964341445.2). Lineage (NCBI taxonomy): Eukaryota > Metazoa > Chordata > Mammalia > Artiodactyla > Ziphiidae > Mesoplodon > Mesoplodon mirus. The sequence goes on along the minus strand of NC_138983.1, from coordinate 91,842,916 downwards.
AGTAATTATAGCTGGACTAAAAATTTCCTGCATTAATATGAAAGCACGGATACAAGAGTACAAGAAAATGATCATTCATATGAAGATTGATATTTCATATTGAATATCTGTAACAGAAATAGGAAAATGGAAGAAGGAAAATGACTACAAACAGAACAGTAACTGTTTCTTTAGACATCGCTAAGAATTCACCTTGTTTTTACTGGTAAGGAGTTCACATATAATACCAGACCTATAGAATACAGGTAGTATTCTATAATTGGAAGCCTAGATTTAATTGAGAAATGTATGTGTACTTAAGTGAGATGCTTGGTAAATGGCATATGATACATTCAATAGTGTGGTGTAAGTAATTCTCAAATAAACCCTTTTAAAAATAAATCATCATGTAGAAGTCATGAAATAAAACAATGTACTTAGGCATTGCTCTTTAAATTTTTTAACCTTAAGTTTTTAAAGAATCTAAGAAAACCAAAAAATCCCTTCTGGAGAAAGGTATACTTTGAATAAAACTTTTGCATTGTAATGAATAGATTATTAAATAGTATTTATAAAGAATTATGTCTCTATAATTATTCATTTTTTAATAAAAAGGAATATTCAACTTTTCAAATCAAATTTAAGCTTATAAGAAGAGGAAATTGAAATCTGATTAAAAAGTAAGTTTCAATGAACTGTGTTTGGTCATCAGGCAAGTGGATGTTCATCCATTCAGCAGATATTGATGGAGTGTCTAATATGTGCCGCTGTTCTAGGCACTAGAGCAGTAGGCTCTAGGAGTGAACAAATAAATCTCTTCTTTATGGATCTTATGTTCCAGTGGAAGGAGACCACCATAAATACATAAATATAGCATGTTAGTTAGTGGAAGGACCATGAAGGAGCAGCGTAATGATGCAAGGTTTAGGGCAAGTATATAGGGTGGTCAGGGAACATTTGAGCAGAGATTTGAAAGAAGTACGGGAGCAAACCGTATGAATACACTGAAAGAGAGGCTTGGTGTATGCAGGTGGGTGGGCTTATACTTTATGTGTTCCAAAGACTAGGAGGTTAGTTGGTTTGTAGTGAAATGATCAAAGGGGAAATTGTTAGAAGATAAGGTTAGAAAGCTAGGTTAGCAAAAAATCACTTAGGGTCTTTTAGGCGATGGTCAAGAGAGAACTTTAGAGGATTAAGAATTTGTTTTTGGACATACTAAGTTTGTGATGGCATGTGTGGACATGTGAAGTAGACAACTGGATATACTAGTCTGAATTTCAGCAGCAAGAGATTATCATGGCTGTAGATGAAAATTGGTAAATCATCATGGTATTTAAAGTCTCTAGATTTAAAGATGAAATCACTTTATAAGTAGGCATAGGCAGAGAATACATGATGTTGAAGGACTGAGCCAGGAGACACTCCATCCTCTAGAGGATTCGGCACAGGATATAAGAAGTGAGCAGGGAGATAAGACGAACTGTCTCATGAGCCAAGTGGTAGGTGTTAGAAGGAAGAGGGAGTTATTATTAATCCTACTGGTAGGTTAAGATGAGAACTGATCACTTAATCTAGGACTTGGCAACATATAATAGATATCACTAATAACCTTAAGAAGAGTAGTTTCTGTGTAGTGGAGAGGACAAAAATAGGTAAGTGGGAGATAAGGAAATGAAACGTTAAGTAGAGCTGTGTTGTTTGAGTCGTTTTGCTCTAAAGAGGAGCAGAGCAATGGGGCAATGGTTAGAATTGGACATGGGAAGAGAGAAAGACTTTTTCCCTTTAAGAGGAGAGGTATTAGACCTTTGCATGCTAATGAAAGCATCTGGTAGAGAGCAAATAATGGAAGATACAGGGAAGAGGAGACACAGTAGAAGAGAAATCCCTGATTCGGCCAGAAGGGAGGGATCCAGTGCAGAGTAGAGGGTTCGGCCTTAGAACAGAGGACAAACATTTCTTCTGCCAAAGGAAGAAGGAAGGCAGCACACGTGGTTTCAGATAGATCCAGGTAGGATGGTAGACTTGGTGTTTGGAGTTCACGGATATTCTATTTTGATCCCTCCTGTATTCTCAGTGAATTAGGAAGCAGCTGAGAATTTAGAGGAAGACATGTTATAGACGTAAAGAAAGAGGAGTTATGAAATTGTTCTCTAGGACAGAAGAAAAGAGAATTGATTCAGCAATCAGTTTTCTAGTAAGTACTAAGAGTTCACATGGGGTAAAATGATTATGAATTTAAATGAGGCAAATTAGAAAGGTTGCTCGTTTTTTTTTCCAGCCATGTTTAGTGGTTTGGCCCAGACGCTGAATTGGCATAAGTTCTATTTCACTAGGGCTGGCATTTTGCACTGCCAATATGACTAAGAGTGAGGGCCAAGGGACTTCACAGTGTCTCTGCAAAAGAGTGATTCTAATGACAGACCATGGGCTCTAATCAGGGTAAGCAGAGAACTGAGGAATTACGCCTTGAGCGCTACGCTTGATTTTAACTGCAGGTTGGAACACAAAACTGAAAATCTTGACTGATAATGGTATGGTAAGGGCGAACACAGCTAGAACCTCCACATTTCACTCTGTTACACAGGAATTCTCCATGTTTCTTTCAGCTGAATTCCTGTCTCTCATTTCTTGATCCTTAATTCAGTGACATTATCTGAGGGGAGGTATGCATTTTTGATAAAGTCTTTCAGAAATGCATTTTACAAGACTACTTTTAATTTTAAAGTTGTTAGACTAGAAATAAGTTTAACAGAACTTGCAATGTTTTCAAGTGCTTTTCTTTTCTCTAAAGAGACATTTGTTTGACTATTACACCGAATACCATCCTTCAGGTGTTCTTCCTCTGGCATTGGAAATAGGAGTAAAATGTAACAATTAAACAAACATCTTATCTTCAAACAGATATGGATCACTGTTTTCTTTCTAATATGGGCCAAATCTTGCTATTGACACCATGTCCATTTTTTCCCCAGTGTAACTAGTTTTCCCTTCATTGTGTGTATGAGACATGTTTGCCCCCTCATGGATGGATCTGGAACTGTCACCGTGAACTTTTTCTTGTTTTTATAGGGAAAAATAGACTGAAAGTATAGATATTGTGGTCAATGGGAATTATTTTTGAAGGAAATGTTGAGGCTGACCAAAAGAGGTTGAAATCACTAGATGTTTAACCTTCAATTAGTTTCAGAACTTGGGATTATGTTAAGAACCACACTTTAAGTGAATCTGGAAGAAGATGATAGACAAAAAAGTTTAAATTTTGACATCCTTTTAAAATATGAGAACACAGAATTGTGAAGAAAGCTAGTCTCACTCTTATTTAAATATTAAAATGCTTAATGTTTGTAACTTAACTCAGAAGGATGAGATGGCTTTTCTTCAATTAGTTTAAGATTATATAAATATAAATGAAGGAAAACCTGCCATTGATTAATCTTCACTTGCTACATATAGAATTATACAAGTTATGAGAAAGTCCATTCTTAGGACTGTGGGAACAACAATGAATCTGACTTTCCCTTAAGTGTTTTCCCTAACATTCTAGAAAAAATAACTTCAATGTGCCGATTTAGACATTTATGACTTATTTGCTTGTCACTGTTTTCGTTTCTAGGAATAAGACCCAGTTTCTTTCCTCAAAAGAGTTGCAAGTTGATATAGAGCCAAAAATTGCAATAAAGTGTAATCAATTCCACTGCAGAAGTTTGTACTTGATATAAATTAATAGAAGTGCAAGCAATGTATTTGAAGTTCATTCTAGAGGAGTAGTTCAGAATAGCTTCATAGAGGAGAAGACCTGAGCTATCTTGGGAGATGTTTAGACAGATGAGGAGTGGAGCCGGAGTTGGGAAGGCAAAGGCAGTGTAGCCTTAGAATGCAAATGTTCACAGACATGATCTTGTGGCTTATTCACCATTCTTACCGACCTAAGAAGGACACCTGCTGGTAGCTTCATCATCATCATCATCACCATCATGTTAATAAAGAATGGATATTTTTGTCAGGTAGTCAAACAAGCTCTTTACATGTAGCACCTAGATGTTTTCTACGATCCACCTTATGAGTTCAATCATTGTAATTATTCTCATTTTTCACATACAAAAATGAAGACCTAGAGAGATTAAGTAATTTGTTCAAATCTTGGTGTGTGCCCTTTCAACTCCATGCTCTGTACCTCTGTGCTTAACAGGCTAGGATGATTTGCCCATATTAAGGGCTCAGATATTGGTTGATAAGTATAATAATCTCATAAAAGGTAAAGTGAAGTAATCTGCTTTGATGTTTATGATGCAGTTTGGTGAATGCACTTAAGTGCCAATAGATGAATAATAAAAGTTAGAAACACACAAAACATAGAGAATAAAAATTCATATATGTATGTCTGTTGGGAACAAAAAATCCTCTTGAATGTCTAACTTCTTAGTAAATATCAGGATATCACATACACATCATTAGGCAGCATCAATGGAGTATCCTCTGTACCCTGCAAGAGGGCACTGTTACAGATGCACAGAAAGAAAATTCATATTTCCTGCACATTATAAATAAGGACATACTATGATCACTCTTTAAGAATGAAGTAATTTGAATTTTTAACTTTTCCTTATCAATTGGTGTATATGAATCATGTTAGGTGAAGAATTATTGGTTGACTGGACATTTTATGTTTTAATTCTTTTCAGAAAACAGTAAACAAATCCCTTTAGGATCAAAATATCACATTCAGCAAATGAGCTATTATACTGAAGAAAGTGATGAATTCAGTAAAGTGTCTGCAATCTAAAATATTGTTATAGAAGAAGTAATTGAAGGAACTGGGAATAGATGACATGAAGCAAGACCAGGAGAGAAGTAGGTGGTCGCTCTAAACTATTTTAGGAGTTGTCCTATGAAAAAGGGTTTAGACTGTCCCACACTGAAGATTTTAGACCAAGTAGACAGGTTTAGGTTGATAAAAGGATGAATATTTTGACAAGTAGAACCTTTCAACTCTAAAATGGACCGACTGCATTTTAAACTCAAGAACTCCCTGTTACTGAAGTGCTTTAACAGAGGTTGAACTTAAGCAGTTGGAAAAGGAAGAGACTTTACAGTGAGAAAATTCTATGATTCTATGGTTTTCAACTCATAAATTTGTGTAGTTCATCCATTTTATTCATTGTACACACTTAAGTATATTGTTCCTTGAAATGGCCATTCAAAGTTGTTTCCTGTGCCACACACTATGAATGCTAGGGTTGGTCCTGTGTAAATCTTACCCCCATTGAATTAGTATTAACCCTAAACAAGCAGCTTTCTTCCATAAGGAAACAAGAAAAGAGGTTCAGAAATGTCCAAACTAAGTTTCTATAAAACGGTGTTATCAAATCTTATTTATCAAAAAACTTCAAACAGGGGCTTCCCTGGTGGCGCAGTGGTTGAAAGTCCACCTGCCGATGCAGGGGACACGGTTTCGTGCCCCGGTCCGGGAAGATGCCACATGCCGCGGAGCGGCTAGGCCCGTGAGCCATGGCCGCTGAGCCTGCACGTCCGGAGCTTGTGCTCCACAACGGAAGAGGCCACAACAGTGAGAGGCCCGCGTACCGCAAAAAAAAAAAAAAAAAAAAAAAAAAAAAGGGAAGATGCAGACCTGTATGCTTCAGGATTTTCTCACCAAAACCCCACACAATTTCTTTACTATTCCACCAAGTATGGCCTAGCCCTACCCTCATCCCTGTTTTTCTTGGTTTAGTAATAAAGAAAGAGATGGAAATAAAGAAGAGATATTAGGTAGAAAGATATAAAATAGTGGGGAAAATAATATAAGTGAAGTCATGTACCACCACCATTTACTAGAAGTGGACTTTCAGCACCAACATTAATATTTTTTCCTGTTATATCTGTAAATGATAATAACTAATATGTGCATAACAATTTTCAATTTAATCAAATCTCATTTTTATAACTAACTACTTCGCAACAAGTAACACGCTAAGGCAACATCAATAGATGAAAAAAGGTAGTCCCTGGCCCCAAGGAATGTTGCCCAGGAGAACACAGAGATATGTAAAAAATACAATCACAATACAGTGTAGCGAGTGCAACAACCAGGAATGCAGAAGTGCAAGGGTAGCAAAAAGGAGCGTGTGATCACAACACTCAAAAGAAGACTGCACAAAAGACATAATATGTAAACTGAGGTTTGAAAAATGAAGTGGGTTGCCCAGGTACCCCATAGGGAGAAAGGAATTCTTGGAGGAGGGAAAAGCATAAATGAAGACAGTGAATTGTTCATATAATCCAGAAGTGAAGTAGGCAGTGGCAGGAGAAATGATTGGACACAGGCGTCATGAATACTTGCAGGTCTGCATTTTAGCAAGTCCATTCTAAAGGAAACTTTGAGGATCAACTCGGGGGTGGGGGGCCGCGGTGGGGACAGAACTAGTCATTCCTGCAAGAAACACTGGAACCAGTTTCTACCAACCCACCAATAGAACGACTTCAAAGGCAACATGGTATCACAGAAAGGGTTTGTTTTTTTGTTTGTTTGTTTTTAGTTCATTAGGCCTCACTTAAAATTCTGATTCCACAGTGCGTTTGCTTTGGGATCTTGAACAACACTCATAACCTCTGCAAGTCTCAGTGTAGTAAGTTTATGTGATTACCTTCATCTGTAATATCTCTGCGATGCAATTTTAATGGAAACTCAAGTTCAGGTCAAAGACAAGTTTCTCTGTGACTTCTCCTCTGAATTGATTCAAAAGCCGTCTCTCCCGTCCTCATTTGGCTTCTCTTATGGAATCTCATAAAAACTTCTAAGACCTCTTTGGGTTTTTGTTGTTGTTGTCTGTTTGTTTGTTTTTTAATTTAAGTATAGTTGATTTACAATGTTGTGTTACTTTCAGGTGTACAGCACAGTGATTCCTTTTTCACATTCTTTTCCCTTATAAGTTATTACAGAATATTGAGTAGAGTTCCCTGTGCCATAGAGGAGATCCTTGTTGTATCTATTCTACGCCTTCTTTGAATGACCACAGCACTTGTTGTCTGTATCAGTTTTATGTCTCTGGTTGCTTTGTGACTGAAAACGAAAAATTTCTATTTGTTCATGTCCTGGCCCTTCCTTAAAAATCTGTTCATTTATGTATTTCATATTTATTGACTACATCTTAGACACCGTGTTAACTGCTGGTTCTAGATGTTAGTAAAATATAGACCTTCCTGCTCAAAAGGTCACAGTATTTGTGGGAAAACAAAAAAATGAACAACCTATGTCTCAAAGAGCTTTGTACTTCCCAAAGAGAACACACCTAGTAGGTACAATAAATACATGTATCATACATAAATGTATAAATAGTTAATGGGATTAAAAACTAGAGATAACTGCTTTTCGATTCTGAGGAAATGATGATTATATTTCACCAGGAGCTCAATACCACTCTGAGAATGAGGGCTTAACCCCCGTCCTGACTCACTGCATCGCTTTTCTGTATAAAAACACACAAGTCTGTACGTACGCTCTAGAAAAAGGCTTATCTGGCATGAATTTCAGATAGCAAGAAGAAAACTTCAAGAGGTTCAGAGAAGTATCCAGAAGCTCAGATGATTGGCACTAATACAACTTGCTTGACAGGAAAATAGAGCTGTAAATCTCACAAAATTAGATGATCTTTGAAGAATTTCAAAACCTCCTGCTATTAATTGGAAATCCTAGGAGAACCGCTTCTTTTAAAGCATACTGATAATATGCTTTACAGCTTAATATTCAGAAGCCTATGTTTTGGCTAAGTGAGCTTCAGGAAAGAAGGAAACTTTAGGTTCAGTTCCATCTACTCTGGAACCTCTGGTCAAGACATCTACTTCTGTGCTCAGCCATCTTATCACCTGTAAAATGGAGGCAACTCTAAGAACACATAGTTACACAGATGTTGCACAGTTTCACGTGTCATTGTCCTCATTTGTTTCAGAAAAACCAGTAACATCTAAGCTACTACTGCAAAGAGTGCAGTGTTCCTTGGGGTCACCTAGTGCAGCTCTGTCAAAGGAAAGAAAAGGAAAGGGGCCTAGAATAACTATAATTTTCCCAAGAGGACACTATTATTTTATGGTAAATCTGAGTCAAGAACCCTGATCTCTTTGATGCCATTCTATTGTTCTTTCGCTGGGTTCTGAACAACCCAGAGAAAGAAAGAGAAATAAAACTCCTATGTGCTGTGTCACTGGTACAGGACGTGACAAGATTGGAATTGGAGAACTATATATTAACAGGTATTTGGGAAATTCTTCAAACTAATTAAGATATATACCAGGTCCATAAAAAACAGTATGTTTTCTCAAGATGATTCTGTGGAATGAACAGAACTGGTAACTGAAGGTGTCTGTGTGCTGCAGTTCCAAACAGGATGGGTGAATGCTTGTCTTCTGGCACCTTGAAGACTCCACCCCAACATACACATTAAAATAAAATTAACATTTCAACTGGGTCATACTTAATTCTGCATGTTCTTGTAAGTCAGCAAAATATTCCATATATCATTTAAGTTGTCACTCACTTTATTTTTTTTTTGCGGTACGCGGGACTCTCACTGTTGTGGTCTCTCCCGTTGTGGATCACAGGCTCCGGACGCGCAGGTTCAGTGGCCATGGCTCACAGGCCTAGCCACTCCACGTCATGTGGGATCTTCCCGGACCGGGGCACGAACCCGTGTCCCCTACATCGGAAGGCGAACTCTCAACCACTGCACCACCAGGGAAGCCCCATATCTGATTTTTGTATTAGGACTCTTCTAATTTTTTATATACATTGGAAAATAACTCATGTCTTTCTAAGGTGTATATCTTTGATTATATTTTCTATTTTCATAAAGCTTCTTGTATTCTCTACTCAAAACAGGTATAAATAATGGCTGCATGGAACTAATCAATAATCAGCCATTTTGTCCAGATTTTCAAATGTGTTGGTATAAAGCTACCATAGTATTCTTTTGTAATTAAAAAAAAATTCACTCTGTTTTATAGCTAGTCCCATCTCTATCATATTTGCCAAATATTGCTTATTTTATTGGTCTTTCTAAAGAACAAGCTTTTGGTTTTATTTGTCAAGTTTACTGCTTTTCTTCTCTATTTTTGACTTTTCTCTTGATTAATTTTGTCCTTCCACTCTTTGGGATTTACCTTGTTCTTTTTCTATGTCTACTGTCCATTTCCTACAGCTTCAAGAGCCATTTTCAACAACTCAACGAGTTCTGCCGGCTGTGTCATGGCCACTTCATCATATGCCATTAAAACTTAATCTCATACACGGGGTGAAGACTCAGCAGTCTTATTTTGCTTTCAAAATTGTTCTATGGCCTTGGATCCTTCTTCTTCTCCTAAATTAGCACTATCATCAGGGAAAATTCTAGTGGGCCTAGAATTCTAGGCTTGCCTCTCCTGTAGTTTCATAATCAAAGAAAAAAACATTTCCACCCTTTTTTTGATGTTGGTTGAAAATTTAGCAACTCCTTTTGCACTGTATTCAAATCCCAAAACATAAGCAAGCCTTCATGCACAGAGGCTCACTGAAATGTCATAATTTTAAACTTTGTATGACCTGGAACAATGACCTTTCCAAATACTCCACACTCTTCCTAGGTGTTCAGACTTTTTCATTCCTACAACATCTTTTACACATTGTCGATTTGTGTCATAAGTTCTTCCTCACTCCCACTTCTGAGTATATATCCAAAGGAAACATCATCATGATTTGAAGAGATATCTGTACTCCCATGTTCATTGTAGCATTATGCACAAGAGCCAAGGTATGGAAACAACCTAAGTGTCCATAGTAGATTAATGGATAAAGGAAATATGGTATATATATACAATAGAATATTATTCAACCTTAGAAAAGAAGAAAATCCTATCATTTAAGTCAACATGGATAAAACTGGAGGACACTATGCTAAGTGAAATAAGACAAAGACAAATAGTGCATGATGTCACTTATATGTGGACTCTAAAAAAATAATGAAATAAATCAACTCTTCCCTCCCTGGACATTTTCCTCAGCAGAATCTAGCAGCCTCTACTATGAGTCTTATCTTTTTTTTTTATTGTTGTACCAGATCACAACCCCAGGGAACCTATGTATTTACCGATGTATATCTGCATTATAGTTTACCATTGTTCTTTTTCTTTGTAATTCATTCCTTCCACTTCTGGCATCAGAACCTCATTTTTACTTTGGAGAAGTCCTTGTGATTCAGGTAGGCTGTGTGTCTCCTCCCTAGGCTGTGTGACTTGGGGCTGGCTAGACACAGTGTTTTACATATACTCTATATGTCTTAAGTACTTATTTCTCTGTTTTCCATCATTTTCCCTCCAAATTTTTGTGTAGTTATTTTTTAATTGACATTTGGATTCCTTTCTTTTGTTTGACTAAGGTACTGTTCAACCAATCTTCTGAGTGGTTAATTTCAGCTTTTTTAATTCTAGAAGTTTCTTTTGGTTGCATTTCACAGATCATTTTTGCTTAAATTGTACATGTTGTCCTTTTCTTAATACATAAATCATAATTTAAAATAATAGTTTCATTGAGATATAATTTACTTTCCATATTATTTAAAGTGTACAATTTAATGTGTTATGCATCTACCACCACAATCACTTTTAGAACTTTCATCCACCCCCCAAAAGGAAAAGAATCTATTATAGGTCACTCACTCCCCCATTTCTCCAAACCCTAGTCAGCCACTAATATTCTTTGTCCCTACAGATTTGTCTAGACTGGACATTGCATACAAATGGAATCATACAATTACTTAGCATGTTTTCAAGGTTCATCCATGTTGTAGCATGCATCAGTACTTGATGTCTTTTTATGGCTGAATAATATTCCATGGTGTGGATATTACTATGTTTCATTTATCCATTCACAGTAAATGGCCATTTGGGTTATTTCCACTTTGGGGCTCTTATGAATAATGCTGCTGTGGTTGGATTTACGCGCAAGTTTTGTATGCAGGTCTAGATTTGTTTTTTCAATTAACAGACTATTTCGGAGCAGTTTCTGGTTTACAGAAAAATTAAGCAGAAAGGAGAGAGTTCTCATACCTCCTTACCTCTCTAGCCAGTTTCCCCTATTATTAACATCTTACATTAGCGTAATACATTTGTTATAGTTAATGAACCCATATTGATACATTATTACTAACTAATGCCCATGGTTTACTTTAAACTTCATTCTTTGTTTTGTACATTATATGATTTTTTGACAAATGTGCAATAACCTGTATCCACCATTACAGAACCATACACAGGAGTTTCTTTGCCTTTAAAATTCCGTGCTTCACCCATCCTTTTCTCCCTCCCCACAACCTCTGGCAACCACTGATCTTTTGACTGTCTCCACACTTTGGCCTTTTCCTAAAGTTCATATAGCTGCAATCATATAATATGCATGTAGCCTTTGCAGATTGGCTTTTCTTCACTTAGCAATATGCATTTAAGCTTCTTCCATGTCTTTTCATGGTTTCATAGCCTTTTCTCTTTATTGCTCAATGCTATTCCTTTGTACCAATATACCATAGTTTGTTTACCCATTCACCTATTGAAAAACATTTGGTTGATTTCAAGTTTTGGCAATTATGAAAGAAACTGTTATAAATACCCATGTGCAGGTTTTATGCGGACATAACTTTTCAGTTCCTATGGGTAAATACCAAAGAGCATGATTACTAGATCACTGTATGGTAAATGTATGTTTCATTTTGTAAGAAACTGCCAAGTATCCTGCTAGCAGCAAATGAGAATTTCAGTTGTTCTGCATCGTCAACAACTTTGGTATTTCAGTATTTGGATTTTAGCCATTTGAATAGGTGTGTAGTGGTATCTCATTATTGTTCTAATTTAAAATTCCCTGATGACATGGAATGTGTAGCATCTTTTCATATGCATATTTGCCGTGTGTCTATTTTCTTTGCTTAATCATAGTTGTTTTGTTTTTTAACCAAAGCCTACTAACTCTTGTCCTCCTTGTCCATTTATATTGTCTTTTTTCTTTCTTTCTTTTATTTTTTTTTGAGCTTTTGATCATTTAGTCTTTTTCCTGGTATGTCCAATTATTTTGTACATTAAAATTGGGCTTAACTTATTTTAGGAAACTATAAAGATACCTCCACATTCTGGATGTTGTTATTGTTCTCTTGAAAAGATTTCCTTTTGCCCATGGCACACAGTTACTATAGGGACTGGAAACCTTAGTCCATTCTCAGTTTGAGCTCATTCAAAGCCGTTTTTCAGTCTGTGTGAAGGGTGCTCTATTTCTGTCTTGTCCTTCCTCTATGGGTGTTGCCCTTTGGGATTACCATGTGAAAGTTTGTATTCTCCCTATTCCCAACTACCCTTGTATTTGTTAGGCTTTAAATGTAATGGTTCCCCCAGCCCCGTGAGACTAAGGATACGTGTAGCTTGTCATTCCATTAGTTGTTGCTTTTAGCTTGAGCTCTTGCCGTTTGGCTTCTGTGGTTACAGTCTTTTGAACTCCTTGGCTTTTCAGCTCCTAGGCTGTATGAGTTGAATCAGCAAATGCCCCAAGGAGAAAAGCTGCACCAAATGTCAAGCTTGCATCTGTGTTTCCCTTCTCTCCAGAACTTGGCCCACATGTCTTGGTGTCTCTCAAACATTCGGATGCTGGTGAACAGAGGTTTTCTTACTTTATCCAAGTTTTCTAAAATTTCTTTAGACTTCCCCTGATTTATGTTATTATTGAAGTGTCATCTCAATTATCCTTAGGAAGAAAATTTACAATTTTATATTTTATTATTTTATTTTCTATATTACCTCAGTTTCTGTAGAGACCTTTTACCTGATAGTTCAGTCTAGTTCCTGTGTTACCAGTAAGATGGAGATAGGTGGAGGCTAAGAATATTGGGGGGAAAATCACTGATGAATGATATGTCTCATTCTTTTTGTTTTTCCTCTCCTTATTTACTCTGGCAGCCTACATTTGTCCTTCTTGATTGGACCCAGTTGCCCAAATAAGCAACCCACTCTGGCAAAGACCTGACTTTACTCTCATAAATGTCTGCATGTTAGGATAAGCTAGATGATGAACACCATGCCAAAGTTCTTTGTGTGACCAGTCAGAATGGCCATCATCAAAAAATCTACAAACAAGAAATGCTGGAGAGGCTGTGGAGAAAAGGGAACCCTCTTGCACTGTTGGTGGGAATGTACATTGATACAGCCACTATGGAGTACAGTATGGAGGTTCCCTAAAAAACTAAAAACAGAACTACTGTCCGACCCAGCAATCCCACTACTGGGCATATACCCTTAAAAAAACGTAATTAGAAGAGACATGTACCACCATGTTCATTGTGGCAGTATTTACAATCGCCAGGACATGGAAACAACCTCAGTGTCCATCGACAGATGAATGATAAAGATGTGGCACATATATACAATGGAATATTACTCAGCCATAAAAAGAAATGAAATTGAGTTATTTGCAGTGAGGTGGATGGACCTAGAGACTGTCATACAGAGTGAAGTGAGTCAGAAGGAGAAAAACAAATATCGTATGCTAACACAGATATATGGAATCTAAAAAAAAAAAATTCTTCTGAAGAACCTAGGGGCAGGACCGGAATAAAGGCGCAGACATAGACAATGGACTTGAGGACACGGGGAAGGGAAAGGGTAAGCTGGGATGAAGTAACAGAGTCGCTTGGACATATATACACTCCCAAATGTAAAATAGATACCAGTGGGAAGCAGCCGCATAGCACAGGGAGATCAGCTTGGTGCTTTGTGACCACCTAGAGGGGTGGGGTAGGGAGGGTGGGAGGGAGACACAAGAGGGAGGAGATATGGGGATATATGTATATGTATAGCTGATTCACTTTGTTATAAAGCAGAAACTAACACAGCATTGTAAAGCAATTATACTCCAATAAAGATGTTAAAAAAAACAAAAAGAGAGTAAAAAAATTCAAAAGAATTGGCCACACTCCTCCAACAGATTCTCTAACCTTTAGCAGAACAAAATTCACACTGAATCTGGTTTATGAGTAAAAGACAACTGACTTTAAAGTCAACTTTAAAGTGGATCAGAGATGACATTTCTTTTCCATGTGCCTGCTTTGGAGCCATATTTATGCTGACCACTCAAAACCTTCCTCTTGAGTATTCTGTGATATATTAGAACCAGGAATAAGGGGTGTTAATGCTGCAAGGGTCAGCCAGTGCTCTGCGATTTAATTCACATATCCTTTCTGCACCAGACTCTTTAAGATCATTGAGTTAGCCTAAGAATTTTGAAGCTGTAGAATTCAAGACAGTACATTACAATAGGCCAATATTACCATTCTCCTGCTCTGACATTCTCCACTTATGGACAGATGAAGGAGAAGGAAGGGCAGTCACCAGTAACTGAGAGTAAATGAAACTGGAATATTGTAATTCAGTATCATTTGAGTGACTGAATTGGCTGGCAGGGTGTTCTCCAGTTAAGGGTGAGGGAAGATTAATTCTGCACATGACACCACTACTGTATTTATACAAGTCTACTGGGACAGTTGTTTGCCTTGAATTGTTTTCTTCATTCATTTCAGTCAGACAGTTGTGTTGACTGATTTTCCTTTTTGATGTATGAAATGACTGTTTGACTGAATTTACCATTTAATTTACACTAATGCACTGTAAAAATGATACATTAGTCAAACTGGATTGGCAGGTATGAAAATGTTTACCCCAGAACTAGACAGAAATATAATATTGCCTTCTACAGAAATTAAGTCATATGCCCTGGATTTTGGGGAAATGTTCCAATTTTAACTATTTTGCCACGTTTCAAAAATGTAGGGTCACTGATCCCATAGTAAAAATAAGAAGATCTGTGAAGTCCAGAAAAACACAGTTTTGTGTGACTCTGACAATCACATAACACAAAAGAAAAAACTACGATGAGATAAATTTTACTGAGTTTCATACTTATCAAGAGGTGTTTCTATGTTAAACTTCTAAGTCTTATTCTAGAAGTTCTTTAGGAACAAACACTTCAAATATATTCATAGAAAACCCTCTTTATTTGTAATTTCATTCTTCCAATATTTATAGTTACTATGACAGGCCATTTCTCCACGTCCCATCCCATGATTCTCTGCTCCTATTGAACATTTGGAAATTCGTGGCATGAGCAGGAAAGTGAAGCAGTTTTTGAGATTATTGAATAATGCTGATTTTATAAAGACTGCTTTGTTCCATAGTTGACAAACTTATAATGGTACCGATGGTTGGATACTACTCTTAGAGATGAGAAAGCTCTTGAGGAACCTTCCATATTCCATTCACCAATCTGTGTTCTTGTTCAAAGCAAAATTAATTCTTTCAAAATTATCATATTACCTTAATTTTTAATCTTAAAATAAGATTAAAAATTAAAATAATTAAAAATTAAAAATAAAATTAAAAATCTTAATTTTTAATCTTAAAATAATCTATCTGTGAGAATGGGAATTTTGGGTAGGAAAAAGTGACAGAAGATGGGACAAAAAGAGAATTCATAGAAAGACAAAACAGAATTGTTTAAATGGTGGGTACAAACTTCTGTTTCCAACTATATCAGTTTACCTTAGGAAAACGTACTAGAAAGGCCAAATAAATCATAAGCAACATTGGACTGTGAGCGTTAGAAAGCTACTGAGGTAGCCATGACCTAGAAAAGTAAAATAGAGAAAGAAACTCACTGAAGTGAGAACAATATTCTGCACATGCTTTTCTAGCCCAGCCATTTAGAAACTACTGATGAAGAGCAAAAGTCTGAGAAACCAAATGTGGCTCCTAAGAGGTAGAAAAGCCAGTAGATCTTAGGACAATGTCATAGGACTAAGGAAACCAGGTTGGAATTGAGAAATAACAAGGCAGCTAGAGTTTTAAGGACCAAACTCACAGAGAGAGTAAAGATTCAGAGAACAGAGCTGGATTCAGCAACAGTGTTCCCTTGCAGTATTTTCCATGTATAATAGGTAGATAAGGCAAGATGCTAAGAAGTCAAACAAAAGCTAACTGAAGTCAAAGCAAAGACTTAGTTGGCTCATAATGCTGAAGAGACAAAATTGGGGTTCAGAACCTATGAAAGATTTGTGGCCCAATGGAAAGCTAATGATATGAATTAGGACATTGAAAGTCTCTACATATGTGTGTGAGTGTGTGTGTCTGTGTGTGTGTCTCTGTGTGTGTGTGTGTGTGTGTGTCTGTGTGTTAGGAAGGTTGATGCAACATCTATACTGAACCTTATAAAGAAGGAAAATGAGTATGAAGTTGGTCCAGTGACTGAGGTGATCTTCCCCTCTGCTCCCTACCTAAGAATAGGAAATTCTCTCCTCAAGAAAATATAGTTGACCCGTGAACAAGGTAAGGGTTAGAGACACTGACTCCCTGTACAGTCAAAAATCCACATATAACTTTATGGTCGGCCCTTCTTATCTGTGGTTCTGAATCTGAGGATTCAACCAACCACAGATCATGTAGTACTGTATTACTTATTGAAAAAAAATCCATGTATAAGTGGATCTCTGCAGTTCAAACCCAGGTTGTTCAAAGGGCAACTGTAACGTCATTCAGGTTCCCTACGACTTGTCATATCCCAAGTCTGGTATTCACTGAAGAACCACCAAGACTACCAAGAAAAGGAGAATTAGAATAAAAAACAAAACAGAATCAGAATCATACATGACCTAAACATTAAAGTTCATACATATTTTGGTAAATATTATCAAGTTCAAGAAAATAGATGACAAGGTGGAGAACTTAACTTGACAACTAGAAACTATAAACTGATTGAAGTTGAACTGATAGAATTAAAAATTATACGAAATTTAAAATTCGGTAGTGGATTGGACACAGGTAAAGAGAGGTAAGTGAACTGGAAGATAGCGTAGTAACAATATTAAGACTAAAACATGGGAAACGAAAAGAATAAAAAGTACACAAAAGCGCATTTGAGACATATGGGCCACAGTAAACATTTTTATCATATGTGTAAACTGGAGTCCAAAGAAAAAAGGAGAGAGAGATTGGGATGAAAACAATATTTCAGAAATATTAACAGCTGAGAGTTCTCTAAAACTAAAAAGAATATATGGAGCCATAAATTCAATAAGCACTAAAGAATGCAACAAGAACAAATACAAAGAAAAGCACACCTAAGATCACCACAGTACAATTCATGATTGGTAAAGAAAATCATGACATCTTAAAAGCAGCCCAAGGAAAGAGAGATTACTTTCAAAGGAACAATAGGATTAAGATTACAGCTTTCTTCTCAATGAAACTGGATACTAGAAAATAATGGAATAACATTTTTAAGTGCTAAAGAAAAGAACTGCCCATTGGGAATTCTAGAGGCAGAGAAAATGTTGTTTGGAAGGAAAGATGAAATAAGAAATTTGCAGACAAACAAAATTTAGAAAATATGTTCTCATCAGAACTGACGGAATTAAATTATAAAGGGAGACCCGCAGGTAGAAGGAAGATTATCACAGACGAAAATAAGGACTTTATAAAGAACTATGTATAAATAAGTGGATAAACCTAAATAAAATCTAACAGCACAAAAGAGTAATAATAAAATATATCAAAAATTAGAATGCATTAAAACAAATGGAAGAGGAAAAGTAGTAAAAGAAATTTAAGATCTCAGCATTGCTTGAGAAGCAGTAAAAGAGCTAATAAGTCATGGTACATGTGTAACTGCTACTTATGTAAAAATAACAAGCTAATACAAGGGAAAATGGAATTTGAAGAAATCTAAAAGGAAGAAAGAAGAGCAAAAAGAACATAACAAGGTGGGACAAATAGTAAACGAAGAGTAAACGGTCTATAAGAAAATACATTAACTGTAAATACTCAAATTAAAGGACAAAGATTATTGAAACAAACAAAAAACCTAATTCTATGCCACCTACAAGAGACAAGAGTCATATTGAAAATTAAAGGATTCAAAACTTACGTCCTAACAACAATAAGTAAAATTGAAGAAGAGTTTTTAATGTTAACATAGATTTGAAAGGAAAAAGTATCACTGGTGATAAGGCAGGATAATAAAACCCACTGTTACTTTACAAGGAATATATTATAAATCTAAACTTCAATGCAATAGATGAAGGGAAATGCCAAAAATCTAAGTAGAAATAGAAAAACCTAAATTACCTAGATCAGTAACGTAGAACCACAAGAACAAATGAGCAGATTAGAGAAGATCTGAATACCATCATTAAAAACTTTGGCCTACATTTACATAAAACACTGCACCAACAATGATGGAATATGTATATTATGCAGAAATTTTTAGGTGCATATGGCACATTTATAAAATTGACTATATTCCAGTTATAAAACAAGACTCCGAATAAGCAAGAAATTTAAAAATATATAACCAATATTTTACCAAATAGTTGGATATTAAAAACATACTTCTGATCATTATGTAGGTCAAAGATAAAGTCGCAATGGGAATTAGAATTTTATTAATTGAATGATAATGAAAATATGCCATAAAAAAACCTGTGGGTTGCAAATAAAGCTGTGGTCACAGAGAAGTTTATGTATTCAAATTAGATTCTCTAAATGTAAAAGGGACAGGAATAAAGCAACTAGAAGATAACCTATCACCCTGAGGTAGGCAGCTCCTGGACTGTACCTGGTGGGGAAGGCAGGGCAGAACTTCAGGAGGCCAGCTGAGAGCACGGTGAACGCCACGTCAGGAGCAGTCTCCAAGAAAGAGCACTTCATGTACAAAGGGATGACTAAAATATATTTAAGAGCTAGCACCTGACTCCTCTTAAGGATGACTTAATGTTGCTGGGGAAAAAATAAGAAGTGCTCGGTGTAGAAGGTGAATAGCTTTATAATTCCCAGGAGAATCTTGGTACCAGGACCACACAATGAAGAACTTGGAGTCCCCGTGGCTAATCCAGCAGAGAGAAAAGGAGAAACAGAGATGCGAGAGAAAATAAAGGGAACTCTTGGTGCAATTTGGTGCTGCTGCAGGCCCAAGTCCAGGTATGTGCTCTCTAGCTCCCCATCTTAAATAAAAGCCACCATGTTCCTTAGTCTTTCAGGTACTTAGAATTTCTCTTTAGAACCTGAAAATGGGGTCAGGTTTCCTGTCTGCATTGCTACAGTCCAAAATAGAGGCAGGATGGTTGAAATAGTTCTCTATCTGGCAGAGGAGGCCTTGAAGCTGTGAGCCACTCACTGCAAACCAGCAGGACATGAAGGATTCTTGAGCAGATCTGAAGCTACTGGGAGGCCTTTCAGGAGTTAAATCCCATAGTAAATACTGTACCTTCATTGGCCCCTTCTCCCTCTCTTTCCAGTCTTCCTCCACTCCCATGGGGCCCTTTGGGGTTAAATGAGCACTATTTGACTTGTACTTGGTGGTCCCAGAACTTGACTTGGGCTTGGAGACTTCCATGAAAAGTCTGCCTTCCACCTACTGGCTTGGGTTTCTTGGTCTCTGTGCTCCAGGCTAATCCCTTCAACCTGATTTTTCCATTTCTGCCAATAATCCCCCTCTCCAAACCTTCCTAATGCTCTTCTGGGGCGGGGGAGACTTACTGAGGGCAATGTTTATTTCTAGAGGGAGAGGTGACCACATGACTTCACAGTGGTCGTCCCCTTGATTCCTCAGTTTCTGTCTAGATTAGTCGTGGGTGTCTGTGCACCCCAGCCTCACCCCAGGAGGCTGTAGAACACTGTCCTTATCTCAGCCCTGAGCCGCTCTCTATCCTCCTTCCCTCTCTCTCCTTACCCTTCTTTACCCACAGACTCGCAGGCTTTCTGGACCCCTGAGGAAGATAAGCGCTTCACAGAACCTCTGCTACAGAACAAAACATACTGAAACAAAGCTATTGAAAGAACAGAAAAAGAATACATGTTTCTCCTGAGCGTTCAATTACCTAGAGGGCCTTTAGCAAACTTTGATTGATAAATCTAACCTTTCTGTCCTTGGCAATAGTTGATCACACTGTGAGGAAAACAAGTTAGGGAATGGAAAAATAGTATTTGGATTTCAATGAAATAATAAAGATGCAGGGACTATCTTTGACTTTTGCAAGGTGAGAAGAGAGTTTACATTTTGATTATTGATGGCAGGAATCCCTTTTAAAACAGGGCCAGTCTGCATGATGCATTTAAAAATCAGCCTTTTCAAATATAGCCATAGCCCCCACAAGATCTCTTGATTTCTCTGGGGTCAGATAAACCATCACATTTCACAGTGGTGCCCTGTATATGAAAGTGATAAACATAATCTGGAAGCATGGCAGTGGCTAAAAATATGGAGCTGGCAGCCACACGTTGAAAGGATTTTTTGCTTTTAATTCATTGCATAAAATGCTTATGTCCAAATTCAGGCAGGTAGATCTTACCAACCATCAAGAGCTTCAACCCTGCTAACAGCTAAGTATGCACTTTTAAACCCTACTTTGACTGCTCCAGAAACTTACTGGATTTCTTTAATGCCTCTGTTACTATTTCTTTTGTGTCATTTTGTTTTTCTTTAAAAACATAGCTGTTTGACCTTGGGGAAGTTATATTATTTCCTTGAGACTTGGTTGCCTTCTCTGTGACTATCTGGGTATAATTTTAGTATTGCTTGATAGAATTTTGGGTGATAATGAAAATATTCTATATCTGTACTATGCAAAGCAGTATTCAATAGCTACATGGAGCTAATAAACATCTTTGAAATACGGCAAATGCAACAGAGGAACTGAATTTTTAATCTTATTTTTAAATGTGTTTACATATAAATAATGCCACATAGCTAGCATCTGTTGACAGTACAGATCTACATAATATTTTAAGGACACTCTCCACTCAAAAACTCTACCATTCATTAACTCAATCTAAATATTTTTGCCCTCTGACAAACAGAAAATAATTTATGCTTCCCTTGAAATGATCTGTCAAGACCTTTATCAGTTTGGGGACATTATATTCTTAAAATTGACTTTGCTTTATGAAACTTTAATAATGTTGGAGTTCCCTGCCCTTGGTATCACCTTTGTGATGGTGGGAAATATTGTGGATGATCAAGGACCATTTCAAGAGATCATGGAGAGAAACCTCCTTCTGGATTTATCTTCATTATGACGATGTCAAAATGCTTAATTACTTAAAATAAAACCCATACCGTTTTTATGCTGTTATATTCTACATGTAGCTGGAAAAATGTTAAAAATATTTTTAAAGAACTGCACATCTATTTTTGAAGCTGATTTGGCTGTTCAAGGCTTGCTAGCACTTTATCCATCTCAGTACTATTTCACTTAGTAAACAAATGCAGTTGCCATAATTGCTGCACATGTGTCTGTGTTCCCTTCTAGGTTATATGTTTTTGAAGTTAGAAACTATATTTATATCACAGCCCCTATGTATAGCACAATATCCATTGCTAATTCAGATTGTGTTTTAAGATATGAGACAAAATTTAAGACTTTTATTATAGTCATAAACATCTAGCAAACCAACCAGAAAATAAAAGCTAATTTTCAATTGGTTGGCCAAGAACAAAAAAGAGAGGGATACCTAGTGAAAAACCATATCTCTAATTACTACTGTTGGATTTAGAGCATGCAAATGCTAAACTTCTTTTAAAATATCTTCTTATCAAAGATTTGAGGTTGGACCTGAAAAAATTATATCAAAAGTGAAAATAATCATGTGGTCTGACCAGCCTGGATCACACAAAGTAAGTGATACTATATATAAAGTAGATAAACTACAAGGTCCTACTGTATAGCACAGGCAACTATATTCAATGCCTTGTAATAACCTATAATGGAAAAGGATCTGAAAAAGAAATATATATATCTGAATCACTTGGTTGTACACCTGAAACACAACATTGTCAATCAACTATACTTCAAGTAAAAAAAACAAAACAAAACAAAGTAAGTGGAAAGGGAAGTATAGTTTTATAAATTCACCTCTGATATCCAATGGACCAACTTAAAGACAACAGAAACTACAACTTTCTAGGAGACAG
This sequence comes from Mesoplodon mirus, assembly GCF_964341445.2. NCBI lineage: Eukaryota > Metazoa > Chordata > Mammalia > Artiodactyla > Ziphiidae > Mesoplodon > Mesoplodon mirus. The sequence continues at coordinate 91,820,919 of NC_138983.1, read as the reverse complement.
GACATGGCCAGCAAACCAGGCCGTTACCCTCGGCCATACCTGCCCAAAAATATACAGACTAGCCTGCATTCATGAATACATAGGAATTCTTCATTTATCTGGCATTATTAGGCAATGAGGTATTGTATGTTAGAAGTTTTTTTTTTAATAACAAATTTAAGAGGAGTTATTTTAACCTTCACTTGGTAATTTTTTTCTAAAATTAAGAAATGTATCCACTGGTGTATCTAATGTTTCCGTGATAACTCGGGGTCATCAGTTCAATCAATGTCTGCATGAATAATGCAAATGGAAACAAGACAGGCATGCTTACTGAAACTGAAAATGACATATCACTGGCTGGAATAACTGAGGAGAGAGCAAGAAAACAAAAATGAAAACAAACCATGATCAAGAAACAATCAGTCAAGTTCTGACTTTCTGTACTTACTTTCAAAAAGAGATACCACAAATCCCAGCGAGAGACTCCAGCAGCATTAGCTGTCTTTCTCCTTTGTTTCCACCTTCCTTTCCTTTTCCTTCTACCCTAGATGGTTCCAGGAAATGGTTATAGCTGCTTCCAAGACAAATTCTAATACTTTCTCTCACACAAACTTCACAATATTTCCATGGGATAAGTAGTGTGGAGGTAAAAGACAATTCATCACAGGGACATCTCCTATGAAAATAAAATTAGAAACTAGCTTCTAAACATGCAGAGAGAAGGGCGTGGTGTCAGGCACTAATTTCCTTGAGAATTCCTCTCCATTTCTAATAGACCTTCTTATTTACCAAGATCCCTTTTTATTGGTGTCCTATTCCAGACTGTTCCACTCTGCCCATCCTCATCCTGTCAAATACATTCACACTCTTTTGTGACCCTACTTATTTGCCCATTAAATAATCAATCATAGAACTGTCGGAATTAAATATAGAGTGAAATTAAAATACTGGAGTCACTTGGAGGGTTTAAGCAGCTCCACCAGAAAATACTGGGCATGGATTTAAAGAGGCTGTGCAGGACTTGCTCTTGTCCAAGTTCTTTCTCAAGAAGTATCTGAAATAAGCCTAAATTCAGAGTTAATCACATTGGCCTGCTTTCTCAGGTGGACTGGAATTCACTGCTCTTTCCCCTCAACTCCCTGATGTCAGTGGCACTTTCCGGAGATGAGGTGGACTTCTCTGACTACTGCAGAAGCTCAGTTCCCCCCGGGCCCACTCCCTGTCTGAATCCCACACTTGAGGCCAGATGCCAGCCTTCCCAGAACATTCGTGGTCTCATTTCCGTTTTTGACCTGCTCAGATTGAGTCCCTGTAGACTCTTTCTCAGCTTGAAACCTGATCTTCAACCCCTTTCCCTGACCTCGATGGTTAGCTTCCTACATTAGGCCTCAGGTGCTTTAGCTATAAAATGATATAGTTGCCCTTAATTCTAAAGTCTTCTTCCTAAAGCTCTACAATGTGCTGGCTCCTTGAAAATGTTTCTCTTTGCTGGTTTTAATTTTGTAGAGAATTAAAACCACAGCTACTCTAAAAGACAGTAAGTTACACTGGATAAGGAAAGTGTGCTTTTGTAGTTAGATTAACAGGGATGGAAGACGACTTAGTATGTTTTAAGATACTCATGATCCATTCTCGTGAGAGTCAGGGGAAGAAGGGCAAGAGAGTTAATAAAATACCAAACGATTGTGACAAATTAAGTTCACAAAGATGTAGCTGATTAGTTACTACTTGAATAAGCCACACATATCCAATTCAAGTTTTCCTTTATTTTTCTAAGAAGGGATCCCAGTGAACTGAGTCCCATGTTCAGGAACTCCACGTTCAATGGCTTAGTCTTTAAAAACTGTTCTGTTGCTGGAAGGTGAAATATTGCCCATCAGTCCTAACTGATGTTTAGCTATCACGCACATTTGAAATAAATTTATTACTTTGCCTGATCTCAGTGTAATACATTCCAAAGGGGCAAAGAGCACACGAAAATTTATGGAGTCTCCATCTTCTACAATAAAGTGTGCCATAAATTACATATTATTTGGCCATGAAATTCACAAGCCATAGAAACCACACCATTAGCAATGTATACAGTGGTAAACAGCAGGTAATGATAATGATATAAAACAAAATAGACTGTGTATGTTGGCACTGCTGCCAATAAAGCAATCATTAAATACATTCATATGCATCTACGCTAGGTAAGCTCTTTGAGGGCAATTGCTATGAATTCTACATACCTGTCAGGATATTATATATAGCCCAGTTTCTAAGGCCTTTATTCAGAGACGCTGAGAAAGGGTTACTGTGGGTAAATTCAGACCTTTTCTCAATATAGAATTTGGTCAACATGCATTCTGAACAGCAAAATTTCACACTGCTTTCAATTTTCCTACAGTAATTGCCACCTCAACAAATGCAGGATTAAGTAGAATGGATTATAAGAAGTTAGAAAGGAAAGATGGAAGAAAAGAAGGAAGGTAGAAAAAAGGTGGGTATGGAGTACTTCAACATTTACATAAAGAGTGGACCTAAAACTAACCTGAGGTTACCCTAAACTATTAGCATATGCTATAGAAACTTAAATGAAAAAATTAAAAAAAACCCAGCAAGGGAAACTCAAAGATTCTTTGTTTTTTTCACTCTATTGCATATACACATCCAACTTAAACAATCTATATGCTCATGTGCAATAAGAGAGCATAGTTTTGCAAGGCTATTTGGGTTCTATCAGCATGTAAAGGTCGGACAACTCAACTTTAGCAGAGCTAGCCTTCAGGTGAATAACTGCTTCTTTCAGGTTGTGAGCATCTGAATTTTCCGGAAATATTTCCCAAAAAATGAAAACTAAAAGAGTCCTAGGACAGCGTCCTTTAGAAGTTTTATAGTATCAGAGTTTTTGGAGGAAGAGTATCTTTGTCGATTATCAACACGATGATTCCAAGCAGGTCAATTTATGCTGAGAAGATTATATAACAGAACCCACTTCACCTCCATTATACTGACAATGGTCTTCCTTACTTCAACCTTGTGCTTCTTAGTAAAGTTGAAAATACTAAGCCAAGAACAGACAGTGCCAATGCCGGAGACTCAGATGTACCTATAGGAGCCTTCAGACAACATCGCCACCCAGGCTAAAGTCCTGGTTTAAAACATCCCAACATGAATGACTCTCAAAAACCGTATGCTAAGCAAGTGAAGCCAGATCAAAAGGGCACCTACTGTATTATTCAACTTACAGGAAATTCTAAACTGGGCAAAATTCATCTCTAATGATAAAAAACAGACCTGTGGTTGCCTTGGGTTGGGAGATGGGGATACTTTTGCAAAAGCCTAGGAGGAAACTTTCTAGGGTTTTAGAATTGTTATCGATCTTTATGGGGGTGGTAGTTATACAAATGTATACATTAATTAAAAGTCACTGAACCGTTGACTAAAAATGTCTGCATTTTATTGTAGGTAAATGATACCTTAATAAGGTTGATTACAAAATGAACCAAAACCAAAACAAAGCAGAAGAAAAACCTCTCAAGACCTCAAAGGAAATACACTGTTTTCTTCCAGGGTACCAGATTGGAAATGAGGCATTGGTCTGTTCGACCTCAGATTATCCCTAGGATTATCTAGTCTATTTTAAAGCACTAGAGTCCCGTATCAGAAAAACTCACCCCATGTTTTATTACTTTGATTTCTTCTCTGCCTCTTCTCCCAACATGGTGAAGTCATTTACGGAAGAAAAACCAGCTTTTTCCAACTTTGCATCATCACATATTCTTTCCAAAGCTATTATTTATGGAATAAAATTTGGCTACACTTTGTAAAAATCTAGCTTTTTGAGCCTTACAAATCTTAACAGTTAACGCATTGCCTCCATTGGAATTTGGAAAAAAATATTTTGAAAATGAATAGCTGAGATTTGACATTTTTGTTTTTTGTGATTTTCTCTTCCCCTAAGTGACAAGTGAGTATGAATGAGAAACACATACATAAAGAAAAAAAATTATCTTGCTGCCTTTGCATGGTTATAATTTATAGGAGGCCCTTTTCAACAATACTCTATTATCAGAATCAATAAAATATAATCTCCATGAAGCCCAGGCCAGGATATTTGTCTCTTTTTCAGTAGACTGCAATACAAACCACATTCATGGATTTGCTTCTTGATGATCTTTGTAATACTGTAACAGCTGACCATTTCCTCATGCCTCTTCACCTTAACTTAAACCTGGTTTTTCACTAATGACCTCACATTTCCTTCTCTATCACTTGGTTGTCGGCCTCTTTTCCAACTCCAACTCCAACTCACATTTCACTCTGGAACCAAAGGAAGACTTCCACCTTCCTGCTTTTTAGTGATACCTCAAGGTCATTACCATATTGTGATCACCCTGAAGAATAGCCAGACAATTGCTATTGCAGAGCCATCTGACAGTTTGTAGCTCTAAAAATTAACTAAGGACCACATTTGTCCAAAATATCCTAGTTTAAGATTTTGGTAATACAGCAACAGTAATTCCGAAGTCATTTATGACAATCAGTGTGGGAAGCACCCTCCTTCAGGAAGATCCTGTGCCATACAACACTCTTTCCCTGTCAGGTAATAAGGAAGCACAGCCGTGGAAAGTAACCTCCTGTGGAAAGAAATACTTGGCTTCGAGATGGCTTGAAGTTCATACATTTTATTTGAATTAGATTCCCCATTAATTACTTTATCCACAAAGAGGTAATTATCAGAATTCTGTAAGCAATTAAGGAGATGCTACTGCACATTCTTTCAGCTTGTTGACCTTTCTCACTTTATTTCATGTGGCTATCTGAAACTTCAGTGATTTACATGTCTTTCTTTTTTTTTTTAGCAGATTTCTGTGTGTGTGTGTCCCCATGATGAAAACATCATTAAAATAAGATATCATGAATAGACTCTTAAGAAGCAGAGTCTACTTAAAGTCCCGGAAAATGTGAAAGCACTAACATTCATGGACAACTCTACATTCTGAAAGTTACTCCAAATTTTATTGATCTCTATTTTCTCTAGGAGTTTTTCAAATTTTCTACCATGATCATTTGTTAGTTTTATAATTACATAATAAAGGCATTACATCATACAATCTTTTGTAATCCATTGCCGCTTTAAAACTATTTGTTTCCTTGTCCTCAGCAGATATGTCATAGATTATTAGTACACAAGCAAAGACTTTCAACATAACAGTACTTTATAGTGAGAAGAACTATACTGAGCTATCTCTATCTTAAGACAATGCACTAGGAAAGCGCTAGGAATTCTTAAGCACTAGAAATACAGACACGATCAAGGGGCAAGTTCCTTGCCTTCGAGTATACATAATCATTATAGCAAATGCTTAAATAGCACTTAGTATATAACTCACCACAGCAGTCTTATTATACTCCTTTTTAATAGGTGAGCAGAGGAAGCCACAGGGTAAAGCCAGAATTTGAACCTAGGTAGACTATAATACACCCTCCACTGCTTTAACTACTACGTTAAAATATGTATATATAAAAGTTATATATATATATATATATATATAAAACTCCAAGTATTTGAAAGTTACAAAACACTTATCTACCAAAACTCAAAAAGGAGCATACAAACTTGCTTAGAAAATAAACATGTAAAAGTTCATGAATAAACCACAATATAACCTGCTCCACATAATATACTGACTGCAGTGTCCTGGGCCTCTCCCATCCTTAGGTAGCCGGAAATTACAACAAAATAATACTTTTCACCTTTGGAAGCCACACCATCTCTCATACCAAGCAACCAATTACTTCCTTAGAGAGAATAGGAAATTAACCTAAATATCATAAATAAATAAATAAATAAATAAATACAGCTTTACTGATGTAGAATCTTTGTTTAAAGACGATAACTTCAATAGCAGAGGGAACTTTACCATTGCAGGCTTCAGATAACCTCTATATTTCTCAGATTTTATGCTAAATCATAAAATGCCATATTGTGTCTGAAGCTATTTTTTCAATAGTCCATTTTCTTAAATGGACTAGCAAAGCAGTAAATACTGAGGAACATTTTGGCTCCCAAATCCTAACAAACAATAGAGCAGGGGTCTGTAAATTATGGCTAGTGGGCCAAATCTAGTCCTCTACCAGCTTTTATAAATGAAGCTTTATTGGAACACAGCCATGTTCCTCAGTATATGTATTGTTTGTGTCTGTTTTCACATCACAGCAGCAGAGCTAAGTAGTTGCAAAAGAGATTGTATGGCTTGTAAAGCCTAAAATATTGACTGACACTTTATGGAAAAAGGTCTCCAACACCTGCAATAGTATATAATGAAAGTGATGCTATGTAACATCTAAGACTAGGTCATAAAAGGTCATGCAGCTTTTGCATGATTCTCATGGAATGCTTGAACCCTGGACACTCATTCTTGGGATACTCTATCTTGAATCCTAACTACCACATTATGAGAAGTCCAAGCCACATGGGCAGCCACCTATAGGCACTCCAGTCAACAGTCCTTGTTGGGCCCAGTCTTCAAGTCATCCCATCTCAAGGGCCAGAAATGGGAATTAAAATGATCTAGATGATTCCAGTCCCAGCCATTTCAATCCTCATGGGCTGAGGTTTCAGACATCAGTCATGGAGTAGAGACAAGCCATCTCCTCTGTGTACTGTTTGAATTGCTGACCCACAGAATCTGGGCACATATTAACTTTTTTTTTTTGTTTCAACACTAAGTTTGGACTTCTTAATTATGTAGCAGTACATAACTGTGTTATCTATTAGATAACACAGTTAGATATCTATTATCTAATAGATAATATAGCACTATGTCTGTACACAGGAGATCTACATTTCACAGAGCACATACTTTTAGATGTGAATGTTGACTGCTCAATTTCTAAGAAGAACGTATACACACATCTAGGTAAAAAATGTTTATGTATATGTAAATATTAGACCTATATAAACTAATCAATATTATCCATAAAATGAGGGGCCCTTGATAATGGCTAACATTTCTTTCTGGTATTTATTGTGTTCCAAGAACTGATAAATTCTTTCATTGTATGAATTTTCTCTTTTAACCCTCATAGTAACTCGCTGAGAGAAATAATGTTATCTCTATTTTATAGATGAGAAAACTGAGGCAGAAACAGATAACATGCTCAAGAGTACTCAACAAGTAAATTTGAGAGTCAAGATTTGAACCCAAGTTCTCAAGTTTTAGATCCCTTACTCATAGTCACTAAGCTATATACTGAGGGAGGGGATGAAAGCTGAAGCCATTACCTCATGCTCAAGAAGTTAGACAGAAACTTAGCAGGTATGGTTGAAAGAAGACAGGACTTGGAGTCGTAAGTCCAGAGCCTGAGTGATGAAATGACTTCTCCTCTCCTCTAGATATAGGTTTGTGTTTAGAAAATGAAGAAGAGCACTGCACATTTTGATTGTTGATTTCTGGACTTCATGATGACCAGAGAATGGAAGTTTACCAGGGAGCTATTCTGCAATGACATAAATTATTGATTCAAAATCAAACCTTTAGTATAAATTACTGATTCAAAATCAAATCTTTATCATGTCTCCCTTGCATCAGAAGTCTTTCCCACTCTTCATTTCTTTTTAAACCCTTTCCTGTCTACTCTTGGCCAAAGCTTGAAGCCTGATTTAACATTTGGAAAGAAAATAATGAAATAGTCATAACACAGCAATTCCAATGCCTACTGAAACAGAAGCTCTAAATAATTTTTCAGATAATTTAGGAAATTAAAAATATTTACATCATAGATGCAAAGACAGAAGTTACTTGTGTAATAAAATAAATGGTGAGACAAAAGGTTTCTGGTCAAGTAGATTTGTTTAAATAGGAACACTAATCTGAGTTCTACCCCTGTGCTAAAACCCAGTGACAGGTTGCATACAGCTTCTAAAGGGATAGTTCAGTGCATTGGGTCAAATTCATGCCCTAAAATGTGGTATTATTAGTAGTACTAGAAGACACAGTGTGACTGTCTTCTTTGGGACATAGATGAAGACCCCAAGATAGACAATATCAAGGACAAGTTATGTAGAATAAGATATTATCTCAGTCCTTGGGACATGTCATCCAGGATAGAACAAAAAGTAGATTTATTATCAAGTACATGAAGCCAGAGACAGTAAGCAATGAGTGGTAGTTGGTTAAAATAGACAGGTTTAAGAAGTAGAGGCATGGATGTAGAAAACAAACTTAGGGTTACCAGGGGATTGTGGAGGGGAGGTTAAAATGGGAGATTGGGACTGAAATATACACACTACTCTACATAAAATAGATAACAAATAAGAACCTGCTCTTCTTATTAGCACAGGGAACTCCACTCAATACTCTGTAATGGGCTATTTGGAAACGACTCTAAAAAATAATACAAGTGGGGCTTCCCTGGTGGCGCAGTGGTTGAGAGTCCGCCTGCCGATGCAGGGGACACGGGTTTGTGCCCCAGTCTGGGAAGATCTCACATGCCGCGGAGCGGCTGGGCCCGTGAGCCATTGCCACCGAGCCTGCGCGTCTGGAGCCTGTGCTCCACAACAGGAGAGGCCACAACAGTGAGAGGCCCGCGTGCCGCAAAAAAAAAAGAAAAAAAAAAAAAAGTGGGTATATGTATATGTATAACTGTTTCACTTTTCTGTACACCTGAAACTAACACAACACTGTAAATCAACTATACTCCAATAAAATTTTTTTCAAAAATAGGTTTTAAGAACCATAGTCAGGGAGCAGTGTGGATTGGAAAGACCTGACAAGAAATATTTCTGCATCCTCAGGCAGTGCTCCCCAAGCTGGCTATTGCAAGGGTGAGCATTTAAGAGATCTTTGACATAAGGAGGACATGAGATTAACAATCTATCCCAATGTGCATGAATTATTCTCCTCGGGGCTATCAGAAATCAGATGGCATCCTAGAGCAAGGGTTAGCAGATCTTTTCTCTAAAGGGTCAGAGAGTAAATATTTTGGATTTTGTGTACCATACGTATCCGTTGCAATTGCCTATCTGCTGCTGTAGTACAGAAACAGCCATGCACAATACCTTAGTGAATGGGTGTGGCTGTGTTCAAGCAAAACGTTATGCACAAAACCAGGAGTCAAGCGAGATCTGATCAGTGGGCCAGAGTTTGCGGACCCCAGTTCTGGGTCAGTGTTCACAGCTGAATGAGTCATGAGGCCTTAAGTTCCAGTTCTCATTGTACTACTTTCTACCTGGGTGAACTTGGGTTCATCCTTTTATTTATATGGGCCACTATGTTAGTCAAGTTTCTCCAGAAAAACAGAACCAACAGCAGGTGTATACAATGTGCCCATATATATTGATAGATATAGATCTAGATATCAATATTGATACCTAGATCTATATCCATATCTATATAAAGATAGAGAAAGAGAGAGAGAGATTTTAAACAATTGGTTCACACAATAATAGAGGCTTGGTAAATTCATAATCTGCAGGTTAGGCTGTCTAGAGACTCTAGGAAGAGTTGCAGTTCAATTTCTGTAAGTCTTCTGGCAGAATTCCTTTTTGCCACAGGGAAGTCAGTCTTTGTTTTATTAGAACTTTAACTGATTGGATGAGGCCCACCCATATTATGGAGGATAATCTGCTTTACTCAAAGTCCACCACCAATTTAAATATGAATTTCATCCAAAAACACCATCACAGGGACTACCCTGGTGGCACAGTGGTTAAGGATCTGTCTGCAAATGCAGGGGACACGGGTTTGAGCCCTGGTCTGGGAAGATCCCACATGCCGTGGACCAACTAAGCCCACGCACCACAGCTACTGAGCCCGTGCACCTAGAGCCCATGCTCTGCAACAAGAGAAGGCACCGCAATGAGAAGACCGTGCACCACGACGAAGAGTAGCCCTCGCTTGCTGCAAATAGAGAAAGCCCACGGGCAGCAACGAAGACCCAACACAGCCAAAAATGAAAGAAAGAAAGAAAGAAAGAAAGAAAGAAAGAAAGAAAGAAAGAAAGAAAGAAAGAAAGAAAGAAAGAAAGAAAGAAAGAAAGAAAGAAAAAAAGAAAGAAAGAAAGAAAGAAAGAAAAGAAAAGAAAAGAAAGAAAGAAAGAAAGAAAGAAAGAAAGAAAGAAAGAATTAAAAAAACACAAAAACGCCATCACAGAAATATCCAGAATAATATTTGACCAAATAACTGGGCATGGTGGCCCAGACAAATTGACATGGAAAATTTACCACCTAAGCCATAGTTTTGGCATCTTTTACTGAGAAATTTGACTTATCTGAACTATTTTCATACCTAGAAGATACCTTCTACAGGTAACATGATTTGGCGCCCAAAGCCATAAGCTAGAGCATTTCATTCCAGGTCCCTTCTCAAATATCCATGATAGGTAGAAATTGGACGTCAGTAGTTCTTGAAATCTCCCCAGTGAATATAATATGCAACCAAGGCTGAGAATCTGGAGATGTAGAGAGAATTTAAATTGAACTTTAGTTAAACAGTAAATCAAGCTCTGACTCTACTGGCTGGAGCTAGACAAGGGATATGCATTTAGTGGGATGAGAAGATAAAGAACACTAGGGAGTAAACCAAATGCTTTACACCTGTGCTTAGCTAATTGTTACTCAGATAATTCAGACAATCTTACAGCATCTGAACCCTGAAATTCCTTAGTTCTGTTTAAAAAAACGTAACTCTTCAAGTAACTGAACTCTGAGAATCATGTAAATCATAAAGAAAAAGAAGAAATCTTATTTTCTGAATTTGTTGATTTCATATATACTGTTTCACTTTCATGATATTAACTAGTTATCTTTCTTTCCATTTTATGTTTGAGGAAAGTAAGGCTTTAAAAATCTCAGTCATTTTCTCAAGGTCACTTGTTAAGGGTGTGGTAGGCAGCATAATGGCTCCTAAAAATGCCCTCACCCTAATCCCTGGAACCTATTAATATGTTACCTTACATGGTGAAGAGGACTTTGCAGATATGACTGAAGTTATAGACCTTGAGATAGAAAGATTATCCTGGATTACCTCATGGAACAAATCTAATTGCATGAGTCCTTAAAAGCAGAAAACCATTCCCAACTGTAGAAAGAGAAAGATAGAGATGACTTCATAGAAGCAGAATCACAGCGATGCAACATTTTGGGTTTTGTAGGTGGAGAAAGGGGACTCTGAGTCAAAGACTATAAGTGACTGCTGGCAGCAGATAAAGTCCAGGGAACAGAAACACCCCTAAGAGCCTCCAGAAAAGAATGTAGCTCTGCCAACACTTTTTTTTCTTTTTTAACCATCTATATTGGAGTATAATTGCTTTACAATGGTGTGTTAGTTTCTGCTTCATAACAAAGTCAATCAGCTATACATATACATATATCTCCACATCCTCTCCCTCTTGCGTCTCCCTACCACCCTCCCTTCCCTATCCCACCCCTCTGGGTGGACACAAAGCATAGAGCTGATCTCCCTGTGCTTTGTGGCTGCTTCCCACTAGCTATCTATTTTACATTTGGTAGTGTATATATGTCCATGCCACTCTCTCACTTCATCCCAGATAACCCTTCCCCCTCCCTGTGTCCTCAAGTCCACTCTCTATGGCTGCATCTTTATTCCTGCCCTGCCCCTAGGTTCTTCATAACCATTTTTTCTCTTTTTTTTATATTCCATATATATGTGTTAGCATATGGTATTTGTTTTTCCCTTTCTGACTTACTTCACTCTGTATGACAGACTCTAGGTCAATCCACCTCACTACAAAAAACTCAATTTCATTTCTTTTTATGGCTGAGTAATATTCCATTGTATATATGGGCCACATTTTGTGTGTGTGTGTGTGGTACGTGGGCTTCTCACTGTTGCGGCCTCTCCCGTTGCGGAGCACAGGCTCCGGACGCGCCGGCTCAGCAGCCGTGGATTATGGGCTCAGCCACTCCGCAGCATGTGGTATCTTCCTGGAGCGGGGCAGGACCCGTGTCCCCTGCATCAGCAGGCGGACTCCGAACCACTGCGCCACCAGGGAATCCCTGTGCCACATCTTTATCCATTCGTCTGTCGATCCTGCCAACACTTTTACTTTACTCAATTGAGACCAATGTCAGACTTGTAAGGTAATAAATTTACCTTGTTTTGAGTCACGAAGTTTTTGGTAATTTGTATGAAAGCAATAAAAAACAAATACAGAGGTTCTACAAGAGCCAGGCTATATATTTATACTTAAGTATTTCTGAAATGAATTTAACATTGTGACTGACAGCAACAGCAGCAGCTTCCATGGGATCCCATCACACACCTGAGGAAAAGCAGCCTAATACAAAGCAGTGACAGCAGCAGGTCACTGCCCCACACTTGGAGTAGAGGGGCACTTGTCCTACTGTAGCAGCAGCATAGCCTGAATGGGAACCCATCCTCCTGTGGCACTAGTCCCATCAACATTAGTGTAATCTGCTAGCATCTGCTGAGCCAACAGGCCCCACATATACAAACCCTCCAACTCAGCAGCATTAAGTGAGCCAGGCTCAGGGTTTCCTGAAACTCATATCCAATGGCACTGGAAAGACCAGATATCACTTATGTTTTCATAAGGAAAACATAAAAAAACAAAAACAGAACACTGGGAACTTCAGAAAGAAAAGGGGAACAATGGAATGGGTGAAAACAAATGGGGTAAATAGAAGAGACTATCATTAGTCTCATGAGTTTCTTAAATACTATATGATGGTCCAAGCAAAAATTAGGACACCATCTGATGTGGTTCTCAATGTAGAGAAAGGAAATACTACAGAAAATCATACTTTAAAACTGGGGAATATTAAGAGACCTAAATGGAAGTAAAATTTTGAAACTTCACTTGAAGTCATAAAACACTGATTCCAGTAGACTATGATACAGTATACATATGTATACTGTAATGCCAAAAGCAACCACTAAGAAAACTATACACACATGATTATAAATAAATAAACTAAAATGGGCTTATTAAAAAATGTTTAAGTAACCCACAAGAAGGCAAAATAAGAGAAACACAAGATTCAGAAACTAAGGTAAAAGACAAAACAAAAAATAAAATGGTAGACCTAATCTTTAACATAGCAATAATTACATTAATGTAAATGATCTAAGTAACCAAGTCAAAGACAGAGATTGGAAGAGTAGATTAAAAAATCACAAGCATGATCCAAGTATACACTGTCTATAAGAAGCTTACTTTAAACATCCTGATATAGGTAGTTCAGAGTAAAAGGATGAAAATGATATATCATGTGAGCATTAATCAGAAAAAGCAGGAATGGATAAATTAATATCAGATAAAGTAGATTTCAGAGCAAAGGAAATTATTAGGGGCAAACAGGGTCATTACATAAAGATAACAGGAATAATCCACCTAGATGACCTAGTGATACGAAATGTGTGTGCACCAAACAACAGAACTTCAAAATACATGAAGCAAACACTGAAAAAGGTAGTAAAAGGAGAAAATTTTAAATCCACAATTATTATTGGAGACGTCAACACAGCAATTTATAGAACTACCAGACAGAAAAATCAGCAAGGAGATGGAAGAGCTGAAAACATCATCAATCAACAAGACATAACTGACATTTAAAGAACACACTCAATAAGAGCAGAATACATATTCAAGTGTCTGTGGAACATTCACTCATATACCATATATTGGGTGATAAAATAACATTAGCAGATTTAAAAGAATTAAAATCATAGAGTTCTCTAGCCATAATGGAATCAGACTAGAAATCAATAACAGAAAGACAACAGGAGAATCTTCAATCACATGAAAACTAAACATCACAATTCCAAAGAACTCATGGGTAAAAAAGACAGCGTCAAGGAAAAAATTCGTAATGCATAGAATAAAAGAAAATGGAGATATAACAGATCAAAGTTTGTGGAATGAAGTGAAAGTAATGCTAAAAGGGAAGTTTATAGAACTAAATTGGGAAATAAAATATTTCAAAGCAATAATCTCATTTTCTATATTACAATAGTAAAAAAGGAAGAGGAAAAAACACTAAACAAGCAGAAAGAAGGAAATAATAAAGATGAAACTGAAATCCATGAAACTGAAAACAGGAAAATGGGGGGGAAAATCAATGAAACAAAAGGCTGGTTCTTGGAAATAAACAATTTAATCAATAAACATCTAGCAAGACTGATAAAGGTAAAAACAGAGATGGCACAAATCACAGATATCAGATATGCAACCAGGGATACCATGACATATCCTGCAGGTTAATAAGGGACAAGTTATTATGAACAAGTCTACACTCTAAATTCAAAAATGTAGATGAAATGGGCCAATTCTTCTACACCCAAAACTACCCAAACTCAGCCAAGATGAAATAGATAATCTCAATTTTCCTGTAACCATTAGAAACACTGATTTTTCATATAAAAACTCCCAAAAGAAATATGCAGGCTTAGATGTTTCACTTTTACCCAAGACTTAAAGAATGAAAACCAATTTTACATGATTTGATAAGAAATAGAAGTAGAGGGAACCGTTCCTAATTAATTTTATGAAGCCAGTATTACCTTGATACCAAAACCAGACAGGAATAGTATAAAAAGAAGAAGACTATAGACCAATATGTTTTATGAAATTGCCTGTAAAGATCTTCAGCCAGATATTAGCAAATTAAATCCAGAAATATATAAAAAGAATAATATATCATGACCAAGTGGTATTTATTCCAGTTATGCAAAGTTGGTTAAATATTTGAAAATCAAACAATGTAATCTACCATATCCAATAGATTAAGGGGGAAAAGTCATGTGATCCTATCCATTAATGCAGAGAACGCATTTGACAAAATCCAATCCCATTCATGATTTGGCACATATATACAATGACATATTACTCAGCCATAAAAAGAAACAAAATTGAGCTATTTGTAATGAGGTGGATAGACCTAGAGTCTGTCATACAGAGTGAAGTAAGTCAGAAAGAGAAAGACAAATACTGTATGCTAACACATATATAATGTCATGAAGAACCTAGGGGTAAAACAGGAATAAAGACACAGACCTACTTGAGAATGGACTTGAGAATATGGGGAGGGGAAAGGGTAAGCTGTGACAAAGCGAGAGAGAGGCATGGACATATATACACTACCAAACGTAAGGTAGATAGCTAGTGGGAAGCAGCCTCATAGCACAGGGAGATCAGCTCGGTGCTTTGTGACTGCCTGGAGGGGTGGGATAGGGAGGGTGGGAAGGAGGGAGACGCAAGAGGGAAGAGATATGGGAACATATGTATATGTATAACTGATTCACTTTGTTATAAAACAGAAACTAACACCATTGTGAAGCAATTATACTCCAATAAAGTTGTAAAAAATAAAAATAAAGTTTAAAAATTTAAAAAAAGAAGAAAAAAACCCCCAAGAAAACTAGGAATAGAAAAGGAACATACTGAAACTCATCAAGAGGATCTACAAACAACCTATACCGACATTATATTTAACTGTGAAAGACTGAATGCTTTCTCTGTAAGATCAGAAACAAGGCACCGATATCTGCCCTCACCACTTTTATTAAATATATTAATGGAGGTTCTAGTAAGAAAATAAAGCAAAAATAAATAAATACATAAATTTAAAAGTTAAATTTTTAAAACATTTATTTAAAAGATAAAAGGACTATTCCTACTACGTTGAATAGGAAGGAATATATCCTACTGAATGTTGAATAGTAATATATACTACTATATTAAATAAGGAAAAGTAAAACGGTATCTGAAGAGGAGATGATAATCTAAATGGAGAAAATACCAAGGAATCCACAAAAAGCTTGAGAAATAATATTAGTTTGTAAATGTTTTAGAGTACAAATCAACACAGTTTTATCAAATTATATATTAATAACAAATGTGTAGAAGCTTAAATAAAAATATGTGATGCCATTTACAACTGACCTAAATAAATACTTAAATATAAGCCCAATAAGACATTTATAGGTCCTCTATACTAAAAATTACAAAATGCTGATGAAGAAAAATGTAAAAGTCCCAAACAAATAGTGAGACATACCGGGCCTCCCTGGTGGCGCAGTGGTTGAGAGTCCGCCTGCCGATGCAGGGGATACGGGTTCGTGCCCCGGTCTGGGAGGATCCCATATGCCGCGGAGCGGCTGGGCCCGTGAGCCATGGCCGCTGGGCCTGCGCATCCGGAGCCTGTGCTCCGCAACGGGGGAGGCCACAACAGTGAGAGGCCCGCATACCGCAAAAAAAAAAAAAAAAAAGAAAAAAAAATAGTGAGACATACCTTGTTCATGGATTAGAAAACACAACATAATAAAGAGGTCAATTCTCCCCAAGTTAAGAGGCTTAACAGAGTTACTCTTAAAAGGCCCTCAAGGTTTTTGTGGATATAGACAAGCTTATTCTAAGATTTATATGGTAAGAAGAGGCTGAAGAATAGCTAAAACAATTTGTAAAGGAAGACTAAAATGGGAGGAATTCATCTACCCAATTTCAAGATTTTGCAGTAATGATGGAGGGTAGATACACAGATTAATGGAATGGAATAGAGAACCCAGAAATAGACTGACATAAATACATTTAACTTGTTTTTGACAGCAGTATGAAAGCTATCAAGGAAGAAGAGACTTTTCAAAAAATGGTACTGAAACAGTTGGACATCCCTCGACAAAAACAAACAAACAAAAAATGAACCTTAACCTAAACCTCCACACCTTACACAAAAATTAAATCAAAGTGGATCATAATCTTCAATGTAAAAGCAGGACATTTTGAGAAAAAAAAATAGGAGAAAATCTTTGGCATCTAGAACTACGTGAATAATTCTTAGACTTGACACCGAAATTATGATCAATAAAAGCAAACATTGATAAATTGGATCTCATCAAAATGAGTTAAAAATGCTTCATAGAAGATCATTTTAAGTGGATGAAAACTCAAATTACACAGTGGGATAACATATTTGAAAATCCCACATGAGACAAATGACTTGTATCTATAATATACAAAGAACTCTCCAAACAACTTTAAAAAACCCAACTAGAAAATAGGCAGAAGACAGGAACAGACATTTCATGGAAGAGAATATACACATGGCAAAGAAGCACATGAAAAGATGCTCAACATCATTAGCCATTAGGGAAATGCAAATTAAGACCATAATGAGATATCAGAGAATAACTAAAATTAAAGGATAGTGACAACATCAAATGCTGGTGAGTACATAGAAAAATGATATCACATCACTGGTGGGAAAATAAAATGGTTTAGCCACTCTGAGAAACAGCTTGACAGTCTCTTTTAATCCTAAAAGTAGATTCACCCTACAACACAGTAATTGTACTCTTGAGCATTTATCCAAAAGAAACAAAAACTTCATTAAGTTCCCACAGAAACTTACACATAAATGTTCATAGCAGTTTTATTTATAACAGCCCAAAACTGGCCACTACCCAAATGTCTTTCAATGGATGAATGTTGAAACAAATTGTGATAAAATCTTATGATAGAATACTACTGAGCAACAAAAAGGAACAAATTATTAATATATGCAAAAATTGAAATGAACTTCAAGGGAATGATGCCGAGGGAAAAATTTTAAAAAGCCAATCTCCGAAGATTAAGTAATTCATGATGATATTTACATATTATTCAATATGTAACAAAACTGTGGAGATGGAGAACAGATTAGAAGTTGCCAAGGGTTAGAGATGGGGGTAGAAAGTACAGTGGGGGACCTTTGTGAGGTTTTTGTGGTCCCAGTACAAATAATACAGCAATCTTGGTTTTAACCCCGAAAGATGTTTAAAAGCAATTCCTAATAAGAGGTGTCCAGATATTTAGCAATGGCAGCAGATTAGAGGTATAGCTACCCAACATGACAGCTTCAAAACAGATGGTACTAATTCAATGCATATGTTAATTTTTAAAAGGCCAATCACAATACTTAAATGGTATATATCTTAACGATATTATTCTAAGGATCCAGCTATACCAGATGGACTAGCAGGATTTTCTGTACATTCAATCTTATTTAAGACAGTTATATCTTATAATAAGACAGTTAAAAAAAGAAAAAGAAAAAAAAAACAAACCAACTACAGTTGGATATTCTCATAGGAAGATGAGGTGAAAATATGTAGCAGCGGTTCAAAAGCTTAAGCAGTGGCACCTAAATTTGGCTGCACATTAGAATCATCTGAAGCACTTTTTAAAAACCCTCACACCAACAGTTGGTCATCCTAAACCAATAAAATCATTTTAAATCTCCTCAGACGATGCCATTGTCTAGCCAGAAGCGAGAACCAGCGGACTAAGCAGAAGGGGATGTTTCTACAAAGATTTCTTAACAATAAGTTCTTTCACTCAATCAGATTTACCTTCCTGCAAAGGGGTAAAGAAGGCTAGATGTTGTCCATACTTGCTTAGCTTTAATGAGCACTTGTGAATTGCCCAAAACCTAGATCATGTTTCCCCTAAATTTCATGTGATTTCCTAAGTTTTTCAAATCCAGGGCTAAGGGGTTTGCCAGGATGAGATTTTAAGTGCTCACACAGGGGAAGTCCCTGGCAAACCAGGACAGAGGTCACTCTACATTGAAATGTAAAGCATCCTAAATAACCCTGCCACTGCCCCCAGATACTCGTCTGTGCCAACCAGTGGAGAAAAGGCATTCTCCATTACCACCACGGCAAATGCTGCTGTACTTGCCTTGGCTACTCCCTATCTTTTCCAGGCGTCTCTCCCCTTCACCTGCTGGTGGACGCTTTGGCAGCTGACAATGCAGATATTTTCAAACTTTAAGGTGAATAAAAATCATCTGGAGGGCCAGTTATAACAGAGATCACTGAGCCCCACTAGAGTTGCTGATTCCATAGGGCTGGGACAGGGCCCTAAAACTTGAATATCTGACACATTATCAGGGGACGCTGGTAAAGCTGGTCAGGTTGTTACCGAATGC
Organism: Mesoplodon mirus; assembly: GCF_964341445.2. Classification (NCBI taxonomy): domain Eukaryota; kingdom Metazoa; phylum Chordata; class Mammalia; order Artiodactyla; family Ziphiidae; genus Mesoplodon; species Mesoplodon mirus. The sequence continues at coordinate 91,801,997 of NC_138983.1, read as the reverse complement.
ACGTTCGTGTGTCTGAAGCACAGTGGGGCCAAACAAACCGAAAGGTTGCAGTCTGGAGCAGAGAAAGGTTTATTGCAGGATCGAGCAAGGAGAGGGGTGGCCCGTGTTCCAACAACCCTGAAATCTCCAAAGGATTTCAGCAAAGCATTTTTAAAGGCCACGTGAGGGAGGGACGTCCCAGGGAATGTGATCAGCTCGTGCACAATCATCTGACTGGCTGATGTTGAGGCCACAGGGCAGGTAACATTATCCATTCTTAGGATGCCAGAAGGTCTGGGGGCTGTGTGCTCATGATCATCAAAGAGTTAATTCCTTCCATTGGGTGGTGGTTTTTAGCATCTGAAAACTCAAGAAATATGCCTGAGATACTATTATCTGAGGACTTCAGAGAGGAACTACAGCAGAGGCTATGGGGGATGGGTCTGTCCTAGGAAGGCCCCATAGGGTACTGCTTGCTTACAAGGTGACCATACTTTGAGAACCACTGCTCTAGTGGCTTGGAATGTTAAAGTAATGGAAGAATCCCTTCCCAGATCTAGATTCTAGTATCACCAGCTATTTTGGTGGGGGGAAGGGTAAGTTTTGTCCTTGCTTGGACTTCTTGTTCATTTATATCAAAGCCTATTTGAGGCAGTGCACTCGGCAGTCCTGCAGATCTGTCTTTGGCTTCAACAGTGTTTGGAATGAACAGACCCAGGGACGCTCCTTGCTCCAGCCCCCGACCACCCTCCAACATTTCTTCCTGCCGCAACCTTTGGAATCAGCCACTCAGCTATCCTCAGCCTCCAGGACAGGCCAACACCGTTTTTGGAGCTTAGCTCCTTATCACTGATCAACCACGAGTTCCCAGGTTCGTCAGAATTATTCCATCGAGGTGGAGGCCGCCATCCACCGCCTGTTCAACATGCATCTGTGGACACTTACCCCTCTCTAAGCTTCTATTTCCACAGCAACAGTGGGACTCTGGACAATGGGGGCCACAGTTTTCGCCAACTGGCTGAAGAGAAGTGTGAGGGCGCCCAGCGACTCTTGAAAATGCAAAACAAGTGCTGCGGCCGCGCCCTCTTCCAGGATGCGCGGAAGCCTTCTCAAGATGAGTGGGGTAAAACCCAGGACACTGTGCAAGCCGCCATTCTTAGGGAGAAGAACCTGAACCAGGCACTATCGGATCTGCGCGCCCTGGGTCCTGCCCGCGCAGACTCCCACCTCTGTGACTTCCTGGAGAGCCGCTTCCTGGAGGAGCAGCTGAAACTCATCAAGAAGATGGGCAACCACCTGACCAACCTCCGCAGGCTGGCTGGTCCGCAGGCTGTGCTGGGCGAGTATCTTTTCGAAAGGCTCATGCTCGAGCACAAACAGGAGTCACTGAAGTCCAGCGGCCTCTGAGGAGCCCCTCTGGCGTCAGAGCTTCTGCCTGAAGCCCAGCTTTGCAGCCACTAGGCAGCTTTGTAACCGCCCTGGAGCCCTCTCCCAAGCCTTGGACCAAATGGAAACAATAACGCTTTTTGTAGAAGGAAAAAAAAAGCCTAGTTGAAACACAAACAGAATAAAGAGAAAAAAAGAAATATATATATATATATTCATGTTCTTTTAACATATGAATTGCCCCACTTTATCTGTGTGAAATACGTTTGTTCCCGTTATTGGGCTGGTTCTCAAGCTTTGCTGCTCGTATGAATTACCTAAAGAGCTCTTTTTTTTTTTTTTTTAGTATTAAATATATTTTTAAATTAGTTTCTGCTTTATAACAAACTGAATCAGTTATACATATACATCTGTTCCCATATCCCTTCCCCTAAAGAGCTTTTAAGAGAAACTTGGGTGTCTGGGTCCCAGCCCCAGAGATTTTGATTCAGTAGGTCTAGGGAGGAGCCTGGGCACGGGGAGGTCTCAGAGTTCCCCAGGTGATTCTAATATGCAGCAACTTTGTGAGCCACCTCTTGGCTTCAATCCAGCTAGTGATCAGATATTAAATCTAAGACACATGGGCTAGTGCGTGAGCTCTGCTGCTAGGCGTGTTCCATTTTCTTCCTCCTGGAAGATTCGTGCCAGGGAAAATGATTGATAGTTGTGTTACTTCTCTGAAATGGATAGAAATTTCCAATTAGCGTGAACAGGGGAGGGTGAATGGGTGAATGCAATAAGGTGTATCATTTATGTATTTCCCTATGTGTATGGCTAGAAGCTTTTGCAACTGACGTCTGCCCTACTTTTCATGCGAATGGTAATGCTTGTCCTCCTAATGCAGCTGTAAACTTTATCAGCCCATAGGTAGACAGCATCACAAAATATTTACCCCTCCCCACTGGCCCACTCTCAAGCTTCACTCCCCTTCCCCAATACACAAATGTACATCAATGTGCTGGAGACCAATATCAACATACTGACCTTCAATTCTTCTACTTTGCAGCTTCCCTCTTATCAGGAGATGTCAGCATTTAGTGCCCAGAGGAGGCATTTCCAGTCATCTCAGCTTAGAGGTCAAATATCCAAATATCCAAATATCCAAAGTAAAAAAGGTTAAAGAAAAGAAGAAGAAGAAGAAAGCAAGGAAGAAAAGAAGGAAACAGTTTTCTTATCTCATAGTAATAAGGCAGTTTTCCTTAAAAAAAATAAAGAATTAAGCCTTAAATTCTCTTTCCTTTTTTTTTTTTTTTTTTTTTTTCTTTTTGCGGTATGCGGGCCTCTCACTGTTGTGGCCTCTCCCGTTGCGGAGCACAGGCTCCGGATGCGCAGGCCCAGCGGCCATGGCTCACGGGCCCAGCCGCTCCGCGGCATATGGGATCCTCCCAGACCGGGGCACGAACCCGTATCCCCTGCATCGGCAGGCGGACTCTCAACCACTGCGCCACCAGGGAGGCCCTTTAAATTCTCTTTCCTAATCAAAATGTGCTTTTCCGTCTTTAGACTAGTCCTCTTATATCCTGTATTATTCATGATGTTTAATTCTTGAAATAGCACATGGCTGAAAACAGAAGCTAACCTCTTGTCCACTATGAATTAAGTCTTCTTTTCCTAGGACCCGTCTACAATGTACAATTTGGGGTTTGCCAACATAATTATTTTCTCTGAAATAAGGTACAGCATTTTGCCTTTTCAATATACACAATACATTGTTAACACAACATAGTTAATAGAGTCAATACAACTATAAACACACATGATATGATGCCACTTTGGTGATTTTCTTCATCCATGTAATTCTGAAATTTGACAGTATAGTTTTCATATTCTAATGAGCTGAGTATTACCTTTGCAAGGATAGAAAAATAAAATAAATTCATAATATTCTTGTGTGGTTTGCCCCTGGGGTGGATTACCATAATGGGGGCATATTTGAGCCTTTCTCCAAGTCATTAAAAAACCTCCAGCGAGTAGCCCCTTGTCCTCTCCAGGAAATTGCGGGAAAGTATCTTTAATCACAATAATCCAGGGGGGAGAAATCTCGGAAATAAGACATCTGCTTCTGTGCCTTGTTGTTTTGCACAATAGCAATGATTGCTTTAGCAGCTTCTATTGCCATATGTGTATAGTAAGTAAATGAACATAAAATTGCATGAACGCATAAAAGAAGGATAAACCCACCCAGTTTAACAAATCCACTCTCTCACCTGCTGTGCCCTGAAACGTGAAAGAAAGAATCACGGGATCATAAGGATTCATAAAATAACAGTCTCTGTTAACAATAAATATTGACAGGAGGTATAAGGATGATTTGTCTGATGTGGGACCAACAGCTTAACTGCTTAATTCTTTTTTTTAAGGGCAAATCATTCATTTATTGTTTAAAGATTGCAAGACAACATCTGAATATTTGTAGCACAATTTAAATGTTTTACTTTTTTGATAAAGCAGAGTATAATAGAAAAACAATTAGTTTCCAGTAATATCTATATCTCTATTCAGAATTAAGTCTTCCACAGACATGTAACCTGGAAACAAAAGCCTGTTCCAATAAGCAAAGCTTCAACAGAGCGGCTACTTTTCGGGCCAGGGAAAGGTTCATCCCTATAGGATGATGACGTGCTGTGTAAAATGGCTGCAAGGTCACAGCCTTGAGGGCGTTGGAAGTCTGTTATCCTATTCCACATTAAGTAGTTTGGTGAACTTCAAACGACCGTTCGTCCGCAACCAAGCTGCCAACCTTTAACTGATATTTCAAACAGGTAAAAAATAAATGAAAAGAAATCCCTACACTGATGTTCCTCGATTTACACTGTTAAATGGTTCATTAACATGTAATTCTGGCTAAGAATTACATTTGAGACTCCTTGCTCAGATTCTGGTTAACAGTACTAATCTTTAGAAATTCAAGTTCTCATTCATCAATAATTTGTCAGCTAGGATACCTTCAGGCATCAGCTGCAGCTACAGAACAGGTGTCCTGCCTCAGCGCTTCGGAAAGACACAATGTACACCACCACCAGCAGACACAATACCTGTCACTAGACGGCACGTGTGCAGGACAGCAAGACACAAACGTCTATTCAGATGTGCCGCGGAGCAGCCGGAGAAAGAGGACTTCACCGCCCAGGGTCAGGAGGGACGGGGTAAGGAACCGAAGTAGCACCGACGAATGCGGTCAGAAGGACCAAGACAACTGATGGTTGCAAGGCAAGTTTTATTATGCTCCGGTTGCAGATTATATAGACTAGAAATGGAAGGTTGCCAGATGGTGGTTTACATTATCTATAGACTGTCTCGGCTCAAGGTTAACTTCCCTGGGAGAAAACCCATAAGCCCAGAATCATCCAAAATAACCTGCATGTGCAGGGGGGAGACAGCTTTGCTTGTCTCATTTTACATTCTTTCTGATTTCTGGGCCCTGGTGATTTATCTCCCATGGAATGGAACAAGGAGGGGAACAAGTAGGGACAGTCCCTTCGAGCAGCGGCGGCATGCCTGGCATGTCCGTAGCCTGATCTCAAGGCTGACTGTTTCCCTCAGTTCCCCCTTTTCTATTTTTTAATTTTTGCTGCAAAATAATTCCATGAAGCGTAGTGCCGAGAGTAGTATATTGTTGCATGAGGATACGAAACAGACATGAGAAGATTATTATCAATAATAGGCAAATTATGGCCAGGGTAATAAATCCTGACAACCCTCCAGTGATCCACGACTGAGGGTTTAACCACTTTAAATGGTCCAGTAAAGTTTTAATTACATCTTCTTGCGAAATATCATCAAGATGTGCATTTTGTATATCCTGAATTTCAGCATTTAATTTCTTAAGATCAAGACTAATATTATTATCTGACCAAACGCTCAGCAGATGCATTTTTACTTTTTCCCATTCCCAAATACAGTCATTGTACTTGTAAGGAGTAACACAAATTCACGTATACTTTTCATGACAAGCTAAACGCATCCTCAATTTTAATGCTGCCATCTGATCTCCAATCCCCCAAATTGCGTTTTTAAATTCACCTAACTTGTTATTCATCTGTAAATCTATGTGACTTTGTAAAGATAAAGCAAGACTGGTATTTTGAGATAATTGATTAGCAAAGTGAGCATGATGAATACTCTGTGAAAGAGCAAGACGGGCAGTAGCCGCGGTAGCAGACAGAGCAGCCAAGGCAAGTCAACTTACTATTAGCCACCCAATAAAGCGTCTCCTTCTCTGCAAGGCTTTAGAGAGTTCCACCCATGCCTGTACTCCAGTATCTTCATACCAAGGTTCTCTCAGATGTACAGGCGCCATAACATATATGGGTTACTTTAGTATAAGCACAGATTGTGTCCCTGCAGAAGGGAACATACAACTGTAAAAATACAATGAACACAGCTAATACTATATCCTCCTTTGGAAGAATTACTAATGTTAATAGAACCAATCAAAAGTGTATATGGGGCTTCCCTGGTGGCACAGTGGTTGGGAGTCCACCTGCCGATGTAGGGGACATGGGTTCGTGCCCCGGTCTGGGAGGATCCCGCGTGCCGCGGAGCGGCTGGGCCCGTGAGCCATAGCCACTGAGCCTGCGCGTCCGGAGCCTGTGCTCCGCAGCGGGAGAGGCCGCGGCAGTGAGAGGTCTGCGTACCACAAAAAAAAAAAAAAAAAAGTGTATATGGAGGAGCAACACAAGTTATAACAGGTGTATTGGAATAAGTTAGAGCTAGTTTCCATATATCCCAGTTCTTTTGAAATGCGATAAACCTATCTATGACGGGAATAGAAGAGATAAGAATTTACCCCTTGGTATAATCTACAGTACACCATATTTGGTTATTATTCCAAGATGCATTGCAACATTCAAAATTGGATCCAGGAAAGTTAATGGTCATAAAAGGAGGAAATTGATTTTTTGATTTTCTCTTAAGAATAGTAACCATATGTCCAGCCATAAGTATCCCTTGTCCTCCAAGTAAACGCTTCATACACAAATAATTTCCTGAATCTTCACCTGTAACCTTGGCTATAGTAATAGCGGAATCCCTAAGTGGTGAGGCGTATGAGATTCGACCTCTAATATTAATAGGTTGCCCATTTTTATAGCAAATGATGGTATCCTTAAGATCCTCTCGTCGGCTGGTAGCCGGGCATGTAAGAGTAATGTTGGTTCCTGTAAAACGAAGGATGCCTGGAGAGCCTGACAAACTAATTGATTGATCCGTTCCCTCATAAACATCTGTATGCTCATAACTAATAGCCTTTAAACATCCAGTTTCCAGATTCAATGGGCTAAGACAGACAGGATAGGTACTAAACCAGTTAGTATAATTTACAGACATATTGATTTGTTTTATATTCCCAATAAGAGGCCCATAAAGAGTATCATTGTAAAATACAGGAAACTCTGCTTCAGACCAAGATATGGGTTTTAATAGTGGAGGATCAGGTACATAGGCCCAGTAAGTTGCTGCATTAACAGAGGGAACACATGAAATGGTTGCCAACATAGCCAAAAATAAAGTCACAGGTGTAACAGGATTATTCTGTTGTTTCACTAACTCTTGAGCTCGTGAAACCAATTGTTTAATTTGTCCCCAAGTTGGAACATCACTCCTTTGAGTCGTCCTGGCAAGTGGTCTCCTCTTCTTCTTCTTTTTCTGAATCAACACTGTCAAATTTTCGGGAGAGATGCAGAGCTTCTTCATCTTCTGAACTAGTTGTGAGCTGTGGCGAGCCATCTGTTTGCTTGACTAAGCAAGCGCTCAGGAAGCCAGAGAGGTCCAGGAGCTGATCTGGGAAATATACACACGTGACCACGTCCCCAAATCAACACAGGATCAGGACCACGCCAAGTGCTGGTTAGCGGATCTTTCCCGAGGACCTCCAGAGATTGAAAGGCCAATCTTGGCTCAGCCACCAACCTTTCCCCTGTCAACAGTGAGAAAATTTAAAATAAACAGAGCATGATTTATAAGGTTATGTAGTGTGTTCTATATAATTCCCCCATTTTTATTTTTTCAATAGTTAGCTTTAAAGGTCTATTTGCACGTTGTATAATACCTTGTCCTTGAGGGTTATATGGAATGCCTGTAATATTGGTAATTTGTAATGAATTACAAAATGTTGCAAAAGCAACACTAGTGTGAGTGGGCCCATTATCTGTTTTAATAATTTTGGGAAGGTTCATGAAAGCAAAACAGTGTGATAAATGAGTGATAACATGTTTAGTAGCTTCTCGGGTCTGTGCTGTAGCACAGAGGAAACCAGAATAAGTATCAATAGTGACATGAACAAACTGTAATTTCCCAAAAGACGGGATATGAGTAACATCCATTTGCCATAAATGACTAGGTAATAATCCACGAGGATTAACACCATAATGTGGAACAGGAAGGTGAGGTAAGCACTGTGGGCATTGCTTAACAATTTGTCGGGCGGCTCCACGAGGAAGGGAAAATTGTTTGTGTAATGTAGCCGCCGACTGATGGTGTAAAGCATGCGATTGCTGTGCTGCTCGTGAAGCAGTTTGATCATAACTTACCATAATATGAGGGTGTCCAGGACGTGGACCATGAGTACCAACAGTATGAAGATAATGAATGCAATACCTTAGCCATTCTTGACAGCATGACGAACGGAAAGGAGGAGGACGGTAAATTGGGATATGTCCTGCTTTAGGGAAAAGAGATTGAGGAGGAAGAGTAACTTTAACTTTATTTTTGGGAGGAAAATGCACAGGATAAAGATCACGTTTAGATCGAGTTAAAACATCTGCAGTCGCATTCATTTTAGACAATGGACCAGACAAGTTAGAATGAGCACGATATGCAGAGCTGCAACAGGACCATCGTGGGAACGAATAAGCTGTTGAAGTAAACGAAAAGAGGATGATAATTCAGGGTCATTAGTATATCCTCTGGTTGCAGTCTCCAGAAGAAATAATAAGCTAATAAGATATTTACTATCAGAAAACAAATGAAAAGATATAGAAGGCAAATGTTTAAAAGCCATAATGACAGCATACAGTTCAACACGTTGAGCTGAAGTCAAGGAAGTTTGTTTAATGAGTTTTGTTCCGTCGTCAATGATTACAGTAGCCACTCCTGAAGAAGAACCGTCTGTAAAAACCAAAGGTACATGAGGAATAGGCTGTTGCTTAATTATAGAAGGAAAGATATAAGAGTTAAGTTTGCTGAATTGGATCAATTTATCAGCAGGCTAATGGCATTCCAAGGTACCTGAAAATCCTGCAAGAACAAGACCCCATTCATTACTATGTTGAAAAAGCCAATTTTGTTGACTAACTGAATAAGGGATAATAATTTGAGAAGGTTCTATACCTATAAGTTGTAAGCATCTAGTTCTACCTTGCATTATTAACTTAATAATAAGTTCATAATAAGGGTTAATAACTTTAGAGGATGTAGTTTTCATACGAATCCATTCAATAATTCCAACAGTTTGCCATAAGATGGCAGTAGGCACATGAGGTGTTGGACAAACAACTAAAGACATGGGCAGGTGAGTATGTATTTGAGTTAATTGTCCAGAGCTGATAGCTCTATTAACTATTTGGAAAGCTTGAAATCCTCTGGAGTCATAGATCGTGAAGTAGAAGGATCTGAGTCACCCTTAAGAATATCAAATAAAGGCTCTAACTGAGCAGTAGTAAGTTCTAAGGAAGGCCTTAGCCAATTAATATCTCCAAGTAATTTTTGAAAATCATTTAATGTTTTTAAATTATCAACTCGAATTTGCAGTTTTTGAGGCCTAATGGTAGAGTTATCAATATATTTTCCCAAATAGAAAAATGGAGATTGTCTTTGAATTTTTTCTGAGGCAATGACCAGGCCAAATGATTGTAAGGATTGTTGTAAAAATTGGGAAGCAGTCTCTAATCAAGAAATATTATCAGTGGCTAAAAGTATATCATCCATATAATGTATGAGATATAACATTGGAAACCTTTTTCTCACAGGAGTTAAGGCCTGAGCCACATATATTTGTCATAATGTAGGACTATTTGCCATGCCCTGAGGCAATACTTTCCATTGAAATCTCCTCATGGGTTCCTTAAAATTTAAGGAAGGCAAGCTAAAAGCAAAATGTTTTCTATCTTCAGGAAACAAAGGAATAGTGAAAAAACACTCTTTAAATCTATAACTAAAAGATGATAATTGTGTGGTATGGCTGTTGGAGAGGGTAGGCCTAGTTGAAGAGCTCCCATTATTAGCATAGTTTTATTAACAGCTCTTAGACCCTGTAATAACCTCTATTTTCCAGACTTTTTCTTGATAATAAAAATAGGAGTATTCCAAGGACTATTGCAAATTTCTAAATGCCCTAATTGTTCCAGTACTAATTGTTCTGCAGCTTCTAATTTCTCCTTTGTGAGGGGCCATTGGTCCACCCATACAGGGTCATCACTCAGCCAAGTAATTGGACCAGCAGTGAGTGGAGGAGAATCCAAGGCCCCTAAGAAAAACCCAAACCTTGTCTATCACTTTTTATTTTCACATCAATAGGATAGACAGTTCCTTTTTGATTTGTTCCCAGCCCTTTTGTGGGAAGAAATCCTTGATCCAACACCATATTAGAGACATGAGAATTTGGACTATAAAGTAATACTCCCATTTCCTTTAATATATCTTGGCCCAAGAGGTTTAAAGGCAGCCCAGGCAAAACATAAGGCTGGAAGTATCCTGAATGGCCTTCACTATCTTGCCATAATAATAACTGACTACTTTGCATAGGAGAACTCTGTCCTATTCCTTGAAGTTCTGTAATAATAGGACTAACGGGCCAATGTTTAGGCCAGTGCATCTGCGTCATAACAGAGACATCAGCTCCAGTGTCTAACAACCTGAAAAAACCTTTCCATTCATGGCTCATTTCATTTCTGGACATTCTTTCCCTATCTTCTGAATCCAGTAGGCAGCACTAGATGATCCAAAAGCCTTTGTTTCTCTCTTTTGATGTTGTAAAATTTGTCCATGAGGTACAAAGGGCAAAAGTAGCAATTGTGCAATTTTATCACCAGGAGAAATCGTTATTATATTTTTAATAGTTTGTGCCATGATTTTTATTTCTCCTTCGTACTCAGAGTCTATGAGTCCTGGCATAATAGTTAAACCCTTCATGGCGACACTACTTCTTCCCAATAATAGTCCAATCAAACCCTTGGGTAAAGGTCCATAGATGCCCATAGAGAGGGCCTGAGGACCCATTGCAGGAGTTAATACATATCGGGCGGAGGTACTGAGGTCCAGTCCTGTGCTTCCTGCTGTTGCTCTGGAGAGCGAAGATATTGTATGTTTTTGTTTTTGGTTAATGTCTGATTGATAGTTTGAGGAGGATACACAGACGTTGCCCCTACTATTTGTTGGGGCCGGGGAAGGCCCCGGGAGGAGTTTCCCGACAGTGGTGTCCCATCCCTGTGGGCCACTGAGCGACAATCTCGTGCCCAACGTTTTCCCCTATTGCATTTAGGGCATAAACCAGGGATTTTCGGACCATCTGGAGGTTTTTGAGTAGGGAAGGAAGGAGCAGGGTTACAATGAAAAGATCCACATTCTCCAGCAAAATGACCTGCCTTTCCGCATTGAAAACTAGTCTTTGTTCTCTTTTGATTGTTTTTAAACCCCACTTTAGTTAATGCTGCAGCCCTAGCAGCACCCTGTATATAAGCAGGCCCAAGGTCTGCACAAAGGCAAATATAATCCTCCAGTGTTCCCCGTTTTCTCCAAGGTCGAATCGCAGCCTGACATGCATTATTAGCATTTTCAAAAGCAAGTTGCTTAACTACAATTGTACCAGAGAGTCCATCCACAATGAGTCTCCCCACCGCCTGTAACAATCTATCTCCACAATGAGTCTCCCCAACGCCTGTAACAATCTATCTACAAAATCAGCATATGGTTCATCAGGTCCCTGTCTCATTTTTGAAAGATCCTCAGTTTTGTGTGTAGAAGGTAATTTCCTCCAGCCTTGTAATGCCAAATGATTTATTTGAGGATAAGCAACAAAGGTATAAGTTAATTGATCTTGTAAAGAAATATATGGTCCTTCCCCAATCAGCGTATGATAATCCACTGGAATATCATGGGTAGCATTCTTTTCTGCTTGTTCAGCAGCCCGTTCATAAAAATCAAACTTCCATATTAAATAATCTCCACCATTTAAACAAGCTCGTGCAATAGACTTCCAATCAGCGGGGGAAAGAGCTTCTCCTGCAATAGTGTCAACCATAGCAGTAGTAAAAGGAGCAGTGGGCCCATACTGAGCACAAGCAGATTTTAAATCTTTCAAAACTTTAAAAAGAAGAGCCTGATGCTCCCTAATAGCCTGTTGAGGATTATTAGGATCAGGTCTTTCTATGACAGGACAACAGAAAATAGGATCTTCTCCTCGTTTTATTGCTGCTTATACAGCACGTTGCAAGAGACTGAGCATTTTTACAGATTTAGATTTTTGAGGAAGACAGTCCTTACTAATTTGCAGCTTTTTCACTGACTTATCTATCATAGCCATTAGAAAATCATCCTCAGGGTGATTCTCTCTTTTATGTTTTTTTTTCTCTCTCTTTTATGTTTAAAAGCCTCGTCGGTTAAGTCAAAATGTTCCTCTTCATCTGAAATATTTAAATTAATTAGCTCTTTTGGTTTAGGAAGTGGCGACACAGTAGCTGATAATACAGTCTTGTCTTCTGTCAGAGGCTTATGTTTTTCTGACTTTACATTCAAATCAACACTATCATGAGAAGAACCTAAACATATTTTTATCAGATTCCACAAACTAAATGTAACAACAGCAGTATGAGTAGGCCCTCGAGACTCATAATAATTTTTTAAATCTTCTCCAACTTTCTGCCAGATTTCTGTGTCACAGAGCCGCCATCAGGAAACCAGGGAGATACATCATGGATATGCTGCCAAAATTCAGTCAACTGTGAGGTAGAAACTTTATTACCCCGAGCTATAAGCATGGAAAGTAAAACCTGAGCAAATAATTCACGCTCCTTTGAGCCCTTTTGCCCCATCTTCTTTTACTTCTGACTGTTGCCTTATGCCTCTATTAGTTTCACTTTTACTCGTGGCCACACATATTTTGCATAAGGGTTCTCTTACCTGCACTTTCTTTTCCTTTTAATTGCCTTCACGCTTCAGGTCCCTGTTCGGGCGCCACTTGCCATGGACCAGCCTCAGAAAGAGGATTTCACCGCCCAGGGTCAGAAGGGACGGGGTAAGGAACTGAAGTAGCACCAACGAATGGGGTCAGAAGGACCAAGACAACTGATGGTTGCAAGGTAAGTTTTATTATGCTACAGGTACAGATTATATAGACTAGAAAAGGGAAGGTTGCCAGACGGTGGTTTACATTATCTAATGACTGTCTCGGCTCAAGGTTAACTTCCCTGGGAGAAAACCCATAAACCCAGAATCATCCAAAATAACCTGCATGTGCAGGGGGAGACAGCTTTGCTTGTCTCATTTTACTTTCTTTCTGATTTCTGGGCCCTGGTGATTTATCTCCCATGGAATGGAACAAGGAGGGGAACAAGTAGGGACAGTCCCTTCGAGCAGCAGCGGCATGCCTGGCATGTCCGAAGGTGCTCTCAAGGCTGACTGCTTCCCACACATATGTTGGCTTGTTTAAGCCTCAAGCCCTCGATCCTTTGTTGAAATACAATAATTTCATTCCTATGGTTTTCAATACCAAAAACTCTACCTCCAGGAGGGTTAAAGTCTAATTTGTACTCCAAACCAAGTAGCAGTGCAGTTCGCTACTACTGAGGCTGAATCCATAAAGACTTCAAGACCACGACCAGAAGACAAGTTATCATATATAATACCCTAGAAGGCCTGAAACATAATTATCATATACATAGCTGGTCCTTCAGAGCTTTTTACCTATAACATGTTTTTTGATGAAAGTTATTTAATGTACTGGAGATAACTGTGAACTACTGATCAAATATTTGAATACTTATACTTACCTGGAATTTCATTTCTGCTGAAAGAAAAAGGGAGAACAGGACTCACCTAAAACAAAACAAACTTTAGAAATGAAAGTAAACATCTTATCACACACTATCACTTTTGGAAGCAGCATAGAGGGGCAGTCAACAGTAAAACACTGGTGAAATAGGACAAAACTCTAGGCCAAAAATCCATTATTATTATCATCAGTCACAGTACCACAACTGTGCCCTTCATAATTAATAAGCACTCCTAAGAATCTTCATTTGGCACCAGATGATGTGTTTAAGAGAAACACTCTGGGAGGTTTTGAATCAGACTTGGTTTTTGTTAGCCAAGTTACAGGAGAATTTTTAAAGTGGGGGGAAGGGAAGAAGGAAACGGACCAGAAAAAGAATTGAAGCCATCATCTACAAACCAACAAAGCACTGAGAGTTCCAAACGTTATGTCAGACACTAAAATGACTGACACAGGCTCAAGCGGTTTATAAAACCTAGAAAAAGACTACACCAGCAAAGTCCCCATTTATCTGTAGAGTTCAGAAACTAAAACAAGGAATATTTCAGCTTAACACCTGATCTCAAGAGAATCATATACACTTCACATGAATAAAAATACCTGAAACCAAACATTTTTAAAAGCTCCAATACCCAAAATAGAAAGAAAAAAATTAATTCAGAAGACTCAATCCATCCATGATAATCACAAAACGGCTGGGCAATCTCTATCTCCCTTCCACACTAACCATCCATCCCCTGGAAGACCAAGGGAGATCAGACCTTCCAGACTTACCTTCCAGACCTTCCAGACACCTGGCTGCGGCAAAATTCGATGGAATCTCCTTGTGGAACAGCAGTTTCCCATCTCTTGTGTCTCTCCCTGTCATGATCATGCAGGAAGCAAGTCTGGCTGTGCTATTTCTTATCATTGTGTGTCACCCATCTGCAACATGATATTGAAAAAGTAGTTCCCTTTCCCCCAGAAGGCTGAGGCTCAGCTACAGGGGTAATTCTCCTGGGCACACAGTCATTATTTAGGCCGACTCAGTGACTTCAACAGGCTTAATCATGTGATCAGGCTTGTTGCCAGCTGCATAATGCTCCCACATCTGTAGATAGAGCCACTCTAGTTCCATCGTGTATTGTTTGGTGTTGAACAGAGGGCTAGCTGTTCTCTGCTTCCAGACTTTGCCACGAATTTTCTTCAGGTATTCTACATCAGTTCCCAGTTTCACAGCTATCTCTTCATATTCTTGTCTATTTTTAGCAATCAGCTCAAGACAGCCTAAACAAGTGAGCTGGGAAGCTGCAACTCGGGAAGCAAGAGTCTCTCCTGGCATAGTCACCATGGGGGTCCCTGCCCAAAGGACGTCCATCCCTGTGGTGTGTCCATTACAGAGTGGAGTGTCCAAGCAGACATCAGCCAGCTGGCCTCTCCGAACATGTTCCTCTTTAGGAGCAACAGGGGAAAAAATGAGACGGTTCGGGCGAAGGCCCATATTTTGTGCGTACTGTTGAATATTAGCTTCTCCTGCTGCTGGAAAACGCAACAGCCACAGTACACTATTGGGAACACGCTTCAGAATATTTGCCCACACCTGCAAAGTAGATGGGTCAATTTTGTATAACTGATTAAAGTTACAGTACACAATGGCATCTTCCGGTAACCCGTACTGAGAACGTGTGGTTACAATAATGGTACGGGGAACCTCCTCTCCAGTGGCAGCCTTAGTGTTGATCAGGGTAGTTGCCAGTCCATTGCTAATATTGAATCCATTCATTGTAATCTGAATTTGTCCTCTGTTAATCATTTCAATAACTGCTTCTGCAACAGTATTCATAGGAATGACAGGCATATTAAGAGTTGTATTACTGCTGTCTGCGTTGTCTTCTCCATCAGGACATTTCATCTTGACTATTTGCACATCTGATAGACTATCAAGAAATGCTTGGAGGTCGATGCCATTCAGCACAATCCGATTGTCATAAATGTGCCCATTGGACTTAAAATCGATGACGGCTTTTTTCTTCAGGTGAGGGAACATATTAGCATGGTCACCAATAAAGAAAGTATGGGGCATATAAGCCAGTTTCTCAGAATACTGCTCAGCAACTTCAGCAGGTGAAGTTTCCTGATCAGTGATGATATAATCCATGAAAAGCGCGCCACTAGTCCCAGGGTACCCCAGCCACATTGCCTGAATAGGAGCTGGCCTGAGAGCAAAGAGTTCATTTCGAGCACCCCTGGTATAACCATTCAGATTTACAAGGATGTGTATACCATCTTGATGGATGCAATCAGCTGCTTTCCCATTGCATGGAATCTGAGAAAGATCAATGAAATGATTGGCTTCTGCCATCACCTTCGCTCGGAAGTTTGTGCCATCATGTGGGCTCAGGGCATAACAGAATATCTCAAATGTATCAGGATTGTGCATGCCTGGAATAGACTGCATAAGATGAGAAGTAGGATGATTCCCAAAGTCAGAACTCACGTATCCTACACGCAGTCGACCATCACTGAGCTTCAAGTCTTTTGGATGTTCATACGGTGGTTTATGAAGGACACTTATATTAGCCAAGCAGAGGTTCCCATGCCTCTCAGCAATAGCCTTCCTGAAGCCATGAGAAAGAGGATAGAGCATACTATGATGAGGCTGCACAGAAGGCAACCTATTCTTCTCCAACTGGTCAGCCACAATGCTGACCAACTTCTTCATTCGCTCATCATAGTCTGTCCAATCACAGACAACCTGCAGGCAATGAGCCAAATTACAATAAGCGTCAGGAAAGTCAGGTTGAAGCTTCAGAACAGTGCGATAAGAAGCAATTGCTTCTGGAATATTCCCTGAATCGTGGTGAATGGAAGCCAGATTGCTGTGGGCATCCGCAAATGCAGGGCTGATCTGAATGGCATGAGTATAACACTGCAAGGCTCCCTGAACATCCTGCATCTCCCGTAGGGTGTTTCCCATATTGCAGTAGGCATCAGCAAAGGTAGGACTGATTCGAATAGCCTCCTTATAATGCATCAGAGCTTCATGCAGTTTTCCCTGCTGCTTCAATACACTTGCTAAATTTGAATGGGCATCAGCAAAGTCTGGGCAGAGCTCTAATGCTTTACGATACAAGCGAACTGCCTCTTCACTGTTTCCCTGTTCTCCTTTGATATTGGCTAGGTTATTCAGAGAGTCTGCATGGGTGGGACACAGCCGGAGAGCTGTATGATAACAACCTTCTGCTTCAGCAACACTGCCCTTCTCTTTGAGAGCGTTTCCTAGGTTGCAGTAAGCATCAGGGAAATGTGGTTGCAAGTCAATAGCTCGCCTGTAGGTGTCTATTGCCAGATCCATCAGGCCTTGCTCATGGTATACACAAGCCAGGTTGCCATGTACCACTGCATGATTTGGACTCAAGCTTAGGGCACGAAGGTAAGCTGCCACAGCTCTGTCAAAAATCCGTGCCTCATTGAAGACATTTCCTAAATTGATATAAGCATCCAGAAAATTGGGGTCAAGGGTGACAGCCTTTTCAAAGTGATGAATTGCAAGCCAAATCTCCCCTTGCGCATTGAAAACACAGCCAAGATTACTCCAAGCTACTGCAAAGTTCGGTTGCGTCTCAATTGCTTTCAAATAACATGCCTTGGCTTCTTCTAAGCCACCCAGGGCTTTGAGCAGGTTCCCCAGGTCACTGCGAACACAGTACAAATAAGGATTGTACTGAAGAGCAGAGACGTAAGCTTGTACTGCCCCTTCCATGTCGCCTGCTGCTACCAATGCGGCTGCCAGGTTAATATAACCATCGATGAAATCTGGTTTGAGATGCAATGCATGCCGGTAATGCTCAGTTGCTTCCTGCAACTGCCCTCTTTCCTTGTACACATTCCCCAAATTCGAATAGGCTTCTGCCAGAAGAGGGTTCTGTTTAATTGCCAGAGTACTAAAGTGGGCAGATCTGTCCAGCCTTCGACACTGGAAGTGTATAGATGAAAGTAATAAAAGTACACCAGTATTGCCTGGCTCTTGTCTCCAGAGCTGCATGCAGTGTCTCTCAGCTGTCTCAAAATCTCCTGCCTGATATTCTCGATGTGCCAACTCAGCTAACCCTTGGAAGGAAAGCATACGTTTCGTTGGTTCTGTGCTGTCGGCCACGTTGCCCACGGAAGACGCCATCTGGAGCTTCTGGAGAGAGTGAAAAAAGGGGGTAATTGAGTCCCGCTGCCGCCACTACTGGCAAGAACGTTTCTAGAGGGAGCAAACACGAGCGCAGCAGCCGTACCACTGCTTTGGCAGGCTTAAGCGGCGGCAACAGTTACAGGCACCGAACCTTAGGAACTCTGGTTGGCCATCTACCTCTCATGCTCTTGAAATCTTAATTCTTAACCCTGCCCTCTTCCACCATTTTTCTCCTAATCAGGGAATAAAAATTACCTATCCATTTGCCTTAGAAGAAATCAAAAGTCAGTAGTCCAAACACTTTTTAAAATATTGTTTTCTGTCCAGTTGGAAATGAAATACATGACTGACTTTTCTTCATCATTCATATAGTCAACGTGGAAAACATTAGGGCCATGAATTTCAATACAGTAAGATGAGAAAATTTTAAATTGGCCTTCCCAAACCACTAATAAGTAACCGATGTTGTATATAATGCTAAGATCTTAGAGACTGAGTTTGATATTTTAAAAGTTCTGAAAACATTAGCTAATTTCTCCTCATCAAATTTCTCATGACTCAAACCTGAGTATTACTTTTTAAAAGATAAATCTATTTATTTTTATTTATTTATTTTTATTTTGGCTGCATTGGGTCTTCAGTGCTGCGTGCAGCCTTTCTCTAGTTGCGGCGAGTGGGGGCTACTCTTTGTTGTGGTGCCGGGGCTTCTCATCACAGTAGCTTCTATTGTTGTTCCACAACTCTATGGGTTCCTTTTTAGGTCCTACGAAGAACCCTAGAAATTAGTTCATGTAATTATAGGTTTTTGCAAAATTGTCAAAAGTGAGATATTTTAACTTCCATCAGGTAAGACCAGCGTCTATTTCTTTGCCAATTTTCCTTCTATCATAGTCCGCTATGTTGGATCATATTGGATTGGTCACAGGCTTTTTTGAAATCTGGCTAAGGACATGTTTTAAGTGAGGCTATTATGTGATTTTCAGACACCACCATATGTAACTGACTGTATAATATCCCATTACAGGAATAACTTCCAGTACTCTTACTGACTACTCTACTGACTTAACTAGCACAAGACACAGAAGCGTAAGGACAAAAACCACCTTACAGTATAGCCATGTCTTGCACTTCACAGCTCTCAAAGCATGTGCATTTGAAGAAGAAAAAAAGAACTGAAAAATATAAAACCAGAAGTTATTCTGTGGAAAATTATTTGAATCACCAGGCATGTGAAAGATAAGTCAAAGATTCAGTTTTCTTCAATGCTTAGTCAAAACGGAAATTTCCTGCTGTCAAGAATATACTCCAGGGCTTCCCTGGTGGTGCAGTGGTTGAGAGTCCACCTGCCGATGCAGGGGACACGGGTTTGTGCCTCGGTCCGGGAAGATCCCAAATGCCGCGTAGCGGCTAGGCCCGTGAGCCATGGCCACTGATCCTGCATGTCCGGAGCCTGTGCCCCGCAACGGGGAGAGGCCACAACAGTGAGAGGCCAGCATACCGCAAAAACAAAAAAACAAAAAAAAATATACTCCAGGGGCTTCCCTGATGGCACAGTGGTTAGGAAGCCACCTGACAATGCAGGGGACACGGGTTCGAGCCCTGGTCCGGGAAGATCCCACATGCTGCGGAGCAACTAAGACCGTGTGCCACAACTCTGGAGCCTGCGCTCTAGAGCCCGTGAGCCACAACTACTGAAGCTCGCGTGCCTAGAGCCCGTGCTTTGCAACAAGAGAAGCCACCGCAATAAGAAGCCTGCACACCACAACAAAGAGTATCCCCCAGTCGCTGCAACTAGAGAAAGCCTGCGCACAGCGACGAAGACACAACACAGTCAAAAATAAATAAATAAATAAATAAATAAATAAATAAATAAAAGGATATACCCCATCAATAATGTGTGTAATGGAATGGTGTGAATGAGTATTTTATCAGAATTCCTGTAATGCACAATCCTATAGCAGTACTGAAATCAGTAATGCATTTATAATAGTAAATATTTATGAGGAAGTAATCCATAGAGGTTTTCTCAAAGTTAACAATGAAAATTAATGTGACATTATCAATAATAAATTGTGACGCTGAAATAAACTTTTCTAAACTATTAATAACTAAAAGCAAACTCTAATCAACCATGTTAAAAGAAATCTATGTCTATAAACTACAAAGTTTATTTCTGAAAATTTTATTTCTAAAACACATAAACTGTCATATGAGGAGGCAGTTAAAGAATATATAGCTACAAGAGTGGGGAAAAAGTTTTATAGAGACACATCTGGCAGTAGTTAATTTTCAAATGTCATTTTTCTAGATTTTGTGACACCTATAGTATTGATATTTGAAAGCATTTTAAAAAATTGTAATTTGAAGATTTGCTACTTCCAGGTAGAGTAACATATTTTGAAGCAAAACAACATTTCCACTGAGAAAAATTTAAAAAGCCAAATAAAATAGTCAGCATTCAATCAAAAAGTTCTAGACATACCAAGAGATAGAATCATATGACTAAAATTCTAAGAAAGGAACAGATAATACAAAAATAGTTATATAAGATATTGTGTATCTTTATCAGGAAAAGTCTTTATCAAGAAAAGACTTTAAAATCATCAGAATTAATATTATATTTTATTTATTTGTATATTTTATTTATATATTTATATAAAGGACTTAAAGATAAAGCCCTAGTTAAGGCAGTGACAAAAGCAGTAGCAGTGGGAGTGAAAAGAAATGGTTATATTCAAGGATATTTTGTCAGTAAAAGTCCAAGATCAAATGTCTGACTGCATACATGGGATGGATAGACGGAGTGGGAAAAATCAAAGTTAACTATAGAGGTTCTAGTGAAGATGGGGTTGCAAACACCCAACCCAAGGGGTTGCGATCATCCCCAAGGTCTAGGAGACTCAAAGGGAAGGTCATGGTCGAGGAAAAGTTAATTGCTGGGAAAATAAGACTCCCAGTCTCTCCATCTCCTTATACTAGTTTTTTTTTTTAACATCCTTATTGGAGTATAATTGCTTTACAATGGTGTGTTAGTTTCTGCTTTATAACAAAGTAAATCAGTGATACATATACATATGTCCCCATATCTCTTCCCTCTTGCATCTCCCTCCCTTCCACGCTCCCTATCTCACCCCTCTAGGTGGTCACAAAGCACAGAGCTGATCTCCCTGTGCTATGCGGCTGCTTCCCACTAGCTATCTATTCCTTATACCAGTTTTGTTTTTCTGCTCATATACGTAGCAGCATTTCATTCAAGGGGAAAGTCATTGATCTGACTGGTCAAATTAAACACCATAGTTCAAGGCACATTTACAGTGGTTAGTTCCTCCACAATTTAGAAAGGAACGTTCACAATTTCCCTCTTCCTACACCGCAGAACACATTGGCCATTCCTCCAAAGTTTCCACTCCATAGAGTGGACCAGAGATGACGTTAGCCCAGAACTGAGAGCTTGGCATGAGATGGTGTCAACCCCACCTAGAGCTCTGGCATAAGTTATGACCCAACCCAGTTCTACAGAGAGCTCTGCGTGGAATCTTGTCTCAGCCATAATAATGTGATTCTGCTTTTCATTTGGTTGTCTTCTTTGCTTAACTTTCCCTGGACACTCTGACAAACAAAATTTCAGGCAATCCTGGGCCACTCACTAACTTTATTCCATCTAATGTTATCCAGATTCCCAAGAAAATTACTAACAATAAAGGGGGAAATTTGGAACATGGTGAGTTTTAGGTGCCTGAAATATACAGGTAACTGAAGCCACTTAAGTAGCAAATTATTTGGATCTCAAATATGCCAGTAGAAGAGCAGACTAAGCTCAATTTAATGTACTCTTACTGGAGACACATGTAAATTCTGGGTCAATTTTGAAAAAGTTAAAAGCACATAGCTGAGATTAAAAGAAAGAAAGGAACACCTGCATGTTTCAGAAAGTAACAGAGAAATTAAATCCAGAGAAATAAGAGCAGACTGATGTCTATGGGTTCCGTTCCTTAGTATAGGCCTTATGTAAATAGGGGCTGGAGCTAGAAATCTAACATTACCTTGAGGCCAGGAATTTAGACTCAGGATGGAACAATATTGAGAAGTTAGTACAGATATCCTACAGAAATTTCATGAGGAACTGCTTAGTCCATTAAGAGGGCCAAGGGAGGTGGTGAGGAAGACTGATATCTCTTGAAAACCTTCAGGTACAGAAAACATCAACACCTCTGAAAAGTAGGCCTGTCCTTCCCAGAGTTGTGATGGCCAGCTTGTCACTAACCTGGAAGGCCCTGTAGGAATCAGAAACTGCAAGGAGAGTAATTCAAAGAAAAACAGATGCAGGATGGGTGTGGCAATAAATCCTAGGACCCTACCAGAAACAAAATTAAAACCACTCTAGAGGGAAATTTTAACAAACCAGGGCAGAGAGTATCCTAACCAGAATAGAATAATAATTCTGAGGAAGTTACTTTACTTATTTAAGTAATATTCAATGCATTTCCATGGCCAGGCCCTTTTGAAGAATTCTAAAACATATACAAACAATTCATTTACATCTTATATATCCCACCATCCAGAGCAAAATTCACTTAAGAACTGTACTGGTGGAAATTGGGCAGCACTATGGAGAAAATAAAATGTGTTTACCATCAAAAAACATGAAGGTAAGAAAGATAATGTCTAATTTTTTAATTATCCTGTGGTTTCTTGAAATCTTTTGAAACCCAAATTAGAGAAACCTAGGAGGAAATGAAGATTTAAATATTTAGAGATTTATCAACTCATCTCTAAAAGCTTTATTAATCTCTTCTTTTAATAACATTCCTGAGAGGTATAAATGTGTCCAGTGATAGGGTTGAATAAGCCTGAGAGAATTTCAATTGTTTACCATTCTTGGTCAGCTCTTAAGACCTTTCAGGAGCATCTTGATTTTCATGGCCTCATCCAACAAAAGCAGGATATTTTACAGAAAGTCCCGGCCCACTTTTTGGCTTGCTTTTGTGTCTATGTTTTTGGTTTTTTCACATCGGGTGGTACATTAGGCTACCTATTGCATACTCCCTCATTCATGCATGCATTCATTCAAACAATATTTACTGCGTTGAGACATTTAATTAACACTCAATAAATGATGTTTAGATGAATGAATGCGCTTTCTATCAAAGTAAGTGTAAGTACTGAGAAAAATTACAGAATGTATGATCCCAGCCCCACAAAAGCTTATAACTGTGTTGAGGATATAACAGATGCTGATGAAATAACTAATATATCATATTGGACAGTTTCTAAGTTCAAAAATGAGTTTTTATAAATAATCAGAGCCTAAGGAGGACAAAGAAGGGACAGTTCATTATGGGTTGAATCTATCAATAAATGTACATTTCAGATGAGATTTGAGATTGACCTCAAAGAAGAGGACTTAGATATATGAACAGAGAACAAAAAAGGCATGGTGATAGCATGTGCATAGATAGTGTGGCCGATATTTATGTTCTTCATTAAAGATAGTCAGAGATAACCCAAATGTAACTGTTTCCATGGGTCCATTCTCAGTATCCAAACAAAACGGCAAATCCTATCTTAGTCAAACTAATGAAAAACACAGTCTTTAACAAAGAGATTGTGAAGGAAAGGGGGAGAGAAAGGCTTGCATCCCACACCACACAACAAAACTTATTGAATTCTTTGTTTAATTTTCTCCCTCTGAAAATTTCCTCTCCCCCCTCTGTACGTGTCTCTTCTCCCACATCTGGCCACACTCTACCAGCCATCTTTCCAGATCTTTCCAGAACTCTCCATCCTAGTTTCATTAGGCCACAATTTAAACATCTCACAGGTCTCCAGGATGCATCCCCATCACTTATTCCACAAAGACAAACAAAGGACACTTCTCAGGATCACGTTTCTTTGAAGGAAGAGGTCATGAGGGTGATTATAAATAATATAAGGTGGAGAGCAGTGACTTAAAATACCATTTTTCAGCTTAGAATGTGAATACAGGGAACTTTGGGAAACTAGAAAATCTAGAAAGGATTCACTGATAATTATTTATGTTCAATGAATAAAATAAAATGTAATAATACGGCTAAACTCTGACAGATAAACTTTTTCAAAAGTTGCTTTCACACACCGTCACTATTGGGATGTTTGATAAACACACCTTTCCTTCTTTACTTTCTTCTTTCTTTGCAGATACTGGCACCAAACTTTCAAACAATAAGAACCTTCCCATAAGTCCCTTGCCAGGCAAGATTAAGGTATAACAATCCAAACAAATTTTTGAAGAAGATAACTGGTTGAAAGCATAAGAAAAGAGCTGGGTTTCTCTTATTCAACAGTCACATAATGAGTAATGTGGGAATTGGTTTAAAAAGTCTCTCTGCATGAAGGGCTAAGGTTAAGATTAGAACTTCTGAGGCCAGAAGAGCAAAATGACTACAACAATCCACATATTTTCAAGAGCCGCCCTTTGGATGTGAGGGATTGATTTTTCCCACTACTTTTTCAGCAACCCAACTGGTGTCTTTATTAAACGACATAAGAGAATACAGTGTGGCCAAGAAGGCTTAGATTTCCTTAGCCCCAAGTCAGATATTCTCCAATGACTGTCCACTCTAATTAAAAAGAGAGATTTACAGAAGGAAACTGGATACAACTGAGTGTACCTTAATTTCAACCCTTTACCTGAGTTATTTGTTTTGCTTTCAATTCTCCGCTGAAGTGCCTACATTAATATATTTTTAAGAACATTTCCTTAAGTTGAAGTATTCATTCAGTATATTCATTTACTATAATTTAGAAAAGCCAAATGATTTAGGCAAATTCATTTCTATATTGCCACAGCAGTGTACTGTGAACTAAATGACACCTGGCAGTTCTTTACTCAGATACTAACTCAATTAGAAGGCAGAACAAGGATACCTACCCATTCAGGGAGGGAAAGGTCACTTAGCCTCTGTAGCTGTCTTAGGTCTCTTATCATCACAGTAACAAATTGAAGACTAAAAACCATATGATCATCTCAATAGATGAAGAAAAAGCTTTTGAAAAAAATTCAATATCCATTCATGGTAAAAACTCTCCAGAAAGTGGGCATAGAGGGAACATACCTCAACATAATAAAGGCCATATATGACAAGCTCATAGCTAACATACTCAATGGTGAAAAGCTGAAAGCATTTCCCCTAAGATCAGGAACAAGACAAGGATGCCCACTCTCACCACTTTTATTGAAGGTAGTTTTGGAAGTCCTAGCCACAGCAATCAGACAAGAAAAGTAAATAAATAAAAGGACTCCAAGATGGAAAGGAAAAAGTAAAACTGTCACTGTTTGCAGATGGCATGATACATAGAAAATCTGAAAGACACCATCAAAAAATTATTAGAGCTCAAAAATGAACTTGGTAAATTTGCAGGATACAAAATTTATATATAGAAATCTATTGTATTTCTATACACTAACAGTGAACTATCAGAAGGAGAAATTAAGGAAACAATCCCGTTTACAATCACGTAAAAAAGAATAAAATACATAAGAATAAATCTGCCTAAGGAGGTAAAAGACCTGTACCCAGGGAACTATACGACACTGATGCAAGAAATTAAAGATGACACAAACAGCTGGAAAGATATACCATAGTCACGGATTGGAAGAATTAATATTGTTAAAATGACCATCATACCCAAGGAAATCTACGGATTCAATGCAGTCTGTATCAACATATCAAGGGCATTTTCCACAGACCTAGAACAAATAATTTTAAACTTTGTATGGAAACACAAAAGATCCTGAATAGTTAAAACAGTCTTGAGAAAGAAGAACACAACTGGAGGAATCATGCTCCCTGGTTTCAGACTGTGCTACAAACCTACAGTAATCAAAACAGTATGGTACTGGCACAAAAACATCGATCACTGGAACAGAATAGAGAGCCCAGAAAGAAACCCATGCACTTATGGTCAATGAATGTATGACAAAGGAGCCAAGAATATGCAATGGAGAAATGTCTGGGCTTCCTTAGGGATGGTTTCATCAATTAATTTGTTTTCTTAAATGGACCATACTTTTCCATATCTTTGTATACCTTGTGATTTTTTTGGTTGAAAATTTGTCTTTCAAATATTATAATGTGGTATCTATGGAAATCAGATTCTCCCACTTTCCCAGGGTTTCCTGGGCTTTTGATTGTTGAAGGCTGTAGTAGTCTGTTTAGGGACCTTTCCAAACTATTTTTGCAATGACTGTTTTCCTTATCGTATGTACGCACTGAAGTCTCTGTTCCTTTAGTTCATGTTTAGCTAATGTTTTGACAGAGATTTCCTTGAATTCCTGCACCTAAAACAAACAAAAACAAATATACACAAGCACATCCACATGCACACTCAAAACCACACACCTCTGCCCATTGTGCAGATTGCTGGATCACTCCTTCAACATTTAGCTGACCCGCATTGAGTTCAGGGCTCAGCCCATGGTCAAAGCTTAGAGACTCCTCTGGTGTTTTCAGAACATGCATCTTATCTTGAGTATGCATGTGGCTTTCTTAATTTCTCTGGACACGTGTGTACTTTTTGTAGGTTCTAATTTCCCAAAGAATCTCCCCCAACTTTGGCTCCTGCATCTTCTGTGGTCTATTGTATTTCAATGCACAGTCTTCTGCCCCAGCCATCTGTGCTTTGTTAGTTCACCTTGCACTTTCTTTGAGCAATGACCGCTGCTTTTCCAGACTGTGTTCCAAGTTAGCTAAGACAGAGATAAGCATCTTGTGTCAGTCCTTCAGGTAGCTCCCAGACAGGTTAGAACAGATACACATGATAATCTGACAGTACGGTCTCTTCTGCTCCCTCCTGAAGCAGGATTGAGGGTCCCATACTAGGAATGGTCTGCTGCTACTTTAAGACTATCACTGCATTAAGACTCCACCACTTTAAGACCATCACTACACTAACAGTGGATGGGGCAAGGGCAAGTAAAAATGCCACAAAGCTTTCCTGCCATTTTCAAATTGCCTCTTCCCTGGTTCAGTATGTGTTTGCTTGCTATAAATCTTTGGCTGATTTCAGGACTAAGAGAAACTCAAAGAACTCCACAGCAAAAAACAGTATAATCAAACTCTCAGAAGCCAAAGGACACAGAAAGAATCTTTTCTTCCAAAGGAGAAAGAAAAAAGAAATTTGTTACAAAGCAGGGATCCTCAAAAAGATTAGAGCTGGGCTTCCCTGGTGGCACAGTGGTTGAGAGTCCGCCTGCTGATGCAGGGGACACGGGTTCGTGCCCCGGTCCCAGAAGATCCCACATGCTGCGGAGCGGCTAGGCCTGTGAGCCATGGTCGCTGAGCCTGTGTGTCCAGAGCCTGTGCTCTGCAATGGGAGAGGCCACAACAGTGAGAGCCCCGCGTACCACAAAAAAAAAAAAAAAAAAAAAAAAAAAAAGATTAGAGCTAATTTCCTATATGAAACCACGGAAGCAAGAGGCCAGACATATTTAAAGTGCTGAAAGAAAAAAAATTGTCCACCAAGAATTCTATATTTGGCCAAACTGGTTTCAAAACATAGGGAGAAATTAACGCATTCCCAGATGAACAAAGGCTGAGGGCATTTATTTTACAACTTCCTACCACTGCCCTATGAGAAATGCTAAATTGAACCTTCAGGTTGAAATGAAAGGACACTAGACAGCAACTCGAAGCTGTAGAAAGAAATAGAAATCTCCAGTAAAGATAAATACATGGGCAAATACTAAAGCTAGTATTGTGTTATTGGCTTGTAACTCTACTTTTTATTTCTTACATGATTGAAAAAACAAATGCATAAAATAATCATAAAGCCATGTTATTGGGCTCACAAAGTATCAAGGTGTAATTTGTGACAACAATAATGTAAAGAGGAGGAATGGAACTGTAGAGGAACAGAGTTTCTGTGTGCTACTGAAGTTGGTTTCAATTGAAATTATATTGTTTTAACTTTAGAATGGTAAATGGAATCTTCTTGAGAACCACAAAGAAAATATCAATAGACTATATGCAAAAAGAAATGAAAAGGGAATCAAGAGTTCACCACAAGAAAATCGGCTAAGCACAGAAGTCAGTAATGGAGTAAATCAGGGGCAAAAAATGCATAAGACATACAGAAAACAAGCAGGAAACAGACAGAATTAAGTTCTTCCTCATCAGTAAGTTTTGAAAAAGCAAGTGGATTAAGCTCTCCAATAAAAAGATAAACATTGGCAGAATGGACTTTAAAAACAACCATAATCCAAGTATATGCTGTCCGCAAAAAACTCACTTGATTTCAAAAGACACAAGTTGCTTGAAAGTTAAAGCATAGAATAAAATATCCCATGCAAATAGTAACAAAAAAGAAGGAAAGAGAGACAGAAAAAGAAAGGAAGGAAGGAAGGAAGGAAGGAAGATAGATCTGGGATGGCTATGTTACTATCACACAAAATAAACTTTAAATCAAAAACTATCACAAGAGGAAAAGGAGGCCACTATATGTTGATAACAAGTTCAATCTATCAAGAAGATATAACAACTATAAACATATATGTACCAAACAACCCCCAAATATGTGAAGCAAACATTGACAGAATTGAAGGAAGAAATAGATAGTTCTAAAATAATAGTTGGAGATCAATACCTTGCTTTCAATAATGGAAAACACATCTAGACAGAAGATCAGTAGAGAAGTAGGGGGACTGAATGACACATTTAACCAACTAAACCTAACAGCCGTATATAGATCACTCCACTCAACAACAGCAGAATACACATTTTTCTCAAGTACACATGGAACACTCTCCGGGAAAGACCATATTTTAGGCCACAATACAAGTACCAATACATTTTTAAGAAATTGAAATCATACAAAGTATCTTCTTTAGCCACAGTGAAATGAAGGTAGAAATCAATAACAGAACCATTGATAGCCATTTCCCATCATGCCTGCCACACATGATATAAAGCAATGAAGGGAAAAACATAATTTACCACTTAGAAAAGTGGGAAAGGGGACATACCATTGACCCAGAGTGTGTGCTGTTTCCCGTTGTCAGGGATAGAAATAAATTAGCATCATTTATTCATTAGTGTGTAAATTTCTTGGTCAATCATTGGGCAGCCAGTGTTTCTGCCTGATGGGAAGATTTCCTATACTCAGTGTTGAGTGGAGCCAACCTTGAAAGGGACATTTTAAAGGATTATACTGTGATGGGCTTCGCAGTACCCTTCCTCCTATGCCAGTATTTAGGCTGGGGTATTTCCATGGAGTGTGTACAATCGTAGGCCCCAGTTCACCAGAATTTAGTTTGACTCGTTTTGTTAATACATTCCCTCAGTACTTTGTCTTTTGTATCCTTTTGCATTTACTTCATTCTTTATTATCACTGCAAAACAACTTTGTTTCCTGTTCAGATGCCAAAAAGTGGATATCAATACCTCCTGAGTTTTACACATCACAGATCAGTTTTGGATATCAGGGACAGAGACAACAGCTATTTCCAATAACTTTGAGACATACTTTGAACATGTGATTAACATGTTGAGTGTTGAAATGTGTGTCGAGCTCATTATACGTGCTCTAAAAGGTTTCAAACTGCAAATATTTAAAACTCTCTATCTTTGAATAGTTTTCCTGTGCTGTCCCTTTGTGTCAGACTGTTAATGTGCAGTCTGGCACCTTCAAATAATGTGGCTTTGTAACCAATTACTTACATGTTGTTTTATCCACAGAGAATCTTTTTTAAAAAATAAATTTATTTATTATTTATTTTTGGCCATGTTGGGTCTTTGTTGCTGCACAAAGGCTGTCTCTAGTTGGGGCGAGCGGGGGCTACTCTTCGTTGTGGTGTGCGGGCTCCTCATTGCTGTGGCTTCTCTTGTTGTGGAGCACGGGCTCTAGGCGCTGGGGCTTCAGTAGTTGTGGCACGCGGGCTTCAGTAGTTGTGGCTCATGGGCCCTAGAGCACAGGCTCAGTAGTTGTGGCACATGGGCTTAGTTGCTCCGCGGCATGTGGGATCTTCCCGGACTAGAGCTCGAACCCATGTCCCCTGCAGTGGCAGGCGGATTCCCAACCACTGTGCCACCAGGGAAGTCCCCACACAGAGAATCTTAAGGTCAAAACATACAACTCGATTAACTACACTTCCTCCTGTTCACATTTCCCTCATCTTTTCTTCATCTTCTGTCTATGTTTCCTTGGCCCTGTTTATATTAAGTGCTTTTGCCATTATATTTGATTGTCTGTATTCCGGTGAGTTACCACAATGCTTTATGAGACACGCTAGGATATAAATGCATTTAAGTAATATGTATATATATATATATATATATATGTATATATATATATATATATATATATATATACACATATATATGTAGTTTGCTTGAGTGCAGTGTTTTTTGTTTTCTGTACTGAATTCATTACCATGGGTCAGTATAATATTTAGCATAGGTCGATATGTAATTTGTAAACTAATAAAGTCTTAAAAGTGAGGAAATAAGTCTTTCAAATTTAATTATTTATTTTAAAGAGCAGAATAGCATACATAAACAGGTGCCTAATGAAAACTTGTATTCTAATTTGGAACTCTCATGAACACCTATTTTTTTGTTCTCCTAATGGTATGATAGTAGGCCATTTGATTATTTTTATTTTTATGGCTTTAACTTTAGAACAATGAAATATTCGTAAATTTTAGAAAGTATTTTTCTTTATTTGATGGGGTTGGGATACTGGAGAAATGAAAGGTCAAACACCTATTGAGGAATCCATACTTGTCTATATAGTGTGTACTTTTATTTCAATAACTGATTTAAAATTCCTAAAAGGACGCTATAATAAGTTATTATGCCATTTTACAGACTGAATTAAGTGAATTTCAGGGAGGTATGAAACTTGCCTAAGGCTATCCAGCTGCCAAGTGGTAGAAGTGAGAATTAAATCCAGGTATACCTATCGCCAAAGTTTCTGCTCATCTCTTTACGTCATCCACTTTTAATAGCCAATGCTTTTCTGCTTACAAATATGACTGAGGTTTCCAGACAGTCAACATTGCTTTTTAATCAGATAGAAAAATTACTGTTGCTTCTCTAAAGACATATTCCTTTTCCATTAAGTGACTTTAGTTGTTCAGATAATACTTCCAGACAGTAGTCATCATACAGTTGGAGACTAAGAACAGAACTCAGGGATGTGTCTAGCAGTCAGTAAAGACCAACTGGGCTCACTGATGGTACCTACGGTCATTTCCTCTAGACTAACATAATCTTATTAATAAGACCCTAATAATTCACAGTACTGCCCTTGCCTGATTGTTTGTTCTTCTCCCTCTATCACTCTCTCCTTCCCCATATTATTATTATTTTTGACAATTTTTGGTGAATTAAATTCAGGGATTAGTATTCAGGAGCACTAGTCACAAAAGCAGAGAATCTTAGCTCACACCAAAGGAAGAAAATAGAGAAAAAGTATAAATTATATGAATACACACATATCACACGTACCAAATATATGTTGCACTTCTCCAAAATCTATTCGGTATCTGCACATTTATTGTATATTAGCAGTAAGACAAGAAATGAGCGTAATGCTCTGTTTACAAGATACAGAAAACAGACCCAAATATGGAAATTACTAGCAATGAGAATGGGGAAGAAAGACTACAACAAGGAATGTAGATGCTATTTTTGTTTCTTAGCAATGATGCCAAATATTGAACTTTCAACTTGAGACAAGGAGGCCATAAAAAGTTGTATTCGTTTCCTAGAGCTGCCATGACAAAGTACCAGAGACTGAGGAGGTTAAACAACAGAAATTTACTCACTCACGGGTGTAGAGGCTAGAAATCTGAGATAAGGTGTCAACAGGATTGATTTCTTCTGAGGTACCTCTTCTTGGTTTGTAGATGCCATGTTTTCCTTTTGTCTTCACATGGTCTTCTCTCTGTGCATGTCTGTGTCCTAATATTTTCTTTTTATAAGGACACCAGTCATATTGAATTAGAGCCCACCCATTTGACCTCATTTGACCTCAGTTACCTATTTAAGGGCCTTATCTCCAAATACAGTCAGATTACGAGGTATTGGGGGTTAAGACTTCCACATATTAACTTGAGCAGGACACAGTTCAGGTGATAATAGAAGATAAGAGTAATTTAAGCAAGTAAGTAACTATTGTTTACAGTGAGTTGCTTAAGGATATGAATTTACTCAAGAAAAACAAGAAGAAATTACATAACACTGCGTGTTATACAAAGATATTAAATTAATCATCATAACATCCTGTGAGATGGGCATTAAATTAGACTAAGCAAGAGTAAGCAACTTATCCAGAATTGTATAGTTGGTACTTTCCAGAATTTAACCCAGGTATTTTCCCAGTTCCATTCTACGTTATATATTCATTTCATTATTTGAAATGAATTTTGAGTCTTCATTTTGCTTAGTTCCTGAAGTTATATGGGGATAGAATGGAGTTGGATATTTTCAGTGACATTCACACATGGGGAAGGAAATTGAGTCCAGAAGCTTCAGCAATGTTTCCATGGAGAACACTAACAACAGAACCAGAAACACCGTTATCCTTTTGGTTCAGTGATCTTTCCTAAAGCACTACAAGAATCAATTTTAAGAAGCCCAATGTTTTCCAAACTTTCACCAATGGGCTCTGTAGGGTCCTCTAACAATATCTAAGAGACTAACTAGTTTCACATTCTAAGCCACTTAAGACAAGGAGTTCTGATTGTTCTCTGTGAGGAAATCAAGTGACAATCATAGCTGGTAATTTAGGAGAGTTTCTTCAGGGCCCAGGCAAAACCTAATACACAAGTAATAATCATTGTTAAGTGCATCTTTGACAAGGATTCATCAAGTATCAAAGAGGTCTATAAATTGGGAGAAATTATGATCAAAGACAAACATAGACCACAGATATTTAATTAATGCTCAATTATTTATGAGTTTAACTTTGGTTAACCTCATTTTCCTTCTTCTAGACAATTTCCAATTCATCTCCACAAAGAGACCAGAATACTTACCTTCCAAAACAAGATTTATTGTGTTGCTTTAATTCAAAGCATACAGTGACTTCTACTTTCACTCCACCAAGTTTTGCTAGGAGAGAAAAGGAGACATTATATTTTGTCTTGAATTACATATGCCACCATACTTGACTTAGCCCATCCTACTGGAAGCACTTTGACGCAGATTCTACAGTGTTGTCTTACATCCTCTACGGAATCAAGCCGAGGGAATCACACATAGTTACAGCTGGAAAAACGTTTGTTCTGGGTTGATACTTTTAGCCTTTACCACCAAGACTTTATCACCAGGATCTATCTTTACAGTCTCTGAACAGGAGACCTTCTTGCCTTCCATTTTCATATTGACAAGGAAGGTAAAGGGAAGAACTGAGAAGTACCCAAAGTCAGCTAGCAGCCAGCACAGATAAATCATCTGTGGAGATATTGTTTCTTTCCAAAGATATAAACATGAGAGGAAGTCCTAGTGTTTGAAACAATTGTGCATCATAAAATTCCATGAAAACCTAGAAATCCAGATGCAGATCAGTAACATATTGGCTAAATAAGCTGTTATGTTCATGCAATGGACAAGTGTACAGACATTAAGAAGAACGAGATACTCATTTCTATGAGATTCTCTTTTCACTGAACTCATCAGTGCTGCAAAAACAATGTTACATAATACTTTTTCTTTAACATTATATCAGGCATCCTCATCTTGTCCTGCGTTTATTGCCAGTGTTACTAAAGTTTATCATTTACCTCTTTCTCTTTTAGACATATAATTTCTTCTTATTTTGGAAGCATTCATCAATCCCTATTTTACTCTTTCTTTTAAATTACAAATGAATATTGAATTTTATAAACTATCTTTTGGGGGATATTTCAAGTGATTGTATAGTATTGCTCTCCTTGGACCTTGTTATATGGTAAATTATATTTTGTTATTTTATATATGCTATTTATTATATTTCATATTATGTTTACTAATTACATTTATTATATTATAATTACATTATAATTAAGGTAGCATTTTGTTTTAGATAGACAAAACAACCAGTGGAATAGGAAGCATCTTAAAATTAGATGCAAGAGCATAAGGGAATTGAGATTAAACTAAAATTCACATTTTGGATCAGTAGCAAAAATTATTCAACAAATGTGGGAAAATATGGCTATCATTACTAAATTCTAGATACAGCAAGTAGTTAAAAGTTAAAAAATAATGAAACTGTAAAAGTATCAGAAACCTGGGAGACATGAAATAAAGTATTCATGAGGAATACCTTTCTAAGATACAAAGAAAAAAGGATACATTTAATTATATAAGAAATAAAATTTGCCTCATGGCAAAATGCACTACAAAGGTCAGAAAACAAGCAAAAGAAATTGGGAAATATATTAAGAAATGGGTATGCTTTCTTTACAACTTTTGAGAGAAGCACATGTTTCTTTTTCCTTTAACCTGTTATGGGGGTATTAATCTATAATGTAAGTGCATGGTTCCTTTCCTTTAACCTGTAATGTGAGATTTAATCCATATTGTAAGTGCATGGTTCCTTTCCTTTCATCTGTAACGTGAGTGTCAACATGGGGCAGTGTTTCCAAGCACAGACTTTGGATGTTCCTGTACTGGTCCCATCACTGACCATCCACAAAACTTACAAATGTTGCTTCACTTTCCTGGGGGTTAGAGTCTTAGCTAAGAAATGGAAGCAAAATAGAATTTTCCCACAGGGATGATAGAAGGTTTAAAGGAGTAAATATGTAAGTGACTTAGCACAGTGCCTAGTACAAGAGAGATCAATATAAGTACTTATCAATTTTTTAAAGAGACAGATGAAAGAAATAAAATGTGGTGTTTTCAATCTATTGATATATATTCTTGACATTAAACTACCTTTTCATTCATTGGATGACCTAACTTGCTCATGCTTTTTCTTACTCTAGTGAACTTGGGTAGCTAATATCATACTTTAAAATTTTTGCTTTTATATTTACAAGTAAATTTGACCTGTAAATTTCTTTTTCCTTACAGTCCTAATCTATTTTCAGTATTAGGATTATATAGACTTCATAAGATGAATAAAGAAGCATTCTTCCTTCGCTATCTCTAGAAGTTTTTCTTTGTTAATATTGATGTTATCTGCTTAATAGAAGTTCGATAGAATTCACCTCCCAAATGATCTGGCTGGGTCTGGTATTTTCTTGGTGAAAGATTGTAAACTATTGACTTCACTCCTTTGCTGGTGAAAGAACTCCAGCTATAGATTTCCTCTTGTGTCAGTTTTGGTAAACTTTAGGAGCTAGGAAATTGTCCACTTTACAGAAATGTTCAAATTTACTGGCATTTTATATATTCTCTGTTTGTACTCTCTGCTATAACATTGTCCTGATTCTTTCTGTATATTATTTACTTATGTTTTTGTTTTGCTTAATCAAAGTGTGTTTTTTAAATCTTTTCAAAGAATATTCTTTTGACTTACTAAATCACTTCAATTTATACTTTTTTCTGTTTTATTAAGTTCTGCTCATATCTTTATTTTCTATTTTTTCTATGTTCTCAGGGTTTATTGTTTTACTCTTCGGATGTCAATTAAAACACTTGGTTATTAATTTTAAGAAATCTTTTTAGTTATAAATAGTTGAACTTTTTGAAGATTCCAGCTTAGTTGTAAGTATCTAAGGGTCAGCTCATCCACATTGTTGCTAGCCTAAGGCTAAGTTCACCCTACCGCAATGTATATATTGACATTTTTTCCCCTCGACTTTCTGTGTTTTGCTACTTCTCACTTTTCTTTGGAGAGAAGCCCTTTGAAATACCCTTAACTTATTTTACAGCCAATAAGTCTTTAAAATAATGTGTATTTTTAAAAGATAAATCTACTTATATAATTAGGCAGGGCTTCCCTGGTGGCGCAGTGGTTGAGAGTCCGCCTGCCGATGCAGGGGACACGGGTTCGTGCTCCGGTCCGGGAAGATCCCACATGCCGCGGAGCGGCTGGGCCCGTGAGCCATGGCTGCTGAGCCTGCGTGTCCGGAGCCTGTGCTCCGCAACGGGAGAGGCCACAACAGTGAGAGGCCCACACACCACAAAAAAAAAAAAAAAAAAAGGGCAGAAAATCTGACCTGCCATATTTTTAAAAACAGCATAAATTCACTCTTCTCCATGATTAATCTGCTGTATTACACAACCTTCGAGTTTTTAGCTTTATCAATGACATGTACTTGAAAAATGTTTTAGAGATCCTACCCAGTCTTTTAAAACATCCTTGTTCCTTGTTTCAGTTCTAGTTTTATGTATATTTTCTGCCTTGCACCTGATTATTCCAACATCTGATGGATGGCCTTGGGAAATCTAATTCTGCTATTGATTGGTTTTTGCTGATTCTCTCCACTTCTAGCTGATTTCTTCATTATTGTGTAAATTTAGATCATGAGCTCATGTTTACCTAAACTTTATCTGTGGGAATGCTATAGGCCTGTGTTGAAGGTCTACCACTCCAGAAAGGGTTTAGTTTTGTGTTTGGAATACCACCGATTTGGGAGCATTTTAAGTTAATTTCTTAGCTTCTGTTTGCAAGACCGCACAAAAATTTGCAACCCAAACACTGGGAACACGGATTTGGGGTTCAGAATTCTCAAGATTTCCTACCTGTTTCCTACCCAGAGCAGAGGCCAAGAGAATTTGGTCTTAGTCTCCCTTTGCCAGCAGATATGTTTTCTCCTGGCACACCCTTTCATTGAAGGTGAAGCTAGGGATAGATAGGTTTAGTTCTAACTTCCCATCTAGTAGGGATGGAGTTTTACCTCCTGCCTCTCACGTGGTTATGGCCATTTAAAAACAAGTCTCTATGTCAGGTGTGTCATTAAACCATGGCCTGTATTACAAATCCAGACAGATGCCTATTTTTATGGCCTATGAGCTATGAATAATTTTCACATTTTAACTGGTAACGTTTTAAATGGTTACATAAGTACCTAAATAATATCCTCAATTTTGCTCTTTGGTCTACAAAGCCTAAAATATTTGCCACTTGGCTCCATAAAAACAGGATTTCCAGCTTCTGTTCTAAGCTATCAAGATCTTCAATCCACTCCTAATATAGCTATAACTCTCACACATGTACCACCCTTCTTTCATGGGTCCTGGAAATTTCTACTGCATACTTCAAAAATCAACCACACACTTAAAAATAAGTTGTGTACATTTAACCTAGCATACCTAACCCTTTTCCTTTAGGAGAGTTTTTCAAGTAATCTTGCCCACCGTATTCTTTACAGCTTCATTAATAATGGCAAAAAAATTAAAACAACTTAACATTCAACAAATGGGAATTGTTCATAACAATTATAGAAGCACATACAGTAGAAAACTATACACTGTTATTGAAACAGTGAGACATAACTAGTTTTATTCTTAGAGAACTATGTTTATTTGGGTCCCTTTTGTTTAAATAAGTATATTTCTGTGTATGTATGTATATAGTCATGTATTTATATACACATACATTATTTGTATGATATAGTTATATAAACGTATGAAATACCTACCTATACACATACCTTTGATTTATATTTGTATACATACACAGGAATATAATTACATATATTATATAGTTATATACATTGAACTGAAAAATGGTAGTATACATATATATCATGTATAAATGTGTGTCATCTATGTGCATGTGTAGAAAAGCAGGTTGAGAGATATGGAAGCATGAGTTAGACAGGGTTCACGATTATAAAAGTACTTATGTGTAGATAGTGAGGTTAAGGCCCATTTGATTGAAAATATTGCATATTTTTAATCAATTGTTATGATGAACAGATTCCTATGCAAATAAAATTATAAATAGCTATACATACTTGTATGTGTAATGTTTAATTAAAATATATATAGTATTATAGATGTATTATATTTATATTACATAATATAATTGTCTTATACTCATACATTATGTATTGTGTTATATAGAATATATTAACTATAGTGTATTATATCAGATAATAATAATTATATATTTATAATATATATAAATATATATTTATAATTTATATATTATGATATAGTTGTTTTATAATCAATATTACAGGATATATCATATTAATATTATGAACATACTAACCATATAAATATACTTCATTACCCATATATTTTGTATATAATATATGCTAGGCAAAAATATATATTAATATAATACATAATTGTTATACATTAATATAAATATTAGTATATTAAATTTATATATCCATATAATATTTAATATTGGTATATTTATATTATATTTAATATATACATAGCTAATGCTCTTTAAAGCCATCTGCTACAAGTAGAATAAGACCAGGAGTATGGCCAAAGCTAATTCTAAAAATATTAGATTACTTATATTCATTTATATGTCATTTTCCTGGAATCTGCATCTGGCTATTAGAGAGGACACACAGCAAAATCAACAAAAAGTGCCCAGGAGGACATAGGATCCTTTATTTATCGGAACCTCAAAGGAAACACAGTGCTATCCAGTCCCCCATCAAAGAGCCAAGAGCAAACCTTGAAGCACCCAGTAAAAGCCCATTCAAACAAAAAAGCTTTCTCACTTAAACTGGAAAAAGTTAAGTTCCCAAGAGACCCCCTACATCAACCACCGAAGCTCATTTGGTAGTAAAAACAATAACGTTCACCGAACAACAAGAAACCCCAAACATTAGTTGTTTTAGCACAAACACAAAAAAGCAGCTAATTAGTGTCTCCTGTTTGAAAGAAGGGGGTGGGAAGTGGGCAGAAGACCTGATAGGAAAGATAAAAAGAAAAGGAAAAGGAAAATAAGTTTCCAGTTTGACACTCAAGCTGTCTTCTGCATCCATTTCGTCAAGACCACCAAGTCAATGTGGAGGCTTTTTCCTCCTTCCCTTTCTTTTCATGAGACTGATCACAACCAGCACTGCAGATTCCATCGAATTAAGGAATGCTGTTGCCTACATGTGTGAATGAGCTGTGAGTAAAGTACTGAAGTAGAGGACACCTAAAGTGAAACGTCTTCATGAATGTCCACGTGGCTGAGCAGGAAGTTAACCTTTCATAGATGTGCTAAAGAAGAAGAGTTGGCTTTTATTTTATTTACTTTTCCCTGGACTGTGTTGAATGAGTATCATCTACAAGTTTAGGCTACTTTTTGCTGAGGATTAATGCACTGGGAGAGCTGAGAGAAAACTGAACAGTAGAGCTGTCTTTTTCTTGACCAGTTCACCTTACTTTCCCAAACTAAGTCTTTCCCTAATTCTTTCTCCTTTTTATTGTAGTAAAATGAACAGAACACAAAATTCACCATTTTGATCATTTTACAATTCACTGTACCATTCAGTGGAATTTAGTAGTCACAATGTTGTGCAACTATCACCACTGTCCAGCTGCAAAACATTTTCATCACCCCAAGAGGAAACCTACACCCATTTTAAGGACTCATTCCCTATTTCCCTCTGTTCCAAACCCCTGGCAACCACTAATGTATAATATTTGCCGTGTGTATGGATCTGCCACTGCTGGACATTTCGCATAAATGGAACCATACCATATGTAGCCTTTCGTGCCTGATGATAAGTTGTGCAATGGTGGGAAAAACTAAAATGCGATGTACTGTATGATGTATGTTTTACTGAAGTGGCTTGGTCAGATTATAATGATTTATGATAAAATCACGTAAAGCAAGCATCACAATTCTCCAGGAATGTTCTGAAGAATGCTAATGTTAATTATGAATATGTGAATCCCAAATCTTTCATTTGTATTGACCTTATCTCATTAATTCTTCTCCCAACACTGCTATAACTAGAGTTGAGTTCTAAAATATACCTTCCTCTTTTCCCATAGAAATTGTCCCACAATTTCAAAAAGTTCTCAAAGGTGAAAAAGTGCACACGACACTTATCACGTTTGCAAATGCCAATGGAAATGCTAAGCTAACGCTGTCCAAAATGCAATATTCTTCTGTGAGAGCACCCAACTTTAAACAAATACACATATTCTAAATACAGCTTAGATCTGTGACATGTTTTGGTAACTGAAGTATGAGCAGACATGATGGCCTTAAATGAGCAGAAGAGGCCTTAAATGGGCTTGTGCGGTTGGGCTCACCTCTTATGTTTCAGTGAACTTTTTGAGAAGACAGGGCCTGGGGGCTGAGGCCTCACAGTTGGGCTCCAGAGGAAGATGTGTGTGAGAGACCTCAAACTGACCCAGGACACGGAGCAAAACTAGCCATCTAGAGGTCTAAAAGAGAGCCACTGCAGCTAGCCCATAGGTCCAAGAAAAATAAATTCTTGTTTATGTAACTGAGTTTGGGGTGATTTGTTCCAAAGCATTATCACAGCAAGAGCTGACTAACACAACATCTTCCAAATCATTGCTATGTAAATGGATGCCACCATGCCTACATTTAAGGCAACTGTGTCCTCAAATTGTGAGAAATCTTGAACTCTTGGTGCCTCTCCAACACAATGTACATGGCTAAATTTCCACAAATAAGTTCACTAATATGCCACAAAGATCTCCCTAAACTTTTATTAAATGTAATGCAAAGTTCTTTCTTTTCATTTTCTGCTTCTACATAGTTAAAATGCTGTTTATCAATGGAAAACGGTTCTTGCCGTTTGGCTTCTGTCGTTAGAGTCTTTTGAAGTCTTTGGCTTTTCAGCTCCTAGGCTGTAACATTTGAATCAGCAAATGCCCCAAGGAGAAAAGCTGCACCAAATGTGAAGCTTGCGTCGGTGTTTCCCTTCTCTCCAGAACTTGGCCCACATGTCTTGGTGTCTCTCTAACATTCAGACGCCAGCGAACAGAAGTTCTCCTACTCTATCCAGCTTTTCTAAAATTTCTTTAGACTTCGCCTGATCTTATGTTGTTATTCAACTATCATCTCAATTACCCCTAGGAAGAAAATTTACAATTTTTAGAGAAAACGGAATCCTGGTACACTGTTGGTAGGAATGTAAACTGGTGCAGCCTCTGTGGACAAAAGTATGGAGAGTTCTCAAAAACTAAAAATAGAACTACCATATGACCTAACAACTCCACTCCTGGGTATAAATCCAAAAAGAACAAAAACACGTGTTTTCAAAAACATGTATTTGAAAAGATACATGCACCCCAATGTTCGGAGCATCAGTGTTTACAATTACCAAGATATGGAAGCAACCTAAGTGTCATCAAGTGATGAATGGATAAAGAAGATGCGGTACATATAACCAATGGCATACTACTCAGCCTTAAAAAAGAAAGAAATGTTGCCATTTGCAGCAACATAGATGGACTTGGAGGACATTGTGGTAAGTGAAATAAGTCAAACAAAAACAAACACCGTAGGATATCACCT
This sequence comes from Mesoplodon mirus, assembly GCF_964341445.2. Taxonomy (NCBI): domain Eukaryota; kingdom Metazoa; phylum Chordata; class Mammalia; order Artiodactyla; family Ziphiidae; genus Mesoplodon; species Mesoplodon mirus. The sequence goes on along the minus strand of NC_138983.1, from coordinate 91,761,069 downwards.
ATATATGGAATCTAAAAAATACAGCAATCTACCGAATATAACAAAAAGAAGGGGAGTCACAGATATAGAGAACAAACTAATGGTTGCCAGTGCGGAGGGGGAGGAGGGGGCAATACGGGGTGGAGAAGTGAGAGATGTAAACTACTGGGTGTACGATAGGCTCAAACATGTATTGTACAACACAGGGAATAGAGCCAATATTTTGTAATAACTGTAAATGTAAAGTAACCTTTAAAAAGTATATAAAAAATTTTTAAAACAGAAATCATACTGAAAATTGGAAACAATTTAAATGTCCATCAACAGGAAAATGCACATATAAATTATTGTATTTCCCTACATGGGAATCCTACATAGTGAGGAAAGTACATGAACTAGCCAGATCTTTACGTGTCAGCATGGATGAACCTAGCAAAGATAACACTAAAAAAAGCAAGTAAGAAGAGAAAACATAGCAGAATACTCTATGAGGTTTAAGAACACTTAAAAATGTAGCCTAAGTAGAAAGACATCCATGCAGTGATGGAGACCAAGTTCAGAAGAGTGGTCACCCAGGGTCAGCTGGGGAGTGGCTGTGTTTGGGAAAGTGGTCACAGCAGGCTCTTCAACAGGAATGGTCATGTTTCAGTTCACACGCTGGCTGGAGGACGGAGGAGTGTCTGCGATGCTATAATGTGAGCACGCTGCATGTGAAAGCCATTGCTGACCACATCTAGGGGATCTGATACGCGGGAGCTGGTAGTGGGTGGAGGCATCCAGAAGGTGGTGGTAGAAGAGGAACGTTGTATGCATAACGCCTAAGGCCTGACCAGAGGACGACCACTGTTCTAGAAACTGGACACAAATCCAACTTCTACGGCCAATGTTAAAAGACAAACTGAGGCATGTTTAAAAGAAGACTTTACGTGAGCAAAACTAGATTCAGTTCAGGCACCGCCAAAGCGGAAGTGGTGAGGAGCGCTCCAGCCACAGGAGCTGCAGAGATTTTTAGTTTCAAAGGGCAGAAGCAAAGCAAGGAAGTGACTGACTTGCTATCGCTTTAAAGCCTAGTTGGTGGTTTGTGACTGGTTGTCCTCAGCGGTGTGCGTCACCCTGAGGCGTTGACAGGCTTAGATTTCGGTTGCTTTACGTAGGCGGCCGCATCACTAGAGCCACCGCAGGCTAACGGCCTCCTTGCAGGGTTCATTTACTAACACCAGTTGTCTGAGTCCTTACTCTTACTCGGTCACTTCACTTCCTACGCCTCACTTTCTCTTCTGTAAAGTGGATATTCAGTAGTAAATTCTCTGTGGAGTTGTCAGTACAAAACAAAGTGATTATTAGTAACCACGATCATGTCCTGAATGCATGGAACACGTCACCATTTGCCAACTACCGTGTCAAGTTAGCAGAAACGACAGAAATTAAGAGCTCTCCGCATAAATTCACACACCCGTGCACCAGGTAAGGGACCACAGGCAGACGTTCACTCAGCCTTTCGTGTGTCCCTCACGGAATACACGCTCTCTCCTGGGCGGGGGGAGCACAGACACTTACGGGAGTTTACTTTTCAAATGCGTTGATACAACCAGGTCTCACTTTTGTTTGGATGAGTCAGCAAACGCTTTTTGGAAACCCCAAAGTCTCCACACCTCCAACGTTTCGCGCTGCCTTAGTCTCAGAGCTCAAGCCCCTACTCTTCAGGCCGCGTCACCATGGGAGACAGGCTGCATGCGGACGCGACGCACGGCGAGCGTGCTGACGTCCTCGAGCCCCGCCCCCACGGTCCCGCCCGCTGACTTAAACGGCAGCCCCGCGGCGTGGAGGGCGTAGATGCGTGCGCCAGCACCAGGCCCTGCGGGGTGTCCGGAGCGCGGCATGGGGGGGGGGTTGGCGTAGCTGGGGCCCGTGGCCCTATGTCTTCTGGCTGCGACGCCGGTCCTGCGGACGCTGCGGGGCCGCAGCCGCCGGGCGGTGGGCGCCCGAGGGGCCAGGAGGCGAGCCGGGGCCCCCAGGCGGGTGTGGGCCTCGTGTCCGCAGCCAGCGTCCCTGAGGCCGCGCTCGGGCCATGATCCCTTGGTGAAGCTGCGCCGGGACAGCGTGGCCGATATCTTTCCGCGCTCTGAGGACCTGTGCGCGCTGCAGGACTCGGTGCCTCTGCCCTCCGTGCGCGCTTCCCTACAGGAGGGCCTGCTGGACTTAAGGCCGACCGCCTCCGCGGGGTGCACTGGGCGCCGCTCCTGAGCACCCGCTGCCCCTGATCTGTATCCAGAGCTTCTTCCAGCCACGGCTTGTTGAGACAGGTTTGTACTTCCCGCTTCCAGGGCCCCTCGTGTGGGCGCTGAGAAGCGGGGTTTTAAATGGTGCAAGGTGGAGGGTGGGCACTAGATCTAGCGCCCAGTGACCGGGTGTGCGTGCACTAGACGGGGCGTGCGGCCTAGGACTCCTGCCGGCTCGGTGACCCCGGCCGAGTGCCTTAAGGCTTCAAGGTCTCAGTGTTGTCATCTGTAGCGTGGGCTTAACAGGACCCAGTCTCTGTGGCGGTTACAAGGATGCACTGTGTTAATGCTTCTAGACTGTACAAAGTAGAACACTTAGCACAGTTTGGAGCATCGTTAATTGTTGCACAGATGTTACCTGGTCTGTTGAATGACTTTGCCTGGTACACACCAAAGCGATTAGGAAATGGATATATCCCAGCTTCATTTCCTTTCCATTAAAAGAGGGCTCAGGAAAGAAAAAATCTGTTTTTCAGTAGTCGTATCATATAGTGGAAAGAGCACTGGTGTGAAGGCAGCCTAGGGTTTGAATTCCAGGGCTTATGCTGTCTGTGGCCTGGGCAGGTTTCTTTTGCACTACAATCCCCACACTTGTAAAATGACATTAATAACCACTCTTTCTGTGGGTTCTTAGAATTAATTAAGCAGGTTATGTGTGTAAAGTAGCCTGGCACTTGAATGAGTTGTCAGAACCAAGGGCTGCTGGAGACGATGCTTCTGCCCTAGGTAATCTTCCCTTCTACTGGGCAGCAAGTAAACACAAGCACAGTAGTCAGTGCTCTGGAAGAAGTGAGTTCTGGTGCTATAGAGCACAGAATCTTGGAAGGGAAAGTTCAGGGTAGGATTTTTGGAGGAGGTGCCATCCTTTCTAAGGATATGTAGAAGCTCCTGGGGTGGCAGGAGAGAGCAGTGTGTGTTGAAGTTTGAGAAATATAAGAAAATATGGCAAAACTACTGTACAGGACTGGAACTCAGGGTTTGGGAAAGAAATGAGAGTTGATACTGGAAACTTAGTGGGGCCCAAGAGAAGGGGGCCTTGTTTGTCCTGTCAGAAGTTTGGATGTTTATCCTGAAGGCTGTGGGAAACACCAAAGAACAGTGAGATGAACTTGTGGTTTAGAGGCTCACTCGGACCTCCATGTGGGAGGCAGTTGATTTGGTGCAGGGTGAATTGTAATCTGAGGGTCCCACTGAAGTTATGAAAGGTGGGACTGGGTTTTGCAGATCTGAGAGAGAATGGGTAGGGCCTGGTGACCAGTTAGAAAAGGGAGGGCAGCAAGCGTGGGTGACAGTTTACAGCTGCATCTTTTTGAGAGATACAGAGCCCAGTAGGAAGGGATTGGGGGTGGCGAGAGGATCTTACTTCATCTTCAGTGCTTTAGAGGGGCCTGGTAGACGGGTCTGGACCCAAGGTACAGATCTGGGCTTTTTGGGAGGACAGGTGTTTGAAGGCATGGTAGAGACTTAGGTTATCCACAAGAAGATCCAAAGAATCATAGGTCAGAGAGATTTTTAAGTGGGTGTATTTGAGGATGTTTATAAGCTGTGAGAAAGCAGCCAGCAGAGGAAGGGTGTAAAGATCTAGGACAGGAAATGATTGTTCATTTGATTTTGAAAAGCTGAATACTTATCGTGTGCCTGGCCCTTTTCTAGGATCTGGGGTTCACACCATCTGTTATCTCTTCTGCAAGGATAGTTCAACTCCTCCCCTGGTGAAGAGAAGTCAGATTATTCTTTGCGTCCCATTCAGGTATAAGAACTGTTCTGTACCTCTGAAGGGACTTGACTTAACCAGAGTAATAAGTTAGAAATCAAAAGAAATTAGAGCTGGAAGGGACCTTAAAGGCCACTGTACTGAATTTTGCCTGATATTTGACATTGAATGTAAGAAAAATTTATTGTAGAGCCCATTCTCTTTAGAGTTCCTTCACTGAACTTTCTTTATGTCTTGCATCCAGTGGGTCTAGCTTGTAAATTTTGGCCTCCTCCTAAATTTGCTTCTTCATCCATATTACATTTTGCCCAGGCTATGGCAGAAACTCCTGGGTGGTTTCACGGCCCCTGGGTTCAGTTCCTCTAAGTTCATCTGCCTCCTCGGGTTAAGTGATCTTCTAACAGAAAAAGATGTGCTTAAAATAATGCTGCTAATGGCTTTCCCACACAGAGTTAGTGCATACTAGCCGCCCAGCATGTGCTCTGCACGGAGGCGTGTAGTATGAACTGTGCTCGGCCAAGCCTTATAGGGCTCTTTGCCCTGAGGAAGGGGAGCTTTTTGTGATCACTCCCTTTATCTAGTCGGTCCTTCAGCAGCGGGGAGCCTTTTTCTAATCAGCAGAGAGCCTTTTTCTTACTCAGCTAGTGGTAGCCCCAGGCCTCATCACCTGTGGGATACAAGCCATGCTCTCTCCCAGGCTTGCTTGGACCAACATCTCTATTTTCATTTCTGTCTCTTCTCACACTTGGACCCCTGGCCTTTAGTCATCCCCACCTGCAGCATTTACAGTGCCCAGCAGGAGTCAGGCTTGAGTGTCTTTTCACACATGTTCCCTCTGCAGCTAATGCACCTCCTACTCCACCTCTGCATAGCCTCATCTTTCCAGACTGTACTTCAGGGTTATCATGAAGCCGTCACTTAGATATAACTTTTTGCCTCCATAGGAAGCTCTGTGCATAAAGGTTACGTTTATTTATCTCATGTGATTGAAATTTTGAGTTTATATATCTTCCTCCTTAATGAAGGCTTTAAGAGCAGGAGTCGTTTCTAATCCTTAGCCCAGAGCAGATGCTTTTGTTTTTATTTAGATACTTTTTAATGATGATAAAATGTATGGTTTAAATCACTCATTTTACAATAATTTTGCTTTAGGTTGTGACAGAAAAAGAGTTTACAGAAGTCGTGTTCCTGCGATAAGAAATAAAAATGTGACCTTTCAGTTGTGTAAAGCTCATAAATGCTGTGTATGTGCGTCGGGTGCTCTAAGGAACATGGAGCCAAGTGGGCTAGTTGTGTGAGAGAGAGACTTCACTATGTTAACAAACGTGAGCCTTCATTGTGTCCTGCCAACATTTGATAGTTGCTTTTGGGGCTAACTAAACCAGTAAAAGTTTAAACTGTTCCTCCCCATTAAAGGGATTGAATAATTGGCTTCTTTGGTGCACCTGTGTCTTGTGAATTGTCCAGTTGGGGATGGAGGTTTAGAAAGTGGGTTTCAGTCTTGTTTAAGTGTCTTCCCATCAGACTGGTCTCGTGATTTCCTACACACCATGTCTGTCTACCTTTTCCTGTCTACCTTTTGTTGGTAGTGTTCATGCCTGGATTGTCTCCTGTACCTGCTCAAACCTTGGTCCATTCTCATTTGTACCACGGAAGTTTGTCATGCTGGATACTGTCAGAATTAATCTTACTTAAGTTTGTGTTAAGCCACAAACTACATGTTTTGTATATTTTCTGTTTTCTCTGTTTGTTTATATTTTTATGGTTTCTCTTCAAGAAGTATTATGGGAAGGGAAATAGCAAGATGAAGAGCAAAAAAGTCATCATTCTCTTTCAATTGTTAGAACATCTATCTGCAATCATAATTATGATGCACCGTGGTATGTGTTAAAATAAGAAATATATGTAACGTCCCGTAGGAGCAGCAAACTCAGTGGTGTTGGTGAGGGTGTGTCATGGAAGTAATCACAAAGCAGGTGACTCTTGATTAGGGTCCTGAAAGATTAGTGTGCCTTCCCTGTGTCCAGTAGTGGTCTGGAGGGGTCAGGAAGCCTGCCTTTCAATCTGAGGGAACAGAGAGTTTGAGGTCCTCTCTCTTCTATTGCTCTAGTATACTGCATAGCAGCTAATAAAATACTGGGTTTATAGTTGACATTTAAATCGCTGATTGATCATCAAGATTGGCATGTATCATTGGAAATGAAAATCGGAGGAGTCTTATGCTTTTTAGGTTTTTCTTTTTTTTTCCTTTGTCTCAAAAGTATGTAGTACTTTACTGAGTGGTTGGGAATAAAGTTTGCAGTATTCAGTGTATTCAGTTTTCGTACCTAAATAGAATTAAACTGTTGCTGTAAACTGGAATAACACTTTGTTACTGATGAGTTTTAGGATGCATCAGTTCATCAATTACCTGTTTGGGAAGATTGTAGTTAATGATTTTAAGAATGTGGCTATAAACCTCCAATTGACTCAAGAAAAGCAAATAAGTCAAGATTGACAAATGTATAGGCTCTTCATCTTATTGTGTGTGTGTGTGTGTGTGTGTTTTCCTTTTAGTTACTTGTCAAGGTATAAAGAACTCTATCACTGTTAAGACAGTAAACTTCACAGGGTATAATCTGACATGGCAGGGAACAGATCACATGGTCAAGATCTTAAAGGTGATTTGATGTTTAAACTTTCATGAAAACATATGTGATTGAAGCACATTAACATATTGATACAGATGGCAGTTAATTTTTGTCTTTTCATACATGTGAGTGCAGCTTTTGTTTTGTAGAAAGAATATGACCAAATGGTGATGTGAATTGCTGTTGCCTAAACTATAGTGTTGAATCCCCAGTGTTTGCACTTGAGTTTAACAACTCTGTGGTTTCCTATCTTCTTCCTGAGACACTTAATCTCAGGCCCATCCTCGTTACACAGCGTGGTAAATTAGAGAACAATTAATATCACCATTTAAAGAAGTGAGACTGAAATCTCAACCATCCTGAACATAGGAACTGAAGGGGGCTCTCAGCCGTTCAGAGAGTTATTACCAAGCCAGTCGGCTTAATGCTGTTCAGTTTTCTCCATAGCAGAGCCTTCCAGGTCCTTCTTTTGAGCTTATTTATTTTTATACACAATTCTGTATGGATACTGTACATAATACTAAATAGTTGTATTAACTGGGTTTAACTGGTGATGTATTTACATGAAGATCTAACTTCGTCTTGTTGATATCTTTTTAGGGGCTTTCCATTCATCAAAGCTTGTGATGTATGTAATCAGTTGCTGGTGTGTAGCTATCACATTTATGATATATAGGGCTTGAATTGGGAAAGGTGAATGATCATTCTTCTTGCTTTTTAAACTGACAGAGCCTTACATGAAGCATTTCCCTCTCTGAAATAAATCCATGTAAAACATGTTTGATAGCTCTCCCAATGCAACTGTGTAGTTGTGTGGATTTGGCGCATAAATGGCAGCCTTGTGGTTATGTCTGTAAACAAGGAAGCCTGTTTTCCAGTCCGCAAATCAGCTGTTACCCAGTGAAACGAACTTGACTGCCATTTCTGACCCCTCACATGGAGCTGTCATACTCAAGAATATTCGCATGTTTTCAAGAAACGTTGTTTGAGGGCTATATGTACAAATTCCTGATCTGAAAGCCAATATAAAGCAACATCTCCCAAACCTCTGCTCTCTCACCAAGGCCACACACGTTCCCTCGCTTATGGCCTCGTGGCAAGCGAATACTGTCAGTATCAGATTCTCCTTCCCAGTGGTCTTGGGAGACTGCATAGTTGCTCTGTGAAAGGCACCACTGCTGAGGTTGAGAGAAGAGCATCTTGGGTGTCAGTCCTGGCCTTGCGTTCCCGGAGAGAGGGGTGTGCACCTCGTTCTCCTGTTAGGGTTTTCCTAGGCTGCAGGGTTTGCTGCTTGTTGTCAACATGATGTCCTAGTGACTTGTCCTCTGCGTGGTTATATAATCCCAGCACAGTTCTTTATGATGTGTAGACTTTTATGGGGTTGTGGCCAGGTCAGTTTTAAATGTTTGGAAATGTCCTATTGAACAACACTGCAGTGGCAGTGAAGCTTGCTGGGAGAATCGTTGCCCTGGTTTTGGCTTAAGGGTGGTGAGAAGATGAAGTTTTTGATGGGTCAGTTTTAGTTGTGTGTGTGTATGTGATTTATCTTTTAAAATTCTAATGTCTATTATTCACAGCTTAGATATGTTGACTTCCTGATTATTCATCAGTCCCTTTACTGATGTATTTTCCTCTGAAAAACTACATTTTCTTCCAGACTGTTTTTGTCTGATGGTGAAGAATAAATTTTTCATTTGCAGTATAAAGTTGATCTGAGAAGAAATGTTTACCTTGGATCTTCACTTGGCTTCTGTGAAAGAAACTTAATAAAATAATATGGGCAATTCCCATTACTAATCCTAACCACGTACAACAGAGGTCTGTACAGTAACATAGCAAAAATAAGTTCCTGTAATTTTACTTAGTCATTGCCTGTTTTACACTAAAGAGCAGTGAGAGACATTTATAAATAATGATACCTCAGATCACTTTTGTTAAATGCCCTTTAATATTTGCATATTTGGATCTGGCTTGTGTTATCTATTTTACAATCTTGTCTTCTTTCTTTGCACTTTAGTGTAACAACTCTGTGATTTCGTATCTTCTACCTCAGACACTCAGGTCCATCAGAATTTCCTGTGACTGTGGCAGTAGAGAGTCCTTCCTCCTCAGAAATCGAAGAGGTCGACGATTCCTCAGAACGTGTTCAGGAGGAGCCAGAGAAAATCCGTTTGAAACAAGAAGCATTGCAGGTACAAAGTTATCACTTTAAAGCTATAGAGAAGATTATTTTTCAAACGGAAGGCTGATCGCAACACAGCACAGCTTGTGTGAGGGTTCTGTTTTCTCCTCCCACCTGCATTGTATCCCCTTGAATGGTTCCTTAAGCTTAGACCAAGGTGAATGGTGGACATTTGAACTCTAAGAAACTAAAATCAAAACATGTCGTTAGTAATATATTTTCCTTTCCTTAGAACCTTAGTATATTAGATTTAGGGAGAAGCTTAGTGATCATAAGATAAGGAAATTGAGTTCTGAATGAATACAGTCAGCTGATTCAGTGCTCTTGTTTTACAGATGAGAAAATTGACAGTTCTAGTTGAACTCTCTTTTTGTAAGAGGAAAATATGGCCTCATTTTAAATAAAAGTAAAGTTGAAAAAAGTTTTGATGTTGATATTCTCCTTTCCTAAAATCAAAAATATCAAGAAGCTACATTCTATTACCAAATAAACCTGACCTCTAATGTCATTCCATACTTTTTTTTGTATGGACAGAAAAGAAAAATTGATTTTCATAAGAAATTTTTGCACCTCAAAAATAATATATTTATTTTATTTCAACTTCAATGCAGAGCTGAACACTTCTAGTAAATAAAGCAACACCATTTGGGGGGACCTTGTCTTTGTGCTACAAAGTCCATGTTTAATTTTAAAAAATTATTTAAATTTAATTATTTAAATTTAAAAATTATTTAATGTGATTTTCTTTTCATATGAAACATGAAACTTGACAGGTTTCAGAACTAATTATCCCATTATTGTAGGACTATGGGAATTACTCTTTGATTTTCAAAAGAGAAAGTTAGATTTTTATTTTTTTATTTTATTTTATTTTTTTTTGCAGTACGCGGGCCTCTCATTGTTGTGGCCTCTCCCGTTGCGGAGCACAGGCTCCGGACGCGCAGGCTCAGCAGCCATGGCTCATGGGCCCAGCCGCTCGACCGCATGTGGGATCCTCCTGGACCGGGGCACGAACCCGTGTCCCCTGCATCGGCAGGCAGACTCTCAACCACTGTGCCACCAGGGAAGGCCGATTTTTATTTTTTTAATGAAAATTAATGATAATATAGAGAAATTTTAAGAAAAGAACTTAGAAAATTATGATTTAGAGCAGGAGAAATCTTTAGTTCATGTAGAGTTACCCCCTTTTGTTTTATAAATGAGCACCTACAATTTGTAGCACGTAAGTGGTTTATTAGTAAATGGCAGAGTACGACAAGACCCTAGAGCATGTAACCCGCATTCCTTGTCATTTTAGATGTGGTGTATTCATTTCCTTCACGAGTAGACCAGGAGATTGTATTTCTAAAAGCAGTGATAGACACTGGGGAAGACCAAGAAGTTTAAACACTGGGACCACAGAATAGCAGATTCAGAATGCATGAGAACCCTTTTAGCTCTTCTCCATTTTGACAAGACACAAAAATGATGGTATCAAAGTATTTAAGTATATAAGCCCACAACAATCAAGAGATTTCAACATAGTTTGGGAAGACGGAAGACAGGTGGAAGAGTGTGAAACTGAAGCAGTAGAACAGAGGAAAAGCATCACCTAGAACATGCACAGGGACCACGTGCAACTGAGGAGGATTCTGACCCCACCTGCAGAAGTATCTCTGTGCTTTGATGCGCATGTATGAGAGAGGGTGGAATTAGTTAAAAGTGTGACTGAAATAGGGGAGCTCATTGAAGGGTTGTGTTTGGAGGAGTGGACACCCAGCCCCGCCCTCACCCTCCTGAAATGAGATGATTTCATTTTGAAAACAGTGAAACTGGCGAGATCTAGGGCAGCTAGTGTGAGTTTTTACACCCAAGAAAATTGTGTTTGGGGGGGATCCTGTTACAGTTACTCCCCGCTTCTTCCTGCATAAGAAGCCAATCAATCGTTGACTTCAGGGAGCTTTCTGCACTCATTCTTTTTTTTTTTTTTTTTCTGTACGGGGGCTTCTCACTGCTGTGGCCTCTCCCGTCGCGGAGCACAGGCTCCGGATGCGCAGGCTCAGTGGCCATGGCGCACGGACCCAGCCGCTCCGCGGCATGTGGGATCCTCCCAGACCAGGGAACAAACCCGTGTCCCCTGCATCGGCAGGCGGACTCTCAACCACTGCGCCACCAGGGAAGCTCTCTGCACTCATTCTTAAATAGAAAATAACTGTCATTTGCCTGATAGCTGAGTAAAGCTTACAACATCAGAGAGGGGGAAAAAGAGTGAAAACATATCCTAGTAGGACCAGGGACAATTTAGGGAACAAAATAATTTAAGGAAAAACCTTAATTAATATCCTGAGAGAGGTTTAAAAACAGCTAGAAACTATAAAATAAGACTAGGGAGTTAATTAAAAAGAGAATGGTCAGAAATCAAGAGAGGTCTCCTGGAAATGAAAATATGGTTGCTGAAATAAATTCAGTAGGAATTTAAAAAATTTCTCAGTGTATAAAAAAGAAAGACACAATGGAAAATGTGATAGAAATATGTTAGAGAGGCTGCATCTGGGAGATCCCACATGTTACTATTAGAAACTCCAGACCCAGAAAAAAACTGGAGGGAAGCTATCAAAGGGCAACAAAATTCCCCACAGCTGAAAGTAGACATCAGGCCTCAGACTGAAAATAGTTATACAAGACGAGCAAGAATAGCCTCATACCTAGGCACCCTTCCTTGTGAAACTTTAAAATACTGAAAAAATAAATTAAAATAGAATAAAATACTGAGAGGATACATCCATTCCAGAGAGAAAAATACTGGCTACCTAAAAAGAAAATTTAAAATCTGACTTTATCATACTTGTCATGAGCACCATGGATCCTGGAAGGCATTAGAAAGATACCTCCAGAGTTTTTCAGGCACATACTTTTCACCCTAGGGGTTTGTATCCAGCCAAACTATGAGTCATAAGTGGAGGCTGAAGAAGATATTTTGTACAGAAAGAAATTTGAAAAATTGACCTCCTGTGCTACACCTTAAGCTATTTATAGAAATAATCCAGCAAAATGAGGCAATAAACCAAGAAGGAAGGTAATAGGGGATTCAGTGCAGATTGCAGCTAGTCTAGAGTGGAGAGGCTTCTATTGATTGTGTGATTGAGAGCATAGAAACACCTTGAGGCATATTGTACTTACTAGGTATTAGGCACTGTTGGAAGGGAGGAGGGAGAGGAAGAGGAGAAGGAACTTGAACTCCAGAGGAGAAAAGGCTATACGGACATAGACTTGAAGCACACTAAACTATGGTTGATTTTTAACCTAGTATTGGTGAGGAAGGGAAGAATCCACTTCAACCTGACACTATAGATGTCCCCCTTTTCAGTGACACACAGGGGTAATGACCACCTATCTAATTGGTTGTCCAAACCGGAACTTGTCCAAACTCCTTACACTTCAATAGTGTAAGGAGGCACTCGAATGCTGTAACATCAGGACAACAGGTATAAACTGGAACAGCCCAAGGCGGCTTGGGGTATGTGGTCACCCTGCACAAGGGCAGTGACACTGGCACAGTACGGAACGAGGTGTAGTCTATACACAGAGACACAGTACATCTGCAGTGGGCAATATTAATTTCATTGTAATAATGGCAATAGTGTCTTGGTTTTCAGCTTTTATTGTCAATTTGCATGTAAACACAAATAACTAAAGTAAACTATACTTAGTATGTATTAGTATTAACTTGGTATGTACTGAAATGTATTGTATACTGGTATGTACTTAGTATATATTAGGCTGTAAGTGTTTTTGCATATATTAACTCATTTAATTCTCTGAATTGCCTTATGAGGTTGGTGCTAATATCATTCCCACTTTTTTTTTTTTTTTGTACGCGGCCCCCTCACTGTTGTGGCCTCTCCCGTTGCGGAGCACAGGCTCCAGACGCGCAGGCCCAGCGGCCATGGCTCACGGGCCCAACCGCTCCACGGCATATGGGATCTTCCCGGACCGGGGCATGAACCCGTGTCCCCTGCATCGGCAGGCGGACTCTCAACCACTGCGCCACCAGGGAAGCCCTCATTCCCACTTTTGAGAACAGGAAGCTAAGTCAGGGAAGGAACTTGCCCAGGCTGTACCTAATTTAAGGTTGGATCGAGCCTTTGAGTTCAGGCTCTCCGCCTGTTCTCTTAAACCTTACTCCGTACTGACTCTCAAATAACAGAAGACTTAACTGCACATAGAACAGAATATAAATTTCAACTTTGACAACGTAAAAGCTAGGTTTGGAAGGTAGACAGGAGGTAGAAAAAAGGGAAGATGGTATGAATGTCCTCATTTTACAAAGCGTGACGTTGAGAGAGTTTCTAGTTGATCAACAATGTAGGTTTTTAAGTATATGACTACAAGTCAAAGAGATCATGAGCAGTGGAATAACTCATGATGACATAACTTTACTGAGCAGTGTGGACATAGGAAAGAGTGTAAAGGAACTAAACCCTTACTTATTAGTAAGTTAGAAAATGAAGAGATAATGCCTCCAATTTAGTGAGAAAATAGTCATGTAAGAGTATTACTTGGAAATGGAGAAGAATTCAAAATAACAATAGTTGGACTTCCCTGGTGACGCAGTGGTTAAGAAACTGCCTGCCAAGGCAGGGGACATGGGTTCGAGTCCTGGTCCGGAAAGATCCCTCATGCCGCGGAGCAGCGAAGCCCATGCTCCACAACTACGGACCCGGCGCTCTACAGCCTGCGAACCACAACTACTGAGCGCACGTGCCACAAGTACTGAAGCCCGTGCGCCTAGATCCTGTGCTCCCTAACAAGAGAAGCAACCTCAATGAAGAGTAGCCCTCGCTCGCCGCAAGTAGAGAAAGCCTGCACGCAACAATGAAGACTCAACACAGCCACAAATAAATAAATAATAAAATAATAAAAATAATAAAAATAATAATAAAAAATAACAATAGTTGATGTAAACCTCATAAAAAAGGAAATCCAAACAGCCAGTAAACAGAGAAAAGCGTACGACTTCGTTAAGTAATAAGAGACAAGTGAGTCAAAACCAAGGAAACTACATGCCAATGAGATGGACAAATACATACAATCTGGTAGTATCAGGTATTGTAGACCTCGAGTACTATGGGAATCTTCTACCCTACTTATACTGGAGTATAAATCGACACAACTACTTTGGAAAGCATTTAGCCCTCTCCATCAACTGAAGGTATATAAATAGCCTGTGAGCCAGCAGCCCTCACCCCTGCCCTGTGTAAATGCACCAGAATAACGGGTACAGCAGGATTCCTGTCCATGATTTGCATTAGCACAAACTGAAAACAAACGAAATGTCCATTAAGAGTCAAAAATTAAAGATGATACAAATAGATGGAGAGATATACCATGTTCTTGGATTGGAAGAATCAACACTGTGAAAATGACTCTACTACCCAAAGCTATCTACAGATTCAGTGCAATCCCTATCAACCTACCAGTGGCATTTTTCACAGAACTAGAACAAAAAATTTCACAATTTGTATGGAAACACAAAAGACCCCGAATAGCCGAATCAATCTTGAGAACGAAAAATGGAGCTGGAGGAATCAGGCTCCCTGACTTTAGACTATACTACAAAGCTACAGTAATCAAGACAGTATTGTATTGGCACAAAAACAGAAAGATAGGTCAATGGAACAGAATAGAAAGCCCAGAGATAAACCAACACACATATGGTCACCTTTTCTTTGATAAAGGGGGCAGGAATGTACAGTGGAGAAAGGACAGTCTCTTCAATAAGTGGTGCTGGGAAAACTGGACAGGTACATGCATGTAAAAGTATGAGATTCGATCACTCCCTAACACCATACACAAAAATAAGCTCAAAATGGATTAAAGACCTAAATGTAAGGCCAGGAACTATCAAACTCTTAGAGGAAAACATAGGCAGAACACTCTATGACATAAATCACAGCAAGATCCTTTTGGACCCACCTCCTACAGAAATGGAAATCAAAACAAAAATGAACACATGGGACCTAATGAAACTTCAAAGCTTTTGCACAGCAAAGGAAACCATAAATAAGACCAAAAGACAACCCTCAGAATGGGAGAAAATATTTGCAAATGAAGCAACTGACAGAGGATTAATCTACAAAATTTACAAGCAGCTCATGGAGCTCAATACCAAAAAAACAAACAACCCAATCCAAAAATGGGCAGAAGACCTAAATAGACATTTCTCCACAGAAGATATACAGACTTCCAACAAACACATGAAAGAATGCTCCACATCTTTAATCATTAGAGAAATGCAAATCAAAACTACAATGAGATACCATCTGACACCAGTCAGAATGGCCATCATCAAAAAATCTAGAAACAATAAATGCTGGAGAGGGTGTGGAGAAAAGGGAACACTCTTGCACTGCTGGTGGGAATGTGAATTGGTACAGCCACTATGGAGAACGGTATGGAGGTTCCTTAAAAAACTACAAATAGAACTACCATATGACCCAGCAATCCCACTACTAGGCATATACCCTGAGAAAACCATAATTCAAAAAGAGACATGTACCAAAATGTTTATTTCAGCTCTATTCACAATGGCCCGGAGATGGAAACAACCTAAGTGTCCATCATCGGATGAATGGATAAAGAAGATGTGACACATATATACAATGGAATATTACTCAGCCATAAAGAGAAACGAAATTGAATTGTTTGTAGTGAGGCGGATGGACCTAGAGTCTGTCATGCAGAGTGAAGTAAGTCAGAAAGACAAATACCGTATGCTAACAGATATATATGGAATCTAAGAAAAAAAATGTCATGAAGAACCTAGGGGTAAGACAGGAATAAAGACACAGACCTACTAGAGAATGGACTTGAGGATATGGGGAGGGGGAAGGGTAAGCTGTGACAAGGTGAGAGAGTGGCATGGACATATATACATTACCAAACGTAAAATAGATAGCTAGTGGGAAGCAGCCGCATAGCACAGGGAGATCAGCTCGGTGCTTTGTGACCACCTAGAGGGGTGGGATAGGGAGTGTGGGAGGGAGGGAGACGCAAGAGGGAAGAGGTATTGGAACATATGTATATGTATAACTGATTCACTTTGTTATAAAGCAGAAACTAACACCAAATTGTAAAGCAATTATACTCCAATAAAGATGTAAAAATAAAAAGTGTAAGCTGTTTTTATTATTGGATGCAAGCTAGTGATGCTGTAAAAGCTTTCAGCAAGTATGTGTTTCTTTCTTATATAAAGAACTGCCATTAAGGCTGCCCTAATATTTTTTAGATTACATTTACCTATAGATCACTTACAGGTTCAAATCTACAGTGGAAATAACTTTTTTTTTTTTTACTAGTTTTGGAATGATGTTTTTAAACCAGTTCCTTAGAAGACTCCTATGTGACCCACACTAGTAAAATATACCTTCAGGTGCCTCCTCTGTCTGTAGGGAACAGCAGTGTAAAATATGTAAACAAATGAGTGTCCTTGTTTGCTAAAATTTAGTCTGTTGATCATGTTGTATTATTGCTCTTCCCCAAATTCTCTCTCTCCCTCAGGTAACATTCCTTATTATTAGGAAGAGGAAGTTCCTTAACATGTTATTTCGACAGCATAATTTACCCAGATGATGGTCATTATGATGATGCTTCATTTGTTTTTGATTTATTTTACTTTTTTTGATGATGCTTTAGATTCATTTAGAGTCCACCATTCAGAGAGGAAGAATAGCTGGCCTACATTATTTATCATACTTATTAAAAATTGCTGCATTCCCATTTGTGAGTTTGTTGAACGACTGGGTAGCATACCTCTTTATAAAGCTAAAATGGAGAGTAATAAATGAAAACACTCCCTAGCTATACTATTGATTTAATTGTTTATTAAAATAACCTCATATTGGACTTGTATTTTCCTCTTAGAAAATTGGCAAAGTGCTAATCTATTTAGTTTAACTGGACCAAGTACATGTCTTATTTAACTTTGATTCCCCAGCACAAACTCATTTATTAAGAATAACTGCTTGGGACTTCCCTGGTGGTGCTGTGGTTAAGAATCCACCTGCCAGTGCAGGGACACGGGTTTGAGCCCTGGTCTGGAAAGATCCCACATGCCGCGAAGCTGCTAAGCCTGGGCGCCACACTACTGAGCCTGCGCTCTAGAGCCCGTGAGTCACAATTGCTGAAGCTCACACACCTTAGAGCCCGTGCACCGCAACTACTGAGCCCACATGCTGCAACTAATGAAGCCCGTTCCCTCTAGGGCCCATGTGCTGCAACTACTGAAGCCCACATGCATAGAGCCCCTGCTCTGCAACGAGAAGCCACCACAATGAGAAGCCTGCACAGTGCAACGAAGAGTAGCCCCCGCTCGCCACCACTAGAGAAAGCCCATGCGCAACAATGAAGACCCAACGCAGCCAATAAATAAATAAAATAAAATAAAATAGAATAAACAGTCGAGAATATTGGACTTTATTTTTAAAAAAGTGAATGCCTGTTGAATCGAATTAATCAGCCAAACAGTAGACAAATGAAAGTTGTGGCTAATAAGATGGGCCAGACTGAAATAGTATTCTTGTTGAGAAGCTTGCTTTAATCACCTTCTTATTTTCCAGCCTTATATAATCATGTATTAATGTGATAGAATATTTCTCATATTGAGAAAATAATAGTTTTGTATTACGCTGAATCTGCCTGGGAATAAAATAGACACCTTATCAAATTCAGTGGAGGTGTCATGAGAATTGATACCTAAGGGTTGTTGTGGGAACACATTTAAATTTTAAAAATATACAAGATTTTTGATATTGTCTCATGCCCACTATATTGTTTGGGAATCATGCAGTTTCAATTTATAGAATTGCATCATGTATTTTAGGGCTGGAGAGAAACTTGATAAGTCCTGCATTGAACCTAAAGAGGAATGCATTGCCATAAGGTGCTCATTCAAAAATCAAATAATGATGTGAATAATGTTGATCATCTCTGCTGGAGGAAAAACATGCTACACATTAAAGACATTACTTGTTATATATTTATTTAACAATCTTGGACTTTATTACTACAGTGTTTTGTAGTATGTATGCCTTATTTCTTTTCTTATAGTTAAATGTCTGAATTCTGAGAAATTTCAGCATGCTTTGGTGAGAGGAACAGTCATCTTATTTTCAAAAAGATGCAGGCACAGACTGTTTTTGACCAAAAGGTGTATTACTGACCAAAATTCAGCCATCTAGTCTGGAAAATAAATGAAGAATTCTGCTGCTGGTGAGATGAATACATAGGTAGAGGGAGGTGAAGAATATAAACTACTTAGCAGCCTTAAAGTTTCTCTTGACTTTGATATAAGTGCTGGAGAAACATCAATGTTATCATTCCCAGAGACCATTCATTTAGAAATGGAAATTAGAACAGATGGAAAAATACAGTGTTGGGAGTTACCTATCAGGAAACAAAATGGATGTGTGTGATATCTACCCACTGTCATGGTGAGGGCCCTGCATTACACTTACTGTCTAAAGCTTACTGTGCTGAAACCTTCACAGCAAAGGTTCCCGTTCCTCATAATGACCTCTAAGTGAAAGTGAATGAGGTTTAGCTACCAGGTGTGTGCTTCTGGAACAACACACGAAGGGCCCTATTTTTTTATTTTATTTTATTTTTATATTATTTTATTTTCTGGCTGCGTTGGGACTTTGTTGCTGCATGCGGGCTTTCTCCAGTTGCGGCAAGTGGGGGCTATTCTTCATTGTGGTGCATGGGCTTTTCATTTCGCTGGCTTCTCTTGTTGCGGATCATGGGCTCTAGGTGCACAGGCTTCAGTAGTTGTGGCTTGCGGGCTCTAGAGCACAGGCTCAGTAGTGTGGCACATGGGCTTAGTTGCTCCGCGGCATGTGGGATCTTCCCAGATCAAGGATCAAACCCATGTCCCCTGCATTGGCAGATGGATTCTTAACCGCTGCGCCACCAGAGAAGCCCACAGTGGGACCTTTTAACGTTGTTCCAAAGCTATTTTCTTTGGAATACTGTTCTGTGAGATTTGGTAGAAAAAGAATCCTATGATCAGAATGTTTGGGAAACACTGAATATTTTATCCCCACGTTATACATTCAAAATGTATATTTTTTACATCAGACCTAAAATTCCTAGAATAAACAAAAACTGAAAAAACAAACCAAAAAATCCTGCTAATTCGATTAATACAAGTTTTCCACTGAACACTTGTGAATGTTTTTGAGGCACTGGCTGATACTGAACACAGTCTTGGGAAGGTTGATCTAAGGAATTAAAATTCTGTAAATTATGAGGAAAACACTTTTAGGTGAGAAGAGATGCATATGGTAGCAGGCTTCAGTATTCTGTATTTCCATTCGGGAAATTGTTCTTATTTGATCCCTTCCACCCTTGATCCTTTTTCCTTTCAGTGGACTCTGTAGTAGGGATAAAGGGGAGAATGTCATTTACTACCCTAGAAGAGCTATTTACTCCAGTGTAAATACAGTGGAGGCTGGTAAAAGTGTGTTGATAATAAGACATATTAGCTTAGGTTCTCTTGGTAGCAAATAACAAAAACTAAATCAAAGTTGGATATGTGAAACCCAAGGGCAGAAATACAGCCAGGCTCAGGAAAGGTCTAGGAAGCAGCTATATCATTTCCAGTAATGTGATCGCCGAACTGCTTTTCAACAAAGGGCGTCTTCCTAATGAACTTCAAAATGAGCTCTGCTGCTTGTTGGAGTTAAAATATATATATATATATCTATATATATATATGTTTATACATATATATACGTATACACACACACACAAGCATGCATATATACATATGATACAAAGAAAGAAAACATATATAAGTGGATGTTTTGTTATTACAACATGCATGCCAGGCATTGGTGACCATGGGAGGTCACCTCCGTGTTTCTGAGCAAGACAGCCTAACACTCATTTTTCCATTATCACTGTTGCCCAGAGTGAACTTGTCAAAGAGATACTCCACCATTCAGACTTCCAAACCCCTCCACCCCCCATCTTGCTACTCATACTTAACCATTAGTATTTGCATAATTAATGCACATAAACATTTCAGGTGAAACTGCAGACACCCTTTATTTTAATCCCTGCCCAATCCCATTCCCTTCACTTGTTCCCCAGAGGCAACTGCAATCATGATTTTCAGGCTATGGTTCTATACTTTCACTATGCACATGCACCCACGTTCACCAGGTACCCCTACCTCACCCCACCCCACCCCAGTCTACCCCCATATACCTACATTATTTATAAGGGGAAGACTGATTTTGTGTTTTCCAGGGCCCCATGGAACACCTTCTCCCTCCCACTGTGGAGATCCTGAGCTGCATCTGGTTGGGGTATGGCTGTGTTCAGAAACTCCTGGATACCTGTTTTAAAACTTAAAAAATGAGAGATTTGCCCACATGAATCAACCAGAGACCTTTATTTATTTATGAACCAATAACTTTATTGGAAGAAACGGAAAAACTGGAAGAAAAAAACTTAAGTGATAAAATAAAGTCCAGGAAAAGAGAGTCCTGCCCTTGTTGCCAAAAAAAAACCAAAACCAAAACTTAAGTGAACTTCTTCTGCAAGGGCACTCTTGCCGTCTGCATGGCAGGCATGGTGACCAGGGCTCTGGTCACCCCGTGGCTCTGGGGAAGTCCAGTCCAGGCTCATTTCTTCTTGTCGCTGTCGCCCAGGGTGAGCTTGTCAAAGAGTTACCCTGCCAGCTCGATGTCTGGGGCCCCCATCATGCTCAGGGTGGTGACATGACCCTCCAGCTGTCTGATGAGCGCCACCTACTGGCTGAGGTAGTGAGTTGCCAGGAAGTGGAGCAGGTGGGGGTCGCACTTGTCGGTGGCCAGCTGGTGCAGTGGAGCAGGCTCCGGGTCGCTAGCTTCTCCAGGAACAAGGCGCACTTCATGGCCTTGAGGCCGCTCTTGCACTCGTCACTGACTGGCTTCCTGATGTCTTGGAAGTTGAGGCGGCCCCCCGCGCTGGTTCTGCAGGCGCTTCAGGCCCTGGGCCCACAGTGGCGCAGGAAGAACCGGCTGAAGTGCTTCAAGGCCACGTCGTCGCGGTGGAGGTAAAAGGCCACGGCCAGGCACACGAAAGAGGCGTGGAGCTGCAGGGTGAAATGGCTGTTGACGGCGGCCTCGCAGTCGGCGTGGTAGCTCTGGCGCACCTGCGAGGGCGGCGCGGGCAGCGTGGTGGGTGTGAAGGCCAAGGTGAAGGCGAAGCCGCGGGGCCTGCGGTACCTGTCTCGGAGTCCCTTTCACGTGATTTAGCACTTTCCTTCGTCTTGGGTAAGTGCAGACTTCTCTTTTGTTTGTCAGAAAACAAAAGGCTTAGGTGTATTCTTAGAGAAAGAGCTTAACTGTGTGGATGTATTTATCCCCTCCAGCCTCATTTGTCCTTTCACTGCCACTCAGCAAGCATTTTTTTTAACCCCTCAATGATGTTGTATGGAATGAGCCACAGTGGTAGGAAATACCATTGATCTCAAATTATCTTTCATTCATTCATTCAGTAAATTTTTTTTTTTTTTTTTTTTTTTTTTGCGGTACGTGGGCCTCTCACTGTTGTGGCCTCTCCCGTTGCGGAGCACAGGCTCTGGACGCGTAGGCTCAGCAGCCATGGCTCACGGGCCCAGCCGCTCCGCAGCATGTGGGATCCTCCCCGACCGGGGCACGAACCCATGTCCCCTGCATCGGCAGGCGGACTCTCAACCACTGCGCCACCAGGGAAGCCCCATTCAGTAAATATTTATTGATTACTTAGTATGGCCCAGGCACTGGTATGGGATTTGGGCATATATTAGTAACAAAGAAAGACAAAGTCTGTTCCCATGAGGTTTGTATTCTAGTGGAGAAGCAGACCAAAACAAAACAAAACAAAAAACTACTGTTTTTCTCCCTTTCTTGTCTCCAGTAAATACGTATAAGATATTACACATGTATAAGTCAATATTTTCTTAGAAGTTAAGGATGTTATAGTGGAAGACATAAGACCAATCTAGGTATTTATAATTAATTAATTCAACAGCCATTTCTAGACAGTATTCCAAATATGTGTCAGTGTTTGACTCTGGAGATACACAGAAGAATCAGACATGGTCTCTGTTCTCAAGGTACAAGAAAGAGTGATGGACTGTTTTAAGTGCTCTCAATGGTTTTAAAGTTTTTGGATAAAATAGCTGTTTTCACTTACAGTTTTATTACCATGACTTTGACTAATGTACTTTTTTGGGGGGTCCCTTTATTTCTCTTTGAAAGCTCATGCTGTGCTATAATCATTGTTTATGAAGGAAGCAAAGGATCAAATATCAACTGTCACTTTGTACACTTATCTGAGCAATTTTAGAGGCATTTAATTGTTGAGTCTGTAAAGAAATAGAATAATAACAATGTCTATTTGATAAGTTGATGTTAATGATAGGATCATACATTAGAGATGGAAAAGAACTACATGATCAGTTTCTCAGTGAGATAAAATTGTATTCTATGTTTGCTTAACACCAGTGTTTAGTCTTAATATAATTGCAATCTTTCAAAAATTTCCTTGGAAGAGTCCATTGTAGACTTCACTGGAAGAATCTATTTAAATAGAAGAAATCTTGATTTTGTAGAACATTTTCTCCTTATGTCCCAAGATCATTTAATAATTAATTTATCTGGACAACTTTACTCTTCAAATATTAAAATAATACTATTGAATGGTTCTATGTCTACTAAGGGGTGATAATGGTGTTTCTCAGATTTTTTATCCCTCATCATTACTCCCTAGGTTAGAAGATAATGTTAAAATACATGTTATAACTAAGAGAAACCTAAGGTTTAAAATCTAACTTTTTAAAGGGAAATCAATAAACTAGCATGAACTGGAACCTCAAATTTCCATGAAGGAAATATACATATATCTAAACAAAAACATTGCATCCAGTTTCTCTTTAATGAGGAATGTAAAGCTAAATACAAACACAGAATGAAAAAACTTCAGAGCAGATGATGTTTTTAGAAAAATTTTAAATTTTATTTTTTAAATGTATTTATTTTATTTTTAAATTTTTGGCTGCATTGGGTCTTTGTTGGATGTGGGCTTTCTCTAGTTGCAACGAGTGGGGGCTCCTCTTTGTTGCAGTGCATGGGCGTCTCATTGCGATGGCCTCTCTTGTTACGGAGCACGGGCTCTAGGTGCTTGGGCTTCAGTAGTTGTGGCATGCCGGCTCAGTAGTTGTGGCACATGGGCTTAGTTGCTCCGTGTCATGTGGGATCTTCCCGGACCAGGGCTCAAACGGATGTTCCCTGCATTGGCAGGTGGTTTCTTAAGCACTGTGCCACCAGGGAAGCCCCCGAAATTAAAAAAATTTGATAATCAAATTTTATAGTTTATAACTTGGTCTGTGCTAAGATAATGTCTTTTAAAATATCAATATAGGACTATAAGATGAAGGTTTCTTTGAAATGTTTGTGGTCAGTGTTGGTATTATGTTAGGATTCTCCAGAAAAACAGAACCAATAGAAGATATATTTGTATATTATATAAAATAAGGAATTAGCTCACGTGATTATGGAGGCTGACAAGTCTCAAAATCTGCAGTTGCCGTACTTGAGACCAGGAGAGTCCATGGTGTAGGTGCAGTCCAAAGGCCAGGAGGCTCAAGACCCAGGAAATTCAAGTTGAAGGCAGGAAAAAACAATGTCCCTGCTCCAAGGCAGTCAGGCAAGAGGAGTTCCTGCTTACTCAGAGGAAGGTCAGCATTTTTATTTTATTCAGGCCTTCAAATGATTGTATGAGGCTCATCGACTTTAAGGAAAGCAATCTGCTTTACTTAGTCTACTATTTCAAATGTTAACCTCATGGAAAAACACCCTTTCAGGCACAAACGATAACATTTGACTAAATATCTGGGTACCCCCTTTGAAGTTGACATATAAAAATTAGCTATCACAGTATTACTCATGATAAATGCAGAGTCAACAAATAAAAATTCTCATGCTATAATCTGCAAAAACTGTTTTGACTTTCAGTTCCCTTCATTAATTTACAAATGTTACAGAACTAATAGTTACACAACTGATATTAGACAATAAGTTCTGACTCCGTGTCAATGATTAGCTCTCATTCATTCATTCAGCATATTTCTATTGAGCACCTATTATATGACAGGTATTTTATAGGTACTAACATAAAAACTTGTTCTGTAAGCTCCTCATATTTGTATTTCTTTTGTAGCTAAGTGCTAGTAAATGTTACATATAATTCCTTCTTTGAAAATTAATAGATGAAGTAGGATCAATGGTATAATCTTAAGGAAGTAGACCATAAGTAGCAGCAGTCGGTGGCTTATCTCACTCTCTGTGTTTTGTGTGTGTGTGTGTGTGTGTGTGTGTGTGTGTGTATACATATGTATAAATCAATCATTTAATGAGAGGTAGTGAAAAGTGATACATCGATATTCTATATCTCTGGGCTGTTCACTCTGCATTACCTCATTATTACAGATACTGGATTAGATTATTATTACCCATATTTCACAGATAAAGAAATTGTGAATTAAAGTATGTAACATGATCAAACACAGAGCTTATAAATAGCAGAGAGTGACACTCTGAATTGGATTCCTCTCTAGGTAGTTTGGGAAGTTTGGCTGGACCATGAGCTCCATTAGAACAAAGACTGTTCAACTTGTGATGCTAAATTTCACATAGTAGGGGCTCAAAAATATAAATTAAAATATTGAGTGGCCTATGAAAAGCTTTAGTCTCATTATTTCTCCAAATTAAAAAAATGAGTGGGAGTAGATGTTGAATATATATTTAAACTCTATTTCCTTTAGAAGGAAAAAAAATCAAAGACACCCAATGGTGATAAATTACTATTATAATTTTAGTTTAATATGCATAAACATAAAACCAGGCATAGAAATTGGTATGCTTTTATAACTGTAAACCAGACAATTTGTAAATATATGCAAATACAACTATAAAACTATTAAAAGTAAGAAGTTCCAATTATGCACCCGATTATGCTTTTTGTCTTAAACACAGTCCCTTGTCACTGAGAACACACTAGTTGACGAGATGCAGGTTCCCTTTCGAGTGTGCCGTGTCTGTGTCCCGACATCCGTGAAAGATCTCAGTGCTCTACCGCCCTTCTGTACTGAAGACATGACGTACTTTAGCTCATATGATGATTCATAATGTACTTTTGCTTTCAGGTAGTGGAAGTCATCATTCAAATAGTGTCTGTCCATGTTCTTTTTTATTAGTTTGTGAAAAGTAATTCTGATGCAGTTTGTTGATTTCATGAAATACCATTAAAAGCCTCAGTAACTTCAATAACTGAAGAGGCTGTTCAAACTGGGAATTGAGGGGGAAGAGAACTACTGACAGAATTTTAAGGGATAACACTCTTCCCTTTGAGTTTCATTCTATTAAACTATTTTTCACCTCCCAGTCATCACTTTAAAAGGAAATTTTAGTGTTTGCAGCTGGTAAAATGTGACTATAAGGGTGGACATGCGACAGTTGTCCTTTTTACACTAGAACATGCCAGCCTAGCAGCAGTCACACTCAGTGTGATTCAAAACACACACGCAGGCATGGACAGTGAGTTTGTGCTGCTGCATTGAGCTATAGACAGATCCAGATAATTCTGAAAATGCTTCCAGTCATTTTTCATTTGGATGTAAACACAAGAACAGATCCATGGAATTCACCAATACAGGTAGAGAACACTGAGTTAGAATGGCATGGACACACCATATATCTAGTCAATAACTATCTAGGACCTAATATATTCCAGCTTTGTGCTAAATGCTGAATGATTGCAACAGGCGTTGACTTTAATCTCATGGGCCCTAGAGTCGGTTTCAGTTCACTATGTTCACTGACAGAATGTATATGTGATGAATGTAAAATTAGATGCTAATGAGTTGATAATAGAATATGTATATATATATTGAAATATTCATATATATTCAATAATATTTTGTTTGAAATCTTTACTACTATTGTCACAGATACAGAAATTGCTATAGACGTTCTCATACCTTTTCCTACATAGCAATTAGGTTTAGGGAAAATAATTTTGGTGGAATGGTGTTAGTCAACCTACAAATCCAGAATGTCTTGGTTGAAGGTGTAGATACTTTGTTTCACTAAAATCAAGTGTAAGTTTTTCCAAACAAGTTAGGAAAAAAATGCAAAATCCTTATAAAATGTTCCTTATGATTCCATACCTTACTATACTATTAACCCAATGTGTTAATAAGCTTGTATTTAATGTAATCATTATTCTTCATAATTTGACATAAGTAATGTGCTCTCACATTTTAATTTTCTAATTTTTTTTTTTTTTTTTGCAGGACGCGGGCCTCTCACTGTTGTGGCCTCTCCCGCTGCGGAGCAGAGGCTCCGGATGCACAGGCCCAGCAGCCATGGCTCACGGGCCCAACCGCTCTGCGGCATGCGGGATCCTCCCGGACTGGGGCACGAACCCGTGTCCCCCGCAACGGCAGGCGGACTCTCAACCACTGCGCCACAAGGGAAGCCCTAATTTTCTAAACTTTTAAACCATATTCTCAATGACTTATTTGCTGATTTCCTTTTTTATAAAAATATGATACCTCAACCAACCACTGTTAAACTCAGCAAAAAGCAGTTTCCAAAGTAAATGTTTTGTAAAGTGTTTCCTGTGTATTACTCACATTTATTACTTTTCCTCTGACCTTTTTATATTTCAGTTCATACATGAAAAATAAACAATGTCCTTTTGACTTATTTTCTTGAAGTCTTTTGCCATTTTCCAAATATATCTGAGTAGTTAAGGTCAGTTAAACCTATTTAAAGTTTCAAATTTCTAGGAAATATCTGATATTTAGTAACTTTCTGCCCAAATGATTTTAAATCTCATTTATTATAAAGTGAATTAAAAGATTGGCATACGTTCTTTAAATAGAAGGATTATCAACCTGCTTTTGCTAATGTAGATGGTGCTCTTCAGTTCTGATTTCATACATGACAAACAACCCAGGATTAAAGGCTCATTAATAATCTGCCAAATACTGTCAGCTGTATGACTCAATGCTCCATTAGTAATGTAATCCCTTGATTTTCTTCTGCCAGAAAAGTGATTCTTTGAAACCACTGGCAGTAATATGAATTTATACATTATGTGTGTGTGTGTGTGTGTGTGTGTGTGTGTGTGTGTGTGTGTGTGTGTGTATCTCTTGGAAGACTGAACGCCAAGACAAAACCTTGCATTCCTTTACAGGACGTGCAATGCAGATCTATTGTGGAGTAACTGCTGGATCTGGGAAGGAAGGTGAGGCTAAAGGCAGCCCATTAGAAAGGGAAGAGGCTGTTGGAACTGGGAGTTGAGGGGAAGAGAACTACTGACAATTTTAAGGGATAACACTCTTCTTGCCTTTGAGTGTCTGTGTGGTAGAGTCCATGGCCTAGAGTAGAAGGGGGAAGCTGTACTAGAGCAGCTTCTGGTGGCGGGAATATTATTGTCTTATACATGCAGCTATTGAAACATTGCTTAACATTCCTCAGGTCTTAACTGTCAAGGACAAAAAACAGTAATGATAACTGGAAATGTCAGTTCCACATCCACAATAATCTATTTACAATTGCTTCCCTCTTTCACGAGTTCTCTATCAATTATCCACGCTTTTATCCCCCCCCCCCCCAAATCATCACTTTTTCCTTAATCACATGTATTCCTCAGTTATGCTGTAGGGAACTGCAATTTTCCCTTCGTGGCCCTTCCCCCTTAATCCTTTTTTTTTATTTTCCACATTAACAATCCCTAATTTTTAGAAAAAAAGACAATAGTATATAAATGAATCAAGGTGCAGAATTCCTCAGATTATAAAAATCAATTCCTGGAGCGTTATTGATTGGTAACTATATTGATCACATCAATGTAAGTATTTTAATCAGTCTGTCTACAGAGATTGCAGCTACAAGATAAAAAAACATAATCAGTTTATTCAGTTGTTACAAATGTAGGAGGGGGAAATGGAAATAGGATTAACAAGATTTTATGCAGAACCAAGAGTCCACTTCCTTTTCTTTCCAGAGACACTATTCTATAAACCATGGTATTGCTTCTCCTAGCCAGACTATGAAGCATGTTTGGTTAGATTACATTTTGAATTATACCAGTTCCTTGGAGTAAATGTCTCTATGGGACACTTGGGTTTATAAAACTCTGTTTCATAGCTGGATGATGTAGAGCATCCCTCAGACTATCTTGTTGCAAAAGAATGCTGTTGGGTCAAATGAACAAGAGAAAACAGGTAATAATATAATATTAGAACTCTCTACAAAATAACATCTCAATTCACATTTTGCGCTACGTCCAGTGACATCTTAGAAAACCATTCTGTGTGTATGTATGTATGGAGTGCACAGATTCGTACGTACATATTGGGCTTTGATCACGAATGTTAATGTTCGCTAAAATTTGTACCTTAATGTGGATTGTAGTATGAATATATATGTAGTAAATTATTATAAAGAGATATGATTATTAATATAAAATAGTATTCTGTATTTTATAATTAGGGTTAGAGTGGTATAATTTAAAAATAATAATAATATTGAATATTTTTGCCTACCCTTCCAATATTGGACGTTAGTTAGGTAAAGCAGACACTAGTGGAAACATGCATCTTAGCTGATTGTGTATGTATATACTCTGTCCATTTTTAATTCTTTAAAAAATACAAATGTTGTATTAGAAGCCATGGAGTGTTAGAAGTCAGCGGTAGTGAAAAACTGAGGTTATTGATTATTTTGTGTTTTCATATCCACAATATGAAGTGATTTTGGAAGTTTTTTGCTAGCTACTAGAAAATAAGCTAAGATTTATGTTAGCTCTTTGAATGCATCTACCGAAGTTCCATCACTAGGAAAGTGAGGTCACCCTTCTTTGATTAAATCATCAAACATAACATAGTACCATTTACATGTCCTCAAAGTTTTATTACAACACAATTACTAGCCAAGATTTTAGCTATTTACAAGGTCTTCTAACTATATACCAGATAGTTTGATGTGTACATGGCATGAACTACCTTATAAAATAGAGCTGCCTCTTTTTATTTTCTAAATATTATAATCTATCTATATTAGTGAACTGGAGCTGTGGATCAGATGATAAGATATGCATAACTGTGTGCACTGAGTGATTGGAATGCCACTTGTTATCTTTTTTCTGGAAATGTCTATATAAGAAAATAAAAGGTACTTTATAGAAATATGAAAAACATAGCAGCCTGATACTGTTCATTCTTACCCTTTTTGGGAATTTGAATAAGTAATTTATTCTCCCTTAACCTCAAGTTCTCTATTTAAAAAAGTGACCTTGGACTAGATCCTGTTGCAGATACTGTGGTCAAATGATTTTATGCCCAGGGATTCCAGCCGTTGGCTGTGAATCAAAATCAGTTGAGGAAATTCTGATTCAGCAAGTTCGGGGTTGAACTCTGGCATATGTACAGTTGACCCTTGAACAACTTTGGGGTTAAGGGTGTGGACCCTCACACAGTCGAAAATTCAAGTATGACTTTACAATCGGCCTTCCGTATCTATGGTTGAACATCTTCATATTCAGTCAACCCCAGACTGAGTAGTACTGTAGATTAAGTGAACCCACCCGGTTCAAGTCCGTGTGGTTCAAGGATCAACTGTACTTTTAAGAAGTGCCACAAGTGATTCTGATACTCAGCCAGGATATGGAATATTGATTCTATGCTATTTGATGCAAAGAACAAAATGGGAATCTCTCAGTCTATATATTGATTATAACTTATCTAAATATCATACCTTACTAAGAAAAAATATCATTGGGTGTAGCAATGGTAAAATAGCTACAGTGTATTTCATTATAAGAGAAGATGGTTACAGTGTTACTGGTAGAAAAATGATCAGAATAGTGTATTAGTTAGGGTTCTCCAGAGAAACAGACCTAATAGGATATTTATATTATATTGTATTGGATTGGATATATAATAGGTTATTGTATTTTATATAATAGGGTAAACTATCCTATTGCGGTTGACCCTTGGACCATATGGGTTTGAACTGTGTGGGTCCACTTATCCACGGATGTTTTTCAGTAAATACTGCAGTGCTACACGATTCGTGGTTGGTTGAATCTGCGGACGCAGAACCGGATTATGCAGTTTTTAACTGCACCCTAACCCCCATGTTGTCCAAGGATCAAATGTATATATGTGGGGAGGGGAGATTTCTTTTAAGGAATTGTCTATTGGCTTTGGTTTATGTGATTGTGGGGCTTGGCAAGTCAGAAATCTGCAGGGTAGGTCAGCAGGTTGGAAATTAAGGTAAACGTTCACGTTGCAGTCTTGAGTCCCAAAGCTAGAAACTCAGACAGAGTTTCTCTATTGCAGTCTGGAGGCATAGTTCTTTATTCATGGGAGGACTTCAGTCTTCATTCTGAAGGCCTTCAACTGATTAGATGACGTCCAGCACACTATGGAGGAATCATCTGCTTTTCTCAAAGTCTACTGATTTACAAGTTAATCACATCTAAAATACACCTTGACAGCAGCTTCTAGACCAAAGAACCAGGCACCATAGACTAAGTTTACATGTAAAATTAACCATCATAAATGGTAAACATGAGTGAGGGCTAGCTGATGCAGGCAGAAGAATGCCGAAGTGGGTTCATTCAGAGGGAATGTGATTGGGTGTCAGAGGAGGGCTGGCATATGCTGTGTGGGTGGAGGAGGCAGCAAGGTTGTGGACTACTTGAATCTGTTGGGGCTCAAAACTGGTGCCCTGAGCCAGTATGAATTCTACCACAGTAAATGTGGTAGGCAACTGAGGGTGGGCAGAGACACACAGGATGTCATACTTGAGACCAATTAGGCTTCATTTAACCAGTGAGTTTCATCACGTTGATTTTCATAGTTTATTCTCATTCCCTTGTTCATCTGTTCATTATAGAACACTCCAGTCAGAGCCTTTCAACTTGCTTGAGCATTTGTTTATTAGCTTAGTGGTGTTGGTTTTGGTTGTCAGTACAGCACTCTTCATTTTTGGAGTAGTATCACTTCATACTAAGGCAGTTGTTGCCTATTGATTGAACAGGCCCGTTGTAATTTCTCTGCACTCCATAGCAATATCACTTTTCTTCAACCCAGGAAGGGTTGATTGAATAAGCAAGTTGCTTCCACTTTTAGTCTTTGAGCTGCCACTTGGATACTTACCATACTTTGAATCCACTTGCCAAACTATCATGACCCTGTTATCCTGTGTGCCCACCAGTTATATACATATTATCTTTCCTTACTATCTTGCATATGCTGAATTTTGACTTTCTTCAAATTTGGTTACCTTGGATAATACCATTACTACTTTGGTTTTTAAAGCCTTTAAAAGTCTTTTGGGACTATAAAAGGCACAGGGCTCTAGAAATGGAATCCTCAGATTTTGGTGTGCATAAGATTCACCTATAGCTATATGAAATGCAGGTTCTTGGCTCCATTTCTAGAAAATTCTGATACAATTTATATGGAGAGAGGGGGTTTTGCAAATCTGCACTTTACAGGAGCTACAGTTTCTACTATGCTTAATAGCTATTCTGTGTTGATTCATCATAATGCAATGCAACTATGCACTTAAACAAAAACTAAACCTTCTTTTGAGAATATTAGATTCATCAAACAGTTGCAGAAATAGTACAGAGAGTCCTCATATACTCTTCACGCATCTTACTCTAATGTTACTATTTTACGTAGTACATATGTTAAAACTAAAAAGACAGCGGTGCATTACTTTTAGCTAAACTCCAGACTTTATTCAGATTTACCGATTTTTTTTTTACAATTATGTCTGTTTTCTGTTCTCGGACCTAATCAAGTATATCACATTGAATTTAGTTATCATCTCTCTTCTATGGTCTCTGACAGGTTCCCAGCCTTTCCTTGTTTCCCATGACCTTTATAATTTTGAGAAGTACTGGCCAGCCTTTTGTAGAATGGCCCTGAATTTGGCTTTGTTTGCTGTTTTTCTCATGATTAGACAGACCAGGGTTTTGGGGGTTTTGGGGAAGATTACCATAGAGGTGAAATGTCTTTCTCATCACCTTGTGTCAGTAATGACTTACTGGTGATGTTAACCTTGATCACTTGGTTAAGGTGAGGTCTGCCAGATTTCTTCACTGTGAAGTTACTATTGTTCCCTTTCCATAATCTATTTTTTGGAATCCAGCCAATACTCCGAAGAGGGAGCTTAAGCCCCATCTCCTGGAGGGAAGAGTATTTACATATGTTATTTGAAATTCTTTGTAAGAAAGATTTGTACCTTTTTCCCCATTTATCTATGTATTCAGTTATTTCTATCAGTATGGACTCATGAATATTTATTTTATATTTCTCTATAACTTTAAAGTTTAATTAATTTTATGACTCAAATTGTTCCAGCTTAGGCCATCAGGTGCTCCTTCAGTTGGGTTCTTGTGTCCCTTTGATCTGCCTCTATCCTTTTGATTTTTGAGTGCCGCCTTATTTCCTGTCCCTACATAATGCTCCAGGCTGATCTTGTGTTTTCATTGCCCCAGGCCTAGAATTAGTCATTTCTCCAAGGATGTCTGGTTTTTGTCATTTTGGAGAACCATGTTTAGAAACTAAGGCCTGGATGCTAGATGTGTTTGTTGCTACTTGGTGTCATTGTTTCTAGTCTGTCCGCAGAGTTATGGAATATATGCATGTATATTAACCAATATATACACACATATCTATAATCATTTCTATAGGTGTCTATCTCTATACCTATTAAACTAAACGAGAGTTCATAGTAATGTCTGACTCTAATCCAGTATCACATGGTTCATTCTAGCTTTTGCCTCTTGCTTATTTGTAACTTCTGTTACTAACAGTGAGAAACCTGACTCAAATTATTTACCATTTATTTACTTATTTGTTCTACACTAGTGTAAATGTGTTTTCATATTTCTTAACTGTATTCCTGTGAGAAACAAACTTACCAACTAAAATGGTGTTTATGTACAGTTATTTTTGCACCTAGTCTTAGATTTACCAATCAGAACATCATTTTCCAAAGTCACTTATGTCAGTTCCTTTTTCTCCACCCCCTTCAGTGCCGTTTTATCATATATTGGGAATACAGTTAAATTTATTTGTCCCAGTATGCATTACATCCAGGATACTCTGATTAAAAATTGCATACATTAAAGTTCACCCTTTGATGTACTATTCTACGTGTTTTGACAGATGCGTAGTCATGTATCTTATGCCTAGTACCATACAGTACAGTTTCATCAACCTAAAATATTCTCTGTGAGTGGCCTTTGTAGTCATTCACTCCCAACCTCTGACAAATGCTGATTTGTCTTCCATCCCTATAATTTGTCTTTTCCAGAATGTTGAATAAACGGCATCATACAATATGTAGACTTTTGAATTTGGCCTCTTTGACTTAGCAACATGCATTTAGGATTCATCCATGTTGTTCTGTGAATCTATAGTTTCTTCCCTTTTATCCCCTGAAGTATCCATCATCTCGAATACCAAGTTTGTTTATCCATTCACCTGTTGAAGGATAATATGATACGATTATTTCCCGTTTGGGACAATTATAAAAAAAGCTGCTCTAACCATTTGGGTATAGGCCTTTGTGTGAATATAGGTTTTCAATTAGCTGGGGAATATGATTGCCTGATCCTATTGTAAAACTATGCTTAGCTCTGTAGGAAACTGTCAAACTGTCTTCCCAAATAACTGTATCATTTTATATTCTCACTAGCAATGAATGTATGTTCTTGTTGCACTTCAACAGCATTTGGTATTGTCAGTTATCGGATTTTAGCTCTTCTAATAGGTGTGTAGTTATATCTCATTGTGGTTTTATTTGTATCTCTCTAATGACATATGATGTTGAGCATCTTTTCATATGCTTATTTGCCATCTGTATATCTTCTTTGGTAAAAATATGTGTATATGTATTTTTCTTTCTTTTGTTCTTATAGATTGTGTGTGTGTGTGTGTGTGTATACACACATATATAAAGTTAGGTTCCTTGTTTTCTCATTGTTGAGTTTTAAGAGTGCTTTATATATCCTAGATATGAGTCCTTTATACAATATATTCTTTTGGAAAGTAAAAAAAATGAAATGGATACAAGGTACAAATAAAAGTTTTAATCAACAGTCATATGAAAAATTTTGAAGCTGCCCAGTTGAACTTTAGGATATTTTAGAGAAGTGAATACTCATTAGCTTGCTAGTTACAGTATTATTAAAGGGAATGGTTGAAACATTGGCTCTTATATAAGTTCCTCAGAATTTTTCTAAGTAAGGAAGCTAAAATTATACCCTTATGAAAATTCTCTTACTATATAAATAAACATGAAATCTACTAAATGTCTTGAGACTTTAAAGCATATTCCTATAAATAAATGAAAATATTTGTGAGATATAAGAAGATCTCTATGACTTTTGCTTCCCCTTTATGCGTTGAATATAGTTTACTTCTGTTTTCTAATTCTAATTATACTGTATGAAATAGCAATATTATACTGGATGCTTATTCTGAGACAGATAACATGCAAAACCATGTTACATAAATTATATTGATTTACAAATAACCCATTTGTTTGATTTCATACGAAATTTAGAAAGAATCTATATTGTGTCCAGTTTACAGAGGAAGAGCCAGAGGCAAAAGAGGCATTTATCATTCCTCATTCACAAGGAGAAACTAAGGCATACTTGTTAGTTAGGTAGAAAACATCATTCAGCTACATCTAACAAAGGAAATGATAAATATTCCCTTGACAAGTTAATAAACATGTTTAGAACAATTAATTCTGTCATGAAAAATACTGTGATAAAAGAATAATCCAAGATGAATCAAATCTTTAGAAAACAGCTTTTTCATGGGCATTGTTGTAAGCACCATGAAAGAGATAAAAATCTAACTGTTATTATTCATGGAAAAATCAAGGATTGCAATTGGATCTATAGAGTAACAAATATAAATCTGTGATGTTAATCACCTACTGCTTAAGAGGTAAATGTCTCAGTTTCCAAAGTCTTGTGTATTTATTTATTTATTTTCTTTATTTTTAAAAATGTATTTATTTACTAATTTATTTTTGGCTATGTCGGGTCTTTGTTGCTGCATGCGGGTTTTCTCTAGTTGCAGCCATAATGTATTTATTTTTATTTCTTTGGAGATTTATTTTCTTCTTACAGATCATATGGTATCACCACTGTTTAAAATTCTCATATTATTCTTTCATTTAAAAATTATTTTGCTAAAGTACTTAAAATTTTTATACAATATTAAAGGTTACTTTCCATTTACGGTTATTACAAAATATTGGCTATATTCCCCGTATTGTACAATATATCCTTGAGCCTGTCTTACACCCAAGAGTTTGTACCTCCCACTCCCCCACCCCTATATTCCCCTTTCCCCTCATGTCTGGTAACCACTAGTTTGTTTTCTATATATGTGGGTCTGCTTGTTTCGTGTTATGTTAATTAGTTTGCTGTATTTTTAGATGATACATATAAGCAATATCATACAGTATTTATCTTTCTGTCTGATTTATTTCACTTAGCATAATGCCCTCCGAGTCCATCCGTGTTGCTGGAAATGGCAAAATGTCATTCTTTTTTATGGCTGAGTAGTATTCCATTATATATATATTTGTATATATATATATTGTGTATATATATATATATATATATATATATATATATATATCACACCTTCTTCATCCATTTATCTGTTGATGGACACTTAGGTTGCTTCCATACCTTGGCATTGTAAATAACACTGCTTTGAATATTGGGATGCATGTATCTTTTTGAATTAGTGTTTGTTTGTTTGTTTGGTATATACCCAGGAGTGGAATTGCTGGGTCACATGGTATCTCTGCCATTCGATTTTTGAGAAAACTCCACTGTGTTTTCCACACCGATTTACTTTCTCAACAACAGTGTACAAGGGTTCTCTTTTCTGCACATCCTCACCAACATTTGTTATTTGTTGACTTTTTGATGATAGCCATTCTGACAGGTGTGGAGTGATATCTCACTGTGGTTTTTATTGGATGGGCCAAAAGGTTCGTTCAGTTTTTTCTGTAAGATGGCTCTAGTAGCACTTAGTTGTCTTTAACTTTCTTCAAAACAATTTTGTTAGATTGTATGTGACAGCTGTCATATCAGCATGCATATAAAGAAAGACTTATCAAAATTGGTAAATTTTTGTGTAGCCATTTTAATATTGAAGATGGAAGAAAAAAGCAACATTTTTGGCATATTATGCTTTATTATTTCAAGAAAGGTAAAAACGCAACTGAAATGCACAAAAAAATTTGTGCAATGTATGGAGAAGGTGCAGTGACTGATTGAACATGTCAGAAGTGGTTTGCGAAGTTTCGTGCTGGAGATTTCTCGCTGGATGATGCTCCATGGTCAGGTAGATCAGTTGAAGTTGATAGCGATCAAATTGAAACAGTAATTGAGAACAATCAACATTATACCACGTGGGAGATAGCCAACATACTCAAAATATCCAAATCAAGCACTGAAAATCATTTGCACCAACTTGGTTATGTGACTCACTTTGATGTTTGGGTTCCATATAAGTTAAGTGCAAAAAATCTTCTTGACCATATTTCCACCTGCGATTCTCTACTGAAACGTAATGAAAACGTTGCATTTTCAAAACACATTGTGATGGGTGATGAAAAGTGGATACTGTACAACAATGTGGAATGGAAGAGATCATGGGACAAGCGAAATGAACCACCACCAGCCACACCAAAGG
Organism: Mesoplodon mirus; assembly: GCF_964341445.2. Lineage (NCBI taxonomy): Eukaryota > Metazoa > Chordata > Mammalia > Artiodactyla > Ziphiidae > Mesoplodon > Mesoplodon mirus. The sequence continues at coordinate 91,724,447 of NC_138983.1, read as the reverse complement.
CTGGTCTTCATCCAAAGAAGGTGATGTTGTGTATATGGTGGGATTGGAAGGGAGTCCTCTATTATGAGCTCCTTCCAGAAAACCAAAGGATTAATTCCAACAAGTAGCACTCCCAATTAGACCAACTGAAAGTGGCAGTCAACAAAAGCATCCAGAATTAGTCAACAGAAAATGCATTAATCTTCCACCAGGATAACACAAGACCACATGTTTCTTTGATGACCAGGCAAAAACTGTTACAGCTGGGCTGGGAAGTTGTGATTCATCTGCCCTATTCACCAGACATTGCACCTTTGGATTTCCGTTTATTTTGGTCTTTACAAAGTTCTCTTAATGGAAAAACTTTCAATTCCCCGGAAGACTGTAAAAGGCACCTGGAACAGTTCTTTGCTCAAAAAGATAAAATGTTATGGGAAGATGGAATCATGAATTTGCCTGAAAAATGGCAGAAGGTAGTGGAACAAATGGGTGAATATGTTGTTCAATAAAGTTCTTGGTGAAAATGAAAGATGTGTCTTTTATTTTTCCTTAATAACTGACGGCACTTTTTGGCCCACCCAATATTTGCATTTCCCTGATGATTACTGATGTTAGGCATCTTTTTATATGCCTATTGGCTATCTGCATTTCTTCTTTGGAAAAATGTCTATTCAGTTCTGCCCATTTTTTAATTGGGTTGTTTGTTTTTGATGTTGAGTTTTATAAGCTGTTTATACATGTTGGATATGAATCCTATATTGGTCATATCATTTGCAGATATTTTCTCCCATTCAATAGGTTGTCTTTTCATTTTGTTGATGGTTTCCTCTGCTGTGCAAAAGCTTTTAAGTTTAATTAGGTCCCATTTGTTTATTTTTGCTTATATTTTCTTTACTTTAGGAGAGGAATCCGAAAAATAGAGCAGAAATAAATGAAATACGGTCAAAAAAAAAATCAATGAAACTAAAAGCTGGTTCTTTGAAAAGATAAACAAAATTGATAAATCTTTAGCCAGACTCATCAAGAAAAAAAGAGAGAGGGCCCGAATCAATAAAATCAAAAATGAAAAAGAACTTACAACGGACACCACAGAAATACAAAGGATCCTAAGAGACTACTATGAGCAACTCTATGCCAATAAAATGGACAACCTAGAAAAAAATGTACAAATTCTTAGAAAGGTACAATCTCTGAAGACTGAACCTGGAAGAAATAGAAAATATGAACAGACTGATTACCAGTACTGAAATTGAATCAGTTATTTAAAAACTTCCAACAAACAAAAGTCTAGGACCAGATGGCTTCACAGGTGAATTCTACCAAACATTTAGAGAAGAGTTAACACTGATCCTTCTGAAACTAATCCAAAAAATTGCAGAGGAAGTACCACTTCCGAACTCATTCTTTGAGGCCACCGTCACCCTGATACCCAAACCAGACAAAGATACTACAAAAAATGAAAATTACCAGCCAATATCACTGATGAACATAGATGCAAAAAGTCTCAACAAAATACTAGCAAACTGAATCCAACAATACATTAAAAGGATGATACACCATGATCAAGTGGGATTTATCTCAGGGATGCCAGGATTTTTCAGTATCCCAAATCAGTCTGACACACCACATTAACAAATTGAACAATAAAAGCCATATGATCATCTCAATTGATGCAGAAAAAGCTTTTGATAAAATTCAACATCATTTATGATAAAAACTCTCCAGAAAGTGGGTATAGAGGGAACCTACTTCAACATAATAAGGGCCATATATGATAAGCCCACAGATAACATCATACTCAACGGTGAAAAGCTGAAAGCATTCCCTCTAAGATGGGAAACAAGACAAGGATGCCCATGCTTGCCACTTTCATTCAACATAGTTTTGGAAGTCCTAGCCACGGTAATCAGAGAAGAAAAAAAAAAAAAGGAATCCAAATTGGAAAGGAAGAAGTAAAAACTGTCACTGTTTGCAGATGACATGATACTATACATAGGAAATCCTAAAGGTGTCACCAGAAAACCACTAGAGCTCATCAGTGAACTTGGTAAAGTTGCAGGGTACAAAATTAATATGCAGAAATCTGTTGCATTTCTATATGCTAACAATGAAATGTCAGAAAGGGAAATTATGGAAACAATTCCATTTACCATTGCATCAAGGAGAATAAAATACCTAGGAATAAACCTACCTGAAGAGGCAAAGACCTGTACTCCAAAAACTATAAGACATTGATGAAAGGAATTGAAGATGACAGAAACAGATGGAAAGATATATCGTGTTCTTGGACTGGAAGAATCAATATTGTTAAAATGACCATACTACCCAAGGCAATCTGCAGATTCAGTGCAATCCCTATGAAATTACAAATGGCATTTTTTCACAGAACTAGAGCAAATAATTTTAAAATTTGTATGGAAACACAAAAGATCCTGAATAGCCAAAACAATTTTGAGAAAGAAGAACAGAGCTGGAAGAGTCATGCTTCCTGTTTTCACACTATACTACAAAGCTACAGTAATCAAAACAGTATGGTACTGGCACAGAAACACACATAGATCAATGGAACAGGATAGAGAACCCAGAAATAAACCCACATACTCACAGTCAATTAATCTGTGACAAAGGAGGCAAGAATATATAGTGGAGAAAAGACAGTCTCTTCAATAAGAGGTGCTGAAAAACTGGATAGCTACATGTACAAGAAAGAAATTAGAATGTTCTCTAACACCATGTACAAAACTAAGCTCAAAATGGATTAAAGACCTTAGTTTAAGAGTGGACACTATACAACTTCCTAGAGGAAACCATAGGCAGAACACTCTGACATAACTTGAAGCAATCGTTTTTTGTAAAAAATACTTTTAATAGAATTTTAAAAATATGAACATGTGGTGGGAAAATTTTCTTCGCATTTGCATTTTTTTTCTTTTTTCACAGAATTGGTCATCTGACTGGGTATAAACTATTGGTATAAAATAGTTTTTATCAGGCATTATTCTGTTGACGTCTAGTGTCCAGCAGTTCTGGTAAAGGGTTAGATGTACATCTGATTCCTTAGTAGGTCCCTTGTTCTTCTGCTCTGACATCTTTTTAGAAAGACTTATACTTAAGTTTCTGAAATTTCATCAGCGTATGTTTCGCTATGAATCTTTTTTTAACACTTTGAACTCTGTACATTACTCTGTGGACCTATTTCAGTCTGAAAACTCAGATATTTGTTCAGCTAAGGGATATTATTTTATTAATGTCTCTGATGATTTCTTCTCTGTTTCTTATGTTAACTGATTTTAGAACTTCTGCTAGTTTTGTGTTGGACTTAATCACCATATTTCTTAATTATCCCTCATATATTTAATCACTGTAACTTTTATTTAACATTCTGTAGTATTTCCTCAATTTTATTTCCCTTTTGCCTGATTCATTGCATTATTCAGTTCATATACTGAAGATTTAAATTCCAGAAATAGTATTTTAGTTATTTATTTATAATATATAAATGTAATATTGTGTTAATTTTTATAACTTGCTTAATCTGAATTGTAAACACAGATAATATTCTCTTATCTGGTGTATTTCCAAAGGATGTTCCACTTGATATTTGAGAGTTTAATAGGTATTACTTGAAAAAAAAATCTTTTCTAAAGTCAAATGAGTTTAGGAAACACTGCGCTTAACAAATATTAAATTTATTTCTTGAATCCGTTATTGTAAATGGCATTTAATGAACTCATGGGCATTGGGAAACTCTAAGAAGTGATTTTATAGGGCGAATTTTTCAGATTTATTTTACTAAAATATTTATAAATTAAAGAACATATTAAGGCACAGGGCCGTTTAAGAAATGGAACCATGTCACTTTAGAATATACAGCATTGGAAATACATTTTTTACAATCAAATTTTGTTAAATTTAATCTGGTATATTATTGGAAATTTCTAATATCTTTGTATTAAATAAATAAATTAAGAAGTACTTTATGAAGATAGGAGCAAGGGAATATCATTTTTTCCTCCATGCCCATTTCATTTCCTCCTCCAGGATTTTGAAACTAATTTATCACATCTTTATTTTGGTGACAGGTTAAAGTTTGGTTGTCTTTTTCTAGATGATAGTAATTATATTAAATGAAGGGAATTAAAGTACTACAGGAAGGCTTGACTAAGTTTACTTTAGCTTTCCTCCTTATCACTATTAGGAAAACAGTATTCAATCAAGATCTGTCGGTTTGGAGACTAACTGTTGACAGGGTCTAAAAAAACACTGGGTTAAGATTATTTCTGGTATAAAATTTATTATAATCAGATCAACAGTGGGCCACAGAAATAGCTTTTTAAAAGTAAAACCAATCAGTCAACATATGTATTGACTGCCTATATATTTGTAATAAGAAGAGCTGTATTGTATATTGACTGTTTTGTTGCCAAATTACAGGAAAAACCACAGTTGTTTACAGCAGTGACTTTTTTACCCAGCAGGATGGACAAAACATTCTCAGAAATGTTATACATATTTTCAGTGTAGTCAATTTTGTGGTTGCAACTGTATTTATTTTGATTGATTTAACTCATGGTTAAGTGTTTGCAAGGCCCTTTGTATGTAAGTCTGTGGTGCATTATTGAACTAGAGTTCATTAGGTAATGGAGTTTTATGAACTTTATTAACTTTTTCATTTTCTTACCCAGGAGTAAATAAATAAGGTTCTTGCTCTAAATAATAATTTCATGAACTATTGGTAAGATGACTTTAATTTTAAAAAGGCTAGCAAAAATAAATGAATGAAAAGCTTGTTGCTGTGTTCTGTCATCATCATCTTGCAGAACACAACTTTCATATTCACATTAAAAAGACATATTGCTCAAGTTTATCATTAACTGGGAAAATGAGCCATAGGGTATACACTATGCTAAAGAACAGTGAAGTGAGAAAAATTCCCAAGACATTTGCCTCTTGAAAACAGCCTATAAGTAAAACCTTTTAAGCACCATGCTGTCATTTGATAAACTGTTACACTGAAAAGGTAAAAGTCAATACCCAAATTTGAGATGTCACCACACACATATACTGTGTGACTTCACTTGTCTGTAAATTGAAGTCCTCTTTTTAATTTTAGTTATAATAGTCAATATTCTGGTAGTTAGCAGAAAGTTAACAATAATAGCTTAATGATAAAATAGCAGCCCTGGGAATTGAGATAATTCATGATCTATATATATTCTCAGTGTACTGCTCCTTCATTTAAGATATATAGGTACAAAATGAATGCAATAAGCAGTCTTTATTTCTTTCGCAGGTATGAAAGACTTGGGCTTCTGTGTCAAAAAGTCCTCAGTTGAAAGCTTGTTCCAAGCTATGTGAACTTGCATATAGTGATTTACTCATCAGAAGAATGGGGCTAATAATACCATATATTATAAGTATTAAGTTAGATGATTCATTTAAAATGATGCTAATGTTACACTTAGCTCATTGGCTTCAATGAATATGTGGTAGCAATTATTTTTAAAAGACTGACCTTGATAAAGTAGTCTATTCATTATGAAAAAACTCAAGTTCATTTTTAAACTTTAGGTTCTTCTGCTGTGAGTTTGGAAGGCTAACATAATACCTTTCCCCCCTTTTTTCTTTTTTTTTCTTTTCCAGCTGGTCCCTGAAATCTCATTTATATTTTTTCTTGTAGAAGTGTTAGTAGGTAGCACATTTCCAGCATGTGAGTAGCTTTTGGAATCAATAAATCCTGAAGATTAGTTTGAGACAGAGGAACTAAACTTCAAAAAGTAGCTTATCAAGGGCTACATTTATATGGCCTTTAGACATTTCTTATATTATTGTCCTGAATTTTTATTTAATTTCAAGAGTAACTGTCTTGTCTCTCTAAAAACAGCAGAAAAGGAACCTTAGATATTGTCTGTGTTTCCATTACAGATGTTTCTCTCCCAGAGGCTCAATAATAATGGTGTAATAAGTAGTAGATCTTATGGAGTTTTTTAGTCCACTGAATACAGATCCACTAAATATTGGTACTGATGCACTGTACTGTACTGTGAAAATTTTGAAGGTTCATCATGCTAAATTTGCTTTTTAAAAAAATTAGAGGAAAGATTGCAAACATACAATATATAGTAGATTTCAGTGGTTTTTATTTTTTATTTATTTTTTAAAATAAATTTATTTATTTATTTTATTTGTGGCCACATTGGGTCTTTGTTGCTGCGCGTGGGCTTTCTCTAATTGTGGCAAGCAGGGGCTACTCTTTGTTGTGTTGTGTGGGCTTCTTATTGTGGTGGTTTCTCTTGTTGCAGAGCATGGACTCTAGGCTTGCAGGTTTCAGTAGCTGTGGTGCATGGGCTCAGTAGTTGTGGCTCACGGGCTCTAGAGCGCAGGCTCAGTAGTTGTGGTGCACAGGCTTAGTTTCTCTGCGGTATGTGGGATGTTCCTGGACCAGGGGTCGAAACCGTGTCCCCTGTATTGGCAGGCAGTTTCTTTTTTTTTTAATTTTTGAATTTTATTTTTTTATGCAGCAGGTTCTTATTAGTCATCCATTTTATACACATCAGTGTATATATGTCAATCCCAATCGCCCAATTTATCACACCCCCACCCCCACCCCCCTGCAGCTTTCCCCCCTTGGTGTCCATACGTTGTTCTCTACATCTGGTCTCAACTTCTGCCCTGCAACCCGGTTCATCTGTACCATTTTTCTAGGTTCCACATACGCGTGTATGACAGTCTCTAGGTCCATCCACGTCTCAACAAATGACCCAATTTCGTTCCTTTTTATGGCTGAGTAATATTCCATTGTATGTATTACCATGTCTTCTTTATTCATTTGTAAGTCGATGGCCATTTAGGTTGCTTCCATGACCTGGCTGTTGTAAATAGTGTTGCAGTGAACATTGGGGTGCATGTGTCTTTTTGAATTATGGTTTTCTCTGGGTATATGCCCAGTAGTGGGATTGCTGGATCATATGGTAATTTTATTTTTAGTTTTTTAAGGAACCTCCATACTGTTCTCCATACTGGCTGTATCCATTTACATTCCCACCAACAGTGCAAGAGGGTTTCCTTTTCTCCACACCCTCTCCAGCATTTGTTGTTTGTAGATTTTCTTATGATGTCCATTCTAACTGGTGTGAGGTGATACCTCACTGTAGTTTTGATTTACATTTCTCTAATAATTAGTGATGTTGAGCAGCTTTTCATGTGCTTCTTGGCCATCTGTATGTCTTCTTTGGAGAAATGTCTATTTAGGTCTTCTGCCCATTTTTGGATTGGGTTGTTTGTTTCCTTAATATTGAGCTGCATGAGCTGTTTGTATATTTTGGAGATTAATCCTTTGTCCGTTGATCTGTTTGCAAATATTTTCTCCCATTCTGAGGGTTGTCTTTCATCTCGTTTATGGTTTCCTTTGCTGTGCAAAAGCTTTGAGGTTTCATTCGGTCCCATTTGTTTCTTTTTGGTTTTATTTCCATTACTCTAGGAGGTGAATCAAAAAAGATCTTGCTGTGGTATCTATCAAAGAGTGTTCTTCCTAGGTTTCCCTCTAAGAGTTTAATAGTGTCCAGTCTTACATTTAGGTCACTAATCCATTATGAGATTATTTTTGTGTACGGTGTTAGGGAGTGTTTGAATTTCATTCTTTTACTTGTAGCTGTCCAGTTTTCCCAGCACCACTTATTGAAGAGACTGTCTTTTCTCCATTGTATAACGTTGCCTCCTTTGTCATAGATTATTTGACTATAGGTTAGTGGGTTTATCTCTGGGCTTTCTATCTTGTTCCATTGATCTATGTTTCTGTTTTTGTGCCAGTACCATATTGTCTTGATTACTGTAGCTTTGTCGTATAGTCTGAAGTCAGGGAGTCTGATTCCTCCATCTCCGTTTTTTTTCCCTCAAGACTGCTTTGGCTATTCGGGGTCTTTTGTGTCTCCATACAAATATTAAGATATTTTGTTCTAGTTCCATAAAAAATGCCATTGGTAATTTGATAGGGATTGCATTGAATCTGTAGATTGCTTTGGGTAGTAGAGTCATTTTCACAATATTGATTCTTCCAACCCAGGAACATGGTATATGTCTCCATCTGTTGGTATCATCTTTAATTTCTTTCATTAGTGTCTTACAGTTTTCTGCATACAGGTCCTTTGTCTCCCTAGGTAGGTTTATTTCTAGGTGTTTTATTCTTTTTGTTGTAGTGATAAATGGGAGTGTTTCCTTAATTTCTCTTTCAGATTTTTCATCATTAGTGTATAGGAATGCAAGAGATTTCTGTTCATTAATTTTGTATCCTGCTACTTTCCAAATTCATTGATTAGCTCTAGTACTTTTCTGTTGGCATCTTTAGGATTCTCTATGTATATATCATGTCATCTGCAAACAGTAACAGTTTTACTTCTTCTTTTCCAATTTGTATTCCTTTTATTTCTTTTTCTTCTCTGATTGCCATGGCTAGGACTTCCAAAACTATGTTGAATAATAGTGGTGAGAGTGGACATCCTTTTCTTGTTCCTGATCTTAGAGGAAATGCTTTCAGATTTTCACCATTGAGAATGATGTTTGCTGTGTGTTTGTCATATATGGCCTTTATTATGTTGAGGTAGGTTCCCTCTATGCCCCCTTTCTGGAGAGTTTTTATCATAAATGGGTGTTGAATTTTGTCAAAAGCTTTTTCTGCATCTATTGAGATGATCATATGGTTTTTCTTCTTCAATTTGTTAATATGGTGTATCACATTGATTGATTTGCATATATTGAGGAAACCTTTCATCCCTGGAATAAATCCCACTTGATCGTGGTGTATGATCCTTTTAATGTGTTGTTGGATTATGTTTACTAGTATTTTTCTGAGTATTTTTGCACCTATGTTCATCAGTGATATTGGTCTGTAATTTTCCTGTTTTTGTAGTATGTTTGTCTGGTTTTGGTACCAGGGTGATGGTGGCCTCATAGAATGAGTTTGGGAATGTTCCTTCCTCTGCAATTTTTTGGAGGACTTTGAGAAGGATGGGTGTTAGCTCTTCTGTAAATGTTTGATAGAATTCACATGTGAAGCCATCTGGTCCTGGACTTTTGCTTGTTGGAAGATTTTTAATCACAGTTTCAATTTCATTACTTGTGATTGGTCTGTTCATATTTTCTATTTCTTTCTGGTTCAGTCTTGGAAGGTTATACCTTTCTAAGAATTTGTCCATTTCTTCTAGGTTGTCCATTTTATTGGCATAGAGTTGCTTGTAGTAGTCTCAGGCTGCTTTGTATTTCTGCAGTGTCTGTTGTTACTTCTCCTTTTTCATTTCTAATTGTATTGATTTGAGTCCTCTCCTCCAGACTCTTGATGAGTCTGGCTACTGGTTTATCAATTTTGTTTATCTTCTCAAAGAACTAGCTTTTAGTTTTATTGATCTTTGCTATTGTTTTCTTTGTTTCTATTTCATTTATTTCTCCTCTGATCTTTATGATTTCTTTCCTTCTGCTAACTTTGGGTTTTGTTTGTTCTTCTTTCTCTAGTTCCTTTAGGTGTAAGGTTAGATTGTTTATTTGAGATTTTTCTTGTTTCTTGAGGTAGGCTTGTATAGCTATAAAGTTCCCTCTTAGAACTGCTTTTGCTGCATCCCATTGGTTTTGGATCGTCTCGTTTTCATTGTCATTTGTCTCTAGGTATTTTTTGATTTCCTCTTTGACTTCTTCAGTGGTCTCTTGGTTATTTAGGAATGTATTGTTTAGCCTCCATGTGTTTATGTTTTTTACGTTTTTTTCCCCTGTAATTCATTTCTAATCTCATAGCACTGTGGTCAGAAAAGATGCTTGATATGGTTTCAAGTTTCTTAAATTTACTGAGGCTTGATTTGTGACCCAGGATGTGATCTATCTTGAAGAATGTTCCATGTGCACTTGAGAAGAAAGTGTAATCTGCTGTTGGAGGGAATGTCCTATAAATATCAATTAAATCTATCTGGTCTATTGTGTCATTTAAAGCTTCTGTTTCCTTATTTATTTTCATTTTGGATGATCTGTCCATTGGTGTAAGTGAGGTGTTAAAGTCTCCCACTATTATTGTGTTACTGTCGATTTCCTCTTTTGTAGCTGTTAGCAGTTGCCTTATGTATTGAGGTGCTTCTGTGTTGGGTGAATATACATTTATAATTGTTATATCTCCTTCTTGGATTGATCCCTTGATCTTTATGTAGTGTCCTTCCTTGTCTCTTGTAACATTCTTTCTTTTAAAGTCTATTTTATCTGATACGAGTATTGCTACTCCAGCTTTCTTTTGATTTCCTTTTGCATGGAATATCTTTTTCCATCCCCTCACTTTCAGTTTGTATGTGTCCCTAGGTCTGAAGTGGGTCTCTTGTAGACAGCATATATATGGGTCTTGTTTTTGTATCCATTCAGCAAGCCTGTGTCTTTTGGTTGGAGCACTTAATGCATTCACGTTTAAGGTAGTTATCGATATGTATGTTCCTATGACCATTTTCTTAATTGTTTTGGGTTTGTTTTTGTAGGTCCTTTTCTTCTCTTGTGTTTCCCACTTAGAGAAGTTCCTTTAGCATTTGTTGTAGAGCTGGTTTGGTAGTGCTGAATTCTCCCAGCTTTTGCTTGTCTGTAAAGCTTTTGATTTCTCCATCGAAACTGATTGAAATCCTTGCCGGTTAGAGTAATCTTGGGTGTAGGTTCTTCCCCTTTCATCACTTTAAGTGTATCATGCCACACCCTTCTGGCTTGTAGAGTTTCTGCTGAGAAATCGGCTGTTAACCTTATGGGAGTTCCCTTGTATGTTATTTGTCGTTTTTCCCTTGCTGCTTTCAGTAATTTTTCTTTGTCTTTAATTTTTGCCAATTTGATTACTATGTGTCTTGGCGTTTTTCTCCTTGGGTTTATCCTGCGTGGGACTCACTGCCCTTCCTGGACTTGGGTGGTTATTTCCTTTCCCATGTTAGGGAAGTTTTCGACTATAATCTCTTCAAATATTTTCTCGGGTTCTTTCTCTCTCTCTTCTCCTTCTGGGACCCCTCTAATGCGAGTGTTGTTGCATTTAATGTCGTCTGAGAGGTCTCTTAGACTGCCTTCATTTCTTTCCATTCTTTTTTCTTTATTCTGTTCCGCAGCAGTGAACTCCACCATTCTGTCTTTCAGGTCACTTATCTGTTCTTCTGCCTCAGTTATTCTGCTATTGATTCCTTTAGTGTAGTTTTCATTTCAGTTATTGTATTGTTCATCTCTGTTTGTTTGTTCTTTAATTCTCCTAGGTCTCTGTTAAACATTTCTTGCATCTTCTCAGTCTTTGCCTCCATTCTTTTTCTGAGGTCCTGCATCATAATCTTCACTATCATTATTCTGAATTCTTTTTCTGGAAGGTTGCCTATCTCCACTTCATTTAGTTGTTTTTCTGGGGTTTCCTCTTGTTCCTTCATCTGGTACATAGCCCTCTGCCTTTTCATCTTGCCTATCTTTCTGTGAATGTGGTTTTTGTTGCACAGGCTGCGGGATTGTAGTTCTTGTCGCTTCTGCTGTCTGCCCTTTGGTGGATGAGGCTATCTAAGAGGCTTGTGCAAGTTTGGCATGCAGATTCTTAACCACTGTGCCACTAGGAAAGCCCAATTTTTATTTTCTTAATTAAAAAAATTTTCAACTTTATTGAGATATAATTGAGAAATAACATTGTATAAGTTTCAGGTATATAATGTGATGATTTGTTACCTGTATGTATTATGAAATGATTACTACAGTAAGGTTAGTTTATCCATTGCCTCACATAATTAAATGTTTGTGTGTATGTGGTGAGAACATTTAAGGTTTGTCTTAGCAACTTTCAAGTATATAATATGGCACTGTTAACCATAGTCACCATGTTGTATTTTAGGTCCCCAGAACTTACTCACCTTATAACTGGAAGTTTGTACACTTTGACCAACATCTACCCATTTCCCTCACCCACCAGTACCTAACAACCACCATTCTGCTGTTTCTGTGAGTTTTTTGTTTTAGATTCGACATATAAGTGAGATCATAGAGTGTTTGTCTTTCTCTGTCGGGCTTATTTCACTTGGCATAATGTCCTCAAGGTCCAGCCCTGTCACAGATGGTAGGAGATCCTTCTTTTTTATGGTTGAATAATGTTCTTTTATATTTAGGTATATATGTATGTGTGTGTGTGTGTGTATATATATATATATATATGTGTATATATATATATATATATGTATGTATATATATATATATATGTATGTATATATGTATGTATACGAGATAACATATTCTGCAAAGCCACTTGCCTATAGCCGCAGGATAACAACATGGCAATGCTGGACTATGAACTCATTTCTGCCTGGCTCAAAAGGCTGGGCTTTTAATGCTGTTTCATGCAGAGTGTCAGAAATGAAAAGCAATTTCCTTTTTCTTTATTAAACTACATATTCCTAGAACAAAATTCTCCAAAGGTTTTGTTACCCCTTATGTGACACTGTAATACAACTGATTATTATAATATTTGTATAATATACCAGCAACTTTAGGCACGTGGCTGGCTTAAAGTGGAGGCTCACATGGACACACGTACCACCAAAGGCAATTTTAACAGAGAGAACTGCAACCTATTTTCCTAACCTCAGCAAATCTTTATTTTAAAGAATTTTAATATGAGCATAATTAACCTGGTTAGCAATGTTTAATAATTACACAGTGTTTGTTTTCACTAGGGTTGTAGCAAATAGAAAATATATGTTTCAAAAAATAGGATGAGGTATAATATTTTCCCTTTTTTAGTAGGATACAATTTGATGTAAAAAGTTAAGTGCTGTGCACTTGGCGCAAAAAGAAGCAGTGAAAGGGCGATAATTAAGAAATCACAGGTTTCCATTTTGTAAGACATTAAATAACAGGAGTGGCTATTCATTACCTTTCAATTCTTCCATGTACTATCAGTTTCTTCCTCATGATGGAAATATTTGTTGAATAAATTATGCCATAAATATTTGCTTACTTAAAGGCATTGTCTTTATTATGCACAATAAAAGTTCCTTATTTACTCTAATGATAGATTGAAAGAGAACAATATCCTTAACTTTTTTTTAAATGGTGAAAGATCAGGAGAGCATGATACGAGTATGAGTGGCCATGCAGTCCACTTCCACCTTGTCTGTGGCTTTTACATCCAGAAAGGAATTTATCCCCCCTCCTGCCACATAACTGACCAACAACAGGCAAGATGAAAAGCAGGGTACAACTCATTCCAGAAAATGAAAGTATATCTTTGTGTTTTCTTTATTAGAGGCTCTGGTACATATGTTATTGCCCTAGTTTCAATAGTTGGGGTCCAAGGTTTCAAGATGTATATTTCATTTTTCATAATATTGCTGAATGTCAGTGTGGAAATAATGCACACAATTAGAAGACACTGACTCAGATCTCACACTTTAGGTAACTCAAGTTATCTGGAGTTTTCTCTGTTATTAAAATGAAGACAATAATACCCTCTGGTTTCTCTATATCGTTAACCTCAAAAAAACCAAAGATGGGCTTCTCTGGTGGCGCAATGGTTGGGGGTCCGCCTGCCGATGCAGGGGACATGGGTTCGTGCCCCGGTCCGGAAGGATCCCACATGCCGCGGAGCGGCTGGGCCCGTGAGCCATGGCCGCTGAGCCTGCGCGTCCGGAGCCTGTGCTCCGCAACGGGAGAGGCCGCAGCGGTGAGAGGCCCGCGTACCGCAAAAAAAACCAACCAACCAACCAACCAAACAAACAAAACAAAACAAAAAAAACCCCCAAAGATTGTGAATGGGCTTTGAAAACTTTAGGAGGCTACACTAACACAGATATATAAGGCTCTCCTGGTTTCTCTCTCCTAAAAACTACAGGTTTGAGGGCAGGTTATTTCTTAAAGTCTCATTGATGCTAAAAAAAAAACATCCAAAGAGATCAAACATTGCTCCTGTTTATTTCTATATGACAACTTATACCAATACAGATAATTACAGCAATGGAAAAAACCACATAATTTCTCCAAGGAAAGTTTATTTCACTGGAAGTAGCCACCACCAATAAGCAATAGGAAGCTTTTCTAGTGACTCTCATTTTGCAAATACATTTTTTTCATCTTAATAGATAAGATTGACTGAGCTTTAATTGAAGGCTATCACACAAGATAAACCCCATTAAAGCTTTTTTTTCTTGGGTTCTCTGTACCTTTTTGGAACTCTCCTTCCTTCCTCTCTCCCTCCTACTCTTCTACAAATATTTGCTGAGTATCATTCTGTGATGCTTGTAATATTAGGGACTTATGTAAAGTGATCATTTAATTCTCACCAAAGTTTGAGTTTGATGATATGGTTTCCACTTTATAGTTGAGTAAATGTGTTCTGTGAAATGCAAGGTCACGTAACCAAAATGTGGAAAAGCAGATTTTATGGGATGGAATAGTGTAAGGGTGAAAGCTGCTTCACAAAGTCAGAGGCTTGAATGAAGAGCCACAGAAACCAGATAATGCTGAGCCAGAGGGCATAATATTGGCCTCTTTGATGTGTGAGTAAATAAGTTTTTCAATTTCCTAGATTTTTTTGGGGGGGGGGGTACGCGGTCCTCTCACTGTTGTGGCCTCTCCCATTGCGGAGCGCAGGCTCCCGACGCGCAGTCTCAGCGGCCATGGCTCACGGGCCCAGCTGCTCCGCGGTATGTGGGATCTTCCCGGACCGGGGCATGAACCCGTGTCCCCTGCATCAGCAGGCGGACTCTCAACCACTGCGCCACCCGGGAAGCCTCAATTTCCTAGATTTTGAAGGCGTTAGTTACTCATTTGTCTGGAGTATTAGAATGAATTCTTCAGTAGAAGGCAACTGGCAAATGAGGGTCCTTGTCTAAAAACATAAGATCTTAATAAAACCAATCATAAAATTGGCCTCGAAGGAGAGAGCATTGAAACAAGATCACAGTGGCCTGAGTGAAACCCTAACAATAGGGAAGCTCATGTACAAAGACATAGAGGTATGAAAAGGACATGTTGACTGGAATCTGGAATGTAAGAGTGTGTTTGTGTGGCTGTGTGTGTGTGAGAGAGATGTGTTTATGTGTATAGGTAAGTTTAGATGAGCCTGGAGAATGAACAAGCATATGAATTTGACCAGATTTGCATTTTATAAAAATATACTTAAGAAGAGAGACTAATTTGGAAATCATTGCATAAATAAGATACAGCAGTGATATGGACTTAAGGTTGTGGTGAGAAATTTTAGATTAGAGAGTAATTCTAGGCTTTGGCTTCCAAAACTACATAGAAAGGACCTGGTTCTTCAGGCACACGATGCTCACAGGCAAACTTCATTTGAAATAGAATATTTGCACATAAACAGATATCCTCTCCTATAAGGATGAAATATATACATATACTTCCATTTATAGATGAATTCCTTCATTAATGGAAACAGAAGTACACTTTAGGTCTGCACTATGAATTTTTCTAGCTACAAATTTTCCTGTCCCAGACAGTTTTAGCTGTTATTTTGGAAATGTAAAGGAGTTGCTTGATTTCTTAATGAGTGAATTTTAAATTGCTATTCATGAAATGCAAAGCATATGAATAGATTTCTGAGGATATTTGATGTTGCTGTGTAGTTTTGATCACAGATGTCTATTTTGCAAACTACATTTGCCAGGGAGTTGAAGCACCCTGCTGTTCTGTATCTGTGACATAGGATATGGAAATATTCCTTTGTGGTGAATTTTTATGAATATTGTAAAATTTAAAAATTATATTTAGTTGGGAGATAAGGTAAAATGGCATAACTCAAGTTTTACCTACAATTTAAGTAAGTAGTATTCAATCTGGTTTTGGGGGCTTGATGGAATTGTAAAAGGGGAGTTAATAATTTCATTATTAAGGAGAGTTAACATTGTTTTGACCATAGGTTTAAATTTTTGGTGAACAAAATAATTGTCATAATTATTTCATTACACTCTTAATATAAGTGGAGCTATACAATTCTCTTTTTACTCAACACTATTATTTTGAGATTCCTCCCATGCTGTAGTGACTTAACAAGATCTTTTTTTTTTTTTTTTTTTGCGGTACATGGACCTCTCACTGTTGTGGCCTCTCCCATTGCAGAGCGCAGGCTCCGGACACGCAGGCTCAGCGGCCATGGCTCACGGGCCCAGCTGCTCCGCGGCATGTGGGATTTTCCCAGACTGTGGCACGAACCCGCGTCCCCTGCATCGGCAGGCGGTCTCTCAACCACTGTGCCACCAGGGAAGCCCAACTACATCATTTTTTTTAAGAGTAATTCTGCTTTTACTTACGGCTTCATTTTCACCAGTAATTGATACAACAGTGTAATGTTCATAACACTACAAATATATGAGAGGAGTATATATGAATGTTGGTCTCATAGTTGATAAAATATTGATGAATCTGAAGCAAAATTCAACTTCTTTAATAGATATAGGTATATTCACATTGTCTTTATTCTTGAATGAACTTTATTAGTTTGTGTATTTCAAGGAATATATCTATTTCATCTATCTTGTCAAAATTATAGTCAAAGTATACATGTTACTTCTTGTTATCCTTTAGATAGCTGTGGAATCTGTAGAGTGATGTCACCTCTTTCGTTGCTGATTTTAGCAGTCTTTTTTTTTTTTACTAATTAGACTGGCTTGAGGTTAATATACTTTATTGGTCTTCTTAAAGAATCAGCTTTTACCTTCATTGATTTATCTCTATTTTTTCTGTCTTCTATTTGATTGAGTTCTCCTCCCAATTTTGTTCTACTGTTGACATCCATTTTGCTCTTATGTATCTTACAAATTCCATACTACCTAAAAAAATACCTTTCTTTAAATACTGAATCACCAATGATTTTAATATATAGGAAATCTTATTTACCCATGTAGTTATCAATTTCACTACTCTTTATTCCTTTAGATACTTATTTCCATCTGGTATAATTTTCCTTCTGCCTAAATGAAATTATTCAACTCTTTTGGGGGTACTTTATGTCTGCTGGTAATGAATTTGTTCATCTTTCGTATGACTGAAAAAAATCCCTATTTTGCCTTGGTTTAAAGAGATGTTTTCATTGTACATAGAATTCTAAGTTTACCAATTTTTTTTCTTTCTTTAAGGAGGCTGTCTACTTTTTCTCAGTTGCATTATTCAGATAAGAGGTCTGATTTCATCCTGATTTTTGTTTCTTTGTCTGTAATGTGTCTTTTTTCCCTCTGGCTGCTTTAAAATTTTTCTGTTTATCACGGTTTTTGAACAATTTGTTTGCGATATGACTTGTCTTTTTTTTTTATGTTTCTTGTGCTTGAAGTTTGTTGAAGTTCTTGGATTTGGGGACATAGTTTCCATTAAAATCGGGGAAAAGTTGCCGTTATTTCGTCAAACATGTTTTCTGTCTTGCCTTCTCTCTCCTCTCCTTTGAGACTCCAATTTTTTATATATATATATAATTAGATTGTTTGAAGTTTTCTTCAAACAGTTTACTGATGCTCTGCTCATTTTGAAAAATCTTTTCTTTTTGTTTGTGTTTTATTTTGGTTAATATTTCTTGCTTAGTCTTCAAGTTCACTAATCTGCAGTGTCTAATAATGTCATGGATGCCATTCAATGTGTGTTTTTTTAATTATCTTACACTTTGCATTTTTCATTTCTAGCAGTTTGATTTAGGACTTTAAAAAATATATTCCATGTCTCTAACTTAACTTTTTGAACCTTTTGAGTATAGTAATAAGAATTGTTCTATGGTCATTTCTGCTAATTCTAACATGTGTGTCGATTATGAGTTGGCTTTGATTGCTTCATTTCTTCATTACAAGGGCGATTACTGCCTCTTTGCTTCCTTGATAATTGATTATTGGATGCCAGCCATTGTAAATTTTACCTTTTTGGGTGCTGGATAACTTTTTATTTTTACAAATATTTTTTACCTTTTTTTCTGGGATACTGTTAAGGTGCTTGGAAATGGTTTGATCCTTTTAGGTCCTTTTAAAGATTTGGTAGAAAGAAATATAGAAGTCTCCTGTTATATTATATGGCTAAATAATGTTCCTGTATTGTTCTTTTATAATATATGGTTAAATATTCCCAACCACCGAGGCAAGACCTTTCCATGTATATTGTCCATTGCCCTGTTAATCTTGAGGTTTTACAGTCTGGCTGATAGGAAAAGTCAGTATCTCAGGCCCTATATGAATACTAGGCACTCTTTTCTATAGTCCATTTAAGTGGTTCCTTTCCTGCCCTCTAGTAATGTACTCACACACATAAGCTGATCAGTAATCAGCTGAACAGTTAGCTGAACAGTAATCAGCTGAACAGTTAAGATTGCCAATCAGTGAACAGTAAACAGCTGAACAGTTAGGTGCAAGATTCTGGAGTTGCCTCTCTGTGAATCGTTCTCCTCTCTGGTACTCTGTCTTGAAAAGTCTACCCACCATGTTCTGTAGAGTCTCTCAGCCCTTTCTCCTTTATTTAGTGAGACTGCTGGTCTCTGCCTGGGATCCCCCTCCCTGAGCTGTGGCCTGGAAACTCAGGTAGCATGAAGCAACCATAAGGCTCACATCATTTATTTCCTGTCTCTCAGGAATGAGTCTCTGCTCCTTGATGTCCAGTGTCTTGCAAACTGTTGTCTTATTTCCCTACCCTTCTTTTTTTAGGTGTTCCAGAGGGTAACTCTGATCCCTGTTACTCTATTTTGGCCAGAACAGAAAATGTAATTGACTTTTTCTTGCTTTGTCTCCACCTATTTGTCAATCTACCTTCTCAAAAGTCACCAATGACTTCCAAATCATCAAATATCGTCAGTCCCTGACTTACCGTGGTTCGACTTTGTGATGGTGTGGAAGTAATACACATTCAGTAGAAACCATACTTCAGATTTTGAATTTTATCTTTTCCCAGGCTAGCGATATGTGGTATGATACTCTTTCGTGATGCTGGGCAGCAGGAGTGAGCTGCAGCTCCGAGTCAGCCACGCTATCATGAATGGGAACAACTGGTACACTTAAAGCCATTCTGTACCCATTAACCATTCTGTTTTTCACTTTCAGTGCGGTATTCAATAAATTACATGAGATATTTAACTCTTTATTAAAAATAGGCTTTTTGTTAGATTATTTTGCCCAAATGTAGGCTAGTGTAAGTGTTCCAAGCCTGTTTAAGGTAGGCTAACAAACTATGTGGTTTGGTAGGTTAGGTCTATGAAATGCATTTTCAATATATGATATTTTCAAGTTACAATGGATTTCTCAGGATATTACCCAATCATAAGTTGAGGAAGATCTGTACCTTATTACATTCTTACTGATCTCCATCCTTAGAAATTGTAGCTCACACTCACATCATTGAAACCGAGTTCTCGCTTAACATCCATCCCATTCTATTTTCCTTTTCCCCCAATACTCATGAAATTTATCTAGTTTAAAATCCATGAAATAAATACCAAACTCCTTAGCATACAACATTAGGTGTTTTACAAGTTTGATGCAGCATAGCTCTTCTTTTGCCATAGCCAATAATACTCCAATACACAAATTACATATTAGATATACTTCTTCAACCATGGCTGCAACTCGTATCTTTTCTTAAAATCCATTTTTTCTTCATTTGTTTGCTCAACACATGTTTGTTAAGTTCCCATTTTGTGTCACAGTGTGCTGTATCCTCAAACTATTGCAATTAAAGATACAAACATTATGTTTTCCTATAATAAAATTTCTACCAATTCTTTGCCAGATGAAATAAATTTTGTCATATGAATTATTTCAAAGATTTTGTTCAAACTTCATCCTTGAAGTACATTCTTTTGGAGTAAGTTTTGAGTGGGACAGGTTAAGATTGCAAATCAGTGAAATAGAATTAAATGTGTCAGTACAACCAGGATGACCTAAGATTGGTGTGTCAGAAGCTAAAGTATGAAGCAAAGGAATAAAAATTTAGGTGACCGTGATTCAATGGGAACTTGGTTTAGTCTAGTGACCATTGTGTGTAACTGTTATGATTATTATTATTCCCTGCAGTATGAATCACAGGCAGAACATCTCCACTTAAGGTCAAGGACAACGTGACATTTTCATTTAAAGAAGAAAAGATGATTAGCAAATTGCCTACAGTTAATGGCCAGTTAGGAAAACATCTGATAATCAGATACCTTTGAAAGTTCACTATCTCCCCACTTTGTGATATGGCATATACTTTTTCCATATGATGAGAGATGTACAATTAAAATTACACACACCCATTATTACAATTATCAAGTGAAATGTAATGAATCAGCATCATGTGTTCCAAGTAATGCTTTCAGAGCTCACTTCACTCAAATGAAAGAGATTACATTACTGTATGAAAATCAGAGTCTTCCAATTATCCATCCTACTCTGGCCATGGAAGTCAATATCAGGAGATAAGGCTATTGAAAAGGAGCCTGCTGAGGTTGTTTAACATCTCTCAAAGCCATATTTCTGAAAAGTGATTATCGATGTAGGATCCCATCTGTTTGCTCAGTTGCCCCATGTTTTGCTTCTTGAAGTATTAGGGAGCATGTTAATGTTGTATCTTAAAGGTAATTGTTACCATAATTTTGGTTTTTTTTTTTTCTTTTTGCGGTATGCGGGCCTCTCACTGTTGTGGCCTCCCCCGTTGCGGAGCACAGGCTCCGGATGCGCAGGCCCAGCGGCCATGGCTCACGGGCCCAGCTGCTCCGCGGCATATGGGATCCTCCCAGACCGGGGCACGAACCCGTATCCCCTGCATCGGCAGGCGGACTCTCAACCACTGCGCCACCAGGGAGGCCCTATAATTTTGGTTTTTTATACCAACGCACAATAAAAACATTTTTGACACCTTGTTGTCTAGGAAACCTTTTCAATATCAGATTATTATACTAGCTTCCTCTTTTAGTTTTCATTTTGATTTTCCATTTTTTTATCAACATGACATTGTTAATTCTCTATATGCTTGGCTTCTATGTGTCACTTCTCTCTCTTTTGATATGATCAAATATTTGTATATAATGATGTTTCTACTTAGTCATCTGCTTTTCCAAGTTTTCCAAATTTCGTCTCCCTTGTTTAATATTTCTTTATAAATCATTCCAGGCATGCATCATTATGTTCATCTTCTCTGAACTTCAATTTCATCTAATTTTGCCCTTAATTTTCACTGTGGAAGCATGCAAGGTTTGTTCTTCCTGAAATATCAAGAAACTTCATATTTTATTACTTGAATAATCACATGAAAAGAACATGACTGTGAAATTGTAGATTCATTTCTGACCTAGCAAACGGAAACACAACCAAGAAGCTGTGTTGTGTAAAGTTTAACTATATAGGAGAAAAGTATCAGCCATTATAACATTGAAAGCATAATGTGACTAATCACAGACCAAAACTTTGTGAATTTTAGAAATTAAAGTGTTAAAAGATGAAGTTCAGCATTCAACTATCATGAGAGGCACTGATTCTTTCCTGTAATAATGTACTTTATATAGGGAAAAATAAAAAAGTACAGACTCATTTCTGATTTCTTAAAGAGGAAACACCTTTTATCTTTTCAGAAATATAAGTCTGATACATGTTAGTTTTCCTTCATTTTCCTGGATCAGATTTTCAGTGTGTCTCACCACAAAAAAAATACCATTCTCATGCTCTCTCTTACGTCAGGTTTGTACCCTCCACTTTCTACACTGATGGTAGAATATTACTCTTCTGTTTTTTAAATAACAGCTTTACTTTGATTATGATTCACGTACCATACAATTAACCCATTTAAAGTGAACAATTCAATGGCTTTTAGTACGTTCACTCAGTTGTGCAGCTATCACAACAGTCAATTTTAGAATATTGTCATCATCCCCAGAAGAAACACTATATCTATTAGTAGCCACTACCTTTTACCCCCATCTCCCTCAGCCCTTGGCAACCACAAATCTACTTTTTGTCCATAGATTTGCCATTCTGGACATCTCATATAAATGATTACATAGAATATGTGGTCTTCTGTGGCTGGTTTATTTCACTTAGCATGATGTTTTCAAGGCTCATCCATGTTGTAGCATATATCAATACTTCATTTCGTTTTATTGCTAAATAGTATTCCATTGCATAGATATACAATATTTTATTTTTTCTACTGTGAATAAGGCTGCTATAAACATTTGCATATACTTTTTTTATGTGACATACATTTTCAGTTCTTTTAGGTATATACCCAGGAATGGAATTTCTGGGTCATATGGTGGTAACTGTATGTTTAACTTTTAGAGGAACTGTGAGATTATTTCAAAGCAGCTGTACCATTTTACATTCCCAATAGCAGTATATGAAGGTTCTAATTTCTTCACATCCTCACCAACACTTGTTGTTATGTCTTTTTGATGATAGCCATGTCAGGGTGTGTGAAGTGGTATCTCGTTGTTGTTTCAATTTGCATTTCTCTGATGGTTAATGACATTAAGCATTTTTTCATGAATTTACAGACCATTGTATATCTTCTTCAGAGAAATGTTTATTCAGATATTTTGCCCATTTATAATTGGATTATTTGTCGATTATTGATCTGTAAGAGTTCTTTATATATTCTAGATTACAGGCCCTTTATTATATATATGCTTTGCCAATATCTTCTCCCATTCTGTGGATTGTCTTTTCATTTTCCTGATGGTGTCCTTTGAAGCATAAAAGTCTTTTTAAAAAAATTTTTATCAAGTTTGATTTATCTATTTTTTTTCTTTTGTTGCTTGTGCTATGATTTTGGTATCATATTTAAAAAGTTACTGCCTAATCCAAGGTCACAGAGATTTACCCCTAAGAGTTTAATAGCTTTAGCTCTTACATTTCCATTTTGAGTTAATTTTTTTCTATGATATGATATGAGAGATGGGTCCAACTTCATTCTTTTGAATATGAATATTCAGTCATCTCAGCTGCATTTGTTGTAAAGACTATTCTTTCCCCCATTGAATTATCTTAGCAGTGCTGTTGAAAATCAATGAAATGTAAATGTGAAGATTTATTTCTGGGCTCTCCATTATATTCCACTGATCTATATGTCTAGCCTTATGCCAGTACCAAACTCTCTCGATGATTGTAGCCTTGTTTTAAGTTTTGACGTATGGAAGTGTGAGTCCTCCATTCTTTTCAAGATTGTTTTTGCTAGTCTGGGTCCCTTGAATGTCCATATGAATTTAGGGTCAATGTGTCAAATTGTGCAAAAAAGCTAACTGGAATTTTGATAAGGATTGTGTTTAAGGTGTAGATAAATTTGAGGAATATTTCTCCCTCAACAATATGAAGTCTTCTGATCCAAGATGTCTTTCCATTTCTTTAGGTGTTTAATTTCTTTCAGCAAGGTAATGCTACTTTCAGAGTATATTCTTTTGTTATAAGCCTCTGCCCTATGAGTAGAGGCTTTAAGTGGTTTTAAAAAAAATCATTTTCACCAGCTATGATTGTTTTGCTGGGGAATGGGTCTGCTTTTCATATCATCATTCCATAAGTGCTAACGTGAGAATAATCTTGAGGTTGATTCTGACTGCATCCATTTCTTCCTTGAATTATATTGCTTTCTTATTACCCTCTAAACAATGAATGATCATTTTCTAAATATGGTGATGTGCCATCTGCCTTACAAGCATTGTTTTTCATTTTTTCTCCATGATAATCTGGACATAGAGAATGACTCACTATGTCCTGAAAACCCCTGTACCTTTTAGTAATTTTACCTTTACAATGAACCTTTTTACATGGCTCTTTCCTCTACCTCTGTCAAAGAGTTTTCAGTCTTTGAAGGATCCTTCAAGTACCACCTTCTCCTTCATGAATCGTTTTGCATTCTCAGGAGGCAAAAGAAGCATTTCCGTCATCTGCCTATATTAGCAATTTGAAATTCTTCCATAGTCCTTATCCCATTAAACTTTGCTCTAGAGTCATTTTATGTATACTTTTCTAATATACTATTCCATGAGCTCTTTGTAGGCAAGATTTCTTACCTTTTTATTAGTTCACTTCCACAGTACTTAGCCCAATTCCTTTCATATAATACGATCTCAAATTTTTGCTGAATCCAAGTGAATGTGTTCTGTGTCAAAGTACTATGCAGCTTTTATTCCCTTAAAGAATTCTATATATAAAACATTCAAGGGGCTTCCCTGGTGGCGCAGTGGTTAAGAATCTGCCTGCGAATGCAAGGGATGCAGGTTCGAGCCCTGGTCCGGGAAGATCCCACATGCCACGGAGCGGCTGTGCCCATGAGCCATGGCCTCTGAGCCTGCGCGTCCGGAGCCTGTGCTCTGCAACCGGAGAGGCCACAACAGTGAGAGGCCCGCGTACCAAAAAATAAATAAATAAATAACAGCAAAAAAAAACATTCAAAATTGATCATGGAGCAATTTAAATTTGATCTCTTAATTCTTTTACTGGACCATTAAAGCGCTATATTTCATCTTCTAATTAAGGGATCTAGCAAAAGGAACAAAGCTGGCCTTTCAGTCTTTACTGTGACTGCAGCAACACCATGGATTACAGTGTAGATTACACTGATTTACTGCTAAGTAAATGGAGACTTGTGGACTAGTCAACACTGTGTATACTCTGCTCATTGGTCATATTAGGTCCCAGTATTGCTTCTATTTGCAATGGCTTCACTGACTTATGGGGAAAATAAAATCTTTTTCTCCTAGGAGCTTTAACAGATTATATTTACATTATTTTGGTTAAAATAAATACTTATGAAAAAGTAAGATTTCCAAGGAGTGGGTAGCATTAATAGCACTGATTTGCATTGATTTGATAATTTAGGAGTATGAAAAGTGGTTTGAGAAGTGTTATGAGCATTCATAGTCATTTAGATATTTTTTTCTAGAGCTTTTTGGAACTGTGAAATTGAAAACAGATGAGATTTGGACTTGATGGTAAACAGCCCTTAGATTTGCCATGAGATGGCATAGAATCCATTTTCTTCTTTAATACAAAAGATAATGGACAATTTGAATATCATACTTGCACAATCTTATAGACTTGTTTTCCGATCTGTACATTTTGTTTCTGTGATAAGGCATGATTCATTTCAAATTTATGTTATATTTTGTGATGGCTTTTTAAAAATTCTTGTTTCATATTGGTTGTTTTGGTTTTTTCCATCTACTAGGATATATATAGGACAGAGAATTTTATATATATATATATATATATATATATATATATATATATATATATATATATATATATATGACAGAGAATTACAACAGGGCATATGAGTACATATATATTGAGTATATACACACATACAGAGAAAAATACAAATAAGAGAAAATAAGGAAATTCTTAGGATCTTCCTAATATTATTCTAATGTCATTTTTCTTATTTTAACCTAAATCTGTGCTTGAACAAATTCATCAAATAAGATAGAATACTTCTTTAAGATGGGATCATATATTCTTTTCTACTTTAATGTCTTATGACAAGAATTTTGCACTTACATTCCCAGATTGCCTTTCTGAAATTGGTAATTTTTATTAGTGGCATTTAATTGAGTTTTAAAAACGATTAAAACTATGACTTTATAAATAAATTATTTGAAATTTCTCACAACACATGCTATGTATGTAATCCATAGATACAAGGCAACAATAAGATGTGTGGGCTCCGGTAAAGCTCAGATTTCAATTTAAACAATTAATAGTTTATTTTCTAAAAGAATTTCTAAATATCTTTAGGATAAATGACACAATACTAATAAATTCTGTTGTTTGTATTTGTATGTATGTATGTATTTACTTATTTTTTACAAAGAACTGGAAGTGATACAGCATTGGTGGAGTTGTTCCTTTTTGAGCCCCTAGCATCTAATATGAGGGAAATTCTGCTCCGTGCCTCTGTTACCCCTAATTTCTTAGATTTATTTGACCGAACTTCCTATTCTTTTTCCTTTTCACTGCTCCATTTGTGTTCTTCTTGAAGGTGAGATCTTTAACAGGATAAACTTTGTACTTGTTCAAATAGTCTTTAATTCAATTAAAATAAAATTACCAATTGAAAGTCTTCATCACAAGAAAAAAAACTTTTGTAACTATGTATGGTGGTGGATGTTAACTAGACTTTTTGGGATGATCATTTCACAATATATACAAATATCAAATCATTATGTTATACACTTGAAATTAATATAATGTTATATCAATTATACCTCAATAAAATTTTTTAAGTATTGAAAGAAAGAAAGAAAAATCTGGACCTCAGTAGTCTCTATCATCAAGAAACTTTTCTTTTTGTGATACTTTTTGTGTCCCTGGAACTGCCTTTCAGAGTGGCTGATGTCCCTCACCTTGGACAGACCTGGGAACCTGCTGTGGATGCTTTGGTTGCTGGAAAGAGAGAGTATGATGAAGTCTAAAGTTGGCTAGATTGTGTCAGAGTGATCATGGAATATCCAACTAGGTAAAGAGGTGCCAGAAGAAAAGTTTCCAAATAACCAGCATCTTTCCTTGTCTTCCACAGAAAGCTTCCCCCTTCCTCAGTGCTGAATAGTGTATCTAGAGCAAAATGACCTGCACTCAAGTGCCTGCTTATTAAGAGAAGAGGTAAATATGCACGTTCAGGGGTGAGAATATAGGTATTAAGCATTTAAAGATGAGTTTCAACAATCCCTTTCTTGATCTTTTGCTTAGCAACAAATGGCTTTGACAAAAATCTCTGGGTACACACACATGCACGCGCACGCACACGTGCGCACACACACACACACACAAAGGGTGGGGGGGAGAGAGAGAAGCGTTTGTGTTATTGCTTATTTAGCCTTATTTAGAAGACTGTAAGAAGACCCTGTTTTTCTCAAACCTCACTGTCGAAAGAACCAGGATTCAGGTTATCTGCTAAAGAGTTCAGTATTTAATTACAATCAACCATTCAGTTAGTTAAATGTATATTTTGCTCACTACATGCAAGGGGTTTTAGATACAACTTCTGGGTTGAATATTAAATTTCCATATTTAAGCTTTCTTCTTATATCTTGCATTCATTATTCAAAACTTTATCCTCGTTGTGTTGCTTATACTTAGAGTTATCCCTATTGCAAATTTCCTAGACTTTTCTTTCCCACCTCTACCCTACCTACTCCTAATTTTCTTCTTTCTCATTTTCTTTCTATAAATCTGTTTTGCAAAGGTTGGGTCAGAAAGCAAAGTAGATTTTGGAATCCTAGAGGTCTATTTCAAAGTTATTATAATTATTATATTACTATTATTTTTACTATAGTTTTTTGAGCTCATGCTATCTGCCAGATACTTTAAAAATGTTCTAAATATATTAGTTCATATAATCTCCATAAGAAAAAAAATTATCATCAAAGCAGCGTTCTCATTTTACAATCAATCACTCTCATAAATATAGTTTCTCTGGATCTGTATTCATCAGTTTAGTAAATAAATAGTTCGTGTGTTCATTTTGTACCGTGTAATGTATAAGTTACTGTTGTTAAACAGTGATTAGCCTCATAATCTTTTTCTTAATGAGGATAACAAATAAGCAAAGAAAAAACTATAATAGCAGGTAACAAATGCAGTGGTACAGATATCCTTGTCATCTCATAAGATAAAGATAAGGATGTCAGGGGAATGTTTTAGAGAAGGTAATATACTTTTCTTCTTGAAAGAGGAATTAATCAGATACACAAGGTTGGTGTGGACATGACCATGGAGAGAGTATCCCAGGTGAATGGAAGAGAATGTGAAAGATCTCAGAGACATAAAACCTATGATATTTTCAGGTAATTTAAAGAAAGTCAATGAAAGGAAAATCAGAAAGAACAGAAAGTACCAGATCTTGAGAGCTGGCTAAAGCAGAGTTTCTTTTATTGAGGTATAATTGACCAAAAACATTATGTAAATTTAAAGTGTACAATGTGATTATCTGACATACATATATATTGTGAAGTGGTTACCACAATAAAGTTAGGTAATGTGTTTCAGAAGTTGTGTAGCCTTAGTTCAAATCCAAGTTCTGCCCACTGTTACCTTTTTGTGCCTCAGATTTATATCTGTATAATTGAGATAATAATAATATTTTCCTTATAAAGTTATTTAGGGGTTAAATCAGTTAATAGCTGCAAAGATTTTACAGTAACCTCTATCATATAACAAATGCTATATGAATGTTGGCTGCTATTATGCTCTGCTAAAGAGACTGAAGGGACAGGTATATATTTAGATTTTCTTTAACAGGATCCCTGCAGAATAACTGAGATGAATGGATAGTGGGATGCATAACTGCCCTCACTGAGACCAGTATATAGGTTAGAAATATTGCATGAACCAACTAAGATGGTACCTGTGCCTATGGAGAAGAGGGCATGGATGTAGATTGTCCCTGACTCAGGACCTTTATTA
Source organism: Mesoplodon mirus (assembly GCF_964341445.2). Classification (NCBI taxonomy): domain Eukaryota; kingdom Metazoa; phylum Chordata; class Mammalia; order Artiodactyla; family Ziphiidae; genus Mesoplodon; species Mesoplodon mirus. The sequence goes on along the minus strand of NC_138983.1, from coordinate 91,696,101 downwards.
TATGGAGAAGGAAAATCTGTTTTGAAAAACTGGCTATACTGTGGTTCTGCTTACAGAAATAGGAAAAAAAAAGTAGGAAGAGGTTTTTCAGTTGAACACCTTGTCTTAAGTTGCCTATCATGCTTTGTAATGGAGGTATCTGGTAAGTGGTTGAAAATGTGTGTCTGGAGCTTACATTTAGATTTGTAAGAGAGTCATCATGAGAAAAATTGGTAAATTTTTGAAGTATAGTTAGAAAAATTATGAATCATAAGTGCATAGCTCAATGAATTTTCACAAAATAAAACACCCATATCATCACTATATTTTAATCTGAAGATAACTCACTTGAACACATGAAACATATATTCTAGTCTGAGAGTGGCATTTTAGTATAAGAAACAGACCATAAACTAAATGAACTTCAAAATAATTGGCGTTATTTAATTGTTTATAAAACATTAGCAAAGATATATGGAGTTTAGAGAAACCCTTATTAAAATGCCATTTTCCTTCTCTTATACTTCCTTTCACCCATAAAATTTCTCAGCTATCTATTCCAAACTCTTCAGTAGAACCCCAACCCTCTCTACAGTTCTTTTTAAAAACTCTGACAAAATATCTTTTCTTTAAGCAATAATATATTTCTTTTAATTGTTTAACTGTTCCTCTTCCCCTAATTTTATGTCCCATGCAACTCAAAGAACTAGGCTGTGAATGTTCAAACCCTTTCAGAGAATGGATATCAGCAAAAACACTAATAAAGAAGAATCAGAACCTCTTTTATAGGAAATTATTGGGAATGCTCACAGAACAATATTTCTTTTATATTGACATTTAAAAAGCTTTGAGAAGGAAGCTCTGGAAAACATCAAAAGTAGACATTGCAGCAGGAAAAATAAGCAAGGGACATCTGGAGAGGAGTCATAGAAATCAAAGGAGGAAGAAATTTCAGAGAAATGGAGGGTGGCAATCAGTATAGTAGGTTTCAGAAGTAATGTAGATGGTTTCCAAAAATTTTCAATTGGCTTTGACAAATTGGAAGTTTTGGTGATTTTAGTAATTCCTTCTAGTGGAGTGACTAGAGAAGCTAAATTCCAGTGGGTTGGGAAGTGCATGGGGATTAAAAAGTAGAGGTAGAGGGGCTTCCCTGGTGGTGCAGTGGTTGAGAATCTGCCTGCCAGTGCAGGGGCACAGGTTCGAGCCCTGGTCTGGGAAGATCCCACATGCCGCGGAGCAACTGGGCCCGTGAGGCACAACTACTGAGCCTGCGCGTCTGGAGCCTGTGCTCCGCGACAAGAGAGGCCGCGATAGTGAGAGGCCCACGCGCCGCAATGAAGAATGGCCCCCGCTTGCCACAACTAGAGAAAGCCCTCACACAGAAACGAAGACCCAACACAGCTATAAATAAATAAATAAATAAATAAATTTATTAAAAACAAAAACCAAAAAACGTAGAGGTAGAGAATTTAGATGACATTTCAAAAGAACTAAAGTATGAGGGACATGAAAGGAATAGTAAGATTTCTGGCAGGGTGAGGGAGATGCAGAATAGATGGAGAGTTGCTTTTGAAGATTTGAGTGGCTTAAATGAATATTTTCTTAAATTCTGAAGAGGAAAGAACCAGTAGATAGGAAGCAGATAATGATATATAAATCAGATGAATTATGCTGATTGAAGAAATGAAAGCATATGGAATCCAGAGCACAGATGGAAGGATTGTCACAGTCATGAGGAAGAATACTTCCTTTAGTGGGACAGGTAAGAGAAGTGGATATGACTGTAGATACATTACAGAGGGATCAGGGAGGTGAGCTATGCCTGGCTGAAAAGGCAGTGTTTCTTGCTGAAACACTTGAAATCAGGTATGTTACTTCCATGAGAAGTGATTCAAGTCCACTTTCTGATCCTTTCCTAATCCCTCACATAACACGTCTGAAGGGAGAAGGATAGTTTAGGAATTGGTTAGAATGAATGTCTTGTTTACTTTTGGAATTGGATGTGTTAAATTTTAGTTTATCATAGTAGTTCTTTCTCTTTTACTCAAATGGCTGGAACATTAAGCAAACCAATGACCTACTCTGTTAGACAGTCCTTTTTTTCTTCTTCTGCCTCTTCTTGCCACTCAAATAGGAGATAGAAAGTAAGGAGGATTAAGTTTGGATGCATGCCATGTCATCTACATTCCTGCTTACCTGTTTTCCCCTGGTACCTTCCTCTGCCTAATTCCTGTTGGTAGGACCTGGTGAAATTCTCCCTTCTTCAAAGAGATTGCTAACCCCACATCTGAATCATGACCAGTGTTATATTTATGTGTCTCATAGTAGCCCATTTTTTATGTCAAACAACTGTTGATATTTATAATTGCATATTTTTGGTATTGTTGTTTAAATGTTGCTTTCCCATAAGACTGTAAGCTTTGGAAAGGTAGGTACAAAGTATATTATAACTTTACGTTCCCATTGTTCCTTTTACAATGATCTGTTTAGAGCACCTCCCAGCCAAGGAACCATATGTCTGTGGTCCACAGCAGGATTAAGGTAACCTTGATTCTCTGAACAAGCACTGAAGTGTCACTATAGCTTGTATACTAGTTGAAGGTAAAGGCAATTGATTACTAATGATCTGGCTGACATAATGGAAAACATACTCATTAAATTTTAAGAGGACACTGACAATGTATTATTGGGAATTTTAAATGGTCCAGTGTCATTTGTTTCCTTTTTGTATTCTAACTTGATTCACTGTTTCTTAGTTAAAAAGAATGCAAACATCTGATTACAGACAGCCTAACCAGCTAAACACCAGACCAAACAGGAAAAGAAATGAGAAACAGATTAAAATTAATTTTTGATGTCCAACACATCATTAGTCAGTAGGCACATAAGCAAGTGATTATTTTCTTAGTTAATTCAGGAGTGCTGGACCAAAGAAGTTAAGAAAAAGCTCTTTAACTTTTTGTGTGTTTCTGTTTTTAAAACTTTCAGAGCAGTGCAAGTAAACCTCAAAAGTGACAGGTAACTTGGTTCAGAGGCATAAGCCCTGCTGGAATTAAGCCTAAGGTTACTGTTAATCTTATAATAAAATTGTATTATATGTGTGTTTAAAGTGCTTCCCCTTATGAATAACTCAGAAGGCAAGGCAAAGCTTATTTAAATAAAGCATAAAAATAATTCCAAGCGTACAATGATTGTTTCTGACCTCTGAGTTTCTATAGGATGATAGCAGCTTCTTAAATCCTAATCTTTCCACACATGCTCTAGAACCCATAGAGGTCAACAAGGAAAGAAAATAAAACCATGAGAAACTTATGCCAAAAGCATAGAAGTCAGAGAATACTACAACTTGGGTTTATGTCTAATAGGAAGACATCTGAAACCAACAAAACTCATTTTGAAGCCCAGGGTGAAGGGGAGATTCAGATGAGACTGCTGAAAATCACGAGCATGCAGCAGGATAAAACTGGTGCCAGAACGCAGATAAATTTCTCCTAGAAAAATGAGGTCTTACCCTGAGTGGAAAAATACCAAAAACAAGTAAGAGACGAGAAGAATTAGAAAACACTGGGTACTAAGAATCCAAAGGAAGGGACCTAAAAGTGTGGGACCAGAGGTAACAGTCATAGAAAGGCACTGCTTCTGGGAGAAAGGGAGCAACTTGGAAGGGATGAGCATCCCCTGGACTTTTGAAGATGAAGAGAAAGAAAAAAGTATATGGAGGAGATTAGAGGTCCTACAGAAACAAAATAATGCATAATCAGAATATATAACCCTCTTTTCATTGTGTCATTCATTAAAGAAACTGTACTTCACTATAGCAATTCTATTCTAACTCTAGAAAGTAATTAGGAAGAAACAGAGAGAGTTATACATGATGATAGGGTTTTGACATTTTGACCTGCCAGTAGCAAAGAGCATAAATAATACTGAGATCTTGGTTTTTAAAAATCATTCCTTGCTGAAAGGAACCAGGATTCCTTGGAGATATGGCCTGTTGTAGGAAAGGTCAGAGAAAGTACAGGGTAAACCAGAAAGCAAGGAAGCGCTCAAACACAGATGAGACCATATCCAAAAAATTCAGTAGTTGCCTTGAAGTTGGGCCCAATGAATACATTTGGTACAGTGTGAGCATTACAGAGAATAATGATGGTAGTACATTAAACAATAATAAATATCTATGAATAAGAGTAAAGAAAATTTCATAATTATTTTGGAAAGAGAGGAGAGGGATAGAAAAGATAGGAAATGATCTCTTAAATATAGGATTTAAGATCATACCAAATGATCTCAGCAAGTAAATGTAAAAAGAATTTCAGAATTAGAAACTCACTGTTTTGTAACTCCTGATGTCATAATATTTTCAGTTAAGGGTCAATGGCTGAAACCATATGGTAAAGAAATGTGGAGAACAGGGTCTTTACAATCCCTTAAATTACGAATTAATTACAAATGGAAAATATGTCTTTACAACAGAGAAATCAGTGGCCCTCTCATAAATCACTATGATATGACCTGGCATTAATGAAATGCAGAGAAAGTTACACAATATTACCTACGTGGTGTCCTTGCCAGAAATATTTTGTCTGAATTTAAACATGGGAACACACTCTGATGAATCCTGAAAGTATAACATACTGAAGAACAGCTGGCCTTGACTCTGCAAAGTATTCAATGTAACTAGAAGTACAGGACAGTAGATCAGCTCTTCCAGATCATGGAAGATTTCCATTATCATAGCAAAATACGATGGTTGATGGTTGAATTAGATTGAATCATGGGGAAATTCACGAGCAGTAAAGAGTACATTTTGGGGAAAATAAGAAAAGTTTTAGTGTTGTATGGGAGGAAAAATAATTTTCCCTTTACTCTTCTAGATTCTTGGCTAAGATGCTATAAGGGTAGAAAAACTTTCCTTCTATCCTTCTAAGTTCTTTGGCTGGTCTAATAAACAAATAGACATAATACAGATTAACAGGAGAAAGACAAATTTAATTTCGTATGTAAGAGAGTCCCATAAAATATGAGACCCAAAAGGCAGCCAGGTAATTGAAGCTTATATAACATCCTGAGCTAAGGAAAGGGGTAGGGGTCTGGGGATACAAAAGGAAGGAAGGCATTCACAGGAATGCAGAGGAGATGTTTAGAAAACAATGGTTATCCTATTATGCAGGTAAGTTTCTTAGGTAAAAAGTTATCTCTGGTAATAGCTCTCTTCCTGTATAGGCTCCCTTTCCAATGTAAATTTAGGAACTTGAGGTAGAGGTAAAGAGCTTTTCCTGAATCTGTTGGGTTTTGATTGTTTATAGCTCAAAATAATCCTCCTGCCAAAGTAGCATATTTTCGGGTGGCAAATGTTGCTCCCCTTAAGTTCCACCTTTGAAACTTCAAATAAGTTTCACAACCCAGACGCTAAGTTGATAGATTGCTGCCTATCTCGTTGACCCAGTCTCAGTCTTGAGCATAGGTCAGTTGAGTTAACAGTTGTGTTTCATTTCAGGAGGTGGATGATGCAGGTGGGCTCCCAAAGTTAGACTTGTATTGCATAAACAAGGAAACAGATATTTAATCAGAGGATTTCCATGGAATAGAGAGTTTCTATGGAAGAAAAAGAAAAACGAAGGTTAATGGTTGGAGCAAATTATGAACCCAGTGTCTGAGTCCTGAGAGCTGCCAGTCAAGAAGACCTCTAGATCTAGATATCAGGCTTGAAACATCTTCAGATGGAGAGAGGGCAGACAGACAGTGGGAATCTGATGGATTTTCCTGGTTTGCAGTTTGGATGTCTCTGATTAGGGTACTGGGTGTACCAGTCTGAGTGGCCCATGCAGTAACAGGCACAAAGGCGATTGTCTAAACAAGCTATTGTGGTGATTTCTCTGAAGTTTATATCAAGTCATTCACATTCTGTTTGCAGGGGTGCAGGAAAAAGCTCTTGTTCTCCCATCTAAGGATGGGAGAAAATCAGAAATATTAGTTTGGAGAGTTGTAGCCAGGTATTTGAGGGAACTGAAGGAATTAAAGATCCAGTCCACTTTACAGGCAAATAATAAAACCTCAAAGACAAGAAACAGCTCTAGAATCTAATATCCACAAAGGTGTGTTGCTGAAACATACTTTTTCTCTCTAAAAAATTTCTACACCCTCATTTTTACAAAGAAACCAAAATAAGACTAATTTGTTTGCAAAGTAAGTCTAATTTCAATAAAACTTGTCCTGACTTTGTACAGAAGTGCAGCAAGAATAGTGATTGACCACATAAGCTCTTTTAAACATGCTTTGCTGGAATTTTTCATAGGGAATCTCAGATTGAACTTTTGAACTTTTTTTTTTTTTTTGGCTATGCCCCGCAGCTTGTGGGATCTTAGTACGCCAACTGGGGATCGAACCTGCACCCTCAGCAGTGAAAGCACGGAGTCTTAACTACTGGACCGCCAGGGAATTCCCCAGATTGAACTTGTAAAAGCCTCTCGAGGGTAGGAAGCCAAACCAAAGACTTCCTATCTGACTTCACTTGCAATACCTATAGATATAGGTGAATTCTTCTCTTCTCGAGGTTCCCCAATTCTCCTGAGATTACTGCACCTGTCAAGAAGTTCATTACTCACCTGATTAGGCTGTTGGGAACCCTGTAAGCAAGGTTCCAGGCTGTCTTTTCAAGGTTTTTTATTCGCTCCATAAAGTCACCCTTAATTTTTTAAAGTTGTCTGGTCATATTTGATTCTATGTACATTATTCTCAAATATTACATTCCAGTCAAAGCCTTGGTTAATATAATCAGTTTCCTATTGTGTCCTGTTACAAGAAAAGCAGATATCTATTGCACTTATGCAGATAACTAACTGTATTGCCGTGAGATGAATACTCAAGAGTTTCCCAAATCTGGAGGGTCAGGTAGGGAGAAAAAGTAAATGTTTCATCTTTGTTTACAAAGGTGTATCTTACCCAATTGCTGCTAGCTTAAGAGAAAAAGTTTTCTTTTTTTTTAAACATCTTTATTGGAGTATAATTGCTTTACAATGGTGTATTAGTTTCTGCTTTATAACAAAGTGAATCAGTTATACATATACATATGTTCCCATACCTCTTCCCTCTTGCATCTCCCTCACTCCCACCCTCCCTATCCCACCCCTCTAGGTGGTCACAAAGCACCGAGCTGATCTCCCTGTGCTATGCAGCTACTTCCCACTAGCTATCTATTTTAGGTTTGGTAGTGTATATATGTCCATGCCAATCTCTCATTTTGTCACAGCTTACCCTTCTCCCTCCCCGTGTCCTCAAGCCCATTCTCTAGTAGGTGTCTTTATTCCCGTCCTACCCTTAGGTTCTTCATGACTTTTTTTTTTCTTAGATTCCATATATATGTGTTAGCATATGGTATTTGTTTTTCTCTTTCTGACTTACTTCACTCTGTATGACAGACTCTAGGTCCATCCACCTCACTACAAATAACTCAATGTCGTTTCTTTTTATGGCTGAGTAATATTCCATTGAATTGCACTTTATTTTTGACTTGTCCCCCAAATTAGTCACACAATTACACAGTGTTTAACAGTTAATCCTTCTTGGATTTATCTACATGTATATCACTTTCTTTGCTCAGTATTGTTCTTTAATCCCACTTCTTCACGGTGAGTTTAATTCCCTTCAGTAAGAAACCTATTCCTTGGAAGTTTTACTATTGAAGGTCTATAGGTAGAAATTTCTGCCTTTGTCTGAAAATGTCCTCTCTTTCATTTTTTAATATGGTTAGTTAAATGTTCTATTCTAGGTTAAGAGTGATTTTTCCATTAGTACTTTAAGGATAGTGCTTTCAGCTATCTTCTGGCATCTATTGTTACTGATGAGAAGATTGCTACCAGTCTAATGGCTCTTCTTATTTGATATTCTTTCTTTCTTCCAAATTGTTTTTTAGACTTTTCTCTTTGCCATTATGTGATGTGGTTTACCAGCTGTTTTTTAGCCTTGGTTCCCCAGAAAGCAGAGCCTCAGGCCAAGAGTTTATGTGCTATTATTTAATTAGAGAGTACAATGCAAGTGAACAGGATTGCAGGGCAAAAGCAGTGAAGCAGGGAAGGCTGGCGATTCAATATGAGAATGCATGATCAAGCTGGGATTTGACCTCTGGAAGTTCTGTAAACTGGATCTCAAAATTATGGGGAGGGAATGTGAAGAAAGGAGAAAGAATTCATCCATGGGTTTAGCCTGTGGGGGAGCTGAAAGGGTTGCTTTAGGAATATTCTCACCTGCTGGAGTAAGGAGAGAGGTGGGGGATAGATTTGTTGGAATCATGAACACAGTGAGACACTGTCAGATTGTATATATAAGTAGTCTGCCAGTGTTGCACATTCTTTTAATGTGGAACAAAGGAAGGATCAGGCTGAGGTGAGGTATACGATACAGGATATAGTCATATATTTGTTTTCATTTCTTTTACCGGTGACTCCATGCACTTCTTTTATCTGAGGATTTATTTCTAACTTAATCTCTGAGAAGTACTATTTCTTCAAATACTTGTTAAATTCACTCTAATCTCACCTTCTAAAAATATTATTAGATGAATGTGGGTCTTCCGTTTTATCCTTTATTCCTTTATCATTCACATTTTCACTTAATCTCATAATTTTTTCTGGCTTATTTTCAACTTATAAAATTCAAATTCAGTTTTATCAAATATGTTATTTAAACTTTCTATGGAGTTTTGAACTCCAATGAACATACTTTTTCTGCATCAATTGAGATGATCATGTGGTTTTTCTGTCCTTCATTCTGTTAATGTGGTGTATCACATTGATTGATTTTTGTATGTTGAACCATTTTACACATAAATCCCACTTGGCCATGATGTATAATCCTTTTAATATGGTGTTCAGTTCATTTTTCTAGTTGGATTATAGCTTATCTTTGAAGGTTCCAGCTTATCCTTGATCTCCTAACTTCAAATCATCTCTCCTTCCTGACTGCCAGCCCTACTGACTTTGGGACTGGCACCAAGAGGCAGGGCAGTGGATTTACATAGACTGCTTAACCAAGTCCCACTATCATGTAAGGTTTAATCTCTATAATAAAGTCCTTCTAGTGGTTCTACTTCTCCAATCAAACCTTAATATAGAGTTTATCTAATGTCATCTGATATTCTGATCAAGGAAAAAGGGAGAAAGCCAAGGTATAAAGTATAGGGGCAGAAAGAAAAAAATACAAAGGGAAATATATTAAATTTAGGATGATGCACTGAACATAAATATGCTGTAAAAATCTAAAAACTGGATGAAATTGATTATTTCCTAGTAAAATACATATCACCAGAATTGATTCAAGAAGAGTATGAAGAACAAAGAGAACCCTTAGAAAACCTTCATTGCTACTTTTGGTGAATTTGTCCACATTTCCATCTGGTTTGGCTTGGAGATCCCACCTCCATATTCTCGTGCTGGGCATGTGACCAAGACCTGGCCAGTTAGAATTCCCTGAACTTGAGGTTTTAACAGAAATCCCAAGCTGAGTCAGTCTTTTGTATAAAGGCTTTCTCTTTGCCTGGGTTCAGTAAATTGGTAATATATAAAAATAGAGTTGCTTTTGGTCATTTTTCTTGCCACCCCTTGGAGAAAGCTTTCCCCAAAATAACACAAAACAAAACAAACTGCAGAGGGAAGAATATCCAAGTCAGAGAAACATTTTCTATTTATATCCTTTGGGCCCCCACACTTAACCTGTGTCTGAAAGTATGAGCACTTTCAAACTTTGTTGTATTGTGAGTCAATAAATTCCTTTTTAGCCTTTAAACTAATTTGTAAGGGTTCTCTAAAATTACAATTTATAATTAATACAATGACCATGGCAGCAATTGCATAAGATTTCAAGAAGCTAATTTTCTTGCAAAAATGAAGTTAGGGGTATATACTCTTTCAAGTTCAAATACTCTGAAACTCTTTCCCTGTTGCTGAATTTTTTAATTCCTTTATATTGGATTTCAAAATACAAAAGAAAATAGGCTCTGGTTCAAGATGTTTGTGAATGTAAGCGTACGTAGCCATTACCTTTGCCTCTCAAGAATCTATCATAATAATGGTGAAATCTGAAAGAAAGGGAAGCCCACTACTATAATATGCAAGGAGGGGGCTTCAGCTTCGGAGGTATATATATGTGCCCAGCAGAACTCCTGAGTAACTCAGGATGGCAAGAGGGAGAAGTAGACTGAAAGTCTATGTGGGGCAGAGTTACTTCACCTACACCTTTTTCTCCGAAACAAAAAGCCTGACAGAAAGGCATTTAACCACCCTCTTACCAATTCTTTCTTTTAAAAAGGAGCCCTTTAAAAAAGATATGTAAAGACTGTTTCCAGGTGATCTATAATGGCCAGTATGTTTGTTACAGTTCCTGCCAAAGACTTATTCTTTCAACATTTGTAGGTTTTTACAATAGTGGCAGGTCTCCATCTGTTCATAGTAAAACTAAGCATTTCAGGTTCTGTCCTAGTCCATGAATTACTCCTATTTCTCCCAGGATTTATTTTTCTATTTTTAATATTTATCTTATTCTCTCTTATGTCATGTCTATCTCAAATATCTGAACAAATATTTATGGAACATCTACTTTGGGCAAGGCAGTATTTTGGGTGCTATGACTATTGTAGTGAAAATTACAAAACCCTTGTTTTCCTAGTAGTTTACATTCTTCTTAACATCTAGAGATATTTTGTTTTCTCTTCATATTTACGAATGAAGACCGTGAGCTCTGTGTTTATGATTATCTTTACACCTCTCATTTTTCTGTCTTGATTATCTTTGCTAGCTTCTTTATGTCTGTCTACTTTATAATTGCTCCTGTTCCAAAGGATTCCATCCATCTCCCTCCACTACTACCATGGAACATACTTTCACAGGCAATACTCATACTTCTTTGACTTCAGTCTGGCATCTTTATCCTGATTTTAGAAGTATACTTGATATTCTGTGATAGCTAGATGAACATTGCCACTAAAATATCACTCTGACGTCTCAAATCTCAGAGATTCCAGCTGCACTGTCATCTATTCCTCTACTATGACAAACAAGTTTTATTGCATTTCTTATATCAGTGGAACTTCTCACCATCTACTCAGTCACCTAAACCAGAAACTTAAGGTCATCTTTAAATTATCCAAGCAGCCACCAAATTTTATTGTGCTTCTTTAATACTACTTGAATCTATATGCATCCATATCTCAACTGTCTCACTATTATTTCAGGACTTTATAGTTTTTTCTTCCAGTTAATGCCATAACTCCGTAAGTGGGACAATCTAAATTTTGACAATCTGTTCATATCCCTGCTAGTATGACCATTCTAAAAATTGAAAAATTTTATTCCTATTAGAAAAATCGTGTTGACTGTGCATTGCTTAGAGATCTAGTTCAACTCTTCAGCCTGATACACAACACCACTTGTTACCTCTTTGGCCTCATCTCTTCATTTTTTGCTAATGTACTTACATCTCTTCCTCTTCTACCCCAGAGCATGATGATTCATACTTACTGTTTACTGAGCCCTAAATTTTCAATGCATCTTTACTGTTGCATGCAGTGTTTATTTTGCTTAGAATAAAATTAATGACTTCATTTCATTGGCTAATTGCTACTAGTCCTGTAAGATACAGCTACTAGTCCTGTAAGATACAACTCAGATATAACCCAACTTTAAGGAGTTTTGAATTATTGGTGTAGATTTCTCCTCCTAGATCATTCCATTATATCCTGTATCTGAATCTGTGTCAGGGCATCCCTCACATAGAGTGTTACTGTATGTTTATTCATCTGCCTTCTTTAAAATGTAATACATTGCTTAATGATAAGTGCTATACTTCTTAACTATAACCCTAGCACCCAGCATTGGGCATGGCACATTCTTGGTCAGTGTTGAATGCCTGAAATAGTGATTTAGAAAAGGGTTGGCAGATATTATAACTTACTAGGCAAGAAACCCTATACAAATATGTTAAGTAAGTGAGAGAGATCTAGATTGAAATAGATCAAATCCAGGATGGTAGGTAACAGTATTAAAATAGGTTTTCTTTGGAGAATAAAGGGTGAAAAATAAGTCTGAGATGTTCACAGTGGCCAAAAATTCTGAAGCAGTGTGTGTGTGTGTGTGTGTGTGTGTGTGTGTGTGTGTGCCAGTAACTGGTCTAGTTTTTAGAAATGTAGTAGTAATTTAAAAAAAAGGAAGATCTTTTGGAGCTTCTATTTTGGGATAGGAATGGGGAGGAAAACAAGCACAAGATAAATAAAAAATGTTTTAGATAGTCACAAGTGCTACTAAAGAAAAAAAAAACTGCCAGAATAGAAGATGACAAGGCCAGGGGTGGTAGATAACTGTGTTGTGACTAGTGATGTCAGAATGGAGAACCCAGAGCCCAGAGTTGGCTTATAATTAGTGTCTGTCCTCTACGAATGGTGGATGAGAGAAAAAGGAATTTCCCCAAAATGCTTTTCCAAATCCCCACATTTTTGCAGTGATGTTAAAGATACTGGCTTGATGATTAAAAATGGAGAGTTTTGAATATCACACAAAGGAGAGCCTCTTATTTCATAGTGAAAAAGCCTGAGTTAGGATGGTAAAGAATTTTCAAATCTTAAATGAAGTCACAGAAAAGAAATGCAGTTCTGATTTCCATTCGAAATTCTCATGCCAGGAAACTTCTCATTGAAGGGAGTATACATTCACCTCTCAAATAATGAAAAGACATGAAATGTTTGGTTAATTGTAGTAAAGAAGATACTGAAGATCTCAAAGTATTGTATATTGATAACAAGTAATATTACTTAACAGAAACGTCACATTTCTTTGTGAACTTTCCAGTACATGCAGTGTTTTGATGTTCATGTTGTTCGATGCTCAGGCTTGTTTGCATTTACAAAAGAATCTTTATACTTAATTCTTCATGGAATACTGAGAGCACAACTTATTTTCATGGTTAGCCAAAAAAAGATAGATTTTATATTGCTATCAAAAACTTATCCACAGGCTATAACTACTTTCAAAAAGAATTTGTTATTCAGATAAGGGGTTTTTTTTTTTTTGGAATTAGGCCAAAATAAACAAATACTTAAAAAACTACAAAAAAAATACAGAGAAAATTCTTTTTTTTTTTTTTTTATGCCAGTGTTTCTTTTATTAATCAGTTGGATATCTTAGGAACACAAAAGATTGCAAAAGGCTCATGCATACATTAAAATGTTTATCATTGGCTTTCATTTCATAAAATGAAATTCTTACTAAAACTATTCATACGAATATAAAATATAAAATTTTAATACATTTGTTATCACTTTGGTGCCTTGGTACTTAGTTTTGTTATGATGATCTAAAGTAGTTCACAACCTTGACTGCACATTAGAATTATCTCAGGAATTAAAAAAAAAATCCTGCTGCCCTGGGCAGCAGCTCAGACCAATAAATCAGAATCTCTTGGTGGAACATGGTATTTTTTAAAAAACATCCCAGGTGATTCCAATGTTCCGTCAAAGTTTTGATCCACCAATTTAATTAGTCCTTGATCAAGCCTCACTTTAATCATCACCTCTGTTAGAATAACTCCCTCCTCTGCACTAAAAGGAGAGCACAGAGCAAATCGTATCTTTGCAAGTCAGGTCTGTGTTTCATTGTTTTTTAATCTTCAGTACTGGATAGGTGCTCAATAATGCAATGACTGAATGAACACACATATCTCCAGCCATGTTGGGCCATGGAGGAAGGTTGCCACAATTTTCAAGATAGCAGATTCTGCCAGAGCATATAGAGAGATGACGTGACTCATTTAGTTACATTACACAGCTCTGAGTCACCTGGCACTTAACCAGTCAAACGTTTCAGAACCTGATATTTCAGATCCTTATCCAGTGGGCATTTTTATCCTGGGAGCCGGGACTGCAGCTGACTGAATCAGCACAGGGCTTCTTTTCGGGAAGCATTGGGAAGCCGAAGCTGCTCCCCACTTATGTAACCATAAGCACAAGCATGACCCATGGAATGTGATCCAAACATTATTTTCATCTCCCTCCGTCACTTTAAGCTCAGTTCAGTGGGGAAAATCTTAATCTTGTCCATCGATAGTCTTGTGTCACAGAGTGGTATTTACTTGGAGTTATAAAAGTCTCATTTTAGAAACAATATATTCAGTCTCACATAATAATCAAAAATCATCCTGAAGTTGGGGTTAAACCATCACCCCGTCTCCAGGCCCGGCCTGCTTCTCAAGCCTGTGGTTGGGAGGAGTTTGTGGTCCTTCTGTTCTCTCCTTTCTCTCGGCGCCCCTGTGCTACCTGTGATTTCTCTCTTGTTGGAGTCAACGTAGGGTGAGGAAAAAGAAGGGAAAACGATGTTACCACTTGGCTGAACCTGGAATTGGTTAAAGCTGGAAATTCCTGGATGGGGCTGGCAGGTGGTTGCAATAAGTTCTCTTCTTTTTTTTTTTTTTTATTTAATCAGTTATACATATACATATGTTCCCATATCCCCTCCCTTTTGCGTCTCCCTCCCACCCTCCCTATCCCACCCCTCCAGGCGGTCACAAAGCACCGAGCTGATCTCCCTGTGCTATGTGGCTGCTTCCCACTAGCTATCTACCTTACGTTTGGTAGTGTATATATGTCCATGCCGCTCTTTCACTTTGTCACAGCTTACCCTTCCCCCTCCCCATATCCTCAAGTCCATTCTCTAGTAGGTCTGTGTCTTTATTCCTGTCTTACCCCTATGTTCTTCATGACATTTTTTTTTCTTAAATTCCATATATATGTGTCAGCATACAGTATTTGTCTTTCTCTTTCTGACTTACTTCACTCTGTATGACAGACTCTAGGTCCATCCACCTCATTACAAATAGCTCAATTTCGTTTCTTTTTATGGCTGAGTAATATTCCATTGTATATATGTGCCACATCTTCTTTACCCATTCATCTGATGGTGGACACTTAGGTTGTTTCCATCTCCGGGCTATTGTAAATAGGGCTGCTATGAACATTTTGGTACATGTCTCTTTTTGAATTATGGTTTTCTCAGGGTATATGCCCAGTAGTGGGATTGCTGGGTCATATGGTAGCTCTATTTGTAGTTTTTTAAGGAACCTCCATACCGTTCTCCATAGTGGCTGTACCAATTCACATTCCCACCAGCAGTGCAAGAGTGTTCCTTTTTTTCCACACCCTCTCCAGCATTTATTGTTTCTAGATTTTTTGATGATGGCCATTCTGACTGGTGTCAGATGGTATCTCATTGTAGTTTTGATTTGCATTTCTCTAATGAGCAAAGATGTTGAGCATCCTTTCATGTGTTTGTTGGCAGTCTGTATATCTTCTGTGGAGAAATGTCTATTTAGGTCTTCTGCCCACTTTTGGATTGGGTTGTTTTTTTTTGTTGTTATTGAGCTGCATGAGCTGCTTATAAATTTTGGAGATTAATCCTTTGTCAGTTGCTTCATTTACAAATATTTTCTCCCATTCTGAGGGTTGTCTTTTGGTCTTGTTTATGGTTTCCTTTGCTGTGCAAAAGCTTTTAAGTTTCATTAGGTCCCATGTGTTTATTTTTGTCTTTATTTCCATTTCTCTAGGAGGTGGGTCAAAAAGGATCTTGCTGTGATTTATGTCATAGAGTGTTCTGCCTATGTTTTCCTCTAAGAGTTTGATAGTGTCTGGCCTTACATTTAGGTCTTTAATCCATTTTGAGCTTAGTTTTGTGTATGGTGTTAGGGAGTGATCGAATCTCATACTTTTACATGTCCCTGTCCAGTTTTCCCAGCACCACTTATTGAAGAGACTGTCCTTTCTCCACTGTACATTCCTGCCTCCTTTATCAAAGATAAGGTGACCATATGTCCGTGGGTTTATCTCTGGGCTTTCTATCCTGTTCCACTGATCTATCTTTCTGTTTTTGTGCCAGTACCATACTGTCTTGATTACTGTAGCTTTGTAGTATAGTCTGAAGTCAGGGAGCCTGATTCCTCCAGCTCCATTTTTCGTTCCCAAGATTGCTTTGGCTATTCGGGGTCTTTTGTGTTTCCATACAAATTGTGAAATTTTTTGTTCTAGTTCTGTGAAAAATGCCAGTGGTAGTTTGATAGGGATTGCACTGAATCTGTAGATTGCTTTGGGTAGTAGAGTCATTTTCACAATGTTGATTCTTCCAATCCAAGAACATGGTACATCTCTCCATCTATTTGTATCATCTGTAATTTCTTTCATCAGTGTCTTATAATTTTCTGCATACAGGTCTTTTGTCTCCTTAGGTAGGTTTATTCCTAGATATTTTATTCTTTTTGTTGCAGTGGTAAATGGGAGTGTTTTCTTGATTTCACTTTCAGATTTTTCATCATTAGTATATAGGAATGCCAGAGATTTCTGTGCATTAATTTTGTATCCTGCAACTCTACCAAATTCATTGATTAGCTCTAGTAGTTTTCTGGTAGCATCTTTAGGATTCTCTATGTATAGTATCATGTCATCTGCAAACAGTGACAGCTTTACTTCTTCTTTTCCGATTTGGATTCCTTTTATTTCCTTTTCTTCTCTGATTGCTGTGGCTAAAACTTCCAAAACTATGTTGAATAAGAGTGGTGAGAGTGGGCAACCTTGTCTTGTTCCTGATCTTAGTGGAAATGGTTTCAGTTTTTCACCATTGAGGACGATGCTGGCTGTGGGTTTGTCATATATGGCCTTTATTATGTTGAGGAAAGTTCCCTCTATGCCTAGTTTCTGCAGAGTTTTTATCATAAATGGGTGTTGAATTTTGTCGAAAGCTTTCTCTGCATCTATTGAGATGATCATATGGTTTTTCTCCTTCAATTTGTTAATATGGTGTATCATGTTGATTGATTTGTGTATATTGAAGAATCCTTGCATTCCTGGAATAAACCCCACTTGATCATGGTGTATGATCCTTTTAATGTGCTGTTGGATTCTGTTTGCTAGTATTTTGTTGAGGATTTTTGCATCTATGTACATCAGTGATATTGGCCTGTAGTTTTCTTTCTTTGTGACATCCTTGTCTGGTTTTGGTATCAAGGTGAAAAATATGCTACCTCAAAGATGTTTTCAAAAACTTCACCACCACTCCCCATTTATGTTTTGTAGTTATGTGCAAATACTGTGGCTGCCAGCAATTCACATAGAAAAGAAAGGTCAGTCATGTTTCTGACTTTAACCTTTTAGAGAAGGTGTATACTTAACACTGCCTACATTTGTATAGGTTGCACATTGCACAAAATTTCTGATTATTGCTTTAGGTTATAATACAATGTACTCTCACCTATACCAGGATTGAAAATTTTAAGCAAAATGTTCTGGACTGGCCAATACAACCCCCCAAAAATAGTTTTCAGGCTGAATTAGGAGAAAAATCCTTCACTATGTTTAGGTTGGAAGGAAGCATGACCTAAATTTTGATTTCAAATACTCGGGGTTTTGGGTGATGGTTTTACTGAGGACAATTAGAATTGAACTATGTAGACATGTTTCTTGAAGCCAAGTTTTACCTTTAAGGCTTTCATATTGCAGCTTGTGAGGCTCCAAGCAGCAATTGGGTACTTTGGATCATTCACACAAGGATTAAGAGTCATATATAAACCATAAAACCCTTTATAAGAAATCAGAATCTGTTTTAAAAATTAATTATATGAACTAAACATATATAGAAAGAAATTGAAGCTTGAATATATTTAAGAAGCAAAAATTAAAGACATACCTCTAACTGCCCTTTTTCCTTAGTTGTTTACAATCACAGCAAATCAAAGTGTGACATGTTTAAGAGAAAGGTAATTAAGTTCTAAGGCTTTGTCATCTTATCACTTTAAAAAATACAAGATCTGAGTAAATGAAAGGAAAATAGAGAGGGTTGTTAAAGAGCTGAGTCATAGAGTGGAATAGAGAACAAGCGGAAGTGGAAGAGGCAAGAAAGCATACACGGACACTGGGTTTGAAGAGAGTTGGGAATACTGGTTGTGGTAGATGGTCTCTGATTTGCTTACCGGATCTACTCGCCATCCTTCTTAACCCTGCTCCGTGATTCCAGGAGGCTGACTTTATCAGCTTCATGGACCAGTCTCTCTGTGTCTTCAGGTTGGGTTTGGTTAATATGAACTACTGATAAGTGATTAGAAGTCAGGAGGAAAGAAGGCAAGGGTGTTTACTTCCATGATCGGCCCCCTTCCAAACTTCAGGTTGACAGTGGATGCCATTTTCTAAGGTTACATCCCTTGCTGGGGGGGCTTCTACTACAACTCGAATAAGACATGCTGGGTTGCAGGAACTGCTGTCTCTCTATGCCCCTTCAGACCTAGTGGTTATAATACTGGCTTCTCACAGCTGTTAGCCTCAGGGTACTTCATCATCTCTTGGTTTCCCTTCATTCTTTACACACTTCAGTCTCTTCATTAAATGCTATTCCATCACTCTTTTAAAGTGTGCCATCAGTTTTTAGCTAGAACTGACTGATACATCAGTAGTGGGGAATAGGAGAAACTTTAAGGTAGTGTTAGGGAGGTGGGATAAACTGCTGTGGAGAGAGATAGGAAGAGAAGGGTTTCAAGCTTTTTATGGCATTCTATGAATGTAACATGACTTCTTTATGTGAATGACTCTAATGTAGTCTTAAATTGCTTCTTAATTATTGATATTTGGTTGGGTTTCTGTTTCTTTGCATGCACAGCCAGGATGGAACAGGGCTAAGAGGTGTCTGGGATTTACATGACTAGATAATACTAGTAGGATCTATCTAGATTCATTATATCATATTAAGACATTTCTCCCATGGAATCAGGAACATCCCAACCCAGTGCACATGCTAAGTTTTTATTGAAATTCAGTGAACTGCTATGGTGTGAAATTAATTTTTATTGTCAGATTGAACAATATTGTTTGACTTTTTAATATTTCCTTTTATTATGGAACAGAAATTGGGGAAAGCCCAATAATTCCTTCAGGAACTAGTGATTCAGTTCAATTGTTACATATGGCACACGGGCCCAGCCGCTCCGCGGCATGTGGGATCTTCCGGGACCCGTGAGCTAATTTCTGAATTTTCATCACCTGAGCTGGACCTGGAAATAGGACTAGAACTGGATCTAGACATACAGCTGGGGCTTGAATGACAAATCAGTGTGGAACTTGAATGGGTATCATAGCTAGGATTTGAATCAGAACCAAATCTACCACTACTACTACCATTAGGTGACTCTAGCCATTCCATGTTTTGACTTGGAGGTGAGACACTATGCTGTAAATTACTGTCACTGTCCATAAGGTTACTTGAGTTACTAAATTCTGTCATTGTCTGCCTTAACGTGCTCTGAATTGGAACAGATGTTGTATCAGTTAAGCTAGTATTTAAAATTCTGCAAACGGGATTTCTAATGGTATTGACATAAGCTCTCACACCTGCCCGCTCAGAATGTGAATACATATGCCTCAGTCCTCGTTCACTTTCAGAAGTGACAGTGTTGTTTGGTGTCTCAGACGTTAACTGAGTTCTACTAGCTCTGCTGTCTCTCTGAGAATATGCTCCGGAATGAACTTGTCCTACTTCAAGATTGAAGGGTATGGTTGGATATATTTCCCTCCTTCCCCAAGATTCACCACTGCTGGTTGTATCTGGAGAATTTTCTCCATGAACGGCATTCCTTGTTCTAGAAGTTTCAATAAGACCGCTATTTTGCAACTCAAATCCAGTCATTTGCTGTCTCAATATTTCCTGGTGCTCAGTTCTAGAAAATCTCGCAGTCTCACTTAGCAGAGGCTGCTCAAAATTCTGAGATGGTATACTATGATTAAGTCTTTGTACAATTTCCCTAAGTGAACGTGGAGGCGACCAACTTTCAATTCTTGCTCTGGTTCTCCGATACTCTGGGCTCCTACTTCTTGCTCTTCTCTGACTTGTGGTAGGTGTGAATTCCATTAATGTTTCAGTTGTATCTTGTTCAGACATAGATGGTCTTGTAAATATTGATTCAGATTGTGGACTTTCCACTTGCCTTTGGCTGTCTTCCATATTTTCTCTTCTGGGAAGTCTTGCAGATGCTACATCTTCATTCTCTGGATTTGGACTCCCATTATCAAGGTTAACATTTATTTCTAAACTGAATATGAACTGATCACTTTTAGGATTAATTTGGCTCTCTTCTCTCCAAGATTGGTTTTCTCTTTGTCCACTTGTCATATTTTCAGTTTGTCCAGAATAGTTAAGCCAGTCTATTATAGAGTCACCACTAGACACGTCATCTGAAGAGTCTCCTCTGTCTGTTAACAAAAAAAATGGGGAGGGTGCATAAAAGAACTACCAAAATTAGAACCATCATAAAATAGCACTCTGAAACTTTGTTTCAAAAACAAACAAAAAATGAGAACTTAAATACTCAGATGTTTTAAACTGATTTCACATTTATAGAGTTAATATTTTATAAACTGCACTGTGTAGATTTATAAGTAAAGGTAGAAAAGTTTCGATTCCATCCGAAACGAGTGAGCTAATCCTAGATAAACTTAGAGAATTTTTTAAAAAGGGAATCCGGAGGAAGTCTATTTTTCAGTATTTCATCATATACACAGCCCTGTGTACCACCGTAGGAGGAATGTCAAGAGACTTTTTTTTCAGTCCACTGTCAAGACACTAATGCAATTAAACAAGGTAAACACCAGTTAAGGTACAATGCTAGTATTTTAGTTCAGTTTACATTATTGTCTAATTTTCATTAGTCTCCAACATGACTACTTCTAGGCTCTTCACTTATGTGCTTTTGATAATAGACAAGCTGTTTTAAAATATAAGGTTATTGCCCAAACATAAACAAGTTTCAGAGGTTTAAAAGTGTTTGCATTTTGAATACTTCTTAATGTTACCAAGATTTTTAATTGACATTAAATTGAAGGTCCGATCAAATGAATAGACTGAACCTAGCATGGTACATATAAGACCATATTCAAGAACCAAAGTATTATCGTGTCCTCTTCATTAGACAGCAAAATCCTCTACTTCACACTGGGAGGGAAGGCACCAGACCTGAGGCTCGAGCAGGGTTTCTCAGCCTTAGCACTATTGACCTTTAGGTGCTGGACAATTCTTTGTTTTGGGGAGCTATCCTGTGCATTGTGGGATATTTGGCAGCATTCATGGCCTCTGCCCACTAGATGCTAGTAACACCCATGCCTCCCCTGTGACAACCAAAAGTATCCCGAGCCATTGTCAAATGTCCCCAGGTGCTGGAGAGAGCACAATTGTCCCCAGTTGAGAATATTTCTGTTTGCTTTTTTTACATGTCTATGTAGAAAAAATAATTCAGGAAGTAGGAGGGACTTTCAGTTGAGGTAGAAAACCAAGAAAAATACAAATAGGCTACTTCGCACTGTTTCCTAATTAAAACAACCCAAATGTGAATCAGGAAAACAAACATACCTTGACATGCTCACCAAAAATCAAGTAAATGCCAGTTCTTTTTATGAGAAGTTACTTACCAAATTAATTTAAGTCACTTCTGTATAATTTACTATTTACTATTATGAAGTTACTATTTACTATTATGAAGTTCCTTATTCATTCCATCCTATTCCCTCCAAAAGCAAAATATACCTGTATTTTCATCTGAGTCTTGTGGTGCGTTTTCTTTAATTAGCTGAAGTCTTGTCAGCAACTCTTCTTCCGTACTTTCACCTGGAATGCCTAGAAGATTGTTGTCTCTCATAAGTTCGTAATCTTCTTCACTCAGATTATTTACGAACCTGGAGAAATCTTCTCCCCGAACCAATCGGTCCGTTTGACTTATGTGTTGGGCCGAAACTCCATCTCCTTCATCGTTGGAATCCGAGTTTTCCATCTGAATAAACAAGTGGAAAATTACCTGAAATTCACGACGTGGTGTTGAAATTCACCAATGGTCGTTTAGTTTTCTTCGCTTTCTACTTCCTGCCAGTGTCCGGTCCTCTGCATAAATTCCTCCCTTCTCCCTTCCCGACTCAGTTCTGTGGCCCCTGGTGACGCAACAGTTGGGAGCCGCCTCTATCCCAGAACTTGCTAGACGTTGCCTAGGCACCCATTATCTTCCCCGCTGTTACCGAGTAGGGACTGGATTCAGGTTAGGTTTCATTTCATTCAAAACCAGCCAATGTTACTGAGGGTTATAGTGTACCAAGCACCGCGCTTCACCTTTCACCCACATGAGCCTACTCTCAGGTTTTCAGGAGGCGTTTTCAGGCTCTGATATGCTCTATTTATTCGTTACATTCCATATGACTGCCTTCTTCAAAATGCCATGCCAAAGTCAGCCTAGTTCAATGCAGCAATTCTCATTTTCAGGTGCCCAGGGACCTCTGCCTTTTCTCCTCATGAATTTCTCAAATCATAGACTCTCACTAAGAAAGCCCACAATTTTTGATAATTTACCAGGGCTCTAGCTGAGTCTCTTTAGTGTGTCCTTTCCCTTTTAACTGTTAATGGGTTCATCTTGCATTATACGGTCCTTCAGTCTTGTTTCAAACAAACAAACAAGAAACACCAAAACTTTGGCAGGCTTTTCTGCTCAGCCACGGAATTCCTTCTCCACAAAAGCATCAGGTTCATTTTTGTCCTCCTTTCTCATAAATATTATAAATATTACTTAAGCAAAACTAGCCAGAACATCACAGGAACTTTTAGGACAGATACATAATAGTTACTTTGTCTGCCACGGTGAGTACTGACTTTGCTGATTTTGTTGCATGGATCACCTGAAAGCCTTGGTGAAAATAAAATAATGCTCATTTGCAATGCTATCTGAAGGAGACCTCTAATTCACTCTCAGTACACAGAAGTTTAAGGAGCTGTGTAAATCACAGTTGTTGTTTTGTTCACGGTCCACAGCAGGCTTTCTTGTTTGTTCTAAAGGAGATAGAAGGATGGTAACTTTACTGGTGTGACAGTGAAGAATCTAAGTCTATGTCCTGCTTTTGACATTTGTTCGATGCCTCGTTTAACTTAAGCTAGAAAAATCAATCTTTCCCCTCTGAATCAAATCTCAGCAAGTCTTTGGATGAGAACAGAATCCCCTAGACTACCCTGCCTCCTTTATGGACTTCTGAGTGTATTTGTTATCTTTTCCTGAAGTTATTATTTTCACAGGGGAAATCTGTTGTAAACTTGTTTGCTGTGCCTCAATCAAAACTAGCAGTATTATGAAAATTCAGCGTGATTTGTACTCTTGATGCAGGAAACCCTAACAGTCGTTAGTGTTCTTGAGAGTGATTGATTCAGTTTAATTCAATTCAATCAATTCAAGTGTCAAGTATATTTAGCGTTTGTTAAATGTCAGTTATATTATCGGATATTAAGATACAAAGATGAGTATATTTAAGAATCTGTTGTCATTAGAGTATAACAAACAATTGAGCTACACAGAGGTAAAATTACAGTTTTGAGGAGAAATTGATTTGAGTGAGAGAAAATCGGTTTCACTGCATTTGGGTTTTAAAGGATGAATAGGAGTTTTCTAAGTGAATGAAAGGGGGAAATATTTTCAACAGTGAGAACAGCAACTGCTAACACTCGTAAAACAACAAGGATAGTAGATTTTAATTACTAAAAAAAGACATTAGTTAAATTGGCAGAGCACGGCCAAAAAATGGAGACCTTTATGACATGTTTAGAAGTTGGACTTTATCATTAGTGCAATGGAAAGATGTTGAAGTCTTTAGACAGTTGATGGTCAAATTTGCAATTTAGAAATAATATTGGTAGTAGGGTTGAGGATGAAAATGAAGGGCAATGGTTCAGATGGGAGGGGCAGAAATAGATAGAGGGCAGCCTAGGCTAGTGATGACAAGGATCTGAATCAGGGCAGAGGAATATGATTAAAATGAAGGACTTTAAGAGATCTCTAGGCAGCAGAACTGATTAAACCTAGTAATATATGGGAAAGAGGGAAAAGTGGGGAAGGGGAGTATATGAGGGAAAGGCAGGGGTCAGGATTACTTCTGTATTTCTGTCTTTGCTTAGTGGACAGTGGTACCAATAAGAAGTAACACCTGATTCTGAAGTTGTATGGTTTAGCTTAAGAGGGAGCATGATTGCTTATGATTAGAATAGGATGCAAGTTACCTGAAGATTCAGAAAGTCTTACAGTCTTTCCAAATTTAGGTATGGAAGCACATGAACTAATAGCCCCAGCTGTTTGGTGTTCCCTGTAGTTGGCTCTCAGTGTCAATGACTCTAGCTTCCTGAACTATTTGTTCCTGGTTATGTCCCAATTCTGGTGCAAGTAACAGGGTATAGGGATCATCATCCCAGAGACCTACTTATTGACCTTGATTATTTAAATAGAAGCCACCAATATAGCTGTGCTTTACACTTAGTTCTCTCATGTCTTGACTTTCCTTCTAAATATTGCAGTGTAGGTTCAGTAGTTTTTCCTCTGGATGGCAATATTGCTGCTTTGGCCTTTGTTCTATCACTTGTCTTGATATCAGAAGTCTTCTGAAGATGTTTTTTCTTCACTTCTCATTTCAGAGATGGGAGGTGCATCAGGAAGTCCGGAGGTTGACTAGAGCATCACTCTAAGTTGAGTTGGAGGGGAAGAGGTTGAAGATGGAAAGTTGCTTACTTTCAATCAGAGTCAAGCACTTAAAACTTTGGCCAATCCATTGTTTATGATGTGGTGAAAAAATGGGGTGTGTGTGAGCAGATTTGGCTGTTCTTTTATCCTGGTTGTAATAATGGAGTTTTGTAATCAAGAGTTTTCTTTTACTGACTCTGTCCAAGGAAGCCTCTGAACAGATTCTATGACTCAAAGGGAGACTGAAAATAAGCAAGAGATTGCATTCTCCCTGAATATGGGTAAAAGGAGTTCCGTGGCTTTAGAACTGTAAGAAATGATCAAGACATATATTCCAGATACCTATTGCAGTATAACAAACCATTCCAAAATGCAGTGGTAGATACAATAGAAACCATGTTGTTATAGTCAGGACTTTGTGAGCTAAGAACAAAGATAAAGAATACTGGGGATGGCTCATCTCTGCTCCATCATGACTGGGCCTCAGCTGTGGTGGCTTGAATGATTGGAGATAGATTGGACAACTTGACTGGTGTCATATGTCTGGGGCCTTGGTTCTGGCTAAGTTTTCTTTGAGTCACATCTTTTGGTGCTGAAATGTCCAACCAAGATGGCATCTTCATTCACAGATCTGGGGCTTGAGTTGGGCTGCACAGGCTGAAAAATCTGGGGCTGGTTTTCTCTCTGTCTCTGTCTTTCTCCATGAAATTTCTCGGTGTAGTTTTGGAGTCTTAGCAACCTGGATATCTCAAAGTAGTTGAATTCTTACATAGTGAGTGGCTTCACCCAAAGTAAACATTTCAAGAGACTTGGCTGGAATCTGTAAGTCTTCCTATGACTTAACCTCACAAGTGCAAGAACACCTTTTCTCTTGCATTCTGTTGATTGAATAAGCCACTGGATCAGCCCATATTCAAGAAGAGGGACACCACATGCTACCTTTCAGTAGAGAGGTAACAAAGATTTTAAGGTTCTATTTAATGTACTATAGCACATGATGAAAAAAATCTTATAATGATGACTTTTCAGTTTAAGTGGAAATTAATCTCTCCCTCTGTTTTCTGAATTGCATTATTCTCTGGGTAAAAATAAAAAAAGGGAGGACATAAAATCTGAAGTTCGTTGCATTCAGCCTGATTTTAAAGATACCCGATTAAGGATCTTTTTATTATGTAATAGTTTTCCCACATCAGAGACCATTGGTAATATTAAGAGCTATTTACTGAGCAACTGTAATTGCTAGACACTCTGCTTGTGTTTTAACTTATTTGATCTCAAGCCCCATGCAAGATAGGTATTACTATTCTCAGAGATAAAGGCATTGAGGCTGATGCAAATTAAGTGATTTTCTCAAAGTTACAGTAATAGATAATATGTTTAGATTCAAACAAGGTCTATGGGATGACTCTCCCTGTTTCGCTCTACTCTGCTATGTTTAATGAAAACACAATTTTAGACATCATTACACAAACGTAGTAAAATCTCAGTTAAATGAGATGCTTGAATCATGTTTGATCATTTTCGTGTGCCATTTCAATTCTGCTTTGGAGTTAGTCTAGAATATCTTCGTTTTAACTTAATAAAGAGTAATTTTAAATCAAGAACTAAACATAATTAAAGCTTGATGAGATATTTCATATTTTTATGTTTTTTTCTTTCCCACCAGAAGGATGGGTTAAAAGCTTGAAAGCATTGATGCAGAAAAATGAATATAAATATGCCTGTCTCATGGAATCTACTGGAATTGGTTCTGTGACACAAATACTTGTTTTGAATCTAAACACGAAATTCTTGTTAATTGAAATCACAACCTTTCCACTTACATAGGCTTGACACTAGGAATTAGTTTCATCTCTTCCTTATGCTTACCTCTAATTATGGAAATAAAAATGTATTTATTTATCAAGGTCTCATCCCTCTTATGATTTCCTTTCTTCCCGGTTCTGCTCAGATTTAGACTTTTGATAGCTTTTCTATTAGTGCCGTGTCAGTGGATAGTTTGCTTCTATGCTTTCTCTAGTTTTGAGCCATTTTACACACTTTCTCTGAGGCATGCTCCAGGTCTGTTATTCACAAGCAAGTTAGTTCATATTTCTGCACATTTGTTTATTTGTAAAGTCTAACCTCCTAGATTATTGTAATAAATAAACTTACATATACATAAACAATATTCTGTTTGTTACCTATATAGATATATTTAAAGATGAATTTTACGGTTCCAAGGATGAAACGGGTATCAGGTTTGTTTCTCAAAACAAACGGAACACAGAGAACACAAAATGAATAAGCGACACAAAAGCTCACAATATATGAGCAAAACCAAATTAAGCAGGCCTGCCATATACAGATTCCCAGGTTGTGCCCTCTAAAATTCCCAGGGGGCACCATTCACGTGAAGAAGAAAGTGAATGACACTCGTATACATATGCAGTGCACCACGTGTACAACTGAACATGCAGGCCCTGAACATGAGCTTTAATGCTACCTTCTGCCTTCCTTCGACCCAGCAGGGAGAAGAGAAGAGGATAGTGAACTCAGGGGAGAGTAAATAGTTACTTTATTACTTGTTCTTCTCCAGGCCTAGAATTTTATATGCTCCTATTGAAGGGAGGTTGGTGACTTTGTTCAGTAGCCTGCAGTCACAGGGAGGTGCACTGCCTCTTTCACCAAGTATTTACACCAGGAGGTGTAACCACCATGGCAGCGTGTGGTGTGGGTAAAAATGGTCACCTCACCTCTCTGTCATGTCGACTCTCCCTTTTATGGTGCTAATTGGGTGTTGTAGTCGCTCTTATGGAGAGTCACTGAATGGTCAGGTCAGTCTGGGTTGCGTATTCAAAGAAACTCACCACATTTTCAAATTACATTCCAAAAAGGCCCCTACATTTCAGGCATACCATTTTGCTTAAATTCAAACTACTGTACTATAATCAAGTTGCATCTCTTGCTTAAGTCTTAATATCCACAAACCTCAACAAATTCAATGGACAGTAGGTTGACCAAAGGGTGAAAGTTGTTTAAAAAGTAGCATTTGTATTGGGAGCAGAGTTTGGGTTTCCTTATGGTCGGGTTTCCTGGGGCCTCTTTAATATTCAGGCTAAATGCAAGCTCTTAGCCACACTATTAGAATGCATCCTCGATCTTCAAACACATTTGACAACTTATTGCATATAGAATAAAGTAAAATGTGTAGTAAGTCCTTACAAAAATCACTCTAGATTTGCCAACATTACTACATTTTCATCTTTCAAACTTCAGTTTAAATGTCACTTCCATGGAAAGGTCTTCCTGACCAGTTTATCTAAAATAAAATTGTGCATGTCATGCTCTGTCACAGACGCTTCTCTCTTCCTCCAATAAACTGTATACTATAAGAATAGTGATCTTTATAGCTCAACCTGTGTTTTCCATCTATTCAGTTCCTTAAAGTAGATACTAAATGAATATGCGTTGGAGAGTGAAATAAGTAAAGTAAGGAAGAAAGGCCAGAGGGAGGAAGGGAGGAAGGAAGGACCTCTGGCAAAGATTCTCTCTCTGTCTTTTTTCATTCTGGCTGCTGTAACAAAATACCACAGACTGGGTAGCTTCTAAACAACAGAACTTTGTTTTGTAATGGAGGCCTGAAGTCCAAGATCAAGATAGCAGCATGGTCTCATTCTGGTGAAAGCCCTCTTCCTGATTCATAGCCAGAACCTTCTTGCTGTGTCCTCACATGGTGGAAGGGGGCTAGTGAGCTCTCTGGAGCCTCTTTTAAAAGACATTGATCCCATTCATGAAGGAATTTGTGGAATCTAAAAAATACAACCAACAAGTGAATATAACGAGAAAGAAGCAGACTTACAGATGTGGTGAACAAACTGGTGGCTACCTGTGGGGAGAGGGAAGGGGAGAGGGTAGGGGATTAAGAGGTACAAACTATTATGTATAAAATAAGCTACAAGGATATACTGTACAGCACAGGGACTATAGCTAATATTTCATGATAACTATAAATGGAGTATAACCTTTAAAAATCGCAAATGACTATATTGTACAGCTGTAGCTTATATTGTATACCAACTATATTTCAATTAAAATAATAATAATAGTCACAAAAAATCTGAAATAAAAGGCATGAATCCCATTCATGAGGGTGCCACCCTCATGACCTAATCACCTTCCAGGGGCTCCACCTCCTAATACCACCAATTTGGGGGGTTAGGATTTCAACATATACATTTTGAGGGAACATAAATATTCAGACCATAGCACTCTTCTTTGACCAAACTTGAGTCAGGCTTCTCTGAGTCCTCTTTCTAACTAGTCCCTGACCTTAGGCTCTGTCCTTGGCCCATTTAGACTAGTATTAGCATGAATTCTGGTGGGTCAGTTTAGCAAAAATCCTCTACCCTTGATATATGATCAAACTCTTTATCCCTCACCCTTCATGTCTTATCACCCTAGCCTGACTACAGAAAGAAGTTCTGTCAAATTGGTTTAGCCAGAATTCTCCTTACCCCTGATGTTTCCTCTTAGTAATTTTCTATCCACTGACCCCCACCCTGCTCCTTGCCTTTATCTCTCTACTTGTTCTTATTATATTAGGAGTTGAGCCCCATCTCCCTCTCCGACTACACAGCCCCTCTGTAGTAGTCTCCCTGACTTATCCTTGCTACCTTTAACAAGTATCATGTAGACTTGTTTTCTTCAGTACCTTCCAAGGCTTTCCTTACCTACATCTCTCTGCATGTGCTGTCACTTGTTCCATGCCTTTGTCCACATTGTAATCTGTGCTTGCGATGCCCTACCCTTTATGCCCTAGTTCATATCACACCTCTCTGCAATATCTGTACCCTTCTAGTCCTGTATTAAATACACTGCCCTTCAAGATGGCCTGTAAAACTCCTGTTGGCATAAATATTTGCCATTTTTCACCTTCCTGTTTCCTCTTAGACTCTTAAATAGAACAATGTGTGCACTTGCCTTCTACTAGATTGTAAACTGTAGCGACGCAAGAAGTAGGCATCATTATGTGCCCCTCTAATGCCTAACACCAAATGTTATGCACAGTTAGAAACTCAATAAATACCTGATTAGTTGAACTATGGTCCTACTATATAGTGAAAAATTCAAAGGCTATTGAATTGGATTCTGATCTCCCCCGCTCATGAGCTGTGTGACATTGGGTAAGTTATTTAATCTCTCAGTTTTAGTTTCATTGTTTGTAAAAGGCAATGATACCTAAATGGGTTGTGGTAAACTTTAGTGACATTCTATGTAAAATAAAGTAAATGTGATACTATATGTAGAGGTGTCTCCTGCTTAAGGTCAGGAATCCATTTGTAAAAATCAAGCAGTTTTTGTTAAAATGTAACCAGGAAACGATTTCCTATTATTTTAATGGAAACCTTTAATACGTTTTATATGTTAGCCCAACAACTCCAACAGATTTCCTGAAATGCAATGAAACAAAAGAAACAAAAAAATTGTTATAATATAGATATTTAAAATCATCATATCCTAATCACCTAATAATTAATATGGTTTTAACAAACATTGCTTTGCAGTAACATGGCCTCTCTTAACCCCAGTAACATCAGAGTTGCACATCCTCTTCTGTGACACTTTGCAGGCTTTTCAAAAGGTCTACACAGGAGTCTGAAGTTTTACCCAATGTATTTGGAATGTAACTCAAGATTTTCTCCAACCACTGTGTTCTTATAAAAGTTACCTTGAGTTTGCAGATGCAAATATGTTTTATTGCTGCATAATCACTGGCTGAAGAATATTTGATTGAGAACTAATTAAATTCTCTGTAGTGTAAGTATTAAAGCAAAGAGCTCTTCTAACAGGGAAGTAATAGGAGATATTTTGTGTGTTATATCTTCATATAGGATTGCTAAACAGTGTTGTTCTTAATAAATGTTATTTTCTAACTTCCTTCCATTATGAATCAAATTAATTCTAAACCCAAGATTTAGTTTAGTCTTCATTTCTCAAATTCAGTTAAAACATTCATTTTTGGGGTTTTAAGAATTTAATTCAGTTATGCAAAAATATATCTAGGGGGTTATTTTATTTTTTAGTTTTAATTTAATTTAATTTTTTTCTTGAAGTATAGTTGATTTACAATATTGTATAAGTTTCTGGTGTACAGCAAAGTGATTCAGTTATATATATACATATATATTCTTTTTCAGATTCTTTTCCCTTATAGGTTATTACAAAATATTGAATATAGTTCCCTATGCTATACAGGAAGTCCTTGTTGGTTATCGATTTTATATGTAGTCGTGTTTATATGTTAATCCCAAACTCCTAATTTATCCCTCACCCCCTTCCCCTTTGCTAACCATAAGTTTGTTTTCTATGTCTGTGGGTCTGTTTCTGTTTCATATATAAGTTCATTTGTATAATTTTTTTTAGATTCCACATATAAGTGATATCATATTATATTTGTCTTTCTGTGTCTGGCTTACTTCACCTAGTATGATAGGTCCATACATGTTGCTGCAAATGGCATTATTTCATTCTTTTTTATGGCTGAGTAATATTCCATTGTGTGTATATATGTGTGTGTGTGTGTGTGTGTGTATATATATTTATATGACACATCTTCTTTATCCATTCATCTGTTGGTGGGCATTTAGGTTGCTTCCATGTCTTGGCTATTGTAAATAGTGCTACAGTGAACATTGGGGTGCATGTATCTTTTCAAATTATGATTTTCTCCTAGGGCTTTATTGATAATGACATACACTGTAGCCCACCTACCTCACTTATATTTCCATATATCCTGAGTGAGTCAGTCTCTTTTTTTTTGGCTTTTTAAGAAATCTGGATGCTTTCTAGATAATAGTTATCTCCATGTGCACATCTGAACCATTTGCATGGTTTCTTTGTAAGTTTATTATTAGGGAAGCTTAGAATAATTTCATAACAACATAGAAAGTGATTGTATACAAACTTTATTTTAACTGTGGACTACCCCCACTCCTACCCCAAATACTCATAGACTGAAAGGTCATCAGAGATGAGCCTGTCTTTGGGAATTGGAGCGTGGAAATCAGAGAAAGGAAGGAAATCACGAAACTACTTCAGTTGGAGATGAAGGAGTGGGTAAAAGCCCTTTTCTTGGAAAAAAGATGAATTTCCTACTAGAGGAGAAATCTCTTAAAATATTCAGCTGTGCCAGTGATTAACTCTGTTGCAAATTTAGTTGTATTCGGCAGGTACTGCAGGGAACAACTAGTGTGTATGCCTTGGCGTAGTAAAAAAAATTATGTAGACAGAAAGTATATTTCATTTATCTAGTTATTGAATAGCCTGAAATATAGAGCAGTCGAATACTATTTGTAATTTGCGTGAGTGTGTGTGTGTGTGAGAGTGAGCAAAGCTGTGTTTGACACTAACATCCATTTTTCCTGACTTAAGAACAATATCTTAATAGATAATTGTGGTTTAAAGAACTGATTGATGCCAGACAGGAAGTTCTCCTCATATTGATTATGTGTAAAAATGCCTAGGAGGGCTTGGGACTGACAGAAACCATCAGTAAACTTCAAAACTCAAACGAGAATTTAGTTGACAGCAGGGTGTTCAGTACAGAAAATAGTTTCAGCACTGACACTGTCTTCTAAGGATCAGTATCTATCCATCTGTATAACAGATATCTGTGCGAAAGACAGTGTGGTATGGTGGAATGAAAACTGAACTTGTAATTGGAATATGGGGATTAGGTTCCAGCTGAGTTCTTTCTACTGGTGCTATCTTGGAGAGTTACACCTCTAAGAATAACATTCTTTGTTTTTAAACTATCTCTAAGGATCTTTTGGGCTCTATATTTCTATGAAACTCTGATCCTATTTTATCATTGTAGGGGTACTGTGTGTTGGAAGATAGCTAGATAGATCAGTGGATGCATGTATGGGTGGGTGGAAAGATAAGTGAGTACATACACACACATACACATACATATGTATGCACAATATATACATATAAAAATATATACTTATATATATAGGACTATATATGTGTGTGTGTAACAGCTACAGGTTATTTCCATGCATATGTGTCTACATAGAGTGACATCACAAATTCTGGCCATGGTTTTCCTTTTCATTTGCAAATATGACAATAAATCATCTATCATCTATTATTAAAGAGGTAAGACCTCTTAACAGCAAATGGGTCTTGAAAGAGATTTTAACATTGTGAAAGATACATTAAAATAATCCACAAATATTCATATGCATGTATTGTGAAAATGCTTCTTAGTGGATACAAATGTAAAAGGTGAATAATAAAAGTATCATGAATTCTTTATTCTTCATCAATAAAGAATTCTAATTTTGAAAATTTACTGGGCAGTACTAAATAAGTGAGTATCAGGAGTCTGATCTTGCCAAAATAATAACTTTAACTTTTGATGTATAAATACTATTAGCAGAAACATATTTTTCTAGCAATGACCTTAATAAAAATAAAGCTCCTGTAAATAACACACAGTGAAATCTACATTTTACTCCCTTAATCAACATGTTTAGGTTCATGGGACACTAAAGACCACAGTCATCAATATTACAGAGCATTTTATTAAGTGTATATTATTACACCGTGAGTGGGTAGACATTTAGATCTGTATTCTACACAGACTGAGTGCATTTCTGTGGCATAGTTGTCTTTAGTTGAGTGGAATAGGCCCATCGGTGAGTGGTCACAAGTAATCAGCTATCTATATATACTTGGAAATTTAGAAATAGTTGAGAGTTTGTTTATTTATTTTACTTTAAATGTGTACAGTTTATTATATATCAATTACGCCTCACTAAAGCTAAATAATTGAGTTTTCTTGGGATTAGAGACGGAGAGAGAATTATCTTAGAGAGTAAATGAAGAGTTGGGATAAATGATCATTTTCTCTGGAAGGAAAAGGGTTTATAATAGGAACCCCTAAGAAGGCATATTGAACTGGCCTTATTTAACATTTTTTTCAAGGGATCAAGATAAGAAGTACCATGGGAGAATTTCCAAATTTGTGCACAGAACTAAGTTCTTCCAGGTAATAAAAAGATCATCAAAGTAGGATGAACAGGAGTTGACATGAGCAGAGGAGCTCTAACGAGAGCAGGGAGAAACAGTTCAGGTCAAATCATTGAAACTCTTCTATGAGATGGAAGACCCTGAGAACTGATGATCACTGCGGAAGAAAGCCTAAGGACTCCGTTGCCTGAAGGTTCAAAGATTACGACCAGGAAACCAACAGTGACAAAATTTGTTGGACATTATCACAAAGGATATTGGAAACAAAGTGAAAGGTATTGTCTTACCCTTGGACAAAATAGAAATTTGTCTGAACCTAGAAGTTCTTAGGAAGTTTTGGTAAGTACACCTTAAGATACAGAGGGAAGCAAAAACCATCGAGGGGGAGAAGGAACTTCCGTTTGAGAATAGGCAGTTGGAAGAACTCCTCAGTCTGGAAGACACGATGTGGGAGGGAATCTGAGTAGCTCCTGTAACGTGTGTATAGATTATTCACTAAATCTTGAGTTAGCTCTTAAGATTGAGAAGAAGCAGCATTAGGGAAAAATAAAGCAAGCTGTCCTCCACATCCTAAGACACGGTACCAACTGAGACTATAAATCTGCAGGTCCAGATTCATTCACAGATGGTATAGGCTGATGGGAAGCTGTTAGCCAGAGTTAGTGGGGTAGGGAGCAAATCCCCAACTTCAGATGCTGTAGAGGGTAACGACCTGCCTCTCTCATGCAGGGGGAGATGGAATTCTCAGCTCAATGCCTCAGGACTCCGGTCCATTATCATAGCTGTTCTAATCTGTTTCTGAAGTGGTCTTTTCTACAGCATTTAAAAAAAGTGACTGCATTATCCTGAACATTTTTATCAAGTAACAAATCAGCTGATATAAATGCATAAAGTTGGCTGAAAGCAGGCCTGGATTTCAAAGCCCCTTCGGCATGTCTAGGTTGGGCACACGTCATGGAGCCTAAGAGTTTATTTAGATGGGGAGTCTTAAAAAGCTGAAACTGGGCTTCCCTGGTGGCGCAGTGGTTGAGAGTCTGCCTGCTAATGCAGGGGACACAGGTTCGAGCCCTGCTCTGGGAGGATCCCACATGCCGTGGAGTGACTGGGCCCGTGAGCCACAACTACTGAGCCTGCGAGTCTGGAGCCTGTGCTCCGCAATAGGAGAGGCCGTGATAGTGAGAGGCCCGCGCACCGCGATGAAGAGTGGCTCCCGCTTGCCACAACTAGAGAAAGCCCTCGCACAGAAACGAAGACCAAACACAACAAAATAAATAAATAAATAAATTAATTAATAAACTCCTACCCCCAACATCTTCTTAAAAAAAAAAAAAAAAAAAGCTGAAACTAAAAGTGACCATAAAATCATCAAACTTTAAAGTCGGAAAAAGTCTCATTCTTTTTCAAATGTAAAAAGCATTAACTGAGTCATTAAATGAGCTTTTAAAAAAGCCTCCTGGCAAGAGTGACAGATATAGAACTTTAAACCCATGCCTCTGGGGCCAATGCTCTTTCTATCATAAAATGTTTCTCCCTAACATTTGATGAATCAAAACATACACACACAAACACACACACACATAACGTTAGGACCCAGGGTTCACTCTTCAACTTGCTTTCAACCACATGGAAACTTTATGGATTGAGTCTTTCAGATATTATTTCAGAGCAGATAAGCCAAATGCTATTTCTCTCACCTGGCTCCAAGCACTGTTTAGTCTTCTCCAACTGGGTATAATTATTCACTAGGGATCTCACCTGTTGTTCAACACTCACACTTGTGATGGCCATGCTGTGGACTCCATTGTCTTGAGAGGAAAGCTTACACACCAAAACATTTGGGTGGGTGAAAGGAACACAGGAGAGGAGACTAGAGGAAAGGTATCGGTAAATATGTAGTGAGTTGTTGCTTTTCTACCTTGATTATGCCTGAATGGCTATTTTTATTAACATGAGCTTGTGCTACATGCTTGATGCATGACACACGCAGACTCCCTTAACTTAGAACATAATTGTGGCACATGTATCTCCAGCTACAAATATAGATACCAAAGAGCCTAAGGAGCTCTGAGGGTCATATAAATTCATTTATTTTTTGAGTTTTTCTTTTTTTGTGTGAGAATTGACTAGAAATAAAAGCTAAAATATATCCCTTACTCACCTGGCAATTTCTTTTCATCTCCCTTTTCTCAGGTAACATCTCCTCTAGGAATCCTCCCATACCCAGGAAAAGATAGTTTCTCCTACTCTATACAATCAAAACCCCCTGAGCAACCCTTTCTCATACCTTTTATAGAAAAGTGTTGAATTGTGGATTTACTTGTCTGAATCTTCTTTAACCTGTGAGAAAATTGAGTGCAGGGGCTGCATCTTCCAACAGTGTATCTTCCAGTGCCAAGCACAAAAGAGTCAACTAACATGTAGCTTTAAAAAAAAGTATCTTGTAACATATTGTAAGTGTTCAATACATTTGTACATCAAATACATGAAATAATCAAGGCTAAGAAATAGGCTAGGAAAAAATTAATGTTAAGGAGGATTTATAAATGAGTAGAAAGGGGGTTTTAGGGAAGAAATCATGATTTAAGATTATTAGTTTTTTTTAACCTGGTATATGTTGAGGATTGCTATAGAAGAAAAGGCAATTCAATACTTTGAAAATGTGTGGAGTCTATATTCATTAGTTCATCAGCTAAAATAAGGTGGTATGCACACAGCTGCTCATCTTTCAAAATTTTTCATAAATGTCAACTTGTTGAAAATATTTTGAAACTAATTTTTCTTTACCTTTTAAATTCTCTTGGAATTAAACATGGTGATTCACCACTAAGACCTTCAAGATGTATTAACTTATTTAGGCCACCATAATAAATTTGAGAGAGAGTCTTTGTACGGAGATGCATTTTAAAAAGCACAGTTAATCACCCAAAAGTAATTTATAAAGGAATTCAAATTTTAAGCATTACTCATAAAAAATGTTGAAAGGAATTAAATTCATAAAAAGTTGAATATTCTTAAATCTTCATCCCCCTACTCAATTTTCTTGTAGTTCACAGTGCTGCAGAATTTCTAATGCAGAAATCCTGAAATATATCCAGCATTTTTTGGCTTTTCCCTTTTCTTTACAAACCCTCCATTATTTTCTTTTTCTTTTTTTTAAACATCTTTATTGGAGTATAATTGCTTTACAATGGTGTGTTAGTTTCTGCTGTATAACAAAGTGAATCAGCTATATGTATACATATATCCCCATATCCCCTCCCTCTTGCGTCTCTCTCCCACCCTCCCTATTCCACCCCTCTAGGTAGTCACAAAGCACCCAGCTGATCTCCCTGTGCTATGCGGCTGCTTCCCACTAGCTAGTTATTATTTTATATTTGGTAGTGTATATATGTCCATGCTACTCTCTCACATCGTCCCAGCCTAACCTTCCCCCTTCCTTGTGTCCTCAAGTCCATTCTCTACGTCTCTGTGTTTATTCCTTTCCTGCTCCTATGTTGATCAGAACCTTTTTTTTTTTTTTTAGATTCCATATATATGTGTTAGCATACAGTATTTGTTTTTCTCTTTCTGACTTGCTTCACTCTGTATGACAGACTCTATCTAGGTCCATCCACCTCACTACAAATAACTCGGTTTCGTTTCTTTTTATGGCTGAGTAATATTCCATTGTATATATGTGCCACATCTTCTTTATCCATTCTTCTGTTGATGGACACTTAGGTTGCTTCCATGCCCGGGCTATTGTAAATACAGCTGCAGTGAACATTGTGGTCCATGACTCTCTTTGAATCATGGTTTTCTCAGGGTATATGCCCAGTAGTGGGAGTGCTGGGTCGAATGGTAGTTCTATTTTTTAGTTTTTTAACGAACCTCCATACTGTTCTCCATAGTGGCTGTACCAATTTACAGTCCCACCAACAGTGTAGGAGGGTTCCCTTTTCTCCACACCCTCTCCAGCATTTATTGTCTGTAGATTTTTTGATGATGGCCATTCTGACCGGTGTGAGGTGATACCTCATTGTAGCTTTGATTTGCATTTCTCTAATGATTAGTGATGCTGAGCATCCTTTGATGTGTTTCTTGGCCACCTGTATGTCTTCTTTGGAGAAATGTCTATTTAGGTCTTCTGCCCATTTTTGGATTGGGTTGTTTGTTTTTTTTGATATAGAGCTGCGTGAGCTGCTTGTAAATTTTGGAGATTAATCCTTTGTCAGTTGCTTCACTTGCAAATATTTTCTCCCATTCTGAGGGTTGTCTTTTCGTCCTGTTTATGGTTTCCATTGCTGTGCAAAAGCCCCATAGCAGTATTGTGAGTGTCACTGAAGCAAACTTGGGTCCACTTATCCACGTGCAATAAACCCAATCTCCTGACACTGGGTTGTGGTGAAAGAAAGTGCCGTGTTTTATTGTAAGGCGCCATACAAAGAGTCCAGGACAGCTAGTACTCAAAAAGCCTCATTTTCCTGATGGGTTTCAGCAGAGTGTTTTTAAAGGCAAGGTGAGGGAGGGGAGTCCCAAGGTATGCGATCAGCTTGTGCACAGTTCTCTGTTTGGTTGATGGTGAGGTTTCAGGACAGTGTCACAGGGGTTAACGTCATCAATTCTTTGGCTCCAGTAGGCCTGGGGGCTATGTGCTCATGGTCATTAAGTAGTTAACCTTCCATTTGGTGGGGGTTTTAGCATCTGTAAAGCAGGAAATGTGCATCAAATACTGTTATCTATGTACTTCAGAGAGGAGCTAAAGTAGAGGATATGGGGGAGGGTTCTATCCTAGGAAGGCCCCATAGGGTCCTCCTCTGTTACATGAGCCCTGATGTTCTTTCCAAAATCCTCTTAAAGTTGAGGACAGACAGATTGGGTTTCCATTTTTTGCTACCAAAAGCATCCTAACTTATACACTTAGCATAAAAATACTCTACTAATTTGGTACCTGCTCAGAAGTCTTGCTCAGGGCTGTACACAACTCCAGCATGTGTCATTCACATTGACATTATTATGAATGGTACCCCCTGGAGTTGTGCAGTCCCCAACTTTCATAGTTGTAAAAGGCTGTGCTGCTTTGTATCTGCTCATCTTTCCAGCTCCCCTTCAGTTGTCTTACATATGTGAGCTACAGTTGAGTCAGTTCCAACTACTTTTGCTCTCCAGAGGAACCACGGTATTACTTGGGCTTTTTGTGATCACTTTGTTCCCAATGCCAAATACAGATTCTTCACAGTTTGTTCATCTGACAAAGTCGTGTTTATTCTTTGATGCTCTTCTCAGATATCACCTTTACTATAAAACTTTTCTTGTCACATCATTTTCCTGCCATAGGCCCTAGGCACTCATAGTAAATGACTTTATCAAATGTAAACATAGCACTTTGTGTACATTTCTATCAATGCATCTCATGATGGTTTTATGTTAGTCTTCTGTACTGACCTATGTGCTTTTTGAGCAAACAGATTTTTCTAATTGTGGCCTAGTAGAGGAAACCCTAGCACACAGCAGATGCTTAAAGGACTCTCTCTTTGTGGACTGTTTAATGTATTCATTAACACTCATAATTCACTGAATGAACCAAATCATTTAAAATTTACAGTTTTCCACAGCAAGATCTTTTTCGACCCACCGCCTAGAGTAATGAAAATGAAAACAAAAATAAATAAATGGGACCTAATGAAACTTAAAAGCTTTTGCACAGCAAAGAAACCATAAACAAAATGAAAAGACAACCCTCAGAATGGGAGAAAATATTTGCAAACAAAGCAACTGACAAGGGATTAATCTCCAAAAGATACAAATAGCTCATTCAGCTCAATATCAAAAAGACAAACAACCCAATTAAAAAATGGGTGGGAGACCTAAATAGACATTTCTCCAAAGAAGACATACAGGTGGCCAACAAACACATGAAAAGATGCTCAACATCACTAATCATTAGAGAAATGCAAATCAAAATGACAGTGAGGTATCACCTCATACCAGTCAGAATGGCCATCATCAAAAAATCTACAGACAATAAATGTTGGAGAGGGTGTGGGGAAAAGGGAACCCTCCTACACTGTTGGTGGGACTGTAAATTGGTACAGCCACTATGGAGAACAGTATGGAGGTTCCTTAAAAAACTAAGGATAGAGCTACCATATGACCCAGCATTCCCACTCCTAGGCACATATCCAGAGAAAACCATAATTGGAAAGGATGAATGCACCCCAATGTTCACTGCAGCACTATTTATAATAGCCAGCACGTGGAAGGAACCTAAATGTCCATCAACAGAAGAATGGATAAAGAAGGTGTGGTACATATATACAATGGAATATTACTCAGCCATAAAAAGGAATGAAATAGTGCCATTTGCAGAGATGTGGTTGGAGCTAGAGATTGTCATACAGAGTGAAGTAAGTCAGACAGAGAAAAACAAATATTGTATAGTAT
Source organism: Mesoplodon mirus (assembly GCF_964341445.2). Taxonomy (NCBI): domain Eukaryota; kingdom Metazoa; phylum Chordata; class Mammalia; order Artiodactyla; family Ziphiidae; genus Mesoplodon; species Mesoplodon mirus. The sequence continues at coordinate 91,656,141 of NC_138983.1, read as the reverse complement.
CGTTTATGTGTGGAATCTAGAAAAATGGTAGAGATGAACTTATTTGCAAAGCAGAAATAGAGTCACAGATGTAGAGAACAACCTTATGGTTACCAAGGGGGGAAGGGGTGGGTGGGATGAATTGGGAGATTGGGACTGACAAGTATAACTACTATGTATAAAATAGGTGACTAATGAGAACCTACTGTATATCACAGGGAACTCTACTCAGTGCTCTGTGGTGACCTAAATGGGAAGGAAATCTAAAAAAGAGCGGATATATGTATATGTATGACTGATTCACTTTGCTATACAGCAAGAAACTAACACAACATTGTAAAAGAACTATACTCCAATAAAAATTCATTAAAAATTTTAGAGTTTTCAATCCCCCATTATCACATATATCCAGGTGCAGCAATATTTACTTCTTCTATCAGCTGCCAATGTCAACTAAAAAAAACACCAAACAATAGCAGCATAGTAAGGAGAAACTTTACTCAAAAGGGTAAGTGCAAGGAGGGGTCTATTGCAATTGGGGGAGGAGAACTATTGCATTAGGGAGAATGCTGTGACCCTAAGATCTGTAAGCCTCTCAGTGGTTAATCAAAAGGGGTTTTTCTTCTCTTGAGAGGAAGTAACAAGGGTATTAAGGGTAGGGTGTGGGAAAAAATAGGATAAAAGAGTAGCTTGAGTGGATGGTAGATCAGAGAATATTTTACCCTGAGGTCAGATGTTCTTAGGAGAGATTATATGTTGACTCAGTCTGACAGTGAGTCCGAGTTCTGGAGCCTGGAGGAAGGAGTGAAACTTTACAGTGTGATTAATTAGCAGTTTGTTCCAATTGATTAGTAGCAATAAACACTTCAGATGATAATTTATGAGACAAAAAATGACAATTTGGAATATCTTTGTCTGGCATTGCCATAGGTAAACAAGAGGAGGCATCTGTGGAAGGGTGGTTCTTAGGAATAAGCTATTTTCCACAACACAAAGGGCAGAGAGATATCTTAACTTTTGCTGTTTTCCAGGATTCAAGGGGTCAAGTGAAATTCAACATTGTCACTAATAATAGTTTTCAGGGTTGAAGGACACAATTAGATTATATAAAACTTTATTTTCTTTTCCAGTGGTCATCACACAGCCAAGCAAATGTATCCACTTGTTAAATTTAATTACCTTTTATCTTAGAGAGTTCCCCCAAATTAAATAGGTCGGAAATTTTTATAAAGAATCAAATATTGCGGGCTTCCCTGGTGGCGCAGTGGTTGGGAGTCTGCCTGCTGATGCAGGGGACGCGGGTTCGTGCCCTGGTCTGGGGGGATCCCGCATGCCGCGGAGCGGCTGGGCCCGTGAGCCAAAATTACTGAGCCTGCGCGTCTGGAGCCTGTGCTCCGCAGCGGGAGAGGCCACGGTAGTGAGAGGCCTGCGCACCGCGATGAAGAGTGGCCCCCGCTCTCCACAACTAGAGAAAGCCCTCGCACAGAAACGAAGACCCAACACAGCCAAAAATAAATAAATAAATAAAGCAAACTGTCTAAAATCTTAAAAAAAAAAAAAAAAGAATCAAATATTGCTTTCCTGTCTGAAAAGTGTGGACTGAGTATCAGAGACTTATCAGATTCCTTTCAAGCTAAAGTCACCTTCATTCACTTGATAAGACTGTAGAGGGCACAATTGGACTGAAACAAAGCTTGAGTGAAAGAGTGTGAGAACTTTATTACACCTAGCTAATACCCAAATGTGTGCTGTCAGTGATTCATATCTGCCTTTCAGAGCAAAGGTTTTTTAAAAAATCTTTTTAAAAGAGGGCTTTCTTATTTGTCACTTTACTTTCTTTTTAATTAATCCTAACAACATTTCATGTGGGAAAATGTGTTTGAAGAGATGGAATTATAAATGAGTCCAGCATTATTGTTACAGTCCCTGTATTAAAGTGTTACTGTAAGCTAAGGCAAGGAAGTCAAAGATAGTAGATTAAGAGAAAACTGCTGGGGCAATGAGCAAGCATTATTAAAAACAAGTGACAGGTTTGTATTACTCTATTGGAAGTAGCATATAGTAGTGGAAAGACTAAGGAATTAGTTGGGCTATCCGTAAGCTATTTGAAGCACAGCTTTTCCAAAGCTAAGTAAAGTTTTCTCTAATCATCAGCTAATTTGTGGTTTCAAAATCCTGTAGTGTTCTTGATGCAGTTACCACCAAAATGAAGCATGCCCTTCTTCCTAATGGTCTACTCCTCCCCTTCCTTGTTTCTATATGTGCAAAACAAATGACATATACGAACTCTTTATGTTCTCTTTTCACCCTGCTTTCATTCCACATTGCACCAAGATTTCATTTTCCACATCAGTAATGGCTTTATAATTTCCAAATTCAAAGGTTTTTCTTCTGTCTCATTTACCTTAAAATCTCAATTGCTTTTGATGTTTTGCTCCTCACAGATGACTCTTATCTTTTTGTTGTAATTGTGTTGACTATGTACTACCTGTTACTCTTTTCACATATTTAGCAAATCAGTTTGTTACTTTGAGTGCTTCTTTTTGATTTTTCCCATTCCATTATTTTGGGAATTCACCATACTTCTGTATTTTGTGTGCTGGTTCTCCTCTATCAGACTATTGATTCAATTTTATGCTTCCAGCTAAAACCTGCCATTGGATTGGCTATTACCTCAGTGGGAAATGGCTATGGTACCCATGTAATGTACTCTCACTAAAGCCCCAACTTTGTATTGCTAATTGCCTTCTAAATATTCATAAATGGATGTCTTGCTATTCCTTGAAAGATAGCTATTCAAAATCATTTTTCTCTCCAAACCTAGTCCCTCTTTCTGATTTTCTCATTCTTCTATCTCTGCCATAGCCTTTAGATAGAAAAAAATTTGACTGTTTTTTCAACTAACACTCTGTAGGCTCCTTGCTATCCTCCTAGGCCAGGTCTTTGGGCCAAGGTAACTAGTGTCTGGATCCATTAGAAAGTCCAAGGGGGCAGAATTTTCTTTATGCTTTGTTCATTAATGTAGCCTAATCACAAAGGATGATGACTAGCTCAATTAATATTCATTAATAAATGAATGAGCCCAAATACCCAAAGTTGTTAGGTTCTCCTATTATTTATTTTACTTTAATTACCAGATGAATATTTTTAATACCACTTTTGTATTGCTACTTTTCTGATCAGAAACTTCATTTAGTCTATTTTGTCTCTTTTTTTCTGACTCTTAAGATTGTCCATTTTTCTATTCTAAGGAGGTCCTAAGAAAGTGAATTAATGTTGTGGGTAAGAGTGAACGTACTGGAGTTAAACAGCCTGAGTTTGATTATTGTTCTTTCATTTACTAACTGGGACAGATATTTAATTTTTCTGTGCCTTGATTTCTACATCTGTAAAATTGAGATAATGATCATTGGATTGATGTTAGGATGAAATAACTTAGTGCCTCTTAAGCACTCAAACAGTGCCTGGTGTTTAATGAATGCTCAATATGCATTATTACTATTATTATTAACCTCTACATTTGAAAAGCGTCTGCACAGTCAGTGACATCCAAATGTTTAATACAACATATCCCGTCTTTCAAACAAAATTTTACATGTAATCCCAATAACTTTATGAAATACAAAATAAGTGTGGCTTTGATTATTTGTATCCTCCGCTCTTTCATAAACTCATAAGTGTCCTTGACAAAATGCCCAAACTCCAAGAAGTACAATTTAAAAACCATTGGTCTCAGTAACTTTTTAAAAAATATTTATTTATTTGGCTGCACTGGGTCTTAGTTGTGGCATGCAGACTTCTTAGTTATGGCATGCGGAATCTTAGTTGCAGCATGTGGACTCTTAGTTGCAGCATGCATGCGGGATCTAGTTCCCTGACCAGGTATTGAACCCGGGCCCCCTGCATTGGGAGCACAGAGTCTTACCCACTGGACCACCAGGGAAGTCCCTGGTCTCAGTAACTTTTGATATAAGTATTTACTGATTGACTAAGTCATTTTGAAAACCATTAGATTGTAGAAAGAGCAGGCATTTTAATAATGCATCTATTATATTCCTGTCTCAAATGAGGGTATTGTAAGACAAGGAAGTTACATTTGAAAATATTATCTAGCACAGACAATTTATATCTATTTTAGTAAATTAATTTAGATCAAAAGAATGAACTTTTTTATAATAAATGAGGGGTAAGTTTGAATTAGAAATCATATTTAAGGAATCAAAGTATTGTGTTATTATGGTTGTCATATATAGAATAGATTATTTGCCCTTGGAGCATTTGGAGATGACTTAAAACATTATTTGTTTCTGAACTAAGCCTATAAGATGTAAAAACCATTTTCTAAATGATAATATTGATATTAACAATACTTATCCTTTTACTTTCAACTCTGTAAGCTTAGTAAAACTTCAGACTTTATTGATATACCCATATCTAAAAGATATTTATCTCTACTGCTTAACTGGAAATTTTTGAGAAAAAATTAATTGATGTTATTAAAAGAAAGGTGTCATCTAAAATTACACTGTCTTATTCTTAGAAAGAATTTCCTGAGTAATCCAATGAACATGTGACTAAGAGTCATGTACCCTTAAAGGGGTTGAGAACACGTTGTTCATGAGATATTTTAGTCCCTTCATTTTACAAATGAGAAAAATATGAGCCTGCTTAGCTAAGCAATTTACCAAAGATAGATGATTGCATATTAAATATTAAGAAGTATTAAAATCTCTGTTCTCAATCCAATACTCTTTCCACCATTTGGAAAATTAATCATACAGTCTCAAACATCAAAATATTTTTTCCTGTATCCAAAAGAGAACAGAATGTCATGTTTTAGAATCCAGATGTCATATCAACTTAAAAAGCAACATAAAAAACAATTTTAAAATAAAACTTTGGATTAAGCAGATGATGACTGCTTGATTGGTAGTGGCTTATACTGGAATATAAAGTAAATCAATAAGCAGAAATACTGCAGTCATCTGTTTTTCTGAATGTCAATAAACAGAGCTGTTCTAAGAAGGATTGAGAAATAGCAAAAGGCTGGTCTTTCTCCAATCTGTGGTTGTCTTTATTGAACTCATTTTCTTTTTTCTTTGCCCTTTTAGGCGCCTCTTATCTCTGTTCTCTCCTCCTCCTACCAAAACTTCTTCTAGGAAACTTATATCAAACTTGTACTGAAATGTAAATGGCTTACAAGCCTTAAGGTGCTGCCTCTCCCAGGGAAGTGTGAGGAGTGAGATTTAAGAGGTTCAAAGAAAGGTAAAGTTATAGAATATATATCTAAATATGAAATTTTAAGCATCAATGAGGAAGAGAGTAGCAGTTTTAAATTGTAGGAGAACACACTTCCCAGTGATTTTAAAACCATTGTTAATCTCCACAAAGAAACAAAACCCAAACAAACAAATATGCAACAAATATAACAGCCAAACACAAAAACAAAAATAAAAAAACCCAAATTAATGGGACTTGACTATGTTGAAACTGAGATTAATATGTGAAGTATTGATTTCTCTAATAAGTTGAGTCCCTCAGTCCATGAACATGGTATATCCCTTTATTTAGGTATTCTTTAATTTTTCTCAGTAGTGTTTCATAATTTTGCAAATAGAAATCTCCATATCTCTCATTAGATTTATTTTTATGTGTTTCACTTTTTAGATATTACCATCAAGAGCATCGTTTTCTGAATATCCTATTTGTTGTTGGTCTGTACAAATACAATTGATTTTTAAAAATACTGACCTTGGATTCAGCAACCTTGTTAAATTATCTTATTCAAATGGCTTACCTGTAGAATTTGTTTCAAATACCATAATGATTAAAAGATCAATTCTCTAAAACAATGTAATAAATCTAAGATTTCATACAAACAATAATGTTTTTAAAAATTCATACAGCAAAACTTGACAGGAAAAGAAGAATAAATATGTAAATCCACAATCATCGTGGGAGATTTTTTTTTTTTTTTTTTTTTTTTTTGCGGTACACGGGCCTCTCACTGTTGTGGCCTCTCCCATTGTGGAGCACAGGCTCCGGACGCGCAGGCTCAGCGGCCATGGCTCACGGGCCCAGCCGCTCCGTGGCATGTGGGATCTTCCCGGACCAGGGCACGAACCCGCGTCCCCTGCATCGGCAGGCGGACTCTCAACCACTGCGCCACCAGGGAAGCCCTTCGTGGGAGATTTTAACACAACTCTCTCGGTAGTAGGTAGAACAACCAGCCAAAAGTCCATGGAAGATTTTTAATACAAATACCAAACTTAATCAATTTGAAATGTAAAAAACGCTCTATGCAACAATGATGGAAATCACACTTTTAACAAGTATATATAGACTATATTACAAAATTAATTATATGGTTGTACATAAAGCAAGTCTCAACATATTTCAAAGACTGAAATACAATAAAATATGCTTTCTGACCATTGAGATGTTGAATTAGAAATCAGTAACCAAAATTATTTAAAAATAGATCCAAATGTTCAGGAATTAAACATTTTACTTAAATAATCCACAAAGTAGAAATCACAATTAGCATAAGAAAAGCAAAATTTTAGGTATACTCCCATGGTTTATTACATATGTGTGTACTCTAACACCATCACAGTTTCCCCCACAAGCATATGCACTAACAGAGTTTGTATCCTATTTATCTAGTTTCCTTTAGGGTCTGATAAGGCCAATTGAAGATGCTTACTAAATGCTAATTGGGTGTATCGGCAGAACTCTTGGTTTTAAGCAACACGATATGACTTAGATAACTTTAAGAAAACGAATTTATTACAATGATATAGAGTAGCTCACAGAATGGTTTGGAGAGTCAGAGAACCGTGGGTCTAAACTATCAGCCAGGAGAAATGTCTAAACTTATTTCATGGTCTGATGTGGTGAAGATGAGATTGCCACTACTGCTGGATTACTTGATTACTCTGCAGATTGTAATGCTGAGCTCACAAACACAGAACGTTAGATGCTGCTGGAAAGAGGATATTGCTTCCACTAGGGTTCTTTTGTGTGACCAGAATCGATTCTACAATTGCTGTTTTCCACTCACTCACTGGCAGCTTTTAATTGCAAATCTGGGGCATATGCATCCAACGGATAGAATTCCGTTTTTGTGCTAATGCCCTAGTTTCAAAGGAGGCTGAGAAAACAAGTACTTGAGATCTTTAGCTTCTATGGTGAAAGGTGGATTTGCCTCATAAAGAGGGAGATTCCTAAAACATAGGGAATGGACAAGGTTCATGCAATGTATCTATGACTTTCAGGCAGACATGGGTCTTGCCAAGACACTTTGGATAGTCTATTTACTGATCTGTAGGTTTTCTGAGCATGATGTCATTAAAATAGAGGATAAGTGTGATGCCAGAAGGTCAAGGTCCCTATGAGCTAAGCTGTGATACAGAATGAAAAAGTTGAGACAATACAGTGAAATTAATACTGCTGCCTTGTGATTTGCAAGCAAATTGTTCTGGTGTTCTCAGCTTTTTAGAGTAAAGGAATAAAAGCATGTGCCTAATCAATAGCTATCGATTACTTAGAAAGCAAAGCAGGTTCCTTAGAACCTTATTGATTTGTTCTAGTGAAGAGACCACATATAGAACAACGGCCTCAATTTGCTGTCTCTAGCTGATCAAATTTATAACAGTCTTCTGTTTTACTCCTGAATACTCTCTCTGACTTCTACACTAGACAAATTGAAATTTTAAAAGGGAATATGATAGAAATCACCAACCCTGAATTTGTAAAATCTTTAGCAGTGAAACTAATCACTGTGATTCTCTTAGGGATTTAATCATGCTTTTGACATATTATTATAATAAATAGAGGAAGCTCTTGGGGCTTTTAGTGGGCTCTTCCTAATAAAAATATTATTCCCTGAGACATGCAGCCAAGATGGTGATTCTGCTTGTGGCTGAGTGTACTACTTTAATGATATACTAGGAAACTAATGAAATATTTATGGACATTTGGGGCATCCTACTAGTCCTACTGGGAGGCAGACTTAAGTCAAACTGCCATTTATCATTTCATCTTCATGTCTCCACCCTGACTAGTGGAGAATAGTGGTATTGCAAGTACCAAGAATCAATACAGTGAAGGCTAAAGAGGTTGGGATGGGAAAAATTGACTTCCATTTTCTAGGTAACTCTTCTTGGCTAAGTCATTACATGTCTGCAATCATGGCGAAAAAAATGTTAATATATATTGTAAAATTGACTTCTCCTTAGAAAGATGGCAAGTGAGGGTTGGAGAGTCCTTTCTTTATTGGAATCTACCATTATATCCTCATCCCACTACAAAGAAGTCCAGTTCTTTTTCAGTCAATGCCCCATTCCAAGATGCCAATTAAACTCTCATAATAAAGCAGTCATCAGAATTAAATGTTTCGAGTTATTCTATCTCAACCTGTGGATGCAAGAAGTAAGACTTTTACCACATTCACAGAAAGTTAATGATATTTGGCATTACCTTGAGCTGGGAATTTAAGACTGGAATATTACATTCTTATTACATTGGTGTATCCTGTTGTCTTTATTTTTAATTTATTTTATTAATTTATGAAAAGAAATTTTATTGTGGTAAGAAAACAATATGCGATCTACTCTCAAATTTTTAAGTGTATAATACAGCCTCTGGCAACTGTCATTCTATTCTTTGTTTCTACGAGTTTGACTATTTTAGATATCTCATGTAAGTGGAATCACGCAGTATTTGTTCTTCTGTGACTGGCATATTTCACTTAGCATAACGTCTTCAGGTATATCTATGTTACTGCACATGGCAGGTTTTCCTTCTTTTTTAAGGCTGGACAATATTCTATTGTATGTATATATTACATTTTAAAAATGTATTCATCCATCAATGGAAATTTAGGTTTTGTCCATATCTTGGCTATCATGAATAATGCTGCAGTGAGCATGGTAGTGCAGAAATATCTTCTAGATCTTGGTTTCAAATCTTTAGACTATCTACACAGAAGTGGCATTGCTGGGTCATGTGATAATTCTATTTTTAAGGTTTTGAAGACCCTCCATACTCTTTTCCGTAGCAACTGTACCATTTTACATTCTTACCAACAGTACCCTGTAGTTCCAATTTCTCCACGTCCTTACCAATACTTTATTTTTTTATTTTTATAATAGCCATCCTAACAGGTTCGGGATGATATCTCATTGTGTGGTTTTTTTGTTTGTTTGTCTTTTGGGGGATTTTTTGGTCTGCACTGTGTGGCATGTGGGATCTTAGTTCCCTGACCAGGGATTGAAACTGCATCCTCAGCAGTGAAAGCACAGAGTCTTAACCACTGGACCACCAGGGAATTCCCTCATTGTGGTTTTGATTTACATTTTTCTGATGATTAGTGATGTCGAGCACCTTTTCATATATCTGTTGACCATTTATATTTCTTCTTTGGAAAAATGTCTGTTCAAGCCCATTGACCATTTTTAAATTGGGTTATTTGGGGGATTTTTTTGCTATTAAGTCATAGGAGTTTCTTATAAATTTTGAGTATTAACCCCTTATCTGATACAGGGTTTGCAAGTATTTTCTTCTCTTCCATAGGCTGCCTTTTCATTTTGTTGATTGTTTCCTTTGCTGTTCAGAGGGTTTTTAGTTTGATGTAGTTCTACTTGCCCATTTTTGCTTTGTTGCCTGTGCTTTTGGTGTCATATAGATAGGACATCATTGCCAAAATTAGTGTCAAGGATCTTTTCCCCTATGTTTTCTTCTAGGGGTTTTACAGTTTCAGATCTTATGTTTAAGTCTTTAATCCATTTAGAGTTGACTTTTGTGTATGATACAAGAGTCCAGTTTCATTCTTTTGCATGTGGATATCCAATTTCACCAACACCATTTGTCAGTTGTGACAAAGAGCAAAGTTGGAGGCATAAGAGTTTCTGATTTCAAAAAATATATTACAAACCTACAGTACTCAAAACAGCATGGTACTGGCAAAAAGACAGACTAATGGAACAGAATAAAGAGACTAGAAATAAACATATGCATATACAGCCAACTGATCATTGACAAAGGAGCTAAGAATACAATTGGGAAAGGATGCTCTCCCAGTGCCCTTAGAAGTAACCATGACACCCTACAGATTTGGAATACCCAGGGCCTTCATACTTTTTTAAAAGATAAATTTATTTATTTATTTTTGGCTCCATTGGGTCTTCATTGCTGTGCATGGGCTTTCTCTAGTTGTGGCGAGTGAGGGCTACTCTTCATTGCAGTGTGTGGGCTTCTCATTGCCGTGGCTTCTCTTGTTGTGGAGCACAGGCTCTAGGCTCATAGGCTTCAGTAGTTGTGGCACACGGGCTCAGTAGTTGTGGCTCGTGGGCTTAGTTGCTTCCCGGACCAGGGCTCGAACCCATGTCCCTTGCACTGTCAGGTGGATTCCTAACCACTGCACCACCAGGGAAGTCCCAGGACCTTCATACTTTTACATGTAAGTTACTACTTGATTTTCCCTAGTCAGGTCACTAGTAGGCTTTAAGTTCCAGGACACTCTAAGGTTAATTTTTTCTCAATTTGTTTCTTATTGCCAACTAGAGATTTACTGTCTCCAGTGCCAACCAGGCTAGATAACTGATGGCAATTTCCCCTATATCCTCAATGATCTGTTGTCTGTGATCTCTCCTGGTATCAATTTTTATGTTAGAGCAATCGGTGACTTACTCTGGGTTAATTAAGCAGAAAATAAATGATTAAAAAGATATTGGACAGTTTATGGAATCTCTAAATAAAAGATTCAACAACCAGGATTGGTGTTTGGAAGTTTAAACTTATGCCTAGGAATCATGCTGTAGAATTGGTCCAGGGAACAACCTAGTGCAAGAGTCACTGGGCAGAGACACTTCAGCTAGAACTACAAATATCAATGATAGGGGATGCTAAATACAGTAATATGAATCACTGATACATTTGTTCTGGATACTGAAAACAGTGTGTGCTTTCCACTTCCAGAATATATTCTAAGCAGTCTTTTCTTCTTGTCAGTAGCTTCTAGTCCAGTCTCCAGAATGGACATAACTGATTGTCAGAGCTAAGGTCATATGCTAGCCTATGGCTTTAAAGGATACTCAGAGATTAAGTAGGTGGCATTTTCAGTCTGTACAACGAGAGACAGATTCTTCCTCATAAGATGGGGATTTCCATAACTTATAGATGGGTTCACACACTGGACAAAAACGAGGAGTAGAACTCTCCATTAGAGTTTATTCATGAATAAATACCACAGAAGTCATAATTTTCTTTACAATAATATTTTGGAAACAAGAATAAGGAAGTTTTATATATATATATATATATATATACACACACACACACACACACATACACACATACATATATGTATATATGGGTGTGTGTGTCTTTATAAATTCTGACACTATATAAAGTAGGCCTTTGTTTTTTACTGTGACTGTTCTGAATGCAGAATGGGGATCCTTTTAGTTACAAAGAGGAAAATGAAAACTTTTTTCTGAACTAAACTACATGAAATGTGAACATGAAGATTAACATCATCTCTGAGGCAGGAACCTCAAAATTATACTCCTTCTCAATCAATGCTATTGTCAGTTCTTAGTTTTATTAATTATTGAAGGAAAATATATATCCAAGACATTACTGCAAATAAATATTTTAGAATATGTCTGGCTTTTCCTGTACAGTGAAAACATTTTTATAATATGAAATGTAAGAACAGATATTTTTCCAACATAAGTTCTCGTTGCATATTCTCACATATTATAACCATATATAATTACTGTTAAGTGAAAAGCCTGAATTAGATGAGTAAATTGTTACAGCCAGTGGTAAGAAAATAATTATATATATTTTTTAGCACAGTATTTAAATTTTATATTTAAGAAACTTTTGAGGGACTTTTCATCTAGCTAATAAGTGAGTTAATTTCAAACAGAGGAACGTTGTGAAGAGTGGCACCATGGTGTTTTTAGAATCAGAGGGATATGAATTCAAATTATTCAATGATAATTTTTGAGATCCTACCACAGCCAGGTACATGGCTTTTACATTTTCTCTAGGAATTTCATTTTCATCATCTAAACAATAGATATAAAACATTTAACTAATGAAGTTTTTGAGAGCAGAGCAAATCTTCAAGGCAAGACACAAAAAGGTGAAAACCTTTCCAAGTAACTTGACTATGTTCCAGAGCAAAACTCAATAATATTTATAGAAATATAAAAATATTCATCACTACTACAAGGCAAAATTAATAAGTTATGGCATCCAACCAAAGATTACCAGGCATACAAAGGGACAGGAAAAGATGAACTATAATAAGAATAATCACTTGAAAGTGACCCAAAACTGGCCCAGATGTTAGAATGAGAAGATAAGGAAGTCAATTGTACCACAATAATTGTACCACACATGTTAAAAAAAGTTATGTCGAAATATAGAAGATATATAAAAGAACCAAATTTAACTTCTAGAGATGAAAGCTACAGTTATTGAGATTAAAACAAAGCAACAAACAAATCATTTGATAGGTTTTGTGTGTTTGAAACTTTGTTGTTTGAAAATTTGTTTCATTTGTTCTACCAGTCAGACCTGGTAGAAGAAACAGTGTTTCTGGGTAAGAGATGATGAAAATACCAGTCCTTCCAGTTAGTTCACTGTCACTCTCAGAGAGCTTAAAAGAGAACTCAGTGTGGTCGAACAGTAGCCCAGAGAATAAGTTGGAGGGGGTTATTGCTGGAAGTGACAAAAGTAAGACATGGCTTCCACTTTGGGGGGTTCTTCCGTTGTAAAAGAGGCAAGAATGAGGATGAACCATAAACTCTTCCCATGCTGAAGCCACAGAGTGAACCCATCCCATGTTATTAGAGGCCACTGATATCAGAGGCAGAAGACCAGGATCATGACTGCTAATGGGCAGCTAATTGTGCTTGTAGTCAGAGGAGGGTCTCCCTCTTTTCCCCTTTTTCTTTTTAATTCTGAACTCAGGGTTATAATAAAACAAAACAGGAATTTAGAGAAGAGCATGTGGGAAGCTTTTTGGCTATTTGGAGTTGTTGCTTTGAACAAATATCCCCCCAATAAAAATAATAACATAATAATAGTGGTACATGAAATGTCCATACATTTACTTAAATGAATTCTTTAAAATTAGATGTAATTTTTGGTCTAGACTGCAAAAGCATTAAATTTCCCTTGTAGCAGTTACTGAAAAAAATTAAACATTTAAATTTTTTTACTTCATCAAGATTGAATTTCTCAATCAAACCACATATGATTAACCTGGTTTTCCAATGTATCTTTTATAACAGACACATAATCTGATAATAAACATGGCATTGTTTTCTAAATTATTTTTAATGACATACATGATAGAACATGAGAGGATCTTGGCCCATTTAGCAACCCCCATACTTTTATTTTAATGGAACATATAGTTTAGGTAGAAAATATAGCCTAGTGGATTTTTAAAAAATTATCTTTGGAAATGAAAAATAATGGAACTGAAAGATTATGTATAAATTAGAGACTATAAGGATTTGATTTATTTGAAGTACAGAGTCCTTAAATTGTGCTTCTGGTTAATAAACTGGCTTTAGACATTGGACAAAGGTCTGTAATTTCTTCTACTACAGTCTGGTATTTCAAGAGCTACCAAGAAAACACTGCTGAATGGCTTTAGGTCTCAGAAGTTAAGACACAAGAGAAGTCAGATATCACCACTATGGTGGTAAATTCCCTCTATGCAAAACAATTAAAAAAAAATTCCACTTCTCTCATTAGAATACCACAGTGCAGGACTTCCCTGGTGGCGCAGTGGTTAAGAATCCGCCTGCCAAGGCAGGGCACATGGGTTCGAGCCCTGGTCCAAGAAGATCCCACATGCCCAGAGCAACTAAGCCCGTGTGCCATAACTACTGAGCCTGCATGGCACAACTACTGAAGCCCACATGCCTAGAGCCCGAGCTCCGCAGCAAGCGAAGACACCGCAGTGAGAAACCCACACACCGCAATGAAGAGTAACCCCCACTCGCCGCCACTAGAGAAAGCCCACGTGCAGCAATGAAGACCCAACGCAGCCAAAAATAAATAAAAATTAATTAATTAAAGAAGAAAAAAGAATACCACAGTGCAGTGTCATCATCTCCTCAAGAAAAAGTGCCATATAATTCTGTTCTCCGTCTTCAGTGTTATGCAGTAAGACAAGATCTGTTTTCTCCAAGTCCCCCCTCCCTTTATTTTGGTCATTTCCCCCTCCTAGAAGAGAGCCTTAGCTTAGATGAGAAAAGAAAGTTTCTATTATCATAACACCAAATAAAGGCTATCAACATTTGAAAGAGAAATTTTGATTGTAGATGTTTAACTGAAAGATTAAAACATATTTCCGTAGGACCTTCAAGGTACCTGACCTCTCCCACAGCCTATCTTGCTGAGAAGATGAAAGGAGCCTATTGACTGCTAATCAAGTCTTGCAGAGTAAGAAGAAAGCTAAAAAAAACCAAGTTCATGGTGAAGAGGAGAAAAGTTAGGGAGAACCTACAGAGATGCAGCTTTAAGCTGAAACCTGTATAGACTTTAAATGGAAAAGAGGAAAACACTATCCATGCTCTCCACTGTTCTCTATGTGTTTTGTATCGTAAAGTAGGCTTTTCTTCTAGTAACAGACCCACTTTCATGCTCTTCCAGATATTCAAGTCTACATAAATAAGGATTTATATACTTGTGGTCTTGTCTGAGATTACTGTACTGTGACATAACATATGGCTGTGCCTCCATCTAAGACTCCCATAGAAATTAGCCAAGAAATACTCCACCGTTTATCTAAACTACCAGATTGTTGCTGAGGAAGGGGAGTGCTCACAGCTTTTGTAAATTGATGTAATGAATACTCTTTCAGCAGGGGAGTAACTTGAGAAAAGTAGTAATCTTGGCCTGGAAGCACTGGCCGAGAGAATGCATGGTTTAACATGAATGCCTAGGTTAATACTTTCTTGTGAGTTTATTAGTTTCCCATAGGAAAAATTCACAAGCTGTTATCAGGCTATGAAGAGAGGGAAGAAGTCTGGGGAAGGTCATTTGTGTATCTGCATCATCCAAAATGGATGATAGAAGGGAAATTAGATTGTTTATGAAGACGGAGGAAAAGTCCCTGAATGATATGGCAATATTGATGGGGGCAATGCAGTTGATACAGTATTTGGCTCCAGCTACATTTGAAACAGGGCTTGAAACTAGTGAGAAGACAGCCAGTAAGTACGTGAGAAGAAGAATGCATTATTTAGGAATTCATGATTCTCTGCCATTCTCAAATAATTCATTGAATAATTAATTGAGAGGATGGGTAAGGGAAATTGATTAAATAAGCTTTAGAGGAACTGATATAAATTATTTAGTGGACAGTGTATATTATGATTGATTTAAGAGATTTTCAAGGGTAATTTTGACTTTACTCCCTTAAACGATATATTCCACTGATTTTAGCACCTAATCAAATATCAGAGTAATATTTGACTCCAATTTATGGACAGATTTGAATATACAAAATCTTAAGTAACCTAAGAATGGAAGGCAAGTTTAAAGAGAAGTTATAAGGTATGAATACAAATTTTTCCTCTCAATAAGCAGTGCAAAAGGAGAACTACAGCTGTAGAACCCTAGAGTTTGTAGAGTTTGTAGCTTTTCAGTGTGATTGAGCCATCAGAGATCAATGTTTTATGGTACCATAGTAGGAAATCCTATATTATGATATCGTAGTATCGAAGTTAGTAATCTTATTCAATTGTGATGGTATTTTAAAAGACTAAGAAGATTAGGATGTGTGTGTGTTTGTACTAAAGGAAGTTGAAGAAGAAACTATTAATCATTAATTTACTATATCCCAAATTCAGAATTCAGAAGTTGGCATGGTATAGATTCAGGAATTTTTTTGTCTGTGTTAGATTTAAGGAAGGAGTGAATATTATTTGATACCCATAGGAAGACTAAACCTAAAGAGAATATAAGTACTTTTTTCTAGGGAGATTTTTTTTCCTTTGAAAAAATGCTTCAGGGTAACACTAGAGTCTAAACTCTTTGGGGACAGTGGCTATTGGTGAGAGTATTTGGAAGTGTAGGTATAGTTAAATAATAAACTTGATTCTTGGAGTTAAGGACTCTGAAAAAGCAAGAAAAGTTACTTCTCTAAGGGCAAGATCACCTTAAGGAAGTTAATTTGAAAATGTCATTTAACAGGTGTGAGTTTTGACACACTTCAGTGAATATGTGCACCATGTTGTTTATTGACAAGGGGAAAAGGAATTACTTATCTCATTAACAAGACCACTTCTTACCAATCTGAAAGAACTAAAGATATTTGGAGAGTTCAGATGGTATTATAATTGATTCATCCAAGATTACTCCTAGAGTGAAATAAGTGGATTGGCATTCAGCATCTATTTGATCTATAGTCATTTCCCTTTATTCGAGGTTTCATTTTCTGCTGTTTCAGTTACCCACGGTCAACCGAAGTCCAAAAGTATTACGTAGAAACTCCCAGAAATAAACAATTCATAAATTTCTGAGTAGTGTGATGAAATCTTGTATCATCCGTCCACCCACCGGGGTATGGACCATCCCTTTGTCTGGCGTATCTCACCCCTTAGTCACTTAGTAGCCATCTTCCTTATAGAACTGACTGTCTCAGTATCACAGTGCTTGTGTCCAAGTCCCCCTTATTTTACTTAATAATGGCCCCAAAGCAAAAGAGGAGTGATGCTGGCAATTTGGATATGCCAAAGAGAAGCTGTAAAGTACTTTCTTTAGGTGAAAAGGTGAAAGTTCTTGGTTTAATAAGGAAAGAAAAAATCATTTGCTGAGGTTGCTAAGATCTATGGTAAGAATGAATCTTCTGTACGTGAAATTGTGAAGAAGGAAAAATAAATTCATGCTAGTTTTGCGGTCACACCTCAAATTGCAAAAGTTATGGCCACAGTGCATGATAAGTGCTTAGTTAAGATGGAAAAGGCATGAAATTTGTACAATAAGATATTTTGAGAGAGGAAGGGACCACATTCACATAACTTTTATTATAGTATATTGCTATAATTTTTACATTTTATTATTAGTTATTGTTAACCTCTTACTGTGCCTATCTTATAAATTTTATCATAGGTATGTAAGTATAGGAAAAAAACACAGTATATATAGGATTCGGTGCTATCTGCTGTTTCATGCAACCACTGGGGTCTTGGAATATATACCCTGAGGATAAGGGGGCTACTGCATTTTCTAGTATACCTTCCTAAGGCAGAGGTTAGAAGTTAAGAAAAAAAAATCCCAAACCCTCTTTCAGCTTGGGATCTTTATATAAAAGAAATTCCACAAACTCAGTGCATTTATGTGAGACTTGGAATTTGAAAATAAGGAAAGGCAGTTATCCTGGTGCTTTAGCTTTTGTGGCCGGCAAGCATCGCTGTGGAGACATAAGTATTCATCTGTGGCATCATTCCTGTGTACTTAACTCCCTAGGTAGTAAGCACAATAGCTGTTTCTCTTTGTGAGTTTAGATGGAAAATCTATAGACTCTATGTACATTTAATGAAAATTATGAAGCAGTAACAATTGTTACAATCACACGGGTCAAGAAATGGAACATTGGCAACAACCAAGAATCCCCTCCATGCCTTGCATCATCACAAAACCCTCCCATAGCACAAACAATAACCACTTACCTAACTTTTATGTTAACCCATTCATTGTTTTTCTTTGTAGATTTATTACTTATGTGCACATTCCTGTAATACTGTTGATAGATATTTGTGTTGTTTTCTATTTATGGCTGTCATGAACAATGCTGAACAAGATACATGTTTATATATGTATCCTAGTACACAGGAGAACACGTTTCTCTCGGGAGTGAACTACTGGGTTACAGGGAAGTTTCAGGAATGAGATGCTGAGTCACAGAGAAAATATGTCCTTAAACCACAAGATAATGACAAGTGGTCAAATCAACTTACACTTCCAACAGTGGTGGTGACTCATATTTAAATTCCTTGACATTAGTTGTTATCATTTATTTTAATATTTCCTATCTCATCTGTGTGTAGTGGTACCTCATTATGGTGTGAATTTTAGTTTTCATGATTACTAGTGAAAATATAAATATTTTACAATTTTAAATATAGTTATTGGCTTTTGGGATTTGCTGTTTTTTGAAGGGTCCATTGAATTTTTGGCCTACTTTTCTATTGGGTTATTTGCCTTTTTATTCTTGCTTTTAAGAGTTTATTTCATTTTTTAATTGAAGTATAGTTGATTTACAATATTATATTACTTTCAGATGTAGAACACAGTGATTCAATATTTTTATAGATTATACTCCATTTAAAGTTATTATAAAATATTGGCCATATTTCCTGAACTGTAAATATATCTTTGTAGCTGATTTATTTTACACATTTTATACCTCTTTATCCCCTACCCCTATCTTGCCCCTTCCTCCTTCTCTTTCCCCACTGGTAACCACTAGTCTGTTCTCTATAACTGTGAGTCTATTTCAGTTTTGTTATATTCATTCATTTTATTTTTTAGATTCCACATATAAATGATAACATACAGTATTTGTCTTTCTCTGTCTGACTTATTTCACTAATCATAATACCCTCCATGTCCATCCATGTTGTTGCAAATGACAGGATTTCTTTCTTTTTCATGGCTGAGTAATATTTCTCTGTGTGTGTGTGTGTGTGTGCGTGTGTGTGTATCATACCACATGTTATTTATTCATTTGGCTGTTAGCAGGCACTTAGGTTTCTTCCATATCTTGGCTATTGTAAATAATGTACATAATGCTGCTGTGAACATTGGGTGCATTCATCTTTTTGGATTAGTATTTTCGTTTTCTTTGGATATATACCCAGGAGTGGAATTGCTGGATCTTATGGTAGTTCTAATTTTAGTTTTTGAGAAACCTTCATACTGTTTTCCATAGTGGCTGCACCAATTCATATTCCTACCAACAGTGTACTAGGGTTCCCTTTTCTCCACATCCTTGCCAACATTTGTTATTTGTAGTCTTTTTGATGATAGCCATTCTGACAGGTATGAAGTGATATCTCATTGTGGTTTTGATTTGTATTTCTTTGTTGATTAGTGATGTGCATCTTTTCATGTGCCTATTGGCCACCTGTATGTATTCTTTGGAAACATGTCTATTCAGGTCTTTTGCCCATTTTTAATTGTTTTTTTAACATTGAGTTTTATGAGATGTTCATATATTTTAGATATTAACCCCTTATAGGTCATATCATTTGCAGATATTTTCTGCCATTTAGTAGGTTGTCTTTTCATGTTGTCAGTGGTTTCCTTTTCAGTGCAAAAGCTTTTAAGTTTATTTAGGTCCCATTTGTTTATTTTTGCTTTGGTTTCCTTTGTCTTAGGAGACAGATCCAAAATAATATTGCTATTATTTATGTCAGAGTGTTTTGCCTATGTTTTCTTCAAGGAGTTTTATGGTTTCTGATCTTGTATTTAGGTCTTTAATCCATTTTGAGTTTATTTTTGTATATGATGTGAGAAAGTGTTCTAATTTAATTGTTTCACAAGTAGCTGTCCAGTTTTCCCAGCACCACTTATTGAAGAGACCTTTTTCCTATTGAACATTCTTGCCTCCTTTGTCTTAGATTAATTGACCATAAGTGTATATAGGTTTATTTCTGGTCTCTCTATTCTGTTCCATATGTCTGTTTTGGTGTCAGTACCATACTGTTTTGTTTACTGTAGGTCTGTACTAGAGTCTGAAGTCAGGGTGTGAGATACCTCCAGCTTTATTCTTTTTAAGTTCTTTTCATATTTTGAATAGTAGTCTCTCTATTGGTTTTATATGTTGCAATGATCTTTTCTAACTCTGTGGCATGACCTCTCTTTTAACTATCTTTGTGTTTTCTTTTGTTGGAAAATATTTCTTAATTTAATGTGGGTAAATACATCAATCTTTTCCTTTAAAGCTTATACTTTTTTCCATCTTTCTACTTTGTGGCTTAAAGATAGCCTCCTATATTGTCTTTTAAAATATATTTGGTACCATTTCACATATAGGTCATTAATCCATCTGGAAATAATTTTGTTTACAATATGATACAATTTTAATTATTTTTTCTTTATGGATACCCTAGTGCTCAGCATTTTTTAATCGAAAAGTTTGTTGTGTCTTTGTTGAGGTGCTGTGATACCTCTGTTATACAGAGGTGCCATATGTATGTGTGTGTGTGTGTGTACATATATATACATATGATTTTGTTTTAATAATATATGTTTTGGTTTGTTTTTCTGTGTCTCTATTAAGTCTTCTTTTGGTTCATTTGTTTGTCTCTATATCAAAACTGCACCCTCTTTGTTACTATAGCTTTATAAGAACACTAAATATTCAGTAGAACAAGTTTTCCCACATTTATATTATTCTTCAAGTGTGTGGTGGGCTTTTGTAATCTGTATAAATTTTTAAAGAAGTTTTTCAGGTCCAAAACAAAATCTTTGGCATTTTCACTTAGATTTTTCTTACTCTATAACTTAATCTTTAGAGACTTAACATCTTTTCACTATTAAGATATCCAACTTATAAACACAAAAAATATCTCTATTCATTTCTGATTTCTTCAAGGTCTTTGAAAAAGTATTATAATGTTGTCTGTAAAGGCTTTGTATATCTTACTGGATTTATTGCTACTTCAGCTTTTTGGTGCTATCTAAAAGGATTTCTTTCTTTTTACTATCACTTTCTGTTTGATGCTATTATATAAAAACACAATTTATTTTTATTGATTTTTATCTAGAAATCTTAAGAAGCTCTCTTACAAATCCTAGCAATTTCCTGTACATTATTTTGTATTTTCTCTGTACACAACAATATCATATATAAATAGAACAAGTTGTGTGTTTTCTTTTCTAATCCTTAGACATTTTAGTTCTTTTTCTTGACTTTCTCCACTGGCTAAACTCTCAAGTACAGTACTGAATAGAGTGGTGACAGAGGGCATCCTTGTCTTCTTCCTGATCTTTAAATCTTTAATCATCTCACCTGTATCTATAATGTTACTCTATGGTAGATAGCTAATTTTCATTTAAGAACGTTTGTTTCTACTCTGATAAGATTAGCTGCAGGTTTTTGTAAAATCATACATGACTGCTGAAATTATAAGAAACTTTTGATTTAATTTTTTTGTATGTTTAATTTTATTAATTTTGTTGTGTAAAATAATTTTGGTTGTCTGTCATGAAATTAGCTTATGTTGGACTCAGTTTGCTTATATTATATTTATCATCTGTTTTCCTGGGTAAGGTCACCTCTAATTATGCTTTCTTATACTGCCCTTTCCTGTCTTGAAATGAAGAAAATATTAAAAAGTAGTTGAATAGTGTTCCCTCTTTCTAGTCTCAAAGAGTTTGTGTACTACTGGAATTCTTCCTTTCTTTAGAACACACTAGTGAAAAATCTTGGATTTCAGCTTTCTTCATGGTGAGAGTAGTGAGTGCTGATTCAGTGTCTGTAATGTATAAATGTATGTATAAATTTCTATTTCTGTTTGAATCTATTTTGATGTTATATTTTTCTAGGGGACTGTGACTTTTATAAAATTTAAAATTTATTTGAAAACACTTTGTTCATTTTTTCCTTTGTAAAGTCTGTAACATGTATGTGATATATGACCCTTTTACCTTTCTGATATTGGTTTCTTGTGCTTTCTATCTTTTTTTATTCTTTTTTGGTCTTGAGAAGACTCTCAAGTAGATAGCCATTTTTATTAGTATTTTCAAAGAGCCAAGTGTTAGCTTTTGAATTTGTATTGTTTATTTTCTATGTCATTAATTTCTGCTCTTGCATTTATTATTTACTTCTTCCACTTTCTTTGGGTATGTCTCTTGAAGATAGCACATAGTTACATGTAATTTTATACAATCTGACACTTATTTTCTTTTCATTTGGAGCAGCCAATCCATTTGCATTAAATGTAGTTACTAATTTGGTTTAAGTCTTCCTTTTTTTCCTACTTGTCTAAATTCTTTCATATTTTTCTTTTTCTTCTGGAATCATGAAATATTTATAGCAGTCTACTTTTACTCTATTAAGTTTGAAACTGTAAGCTCTATTTTATTATTTAATGACAATTTCTGTCAGAATTTACTAAATATTTAGAGCTGGAAAAAAAAAAACCCTTGCTGGGAATCAATACTTGTAATCTGTGTCTCTCTCACACACACACACACACACACACACACACATTTGAAAGGAAACTTATTAGAAATTAATTAGCTAAGTTTGCAACATAAGAATTAAATAGATTGTGCCATAGAAGAAGAGATAATTAATAAAACAAGTAGGACAAACAGAAAACAAACTATAGAGGGTATCAATAATCTCCAACTTGTAGGAGGACTCACACTTCACACTATTTAAAAAAATAGTGGTAGGACAGTAAAATGGCGTCACTCAATTGAAAACCATCTAAGCAGTTCCTCCAACAATTAAACATGAAATTACCGTATGACCCAGCAATTCTACTCCTAGATGTATACCCAAGAGAAATGAAAACATATGTTCACACCAATTGAACAAGATTGTTTATAGCAACATTTTTCATAGTAGCAAACAAGTGGAAACAGCCAAAATGTCCATCAACTGATAAATGGATGAACAGAATTGGTATGTCCATACAATGAAATATTACTTGGTTATAAAAAGGAATGAAATACTGATGCATGCTATCACCTAGATGAACCTTCAAAATATTATGCTAAGTAAAAAAGTCAGTCACAGAAGACCTTATATTGTATGATTCTCTTTCTATGAAATGTCCAGAATAGTGAAATCTACAGAGACAGAAGATAGATTAGTGGTTGCTTAGAGCTTGTGGGAAGTAGGGTGGGAATATAGGGAGGTGATGCCTAAAGAATATTAGATTTGTTTTTTGAAGTGATAAAAATGTTCAAAATTGACTGTAATGATGGTTGCACTTATATGAGAATATACTCAAAATCACTGAAATATATAAATAGGTGAATTCTATGGTATGTCAGTAAAAAATGGGATCTAAATAGACAATAGAGAGGATCAGTAAACTTCAATTTTGTTTCTTTGAAAATATAAAGAATGGTATTTTTTTATGTTCATAGAAGAGGAAGGCACAAACAAAACTATGAAAGAAAAGGGGTTTTATTTACATATATTTGGAGTTTTACTAATTATAGGAATAAAGTAAAGAGTATTATGCCATTAATATGAAAATTTATGAAAACTTGAATTAAAAAATAAAATTAGCAAAATTGTCTTAAGAGGAAATAGAGAAACATAGTATACTAACAACTTTTACATTTTAGTCTGGTCAAATGTCTACAAATCAGCAAACAAAAACACCAGGACCAGACATTTTTAAAGTGACTTTGCAGATCCTTCAGGGATCAAATTAACCTTTATCTTATATAAAATTTTTCAGAGAGTGAAACAAGAGGGTATACTCACTTTTTCAATATACAATAGCCAAACCAAAACAAATAAATAAATAAAATATATAACACATCCATTTATAGAAATCAATAAAACTATTCCAAATAAAATATTAACACAAGATTAATTTATATGTACAGAAGCAAAAGCCAGTGGAAAATATATTTGAAAACAAAAAAGAGGTGGAAAATGTCTGCATACAAAATACAAGAAAATCTGTAATCTCTGAACTTGCTGGATGACTGACGTACAAAAACCAATAAGAATTTAAAATATTAGCAACAACCAGTAAGAAAATGTACTACTATTAGTAAATACTATCCCATTAATACTTTTACTATTAAGTAAAAATATCATTCACAATGAAACAATAAATATCAGGTATTTGAGTATAAATATAATGTGAGTCAAATATTCATAGAGAAAATGAAGCTTTCTTAAAGGACGTAAAAAATTAAATGGAACACTTTGTAATATTCTTTGAAAACATGAATCAATATCTTATAATTGACCATGCCACTAACTTGTATATGCATTGCTATTACAATGAAAATTGCAAAAGATATTTTCATAAGCCATGACAAGCTAAATCTAAAGTTTATATGGGAGAGAAGTGTATTAGGCAGAGTTCTCCAGAGAAACAGAAGCAGAGCCAATAGGAGATGTGTATGTGCAAAAAATCTGCAGGGCAGGGCAACAGGCTGGAGACCCAGGGAAGAGCTGATATTGCAGTGTGAGTCCAAAGGCAGTCTGCTGGCAGAATTCCCTCTTTTTGAGGGGACGTCAGTCTTTTTTCTATTAAGACTTTCAACTGATTGGGTGAAATGTTAATCTCATCTAAAAAAATTCTTCACACAAATATCATGAATAATGTTTGACCAAATGTCTGGTTACCGTGTCTTAGCCAAGGTGTCCATTACGTATAAGTAGGGAGTTGAAAGTAGCCAAAAATTTTTGAAGAAGATATGAAAACATTAAGAAACATGAAGAAAGGGCAACCTATGCTACCTGATATAAACACTTAAAGTCATATTAATTAAAACAGTGTGGTACTGGCACAGCAAAGGTATAGACAAACAAAATTGAACAGAATATAGGGCCCAGGAACATAGATTGATTAAAAAAAAAGACTAATGTGGTAACATTACAGATTTGTGGAGAAAGGATGAACCTTTTAATAAATGGTGTTGAGATTATTGGAAATTCATATGGACAAAGGGTTAGACCCCTATCTTAAAAAATGAGAAAATAAATTCCAGTTCAAATCAAAACTTAAATATGAAAGAAAAAACATGAATACTTTAAAAGCAAAATATGGATATAGCTTTATGAAATCAGGGTAGGGCAAGGTTTCTTAAAGACAACATTCAAACAATCACAAAGTATGAAGAAAAGCTGAACAGATTATATGACATTCATATTGAAACATTTCCACAGCAGTATAGACAAATGGGCAAATAAAAACACAAAAGAATAAATCTGGGTGGCCACGAAAATTATAATAGAAAGGTCAGCCTCTCTATCATTAAGGAAGTTCTTATTTATCTACATTAGAAGCTAGGTGCATTGGAATCTTAATGTAGTGCTGTTTATAATAAGGTGGATGTTTCCTAAATTCCCTTCTTAAAGGTAATTGATAAATAAATTATGGTTTGTTCTCAAAAGTAATATTATACAATAGGTAAACTGAATGAAATGTTTTTGTGTGTATTAACATGGGCGGATCATAATAACATAATGTGAATTTAAAAAATAAATTGCAGTTACAAAAAGAGTATGTAGGTTTACAAATATATGAACTGAAGGGATGGGTGTGTGTGTGTTTGTGTATGTATGTGAGAGAGAGAGAGACAGTGTGTGCATGAGTTTTTGTGTGTGTTAAATAAGAATATATATGTAGTCAGATATGGCAACATGAACATAGAAGATTTACATACCTTTTGGATAGAGATCTCTCTAATGATTGGGGATGATCTGAAGCGAAATGCAGGAATCAGATCTTTGGAAATACCGTCAGGCTCCACGTGAAGTTTTGAAAAATTTACCACTTTAAATAAACATTTTCTTCTCTGAGTCTGTTAAGATTTATTGCAAGTTCGATCTAATGAGCTGTATAGTAGAATGAAGTTTTCAAAGTATGCTTGGTGAGGGATAGATTTCAGATCATTGATTGTTCCCCTAAAGACTAAGGCTATTTGGTGAGGAGGCTCCAAAACAAGGATTTTGTCGATATATAACTCTGTTTTCTTGAAGAGCTAATTATTTGTAGTTATGGCAGTATAATTTATTGAAGCTTTAATTTGTGTTTGTTTTCCCCAATAACTCTATTACCACCACTTCAAGATGGTAGTCAACATTTGCTGTTAATTACTTCAGGGGAGATTTGTGTTAGGGTGAAAAGCTGGTGTTTCCTGGAATTGACCGATTTTCCTTTGTTCTTTGAAAAGCACAAATACTTTGAAAGAATAATGTTAGGTGAGAGAGAGAGAGAGGAAACAGAGGAGAGCCATTGAGACTCCAAAGGAAGAGGGATAGATGTCCCTGAGGCTGGAGGGAGGGACATATCTTCATATAGCAGAAAACTTAAACATTCACTATGGCAATGTGAAAATAGGGCATGTCTCCAGAGATACAGAAAGATTTTAGAAACAGGGGTTATGCACTTCATGCAAGTAATATGGGTTCAGGCACCAACTTTCCTGTTATTCCAGTTTATCAGTGAAGCAGTAGAGTCAGCAGATTTAAAGCCACCATGAAAGTTCAACAAGATGTATCTTTTGTTTAAGGCCCAAATACAGAGCCTCTACCACACTTTCTAGGGTTATTTTAAGCCTCTAGAATGTTCATGTGACCTAACGAAAGAAATGGATTCTTGAATGATGACAAATGGTAGAGTTTCTTCTTTGCCTGATGGGATGAGGGCTTACATTATTATTAAACTTGAAATAAAAGAAGTAAATAAAGGAGCCTCTTCTTGACCAAACACTTGAAATTCACTTTAATGAGAATACCAATATGGTGTTGTAGAATAACAAAATCTCATGCAAGAAGGGAGCCTAGAGATCACTCCATCCAGCCTACCATTTTGTAAATAAGGAACCTGAAATTGATCAAATGTGGACAACTTGCCCGAACTTAATATTCTGGTAATTAATCAAGCTGCGATTCAAACTCAGGTCTTTTGATTCCAGGTCTAGTTTAGTTTTCCCATTATATTAGGCTTTGTTTAAATACATATAATTTTAAAAGTACATGATACCTTTACTCACTGTGGGACAGTATTCCAACATGAAGGTTTTATTTCTATTTGCCTTTCCTTGAACCTAGGACAGTTGAGGATGACAAACACACACACACACAGACACACACACACTACTCAGTAAATCCTCATTGCTTGGACTATCAATCCATTGGTATTTTAGCGTTTCCTTCAGAGATATGATGCATCCTAAGAAGGTATATTTTCAAATAGCATATTTCAGATGAATTATCTAAATGTGTGGGGGTTAGTTCCTGAAAATCTATTTCTCAGTTAATTGCTAGTTAATGTTTTTCTATTTTTACCACTTTAATCTGCTATCCTTTACCTAGACTCTTAAAGAGGGCCTTCTAAAGTTTCTTCTTGAATCCTTGTTTACTTGTCTATAGGAAACTCCCCATAGATAATCTTTTTTTTTTTTTTTTTTTTTTTGCGGTACGCGGGCCTCTCACTGCTGTGGCCTCTCCTGTTGCGGAGCACAGGCTCCGGATGCGCAGGCTCAGTGGCCATGGCTCGCGGGCCCAGCCGCTCTGCGGCATGTGGGATCTTCCCAGACCGGGGGATGAACCCGTGTCCCCTGCATCGGCAGGCGGACTCTCAACCACTGCGCCACCAGGAAAGACCCCCCCCCCAATAGATAATCTTAAAAAAATAAATTAGATCATTTTTCTCCCATGTTTAAGCCTCCAAACCCAACTCTGCATTGCACTATCCTATTGTAATTGAATAAAATCAATATTTCTCACCATTGACTAAAAAGCTTACATGATATGGCATCTCCCAAATACTCCTTTGTTTGGTCTGCTATGACAAAAATACCATAAACTGTCTTTTTCTGTCTTATATCACTTATATATGGAATCTAAAAAAGCCAAAGTCATAAAAGCAAAGAGTAGAATGGTGGTCCAGGGGCTGGGAGTGGGGAAATTGGAAAAATGTTGGTCAAATGATATAAACTTGCAACTGGTATTGATAGATAAATAAGCCCTGGAGATTTAATGCACAACATAGTGATTACAGTCAACAATACTGTACTATAAACTTCAAAGTTGCTAAGAGACTAGATCATAATTATTCTCACCACAAAAAAAGAAATGATAATTGTGTGACATGATAGAGGTGTTAGCTAATGCTACTGGTGGTAATCATACTGCAATATACAAATGTACCAAACCAACAAGTGTACACCTTGCACTTACATAATGTTATATTTCAACTATATCTCAATAAAAAATACTATAGGCTGGGTGGCTTAAACACAAATATTTGTTTCTTATAATTCTGAAGTAGTATTTCCCCCAAATACTACTTCACTATGGAGTTGTAAGATCATCTTACATATCCTGGATGCCAGTCTATGTTATGTATATATCTATATCTATATCTATATCTCATGAATATTCTCTCGAATCTGTGGCTTGCCCTTTCATTTTCTAATGGTGTCTTTAAAAGTGCAGAAATTTAACATTTTAATGTAGTTATAATTTTTTTAATAATTATCCAAATGCTATTTTAAAAATTCTGAGGTAACACGGTTTTAATTATAAATTGAAAAGCAGATAGTATAGGTATGTGATTTTGTATCTCACGCAGAATTTGGCAGTCTGGTAGCTTGTGAATATTTTCTATTTGTACTATTATTGCATGTATGAATTTATTTACAATAAATATACTTATGTGATACATAGAGAATATTTAAATTGTCAGGATTTGCTATTTCCCCATAACCTTTCTCCTCTCAATACTCTGAAGACTTGAAATGTTTACTTTCTTAATTGGTACAAGGCCTTTGTTGAGGTGGGGGGTGGACGGGAGAGAGATATAAAGAATGTAAAGAATACAAATAATAGCCCAGGTTGTTCTCTATGAGGAAGAATGAAAGAGGGCAGAGGGGTAAGAAGGATAGGGAACAATAAAGGAAGGGTGAGGACAGGAGAGAAGAGGTAAAAGGAAAGAGCAGTCACTATCAGGAATGGGATTTAGGAAAGGGAGTGTGTAACAAATCTTTCGGAATCCTAGCTGTGTGCTGCCTGCATCTTTAAAACAAATCAACATGATCTTCAGTGCTTTCTGGAGGTTGGTTTCTGTTTGTGTGCATTATCATACTTAGGCTGTGATATATTTGACATCCTAAATTTTCATGGAGTTTATTTCCCACTCTGACATCTGTGTATCTTACTGACACAACTTGAGTACCTCCTACTTTTTCTCATGTCCAATCACCATAAACTCATCAATACAATGGACTATCATAATGCTTTGGTGATATCCAGATGACTAATCTCCCTATGGACTATAATATTATAGACATCGAGAGACTTGGCATAGCACTCAAGTAAGACAAAGTTTGAGTGTACTTCTGTCTCTGTCAGATAGAAGTGAACTGCTCCATTATCTTTGCTGTTTGATGTGGAGACAAGTATTCGCCAGATCAATAGCTGTATATCAGGAGTTAGAGATGTTTTGATTTGTTCCAGGAAAAAAAGGCCCATAAAATCCAGCAGCTTTGATTAGAATTAGTACCTCATTACCTTATGATAATCAACAATCATTGTCCATGACTTACTTGCCTTTTTTACAGGCCAAACAGATTATTTAAATGGGGCAGGTGATGGAGATTCCCATCTGCATGGTTATTTTAGTCTCTGCAAATTCCCCAGATATGTGCTATTGCTATTTTTTGGTATCGTTTTCATGTAGGGACAGTTCCAGGAGCTTCCACTTGGCCCTTCCTATGTATTTTTTTCCAGTTGTGGCAAAATATGCATGACATAAAAGTGACCATCTTAACCATGTTTAGGTGTACCATTTAGTGGCATTAAGTACATTCACGTTGTTGTGCAACCATCATTACCATTCATCTCCAGGACTTTTTTCATCTTCCCAAACTGAAACTCTGTACCCATTAAACAACACCTCTCCATTCATCACTGCACCCAGACCCTGGCAATCACCATTCTATTATCTGTCTATATAAATTTGACTACTCTAGTACCTCATATGACTGGAATCACAGTATTTGTGTTTTCGGTTCTGGCTTATTTCATTTAGCATAATGTCTTCAAAGTTCATCCGTATCGTAGTGTGTGTCAGAAGTTTTTACCTTTGAAGGGTCATTAATATTCCATTGTATGTATATACTACATTTTGTTTATCCATTCCTCTGTTGATGGACATTTAGGT
The DNA here is from genome assembly GCF_964341445.2 of Mesoplodon mirus. NCBI lineage: Eukaryota > Metazoa > Chordata > Mammalia > Artiodactyla > Ziphiidae > Mesoplodon > Mesoplodon mirus. The sequence continues at coordinate 91,626,238 of NC_138983.1, read as the reverse complement.
TGTTTCCATCTTTTGGCTATTGTGAATAATGCTGCTAAGAACGTGAAATTACAAACATCTGTTCAAGTCCCTGCTTTTAATTCCTTTGGATATATACTCTGAAGTAGAATAGCTAGATCGTATGGTAATTCTGTTTAATTTTTTGAGGAACTGCAATGGAGAAGGGTTCAGATTTCTACACATCCATGCCAATACTTGTTCTTTATTATTGTTTTAATAATAGCTATCCTAATGGATGTCAGGCAGTAGCCGTTCTTAATAGCACTTACCTTGGTTGAGAGTTCTGTCATTTTCCAAGTATGTGTACTCCAAAAATACATTCAGATATGGGGAAATATAGTGTAGGTCACTGCACAAGATTTCTAGTGAGGTGACCTTGTGTCAAAATTTCAATTATCACATGGCTTCCATAAGCCCTATTATGACCTGAAGACCACAGTGATGTTTTGGAACCTCAGGTGTGTAAATTTATCTTAATAATCTCTGAAAAATTCTGAGTTTTCCACTTTTCCTTCTAAACATTCCCCCTGGAAAATTGTAAACCCCTTTGAAGTAGACCTGGAGAAAAAAAATCACACTCTATACTTTTGACAGTGTTGCAGCAAAGTTTCTGAAGCTATTGTAGCCACCTGATCTCTGGTTTAGGTCTGGGCGAGGCTGTAATTTTCATTCCTGGAAAATCAATGCAGGTTTCTCCTCATTGTGCTTGAATTTTATTTTCATTTATACAGTTCAGGCCTGCTCATCAATGTAATTCCCAGTGTAAATGTGATTAATCTGTTACTGCTGGAAGTCATTTTGGGTGAAAATAGTGCCACTCTGCCCTGCTGACCTTTATGATAATTGCACTCACCTTGTTTCTCATATTAAATTGTGAAGAATTTTTTTAGATGAGATTAACATTTCACCCAATCAGTTGAAAGTCTTAATAGAAAAAAGACTGACGTCCCCTCAAAAAGAGGGAATTCCGCCAGCAGACTGCCTTTGGACTCACACTGCAATATCAGCTCTTCCCTGGGTCTCCAGCCTGTTGCCCTGCCCTGCAGATTTTTTGCACATACACATCTCCTATTGGCTCTGCTTCTGTTTCTCTGGAGAACTCTGCCTAATACACTTCTCTCCCATATAAACTTTAGATTTAGCTTGTCATGGCTTATGAAAATATCTTTTGCAATTTTCATTGTAATAGCAATGCATATACAAGTTAGTGGCATGGTCAATTATAAGATATTGATTCATGTTTTCAAAGAATATTACAAAGTGTTCCATTTAATTTTTTACGTCCTTTAAGAAAGCTTCATTTTCTCTATGAATATTTGACTCACATTATATTTATACTCAAATACCTGATATTTATTGTTTCATTGTGAATGATATTTTTACTTAATAGTAAAAGTATTAATGGGATAGTATTTACTAATAGTAGTACATTTTCTTACTGGTTGTTGCTAATATTTTAAATTCTTATTGGTTTTTGTACGTCAGTCATCCAGCAAGTTCAGAGATTACAGATTTTCTTGTATTTTGTATGCAGACATTTTCCACCTCTTTTTTGTTTTCAAATATATTTTCCACTGGCTTTTGCTTCTGTACATATAAATTAATCTTGTGTTAATATTTTATTTGGAATAGTTTTATTGATTTCTATAAATGGATGTGTTATATATTTTATTTATTTATTTGTTTTGGTTTGGCTATTGTATATTGAAAAAGTGAGTATACCCTCTTGTTTCACTCTCTGAAAAATTTTATATAAGATAAAGGTTAATTTGATCCCTGAAGGATCTGCAAAGTCACTTTAAAAATGTCTGGTCCTGGTGTTTTTGTTTGCTGATTTGTAGACATTTGACCAGACTAAAATGTAAAAGTTGTTAGTATACTATGTTTCTCTATTTCCTCTTAAGACAATTTTGCTAATTTTATTTTTTAATTCAAGTTTTCATAAATTTTCATATTAATGGCATAATACTCTTTACTTTATTCCTATAATTAGTAAAACTCCAAATATATGTAAATAAAACCCCTTTTCTTTCATAGTTTTGTTTGTGCCTTCCTCTTCTATGAACATAAAAAAATACCATTCTTTATATTTTCAAAGAAACAAAATTGAAGTTTACTGATCCTCTCTATTGTCTATTTAGATCCCATTTTTTACTGACATACCATAGAATTCACCTATTTATATATTTCAGTGATTTTGAGTATATTCTCATATAAGTGCAACCATCATTACAGTCAATTTTGAACATTTTTATCACTTCAAAAAACAAATCTAATATTCTTTAGGCATCACCTCCCTATATTCCCACCCTACTTCCCACAAGCTCTAAGCAACCACTAATCTATCTTCTGTCTCTGTAGATTTCACTATTCTGGACATTTCATAGAAAGAGAATCATACAATATAAGGTCTTCTGTGACTGACTTTTTTACTTAGCATAATATTTTGAAGGTTCATCTAGGTGATAGCATGCATCAGTATTTCATTCCTTTTTATAACCAAGTAATATTTCATTGTATGGACATACCAATTCTGTTCATCCATTTATCAGTTGATGGACATTTTGGCTGTTTCCACTTGTTTGCTACTATGAAAAATGTTGCTATAAACAATCTTGTTCAATTGGTGTGAACATATGTTTTCATTTCTCTTGGGTATACATCTAGGAGTAGAATTGCTGGGTCATACGGTAATTTCATGTTTAATTGTTGGAGGAACTGCTTAGATGGTTTTCAATTGAGTGACGCCATTTTACTGTCCTACCACTATTTTTTTAAATAGTGTGAAGTGTGAGTCCTCCTACAAGTTGGAGATTATTGATACCCTCTATAGTTTGTTTTCTGTTTGTCCTACTTGTTTTATTAATTATCTCTTCTTCTATGGCACAATCTATTTAATTCTTATGTTGCAAACTTAGCTAATTAATTTCTAATAAGTTTCCTTTCAAATGTGTGTGTGTGTGTGTGTGTGTGTGTGTGAGAGAGACACAGATTACAAGTATTGATTCCCAGCAAGGGTTTTTTTTTTTCCAGCTCTAAATATTTAGTAAATTCTGACAGAAATTGTCATTAAATAATAAAATAGAGCTTACAGTTTCAAACTTAATAGAGTAAAAGTAGACTGCTATAAATATTTCATGATTCCAGAAGAAAAAGAAAAATATGAAAGAATTTAGACAAGTAGGAAAAAAAGGAAGACTTAAACCAAATTAGTAACTACATTTAATGCAAATGGATTGGCTGCTCCAAATGAAAAGAAAATAAGTGTCAGATTGTATAAAATTACATGTAACTATGTGCTATCTTCAAGAGACATACCCAAAGAAAGTGGAAGAAGTAAATAATAAATGCAAGAGCAGAAATTAATGACATAGAAAATAAACAATACAAATTCAAAAGCTAACACTTGGCTCTTTGAAAATACTAATAAAAATGGCTATCTACTTGAGAGTCTTCTCAAGACCAAAAAAGAATAAAAAAAGATAGAAAGCACAAGAAACCAATATCAGAAAGGTAAAAGGGTCATATATCACATACATGTTACAGACTTTACAAAGGAAAAAATGAACAAAGTGTTTTCAAATAAATTTTAAATTTTATAAAAGTCACAGTCCCCTAGAAAAATATAACATCAAAATAGATTCAAACAGAAATAGAAATTTATACATACATTTATACATTACAGACACTGAATCAGCACTCACTACTCTCACCATGAAGAAAGCTGAAATCCAAGATTTTTCACTAGTGTGTTCTAAAGAAAGGAAGAATTCCAGTAGTACACAAACTCTTTGAGACTAGAAAGAGGGAACACTATTCAACTACTTTTTAATATTTTCTTCATTTCAAGACAGGAAAGGGCAGTATAAGAAAGCATAATTAGAGGTGACCTTACCCAGGAAAACAGATGATAAATATAATATAAGCAAACTGAGTCCAACATAAGCTAATTTCATGACAGACAACCAAAATTATTTTACACAACAAAATTAATAAAATTAAACATACAAAAAAATTAAATCAAAAGTTTCTTATAATTTCAGCAGTCATGTATGATTTTACAAAAACCTGCAGCTAATCTTATCAGAGTAGAAACAAACGTTCTTAAATGAAAATTAGCTATCTACCATAGAGTAACATTATAGATACAGGTGAGATGATTAAAGATTTAAAGATCAGGAAGAAGACAAGGATGCCCTCTGTCACCACTCTATTCAGTACTGTACTTGAGAGTTTAGCCAGTGGAGAAAGTCAAGAAAAAGAACTAAAATGTCTAAGGATTAGAAAAGAAAACACACAACTTGTTCTATTTATATATGATATTGTTGTGTACAGAGAAAATACAAAATAATGTACAGGAAATTGCTAGGATTTGTAAGAGAGCTTCTTAAGATTTCTAGATAAAAATCAATAAAAATAAATTGTGTTTTTATATAATAGCATCAAACAGAAAGTGATAGTAAAAAGAAAGAAATCCTTTTAGATAGCACCAAAAAGCTGAAGTAGCAATAAATCCAGTAAGATATACAAAGCCTTTACAGACAACATTATAATACTTTTTCAAAGACCTTGAAGAAATCAGAAATGAATAGAGATATTTTTTGTGTTTATAAGTTGGATATCTTAATAGTGAAAAGATGTTAAGTCTCTAAAGATTAAGTTATAGAGTAAGAAAAATCTAAGTGAAAATGCCAAAGATTTTGTTTTGGACCTGAAAAACTTCTTTAAAAATTTATACAGATTACAAAAGCCCACCACACACTTGAAGAATAATATAAATGTGGGAAAACTTGTTCTACTGAATATTTAGTGTTCTTATAAAGCTATAGTAACAAAGAGGGTGCAGTTTTGATATAGAGACAAACAAATGAACCAAAAGAAGACTTAATAGAGACACAGAAAAACAAACCAAAACATATATTATTAAAACAAAATCATATGTATATATATGTACACACACACACACACATACATATGGCACCTCTGTATAACAGAGGTATCACAGCACCTCAACAAAGACACAACAAACTTTTCGATTAAAAAATGCTGAGCACTAGGGTATCCATAAAGAAAAAATAATTAAAATTGTATCATATTGTAAACAAAATTATTTCCAGATGGATTAATGACCTATATGTGAAATGGTACCAAATATATTTTAAAAGACAATATAGGAGGCTATCTTTAAGCCACAAAGTAGAAAGATGGAAAAAAGTATAAGCTTTAAAGGAAAAGATTGATGTATTTACCCACATTAAATTAAGAAATATTTTCCAACAAAAGAAAACACAAAGATAGTTAAAAGAGAGGTCATGCCACAGAGTTAGAAAAGATCATTGCAACATATAAAACCAATAGAGAGACTACTATTCAAAATATGAAAAGAACTTAAAAAGAATAAAGCTGGAGGTATCTCACACCCTGACTTCAGACTCTAGTACAGACCTACAGTAAACAAAACAGTATGGTACTGACACCAAAACAGACATATGGAACAGAATAGAGAGACCAGAAATAAACCTATATACACTTATGGTCAATTAATCTAAGACAAAGGAGGCAAGAATGTTCAATAGGAAAAAGGTCTCTTCAATAAGTGGTGCTGGGAAAACTGGACAGCTACTTGTGAAACAATTAAATTAGAACACTTTCTCACATCATATACAAAAATAAACTCAAAATGGATTAAAGACCTAAATACAAGATCAGAAACCATAAAACTCCTTGAAGAAAACATAGGCAAAACACTCTGACATAAATAATAGCAATATTATTTTGGATCTGTCTCCTAAGACAAAGGAAACCAAAGCAAAAATAAACAAATGGGACCTAAATAAACTTAAAAGCTTTTGCACTGAAAAGGAAACCACTGACAACATGAAAAGACAACCTACTAAATGGCAGAAAATATCTGCAAATGATATGACCTATAAGGGGTTAATATCTAAAATATATGAACATCTCATAAAACTCAATGTTAAAAAAACAATTAAAAATGGGCAAAAGACCTGAATAGACATGTTTCCAAAGAATACATACAGGTGGCCAATAGGCACATGAAAAGATGCACATCACTAATCAACAAAGAAATACAAATCAAAACCACAATGAGATATCACTTCATACCTGTCAGAATGGCTATCATCAAAAAGACTACAAATAACAAATGTTGGCAAGGATGTGGAGAAAAGGGAACCCTAGTACACTGTTGGTAGGAATATGAATTGGTGCAGCCACTATGGAAAACAGTATGAAGGTTTCTCAAAAACTAAAATTAGAACTACCATAAGATCCAGCAATTCCACTCCTGGGTATATATCCAAAGAAAACGAAAATACTAATCCAAAAAGATGAATGCACCCAATGTTCACAGCAGCATTATGTACATTATTTACAATAGCCAAGATATGGAAGAAACCTAAGTGCCTGCTAACAGCCAAATGAATAAATAACATGTGGTATGATACACACACACGCACACACACACACACACACAGAGAAATATTACTCAGCCATGAAAAAGAAAGAAATCCTGTCATTTGCAACAACATGGATGGACATGGAGGGTATTATGATTAGTGAAATAAGTCAGACAGAGAAAGACAAATACTGTATGTTATCATTTATATGTGGAATCTAAAAAATAAAATGAATGAATATAACAAAACTGAAATAGACTCACAGTTATAGAGAACAGACTAGTGGTTACCAGTGGGGAAAGAGAAGGAGGAAGGGGCAAGATAGGGGTAGGGGATAAAGAGGTATAAAATGTGTAAAATAAATCAGCTACAAAGATATATTTACAGTTCAGGAAATATGGCCAATATTTTATAATAACTTTAAATGGAGTATAATCTATAAAAATATTGAATCACTGTGTTCTACATCTGAAAGTAATATAATATTGTAAATCAACTATACTTCAATTAAAAAATGAAATAAACTCTTAAAAGCAAGAATAAAAAGGCAAATAACCCAATAGAAAAGTAGGCCAAAAATTCAATGGACCCTTCAAAAAACAGCAAATCCCAAAAGCCAATAACTATATTTAAAATTGTAAAATATTTATATTTTCACTAGTAATCATGAAAACTAAAATTCACACCATAATGAGGTACCACTACACACAGATGAGATAGGAAATATTAAAATAAATGATAACAACTAATGTCAAGGAATTTAAATATGAGTCACCACCACTGTTGGAAGTGTAAGTTGATTTGACCACTTGTCATTATCTTGTGGTTTAAGGACATATTTTCTCTGTGACTCAGCATCTCATTCCTGAAACTTCCCTGTAACCCAGTAGTTCACTCCCGAGAGAAACGTGTTCTCCTGTGTACTAGGATACATATATAAACATGTATCTTGTTCAGCATTGTTCATGACAGCCATAAATAGAAAACAACACAAATATCTATCAACAGTATTACAGGAATGTGCACATAAGTAATAAATCTACAAAGAAAAACAATGAATGGGTTAACATAAAAGTTAGGTAAGTGGTTATTGTTTGTGCTATGGGAGGGTTTTGTGATGATGCAAGGCATGGAGGGGATTCTTGGTTGTTGCCAATGTTCCATTTCTTGACCCGTGTGATTGTAACAATTGTTACTGCTTCATAATTTTCATTAAATGTACATAGAGTCTATAGATTTTCCATCTAAACTCACAAAGAGAAACAGCTATTGTGCTTACTACCTAGGGAGTTAAGTACACAGGAATGATGCTACAGATGAATACTTATGTCTCCACAGCGATGCTTGCCGGCCACAAAAGCTAAAGCACCAGGATAACTGCCTTTCCTTATTTTCAAATTCCAAGTCTCACATAAATGCACTGAGTTTGTGGAATTTCTTTTATATAAAGATCCCAAGCTGAAAGAGGGTTTGGGATTTTTTTTTCTTAACTTCTAACCTCTGCCTTAGGAAGGTATACTAGAAAATGCAGTAGCCCCCTTATCCTCAGGGTATATATTCCAAGACCCCAGTGGTTGCATGAAACAGCAGATAGCACCGAATCCTATATATACTGTGTTTTTTTCCTATACTTACATACCTATGATAAAATTTATAAGATAGGCACAGTAAGAGGTTAACAATAACTAATAATAAAATGTAAAAATTATAGCAATATACTATAATAAAAGTTATGTGAATGTGGTCCCTTCCTCTCTCAAAATATCTTATTGTACAAATTTCATGCCTTTTCCATCTTAACTAAGCACTTATCATGCACTGTGGCCATAACTTTTGCAATTTGAGGTGTGACCGCAAAACTAGCATGAATTTATTTTTCCTTCTTCACAATTTCACGTACAGAAGATTCATTCTTACCATAGATCTTAGCAACCTCAGCAAATGATTTTTTCTTTCCTTATTAAACCAAGAACTTTCACCTTTTCACCTAAAGAAAGTACTTTACAGCTTCTCTTTGGCATATCCAAATTGCCAGCATCACTCCTCTTTTGCTTTGGGGCCATTATTAAGTAAAATAAGGGGGACTTGGACACAAGCACTGTGATACTGAGACAGTCAGTTCTATAAGGAAGATGGCTACTAAGTGACTAAGGGGTGAGATACGCCAGACAAAGGGATGGTCCATACCCCGGTGGGTGGACGGATGATACAAGATTTCATCACACTACTCAGAAATTTATGAATTGTTTATTTCTGGGAGTTTCTACGTAATACTTTTGGACTTCGGTTGACCGTGGGTAACTGAAACAGCAGAAAATGAAACCTCGAATAAAGGGAAATGACTATAGATCAAATAGATGCTGAATGCCAATCCACTTATTTCACTCTAGGAGTAATCTTGGATGAATCAATTATAATACCATCTGAACTCTCCAAATATCTTTAGTTCTTTCAGATTGGTAAGAAGTGGTCTTGTTAATGAGATAAGTAATTCCTTTTCCCCTTGTCAATAAACAACATGGTGCACATATTCACTGAAGTGTGTCAAAACTCACACCTGTTAAATGACATTTTCAAATTAACTTCCTTAAGGTGATCTTGCCCTTAGAGAAGTAACTTTTCTTGCTTTTTCAGAGTCCTTAACTCCAAGAATCAAGTTTATTATTTAACTATACCTACACTTCCAAATACTCTCACCAATAGCCACTGTCCCCAAAGAGTTTAGACTCTAGTGTTACCCTGAAGCATTTTTTCAAAGGAAAAAAAATCTCCCTAGAAAAAAGTACTTATATTCTCTTTAGGTTTAGTCTTCCTATGGGTATCAAATAATATTCACTCCTTCCTTAAATCTAACACAGACAAAAAAATTCCTGAATCTATACCATGCCAACTTCTGAATTCTGAATTTGGGATATAGTAAATTAATGATTAATAGTTTCTTCTTCAACTTCCTTTAGTACAAACACACACACATCCTAATCTTCTTAGTCTTTTAAAATACCATCACAATTGAATAAGATTACTAACTTCGATACTACGATATCATAATATAGGATTTCCTACTATGGTACCATAAAACATTGATCTCTGATGGCTCAATCACACTGAAAAGCTACAAACTCTACAAACTCTAGGGTTCTACAGCTGTAGTTCTCCTTTTGCACTGCCTATTGAGAGGAAAAATTTGTATTCATACCTTATAACTTCTCTTTAAACTTGCCTTCCATTCTTAGGTTACTTAAGATTTTGTATATTCAAATCTGTCCATAAATTGGAGTCAAATATTACTCTGATATTTGATTAGGTGCTAAAATCAGTGGAATATATCGTTTAAGGGAGTAAAGTCAAAATTACCCTTGAAAATCTCTTAAATCAATCATAATATACACTGTCCACTAAATAATTTATATCAGTTCCTCTAAAGCTTATTTAATCAATTTCCCTTACCCATCCTCTCAATTAATTATTCAATGAATTATTTGAGAATGGCAGAGAATCATGAATTCCTAAATAATGCATTCTTCTTCTCACGTACTTACTGGCTGTCTTCTCACTAGTTTCAAGCCCTGTTTCAAATGTAGCTGGAGCCAAATACTGTATCAACTGCATTGCCCCCATCAATATTGCCATATCATTCAGGGACTTTTCCTCCGTCTTCATAAACAATCTAATTTCCCTTCTATCATCCATTTTGGATGATGCAGATACACAAATGACCTTCCCCAGACTTCTTCCCTCTCTTCATAGCCTGATAACAGCTTGTGAATTTTTCCTATGGGAAACTAATAAACTCACAAGAAAGTATTAACCTAGGCATTCATGTTAAACCATGCATTCTCTCGGCCAGTGCTTCCAGGCCAAGATTACTACTTTTCTCAAGTTACTCCCCTGCTGAAAGAGTATTCATTACATCAATTTACAAAAGCTGTGAGCACTCCCCTTCCTCAGCAACAATCTGGTAGTTTAGATAAACGGTGGAGTATTTCTTGGCTAATTTCTATGGGAGTCTTAGATGGAGGCACAGCCATATGTTATGTCACAGTACAGTAATCTCAGACAAGACCACAAGTATATAAATCCTTATTTATGTAGACTTGAATATCTGGAAGAGCATGAAAGTGGGTCTGTTACTAGAAGAAAAGCCTACTTTACGATACAAAACACATAGAGAACAGTGGAGAGCATGGATAGTGTTTTCCTCTTTTCCATTTAAAGTCTATACAGGTTTCAGCTTAAAGCTGCATCTCTGTAGGTTCTCCCTAACTTTTCTCCTCTTCACCATGAACTTGGTTTTTTTTAGCTTTCTTCTTACTCTGCAAGACTTGATTAGCAGTCAATAGGCTCCTTTCATCTTCTCAGCAAGATAGGCTGTGGGAGAGGTCAGGTACCTTGAAGGTCCTACGGAAATATGTTTTAATCTTTCAGTTAAACATCTACAATCAAAATTTCTCTTTCAAATGTTGATAGCCTTTATTTGGTGTTATGATAATAGAAACTTTCTTTTCTCATCTAAGCTAAGGCTCTCTTCTAGGAGGGGGAAATGACCAAAATAAAGGGAGGGGGGACTTGGAGAAAACAGATCTTGTCTTACTGCATAACACTGAAGACGGAGAACAGAATTATATGGCACTTTTTCTTGAGGAGATGATGACACTGCACTGTGGTATTCTTTTTTCTTCTTTAATTAATTAATTTTTATTTATTTTTGGCTGCGTTGGGTCTTCATTGCTGCACGTGGGCTTTCTCTAGTGGCGGCGAGTGGGGGTTACTCTTCATTGCGGTGTGTGGGTTTCTCACTGCGGTGTCTTCGCTTGCTGCGGAGCTCGGGCTCTAGGCATGTGGGCTTCAGTAGTTGTGCCATGCAGGCTCAGTAGTTATGGCACACGGGCTTAGTTGCTCTGGGCATGTGGGATCTTCTTGGACCAGGGCTCGAACCCATGTGCCCTGCCTTGGCAGGCGGATTCTTAACCACTGCGCCACCAGGGAAGTCCTGCACTGTGGTATTCTAATGAGAGAAGTGGAATTTTTTTTTAATTGTTTTGCATAGAGGGAATTTACCACCATAGTGGTGATATCTGACTTCTCTTGTGTCTTAACTTCTGAGACCTAAAGCCATTCAGCAGTGTTTTCTTGGTAGCTCTTGAAATACCAGACTGTAGTAGAAGAAATTACAGACCTTTGTCCAATGTCTAAAGCCAGTTTATTAACCAGAAGCACAATTTAAGGACTCTGTACTTCAAATAAATCAAATCCTTATAGTCTCTAATTTATACATAATCTTTCAGTTCCATTATTTTTCATTTCCAAAGATAATTTTTTAAAAATCCACTAGGCTATATTTTCTACCTAAACTATATGTTCCATTAAAATAAAAGTATGGGGGTTGCTAAATGGGCCAAGATCCTCTCATGTTCTATCATGTATGTCATTAAAAATAATTTAGAAAACAATGCCATGTTTATTATCAGATTATGTGTCTGTTATAAAAGATACATTGGAAAACCAGGTTAATCATATGTGGTTTGATTGAGAAATTCAATCTTGATGAAGTAAAAAAATTTAAATGTTTAATTTTTTTCAGTAACTGCTACAAGGGAAATTTAATGCTTTTGCAGTCTAGACCAAAAATTACATCTAATTTTAAAGAATTCATTTAAGTAAATGTATGGACATTTCATGTACCACTATTATTATGTTATTATTTTTATTGGGGGGATATTTGTTCAAAGCAACAACTCCAAATAGCCAAAAAGCTTCCCACATGCTCTTCTCTAAATTCCTGTTTTGTTTTATTATAACCCTGAGTTCAGAATTAAAAAGAAAAAGGGGAAAAGAGGGAGACCCTCCTCTGACTACAAGCACAATTAGCTGCCCATTAGCAGTCATGATCCTGGTCTTCTGCCTCTGATATCAGTGGCCTCTAATAACATGGGATGGGTTCACTCTGTGGCTTCAGCATGGGAAGAGTTTATGGTTCATCCTCATTCTTGCCTCTTTTACAACGGAAGAACCCCCCAAAGTGGAAGCCATGTCTTACTTTTGTCACTTCCAGCAATAACCCCCTCCAACTTATTCTCTGGGCTACTGTTCGACCACACTGAGTTCTCTTTTAAGCTCTCTGAGAGTGACAGTGAACTAACTGGAAGGACTGGTATTTTCATCATCTCTTACCCAGAAACACTGTTTCTTCTACCAGGTCTGACTGGTAGAACAAATGAAACAAATTTTCAAACAACAAAGTTTCAAACACACAAAACCTATCAAATGATTTGTTTGTTGCTTTGTTTTAATCTCAATAACTGTAGCTTTCATCTCTAGAAGTTAAATTTGGTTCTTTTATATATCTTCTATATTTCGACATAACTTTTTTTAACATGTGTGGTACAATTATTGTGGTACAATTGACTTCCTTATCTTCTCATTCTAACATCTGGGCCAGTTTTGGGTCACTTTCAAGTGATTATTCTTATTATAGTTCATCTTTTCCTGTCCCTTTGTATGCCTGGTAATCTTTGGTTGGATGCCATAACTTATTAATTTTGCCTTGTAGTAGTGATGAATATTTTTATATTTCTATAAATATTATTGAGTTTTGCTCTGGAACATAGTCAAGTTACTTGGAAAGGTTTTCACCTTTTTGTGTCTTGCCTTGAAGATTTGCTCTGCTCTCAAAAACTTCATTAGTTAAATGTTTTATATCTATTGTTTAGATGATGAAAATGAAATTCCTAGAGAAAATGTAAAAGCCATGTACCTGGCTGTGGTAGGATCTCAAAAATTATCATTGAATAATTTGAATTCATATCCCTCTGATTCTAAAAACACCATGGTGCCACTCTTCACAACGTTCCTCTGTTTGAAATTAACTCACTTATTAGCTAGATGAAAAGTCCCTCAAAAGTTTCTTAAATATAAAATTTAAATACTGTGCTAAAAAATATATATAATTATTTTCTTACCACTGGCTGTAACAATTTACTCATCTAATTCAGGCTTTTCACTTAACAGTAATTATATATGGTTATAATATGTGAGAATATGCAACGAGAACTTATGTTGGAAAAATATCTGTTCTTACATTTCATATTATAAAAATGTTTTCACTGTACAGGAAAAGCCAGACATATTCTAAAATATTTATTTGCAGTAATGTCTTGGATATATATTTTCCTTCAATAATTAATAAAACTAAGAACTGACAATAGCATTGATTGAGAAGGAGTATAATTTTGAGGTTCCTGCCTCAGAGATGATGTTAATCTTCATGTTCACATTTCATGTAGTTTAGTTCAGAAAAAAGTTTTCATTTTCCTCTTTGTAACTAAAAGGATCCCCATTCTGCATTCAGAACAGTCACAGTAAAAAACAAAGGCCTACTTTATATAGTGTCAGAATTTATAAAGACACACACACCCATATATACATATATGTATGTGTGTATGTGTGTGTGTGTGTGTGTGTATATATATATATATATATATATAAAACTTCCTTATTCTTGTTTCCAAAATATTATTGTAAAGAAAATTATGACTTCTGTGGTATTTATTCATGAATAAACTCTAATGGAGAGTTCTACTCCTCGTTTTTGTCCAGTGTGTGAACCCATCTATAAGTTATGGAAATCCCCATCTTATGAGGAAGAATCTGTCTCTCGTTGTACAGACTGAAAATGCCACCTACTTAATCTCTGAGTATCCTTTAAAGCCATAGGCTAGCATATGACCTTAGCTCTGACAATCAGTTATGTCCATTCTGGAGACTGGACTAGAAGCTACTGACAAGAAGAAAAGACTGCTTAGAATATATTCTGGAAGTGGAAAGCACACACTGTTTTCAGTATCCAGAACAAATGTATCAGTGATTCATATTACTGTATTTAGCATCCCCTATCATTGATATTTGTAGTTCTAGCTGAAGTGTCTCTGCCCAGTGACTCTTGCACTAGGTTGTTCCCTGGACCAATTCTACAGCATGATTCCTAGGCATAAGTTTAAACTTCCAAACACCAATCCTGGTTGTTGAATCTTTTATTTAGAGATTCCATAAACTGTCCAATATCTTTTTAATCATTTATTTTCTGCTTAATTAACCCAGAGTAAGTCACCGATTGCTCTAACATAAAAATTGATACCAGGAGAGATCACAGACAACAGATCATTGAGGATATAGGGGAAATTGCCATCAGTTATCTAGCCTGGTTGGCACTGGAGACAGTAAATCTCTAGTTGGCAATAAGAAACAAATTGAGAAAAAATTAACCTTAGAGTGTCCTGGAACTTAAAGCCTACTAGTGACCTGACTAGGGAAAATCAAGTAGTAACTTACATGTAAAAGTATGAAGGTCCTGGGACTTCCCTGGTGGTGCAGTGGTTAGGAATCCACCTGACAGTGCAAGGGACATGGGTTCGAGCCCTGGTCCGGGAAGCAACTAAGCCCACGAGCCACAACTACTGAGCCCGTGTGCCACAACTACTGAAGCCTATGAGCCTAGAGCCTGTGCTCCACAACAAGAGAAGCCACGGCAATGAGAAGCCCACACACTGCAATGAAGAGTAGCCCTCACTCGCCACAACTAGAGAAAGCCCATGCACAGCAATGAAGACCCAATGGAGCCAAAAATAAATAAATAAATTTATCTTTTAAAAAAGTATGAAGGCCCTGGGTATTCCAAATCTGTAGGGTGTCATGGTTACTTCTAAGGGCACTGGGAGAGCATCCTTTCCCAATTGTATTCTTAGCTCCTTTGTCAATGATCAGTTGGCTGTATATGCATATGTTTATTTCTAGTCTCTTTATTCTGTTCCATTAGTCTGTCTTTTTGCCAGTACCATGCTGTTTTGAGTACTGTAGGTTTGTAATATATTTTTTGAAATCAGAAACTCTTATGCCTCCAACTTTGCTCTTTGTCACAACTGACAAATGGTGTTGGTGAAATTGGATATCCACATGCAAAAGAATGAAACTGGACTCTTGTATCATACACAAAAGTCAACTCTAAATGGATTAAAGACTTAAACATAAGATCTGAAACTGTAAAACCCCTAGAAGAAAACATAGGGGAAAAGATCCTTGACACTAATTTTGGCAATGATGTCCTATCTATATGACACCAAAAGCACAGGCAACAAAGCAAAAATGGGCAAGTAGAACTACATCAAACTAAAAACCCTCTGAACAGCAAAGGAAACAATCAACAAAATGAAAAGGCAGCCTATGGAAGAGAAGAAAATACTTGCAAACCCTGTATCAGATAAGGGGTTAATACTCAAAATTTATAAGAAACTCCTATGACTTAATAGCAAAAAAATCCCCCAAATAACCCAATTTAAAAATGGTCAATGGGCTTGAACAGACATTTTTCCAAAGAAGAAATATAAATGGTCAACAGATATATGAAAAGGTGCTCGACATCACTAATCATCAGAAAAATGTAAATCAAAACCACAATGAGGGAATTCCCTGGTGGTCCAGTGGTTAAGACTCTGTGCTTTCACTGCTGAGGATGCAGTTTCAATCCCTGGTCAGGGAACTAAGATCCCACATGCCACACAGTGCAGACCAAAAAATCCCCCAAAAGACAAACAAACAAAAAAACCACACAATGAGATATCATCCCGAACCTGTTAGGATGGCTATTATAAAAATAAAAAAATAAAGTATTGGTAAGGACGTGGAGAAATTGGAACTACAGGGTACTGTTGGTAAGAATGTAAAATGGTACAGTTGCTACGGAAAAGAGTATGGAGGGTCTTCAAAACCTTAAAAATAGAATTATCACATGACCCAGCAATGCCACTTCTGTGTAGATAGTCTAAAGATTTGAAACCAAGATCTAGAAGATATTTCTGCACTACCATGCTCACTGCAGCATTATTCATGATAGCCAAGATATGGACAAAACCTAAATTTCCATTGATGGATGAATACATTTTTAAAATGTAATATATACATACAATAGAATATTGTCCAGCCTTAAAAAAGAAGGAAAACCTGCCATGTGCAGTAACATAGATATACCTGAAGACGTTATGCTAAGTGAAATATGCCAGTCACAGAAGAACAAATACTGCGTGATTCCACTTACATGAGATATCTAAAATAGTCAAACTCGTAGAAACAAAGAATAGAATGACAGTTGCCAGAGGCTGTATTATACACTTAAAAATTTGAGAGTAGATCGCATATTGTTTTCTTACCACAATAAAATTTCTTTTCATAAATTAATAAAATAAATTAAAAATAAAGACAACAGGATACACCAATGTAATAAGAATGTAATATTCCAGTCTTAAATTCCCAGCTCAAGGTAATGCCAAATATCATTAACTTTCTGTGAATGTGGTAAAAGTCTTACTTCTTGCATCCACAGGTTGAGATAGAATAACTCGAAACATTTAATTCTGATGACTGCTTTATTATGAGAGTTTAATTGGCATCTTGGAATGGGGCATTGACTGAAAAAGAACTGGACTTCTTTGTAGTGGGATGAGGATATAATGGTAGATTCCAATAAAGAAAGGACTCTCCAACCCTCACTTGCCATCTTTCTAAGGAGAAGTCAATTTTACAATATATATTAACATTTTTTTCGCCATGATTGCAGACATGTAATGACTTAGCCAAGAAGAGTTACCTAGAAAATGGAAGTCAATTTTTCCCATCCCAACCTCTTTAGCCTTCACTGTATTGATTCTTGGTACTTGCAATACCACTATTCTCCACTAGTCAGGGTGGAGACATGAAGATGAAATGATAAATGGCAGTTTGACTTAAGTCTGCCTCCCAGTAGGACTAGTAGGATGCCCCAAATGTCCATAAATATTTCATTAGTTTCCTAGTATATCATTAAAGTAGTACACTCAGCCACAAGCAGAATCACCATCTTGGCTGCATGTCTCAGGGAATAATATTTTTATTAGGAAGAGCCCACTAAAAGCCCCAAGAGCTTCCTCTATTTATTATAATAATATGTCAAAAGCATGATTAAATCCCTAAGAGAATCACAGTGATTAGTTTCACTGCTAAAGATTTTACAAATTCAGGGTTGGTGATTTCTATCATATTCCCTTTTAAAATTTCAATTTGTCTAGTGTAGAAGTCAGAGAGAGTATTCAGGAGTAAAACAGAAGACTGTTATAAATTTGATCAGCTAGAGACAGCAAATTGAGGCCGTTGTTCTATATGTGGTCTCTTCACTAGAACAAATCAATAAGGTTCTAAGGAACCTGCTTTGCTTTCTAAGTAATCGATAGCTATTGATTAGGCACATGCTTTTATTCCTTTACTCTAAAAAGCTGAGAACACCAGAACAATTTGCTTGCAAATCACAAGGCAGCAGTATTAATTTCACTGTATTGTCTCAACTTTTTCATTCTGTATCACAGCTTAGCTCATAGGGACCTTGACCTTCTGGCATCACACTTATCCTCTATTTTAATGACATCATGCTCAGAAAACCTACAGATCAGTAAATAGACTATCCAAAGTGTCTTGGCAAGACCCATGTCTGCCTGAAAGTCATAGATACATTGCATGAACCTTGTCCATTCCCTATGTTTTAGGAATCTCCCTCTTTATGAGGCAAATCCACCTTTCACCATAGAAGCTAAAGATCTCAAGTACTTGTTTTCTCAGCCTCCTTTGAAACTAGGGCATTAGCACAAAAACGGAATTCTATCCGTTGGATGCATATGCCCCAGATTTGCAATTAAAAGCTGCCAGTGAGTGAGTGGAAAACAGCAATTGTAGAATCGATTCTGGTCACACAAAAGAACCCTAGTGGAAGCAATATCCTCTTTCCAGCAGCATCTAACGTTCTGTGTTTGTGAGCTCAGCATTACAATCTGCAGAGTAATCAAGTAATCCAGCAGTAGTGGCAATCTCATCTTCACCACATCAGACCATGAAATAAGTTTAGACATTTCTCCTGGCTGATAGTTTAGACCCACGGTTCTCTGACTCTCCAAACCATTCTGTGAGCTACTCTATATCATTGTAATAAATTCGTTTTCTTAAAGTTATCTAAGTCATATCGTGTTGCTTAAAACCAAGAGTTCTGCTGATACACCCAATTAGCATTTAGTAAGCATCTTCAATTGGCCTTATCAGACCCTAAAGGAAACTAGATAAATAGGATACAAACTCTGTTAGTGCATATGCTTGTGGGGGAAACTGTGATGGTGTTAGAGTACACACATATGTAATAAACCATGGGAGTATACCTAAAATTTTGCTTTTCTTATGCTAATTGTGATTTCTACTTTGTGGATTATTTAAGTAAAATGTTTAATTCCTGAACATTTGGATCTATTTTTAAATAATTTTGGTTACTGATTTCTAATTCAACATCTCAATGGTCAGAAAGCATATTTTATTGTATTTCAGTCTTTGAAATATGTTGAGACTTGCTTTATGTACAACCATATAATTAATTTTGTAATATAGTCTATATATACTTGTTAAAAGTGTGATTTCCATCATTGTTGCATAGAGCGTTTTTTACATTTCAAATTGATTAAGTTTGGTATTTGTATTAAAAATCTTCCATGGACTTTTGGCTGGTTGTTCTACCTACTACCGAGAGAGTTGTGTTAAAATCTCCCACGAAGGGCTTCCCTGGTGGCGCAGTGGTTGAGAGTCTGCCTGCCGATGCAGGGGACGCGGGTTCGTGCCCTGGTCCGGGAAGATCCCACATGCCACGGAGCGGCTGGGCCCGTGAGCCATGGCCGCTGAGCCTGCGCGTCCGGAGCCTGTGCTCCACAATGGGAGAGGCCACAACAGTGAGAGGCCCGTGTACCGCAAAAAAAAAAAAAAAAAAAAAAAAAATCTCCCACGATGATTGTGGATTTACATATTTATTCTTCTTTTCCTGTCAAGTTTTGCTGTATGAATTTTTAAAAACATTATTGTTTGTATGAAATCTTAGATTTATTACATTGTTTTAGAGAATTGATCTTTTAATCATTATGGTATTTGAAACAAATTCTACAGGTAAGCCATTTGAATAAGATAATTTAACAAGGTTGCTGAATCCAAGGTCAGTATTTTTAAAAATCAATTGTATTTGTACAGACCAACAACAAATAGGATATTCAGAAAACGATGCTCTTGATGGTAATATCTAAAAAGTGAAACACATAAAAATAAATCTAATGAGAGATATGGAGATTTCTATTTGCAAAATTATGAAACACTACTGAGAAAAATTAAAGAATACCTAAATAAAGGGATATACCATGTTCATGGACTGAGGGACTCAACTTATTAGAGAAATCAATACTTCACATATTAATCTCAGTTTCAACATAGTCAAGTCCCATTAATTTGGGTTTTTTTATTTTTGTTTTTGTGTTTGGCTGTTATATTTGTTGCATATTTGTTTGTTTGGGTTTTGTTTCTTTGTGGAGATTAACAATGGTTTTAAAATCACTGGGAAGTGTGTTCTCCTACAATTTAAAACTGCTACTCTCTTCCTCATTGATGCTTAAAATTTCATATTTAGATATATATTCTATAACTTTACCTTTCTTTGAACCTCTTAAATCTCACTCCTCACACTTCCCTGGGAGAGGCAGCACCTTAAGGCTTGTAAGCCATTTACATTTCAGTACAAGTTTGATATAAGTTTCCTAGAAGAAGTTTTGGTAGGAGGAGGAGAGAACAGAGATAAGAGGCGCCTAAAAGGGCAAAGAAAAAAGAAAATGAGTTCAATAAAGACAACCACAGATTGGAGAAAGACCAGCCTTTTGCTATTTCTCAATCCTTCTTAGAACAGCTCTGTTTATTGACATTCAGAAAAACAGATGACTGCAGTATTTCTGCTTATTGATTTACTTTATATTCCAGTATAAGCCACTACCAATCAAGCAGTCATCATCTGCTTAATCCAAAGTTTTATTTTAAAATTGTTTTTTATGTTGCTTTTTAAGTTGATATGACATCTGGATTCTAAAACATGACATTCTGTTCTCTTTTGGATACAGGAAAAAATATTTTGATGTTTGAGACTGTATGATTAATTTTCCAAATGGTGGAAAGAGTATTGGATTGAGAACAGAGATTTTAATACTTCTTAATATTTAATATGCAATCATCTATCTTTGGTAAATTGCTTAGCTAAGCAGGCTCATATTTTTCTCATTTGTAAAATGAAGGGACTAAAATATCTCATGAACAACGTGTTCTCAACCCCTTTAAGGGTACATGACTCTTAGTCACATGTTCATTGGATTACTCAGGAAATTCTTTCTAAGAATAAGACAGTGTAATTTTAGATGACACCTTTCTTTTAATAACATCAATTAATTTTTTCTCAAAAATTTCCAGTTAAGCAGTAGAGATAAATATCTTTTAGATATGGGTATATCAATAAAGTCTGAAGTTTTACTAAGCTTACAGAGTTGAAAGTAAAAGGATAAGTATTGTTAATATCAATATTATCATTTAGAAAATGGTTTTTACATCTTATAGGCTTAGTTCAGAAACAAATAATGTTTTAAGTCATCTCCAAATGCTCCAAGGGCAAATAATCTATTCTATATATGACAACCATAATAACACAATACTTTGATTCCTTAAATATGATTTCTAATTCAAACTTACCCCTCATTTATTATAAAAAAGTTCATTCTTTTGATCTAAATTAATTTACTAAAATAGATATAAATTGTCTGTGCTAGATAATATTTTCAAATGTAACTTCCTTGTCTTACAATACCCTCATTTGAGACAGGAATATAATAGATGCATTATTAAAATGCCTGCTCTTTCTACAATCTAATGGTTTTCAAAATGACTTAGTCAATCAGTAAATACTTATATCAAAAGTTACTGAGACCAGGGACTTCCCTGGTGGTCCAGTGGGTAAGACTCTGTGCTCCCAATGCAGGGGGCCCGGGTTCAATACCTGGTCAGGGAACTAGATCCCGCATGCATGCTGCAACTAAGAGTCCACATGCTGCAACTAAGATTCCGCATGCCATAACTAAGAAGTCTGCATGCCACAACTAAGACCCAGTGCAGCCAAATAAATAAATATTTTTTAAAAAGTTACTGAGACCAATGGTTTTTAAATTGTACTTCTTGGAGTTTGGGCATTTTGTCAAGGACACTTATGAGTTTATGAAAGAGCGGAGGATACAAATAATCAAAGCCACACTTATTTTGTATTTCATAAAGTTATTGGGATTACATGTAAAATTTTGTTTGAAAGACGGGATATGTTGTATTAAACATTTGGATGTCACTGACTGTGCAGACGCTTTTCAAATGTAGAGGTTAATAATAATAGTAATAATGCATATTGAGCATTCATTAAACACCAGGCACTGTTTGAGTGCTTAAGAGGCACTAAGTTATTTCATCCTAACATCAATCCAATGATCATTATCTCAATTTTACAGATGTAGAAATCAAGGCACAGAAAAATTAAATATCTGTCCCAGTTAGTAAATGAAAGAACAATAATCAAACTCAGGCTGTTTAACTCCAGTACGTTCACTCTTACCCACAACATTAATTCACTTTCTTAGGACCTCCTTAGAATAGAAAAATGGACAATCTTAAGAGTCAGAAAAAAAGAGACAAAATAGACTAAATGAAGTTTCTGATCAGAAAAGTAGCAATACAAAAGTGGTATTAAAAATATTCATCTGGTAATTAAAGTAAAATAAATAATAGGAGAACCTAACAACTTTGGGTATTTGGGCTCATTCATTTATTAATGAATATTAATTGAGCTAGTCATCATCCTTTGTGATTAGGCTACATTAATGAACAAAGCATAAAGAAAATTCTGCCCCCTTGGACTTTCTAATGGATCCAGACACTAGTTACCTTGGCCCAAAGACCTGGCCTAGGAGGATAGCAAGGAGCCTACAGAGTGTTAGTTGAAAAAACAGTCAAATTTTTTTCTATCTAAAGGCTATGGCAGAGATAGAAGAATGAGAAAATCAGAAAGAGGGACTAGGTTTGGAGAGAAAAATGATTTTGAATAGCTATCTTTCAAGGAATAGCAAGACATCCATTTATGAATATTTAGAAGGCAATTAGCAATACAAAGTTGGGGCTTTAGTGAGAGTACATTACATGGGTACCATAGCCATTTCCCACTGAGGTAATAGCCAATCCAATGGCAGGTTTTAGCTGGAAGCATAAAATTGAATCAATAGTCTGATAGAGGAGAACCAGCACACAAAATACAGAAGTATGGTGAATTCCCAAAATAATGGAATGGGAAAAATCAAAAAGAAGCACTCAAAGTAACAAACTGATTTGCTAAATATGTGAAAAGAGTAACAGGTAGTACATAGTCAACACAATTACAACAAAAAGATAAGAGTCATCTGTGAGGAGCAAAACATCAAAAGCAATTGAGATTTTAAGGTAAATGAGACAGAAGAAAAACCTTTGAATTTGGAAATTATAAAGCCATTACTGATGTGGAAAATGAAATCTTGGTGCAATGTGGAATGAAAGCAGGGTGAAAAGAGAACATAAAGAGTTCGTATATGTCATTTGTTTTGCACATATAGAAACAAGGAAGGGGAGGAGTAGACCATTAGGAAGAAGGGCATGCTTCATTTTGGTGGTAACTGCATCAAGAACACTACAGGATTTTGAAACCACAAATTAGCTGATGATTAGAGAAAACTTTACTTAGCTTTGGAAAAGCTGTGCTTCAAATAGCTTACGGATAGCCCAACTAATTCCTTAGTCTTTCCACTACTATATGCTACTTCCAATAGAGTAATACAAACCTGTCACTTGTTTTTAATAATGCTTGCTCATTGCCCCAGCAGTTTTCTCTTAATCTACTATCTTTGACTTCCTTGCCTTAGCTTACAGTAACACTTTAATACAGGGACTGTAACAATAATGCTGGACTCATTTATAATTCCATCTCTTCAAACACATTTTCCCACATGAAATGTTGTTAGGATTAATTAAAAAGAAAGTAAAGTGACAAATAAGAAAGCCCTCTTTTAAAAAGATTTTTTAAAAAACCTTTGCTCTGAAAGGCAGATATGAATCACTGACAGCACACATTTGGGTATTAGCTAGGTGTAATAAAGTTCTCACACTCTTTCACTCAAGCTTTGTTTCAGTCCAATTGTGCCCTCTACAGTCTTATCAAGTGAATGAAGGTGACTTTAGCTTGAAAGGAATCTGATAAGTCTCTGATACTCAGTCCACACTTTTCAGACAGGAAAGCAATATTTGATTCTTTTTTTTTTTTTTTTAAGATTTTAGACAGTTTGCTTTATTTATTTATTTATTTTTGGCTGTGTTGGGTCTTCGTTTCTGTGCGAGGGCTTTCTCTAGTTGTGGAGAGCGGGGGCCACTCTTCATCGCGGTGCGCAGGCCTCTCACTACCGTGGCCTCTCCCGCTGCGGAGCACAGGCTCCAGACGCGCAGGCTCAGTAATTTTGGCTCACGGGCCCAGCCGCTCCGCGGCATGCGGGATCCCCCCAGACCAGGGCACGAACCCGCGTCCCCTGCATCAGCAGGCAGACTCCCAACCACTGCGCCACCAGGGAAGCCCGCAATATTTGATTCTTTATAAAAATTTCCGACCTATTTAATTTGGGGGAACTCTCTAAGATAAAAGGTAATTAAATTTAACAAGTGGATACATTTGCTTGGCTGTGTGATGACCACTGGAAAAGAAAATAAAGTTTTATATAATCTAATTGTGTCCTTCAACCCTGAAAACTATTATTAGTGACAATGTTGAATTTCACTTGACCCCTTGAATCCTGGAAAACAGCAAAAGTTAAGATATCTCTCTGCCCTTTGTGTTGTGGAAAATAGCTTATTCCTAAGAACCACCCTTCCACAGATGCCTCCTCTTGTTTACCTATGGCAATGCCAGACAAAGATATTCCAAATTGTCATTTTTTGTCTCATAAATTATCATCTGAAGTGTTTATTGCTACTAATCAATTGGAACAAACTGCTAATTAATCACACTGTAAAGTTTCACTCCTTCCTCCAGGCTCCAGAACTCGGACTCACTGTCAGACTGAGTCAACATATAATCTCTCCTAAGAACATCTGACCTCAGGGTAAAATATTCTCTGATCTACCATCCACTCAAGCTACTCTTTTATCCTATTTTTTCCCACACCCTACCCTTAATACCCTTGTTACTTCCTCTCAAGAGAAGAAAAACCCCTTTTGATTAACCACTGAGAGGCTTACAGATCTTAGGGTCACAGCATTCTCCCTAATGCAATAGTTCTCCTCCCCCAATTGCAATAGACCCCTCCTTGCACTTACCCTTTTGAGTAAAGTTTCTCCTTACTATGCTGCTATTGTTTGGTGTTTTTTTTAGTTGACATTGGCAGCTGATAGAAGAAGTAAATATTGCTGCACCTGGATATATGTGATAATGGGGGATTGAAAACTCTAAAATTTTTAATGAATTTTTATTGGAGTATAGTTCTTTTACAATGTTGTGTTAGTT
This sequence comes from Mesoplodon mirus, assembly GCF_964341445.2. Classification (NCBI taxonomy): domain Eukaryota; kingdom Metazoa; phylum Chordata; class Mammalia; order Artiodactyla; family Ziphiidae; genus Mesoplodon; species Mesoplodon mirus. The sequence goes on along the minus strand of NC_138983.1, from coordinate 91,601,350 downwards.
TCTTGCTGTATAGCAAAGTGAATCAGTCATACATATACATATATCCGCTCTTTTTTAGATTTCCTTCCCATTTAGGTCACCACAGAGCACTGAGTAGAGTTCCCTGTGATATACAGTAGGTTCTCATTAGTCACCTATTTTATACATAGTAGTTATACTTGTCAGTCCCAATCTCCCAATTCATCCCACCCACCCCTTCCCCCCTTGGTAACCATAAGGTTGTTCTCTACATCTGTGACTCTATTTCTGCTTTGCAAATAAGTTCATCTCTACCATTTTTCTAGATTCCACACATAAACGATACTATACAATATTTGTTTTTCTCTGTCTGACTTACTTCACTCTGTATGACAATCTCTAGCTCCAACCACATCTCTGCAAATGGCACTATTTCATTCCTTTTTATGGCTGAGTAATATTCCATTGTATATATGTACCACACCTTCTTTATCCATTCTTCTGTTGATGGACATTTAGGTTCCTTCCACGTGCTGGCTATTATAAATAGTGCTGCAGTGAACATTGGGGTGCATTCATCCTTTCCAATTATGGTTTTCTCTGGATATGTGCCTAGGAGTGGGAATGCTGGGTCATATGGTAGCTCTATCCTTAGTTTTTTAAGGAACCTCCATACTGTTCTCCATAGTGGCTGTACCAATTTACAGTCCCACCAACAGTGTAGGAGGGTTCCCTTTTCCCCACACCCTCTCCAACATTTATTGTCTGTAGATTTTTTGATGATGGCCATTCTGACTGGTATGAGGTGATACCTCACTGTCATTTTGATTTGCATTTCTCTAATGATTAGTGATGTTGAGCATCTTTTCATGTGTTTGTTGGCCACCTGTATGTCTTCTTTGGAGAAATGTCTATTTAGGTCTCCCACCCATTTTTTAATTGGGTTGTTTGTCTTTTTGATATTGAGCTGAATGAGCTATTTGTATCTTTTGGAGATTAATCCCTTGTCAGTTGCTTTGTTTGCAAATATTTTCTCCCATTCTGAGGGTTGTCTTTTCATTTTGTTTATGGTTTCTTTGCTGTGCAAAAGCTTTTAAGTTTCATTAGGTCCCATTTATTTATTTTTGTTTTCATTTTCATTACTCTAGGCGGTGGGTCGAAAAAGATCTTGCTGTGGAAAACTGTAAATTTTAAATGATTTGGTTCATTCAGTGAATTATGAGTGTTAATGAATACATTAAACAGTCCACAAAGAGAGAGTCCTTTAAGCATCTGCTGTGTGCTAGGGTTTCCTCTACTAGGCCACAATTAGAAAAATCTGTTTGCTCAAAAAGCACATAGGTCAGTACAGAAGACTAACATAAAACCATCATGAGATGCATTGATAGAAATGTACACAAAGTGCTATGTTTACATTTGATAAAGTCATTTACTATGAGTGCCTAGGGCCTATGGCAGGAAAATGATGTGACAAGAAAAGTTTTATAGTAAAGGTGATATCTGAGAAGAGCATCAAAGAATAAACACGACTTTGTCAGATGAACAAACTGTGAAGAATCTGTATTTGGCATTGGGAACAAAGTGATCACAAAAAGCCCAAGTAATACCGTGGTTCCTCTGGAGAGCAAAAGTAGTTGGAACTGACTCAACTGTAGCTCACATATGTAAGACAACTGAAGGGGAGCTGGAAAGATGAGCAGATACAAAGCAGCACAGCCTTTTACAACTATGAAAGTTGGGGACTGCACAACTCCAGGGGGTACCATTCATAATAATGTCAATGTGAATGACACATGCTGGAGTTGTGTACAGCCCTGAGCAAGACTTCTGAGCAGGTACCAAATTAGTAGAGTATTTTTATGCTAAGTGTATAAGTTAGGATGCTTTTGGTAGCAAAAAATGGAAACCCAATCTGTCTGTCCTCAACTTTAAGAGGATTTTGGAAAGAACATCAGGGCTCATGTAACAGAGGAGGACCCTATGGGGCCTTCCTAGGATAGAACCCTCCCCCATATCCTCTACTTTAGCTCCTCTCTGAAGTACATAGATAACAGTATTTGATGCACATTTCCTGCTTTACAGATGCTAAAACCCCCACCAAATGGAAGGTTAACTACTTAATGACCATGAGCACATAGCCCCCAGGCCTACTGGAGCCAAAGAATTGATGACGTTAACCCCTGTGACACTGTCCTGAAACCTCACCATCAACCAAACAGAGAACTGTGCACAAGCTGATCGCATACCTTGGGACTCCCCTCCCTCACCTTGCCTTTAAAAACACTCTGCTGAAACCCATCAGGAAAATGAGGCTTTTTGAGTACTAGCTGTCCTGGACTCTTTGTATGGCGCCTTACAATAAAACACGGCACTTTCTTTCACCACAACCCAGTGTCAGGAGATTGGGTTTATTGCACGTGGATAAGTGGACCCAAGTTTGCTTCAGTGACACTCACAATACTGCTATGGGGCTTTTGCACAGCAATGGAAACCATAAACAGGACGAAAAGACAACCCTCAGAATGGGAGAAAATATTTGCAAGTGAAGCAACTGACAAAGGATTAATCTCCAAAATTTACAAGCAGCTCACGCAGCTCTATATCAAAAAAAACAAACAACCCAATCCAAAAATGGGCAGAAGACCTAAATAGACATTTCTCCAAAGAAGACATACAGGTGGCCAAGAAACACATCAAAGGATGCTCAGCATCACTAATCATTAGAGAAATGCAAATCAAAGCTACAATGAGGTATCACCTCACACCGGTCAGAATGGCCATCATCAAAAAATCTACAGACAATAAATGCTGGAGAGGGTGTGGAGAAAAGGGAACCCTCCTACACTGTTGGTGGGACTGTAAATTGGTACAGCCACTATGGAGAACAGTATGGAGGTTCGTTAAAAAACTAAAAAATAGAACTACCATTCGACCCAGCACTCCCACTACTGGGCATATACCCTGAGAAAACCATGATTCAAAGAGAGTCATGGACCACAATGTTCACTGCAGCTGTATTTACAATAGCCCGGGCATGGAAGCAACCTAAGTGTCCATCAACAGAAGAATGGATAAAGAAGATGTGGCACATATATACAATGGAATATTACTCAGCCATAAAAAGAAACGAAACCGAGTTATTTGTAGTGAGGTGGATGGACCTAGATAGAGTCTGTCATACAGAGTGAAGCAAGTCAGAAAGAGAAAAACAAATACTGTATGCTAACACATATATATGGAATCTAAAAAAAAAAAAAAAGGTTCTGATCAACATAGGAGCAGGAAAGGAATAAACACAGAGACGTAGAGAATGGACTTGAGGACACAAGGAAGGGGGAAGGTTAGGCTGGGACGATGTGAGAGAGTAGCATGGACATATATACACTACCAAATATAAAATAATAACTAGCTAGTGGGAAGCAGCCGCATAGCACAGGGAGATCAGCTGGGTGCTTTGTGACTACCTAGAGGGGTGGAATAGGGAGGGTGGGAGAGAGACGCAAGAGGGAGGGGATATGGGGATATATGTATACATATAGCTGATTCACTTTGTTATACAGCAGAAACTAACACACCATTGTAAAGCAATTATACTCCAATAAAGATGTTTAAAAAAAAGAAAAAGAAAATAATGGAGGGTTTGTAAAGAAAAGGGAAAAGCCAAAAAATGCTGGATATATTTCAGGATTTCTGCATTAGAAATTCTGCAGCACTGTGAACTACAAGAAAATTGAGTAGGGGGATGAAGATTTAAGAATATTCAACTTTTTATGAATTTAATTCCTTTCAACATTTTTTATGAGTAATGCTTAAAATTTGAATTCCTTTATAAATTACTTTTGGGTGATTAACTGTGCTTTTTAAAATGCATCTCCGTACAAAGACTCTCTCTCAAATTTATTATGGTGGCCTAAATAAGTTAATACATCTTGAAGGTCTTAGTGGTGAATCACCATGTTTAATTCCAAGAGAATTTAAAAGGTAAAGAAAAATTAGTTTCAAAATATTTTCAACAAGTTGACATTTATGAAAAATTTTGAAAGATGAGCAGCTGTGTGCATACCACCTTATTTTAGCTGATGAACTAATGAATATAGACTCCACACATTTTCAAAGTATTGAATTGCCTTTTCTTCTATAGCAATCCTCAACATATACCAGGTTAAAAAAAACTAATAATCTTAAATCATGATTTCTTCCCTAAAACCCCCTTTCTACTCATTTATAAATCCTCCTTAACATTAATTTTTTCCTAGCCTATTTCTTAGCCTTGATTATTTCATGTATTTGATGTACAAATGTATTGAACACTTACAATATGTTACAAGATACTTTTTTTTAAAGCTACATGTTAGTTGACTCTTTTGTGCTTGGCACTGGAAGATACACTGTTGGAAGATGCAGCCCCTGCACTCAATTTTCTCACAGGTTAAAGAAGATTCAGACAAGTAAATCCACAATTCAACACTTTTCTATAAAAGGTATGAGAAAGGGTTGCTCAGGGGGTTTTGATTGTATAGAGTAGGAGAAACTATCTTTTCCTGGGTATGGGAGGATTCCTAGAGGAGATGTTACCTGAGAAAAGGGAGATGAAAAGAAATTGCCAGGTGAGTAAGGGATATATTTTAGCTTTTATTTCTAGTCAATTCTCACACAAAAAAAGAAAAACTCAAAAAATAAATGAATTTATATGACCCTCAGAGCTCCTTAGGCTCTTTGGTATCTATATTTGTAGCTGGAGATACATGTGCCACAATTATGTTCTAAGTTAAGGGAGTCTGCGTGTGTCATGCATCAAGCATGTAGCACAAGCTCATGTTAATAAAAATAGCCATTCAGGCATAATCAAGGTAGAAAAGCAACAACTCACTACATATTTACCGATACCTTTCCTCTAGTCTCCTCTCCTGTGTTCCTTTCACCCACCCAAATGTTTTGGTGTGTAAGCTTTCCTCTCAAGACAATGGAGTCCACAGCATGGCCATCACAAGTGTGAGTGTTGAACAACAGGTGAGATCCCTAGTGAATAATTATACCCAGTTGGAGAAGACTAAACAGTGCTTGGAGCCAGGTGAGAGAAATAGCATTTGGCTTATCTGCTCTGAAATAATATCTGAAAGACTCAATCCATAAAGTTTCCATGTGGTTGAAAGCAAGTTGAAGAGTGAACCCTGGGTCCTAACGTTATGTGTGTGTGTGTTTGTGTGTGTATGTTTTGATTCATCAAATGTTAGGGAGAAACATTTTATGATAGAAAGAGCATTGGCCCCAGAGGCATGGGTTTAAAGTTCTATATCTGTCACTCTTGCCAGGAGGCTTTTTTAAAAGCTCATTTAATGACTCAGTTAATGCTTTTTACATTTGAAAAAGAATGAGACTTTTTCCGACTTTAAAGTTTGATGATTTTATGGTCACTTTTAGTTTCAGCTTTTTTTTTTTTTTTTTTTAAGAAGATGTTGGGGGTAGGAGTTTATTAATTAATTTATTTATTTATTTATTTTGTTGTGTTTGGTCTTCGTTTCTGTGCGAGGGCTTTCTCTAGTTGTGGCAAGCGGGAGCCACTCTTCATCGCGGTGCGCGGGCCTCTCACTATCACGGCCTCTCCTATTGCGGAGCACAGGCTCCAGACTCGCAGGCTCAGTAGTTGTGGCTCACGGGCCCAGTCACTCCACGGCATGTGGGATCCTCCCAGAGCAGGGCTCGAACCTGTGTCCCCTGCATTAGCAGGCAGACTCTCAACCACTGCGCCACCAGGGAAGCCCAGTTTCAGCTTTTTAAGACTCCCCATCTAAATAAACTCTTAGGCTCCATGACGTGTGCCCAACCTAGACATGCCGAAGGGGCTTTGAAATCCAGGCCTGCTTTCAGCCAACTTTATGCATTTATATCAGCTGATTTGTTACTTGATAAAAATGTTCAGGATAATGCAGTCACTTTTTTTAAATGCTGTAGAAAAGACCACTTCAGAAACAGATTAGAACAGCTATGATAATGGACCGGAGTCCTGAGGCATTGAGCTGAGAATTCCATCTCCCCCTGCATGAGAGAGGCAGGTCGTTACCCTCTACAGCATCTGAAGTTGGGGATTTGCTCCCTACCCCACTAACTCTGGCTAACAGCTTCCCATCAGCCTATACCATCTGTGAATGAATCTGGACCTGCAGATTTATAGTCTCAGTTGGTACCGTGTCTTAGGATGTGGAGGACAGCTTGCTTTATTTTTCCCTAATGCTGCTTCTTCTCAATCTTAAGAGCTAACTCAAGATTTAGTGAATAATCTATACACACGTTACAGGAGCTACTCAGATTCCCTCCCACATCGTGTCTTCCAGACTGAGGAGTTCTTCCAACTGCCTATTCTCAAACGGAAGTTCCTTCTCCCCCTCGATGGTTTTTGCTTCCCTCTGTATCTTAAGGTGTACTTACCAAAACTTCCTAAGAACTTCTAGGTTCAGACAAATTTCTATTTTGTCCAAGGGTAAGACAATACCTTTCACTTTGTTTCCAATATCCTTTGTGATAATGTCCAACAAATTTTGTCACTGTTGGTTTCCTGGTCGTAATCTTTGAACCTTCAGGCAACGGAGTCCTTAGGCTTTCTTCCGCAGTGATCATCAGTTCTCAGGGTCTTCCATCTCATAGAAGAGTTTCAATGATTTGACCTGAACTGTTTCTCCCTGCTCTCGTTAGAGCTCCTCTGCTCATGTCAACTCCTGTTCATCCTACTTTGATGATCTTTTTATTACCTGGAAGAACTTAGTTCTGTGCACAAATTTGGAAATTCTCCCATGGTACTTCTTATCTTGATCCCTTGAAAAAAATGTTAAATAAGGCCAGTTCAATATGCCTTCTTAGGGGTTCCTATTATAAACCCTTTTCCTTCCAGAGAAAATGATCATTTATCCCAACTCTTCATTTACTCTCTAAGATAATTCTCTCTCCGTCTCTAATCCCAAGAAAACTCAATTATTTAGCTTTAGTGAGGCGTAATTGATATATAATAAACTGTACACATTTAAAGTAAAATAAATAAACAAACTCTCAACTATTTCTAAATTTCCAAGTATATATAGATAGCTGATTACTTGTGACCACTCACCGATGGGCCTATTCCACTCAACTAAAGACAACTATGCCACAGAAATGCACTCAGTCTGTGTAGAATACAGATCTAAATGTCTACCCACTCACGGTGTAATAATATACACTTAATAAAATGCTCTGTAATATTGATGACTGTGGTCTTTAGTGTCCCATGAACCTAAACATGTTGATTAAGGGAGTAAAATGTAGATTTCACTGTGTGTTATTTACAGGAGCTTTATTTTTATTAAGGTCATTGCTAGAAAAATATGTTTCTGCTAATAGTATTTATACATCAAAAGTTAAAGTTATTATTTTGGCAAGATCAGACTCCTGATACTCACTTATTTAGTACTGCCCAGTAAATTTTCAAAATTAGAATTCTTTATTGATGAAGAATAAAGAATTCATGATACTTTTATTATTCACCTTTTACATTTGTATCCACTAAGAAGCATTTTCACAATACATGCATATGAATATTTGTGGATTATTTTAATGTATCTTTCACAATGTTAAAATCTCTTTCAAGACCCATTTGCTGTTAAGAGGTCTTACCTCTTTAATAATAGATGATAGATGATTTATTGTCATATTTGCAAATGAAAAGGAAAACCATGGCCAGAATTTGTGATGTCACTCTATGTAGACACATATGCATGGAAATAACCTGTAGCTGTTACACACACACATATATAGTCCTATATATATAAGTATATATTTTTATATGTATATATTGTGCATACATATGTATGTGTATGTGTGTGTATGTACTCACTTATCTTTCCACCCACCCATACATGCATCCACTGATCTATCTAGCTATCTTCCAACACACAGTACCCCTACAATGATAAAATAGGATCAGAGTTTCATAGAAATATAGAGCCCAAAAGATCCTTAGAGATAGTTTAAAAACAAAGAATGTTATTCTTAGAGGTGTAACTCTCCAAGATAGCACCAGTAGAAAGAACTCAGCTGGAACCTAATCCCCATATTCCAATTACAAGTTCAGTTTTCATTCCACCATACCACACTGTCTTTCGCACAGATATCTGTTATACAGATGGATAGATACTGATCCTTAGAAGACAGTGTCAGTGCTGAAACTATTTTCTGTACTGAACACCCTGCTGTCAACTAAATTCTCGTTTGAGTTTTGAAGTTTACTGATGGTTTCTGTCAGTCCCAAGCCCTCCTAGGCATTTTTACACATAATCAATATGAGGAGAACTTCCTGTCTGGCATCAATCAGTTCTTTAAACCACAATTATCTATTAAGATATTGTTCTTAAGTCAGGAAAAATGGATGTTAGTGTCAAACACAGCTTTGCTCACTCTCACACACACACACACTCACGCAAATTACAAATAGTATTCGACTGCTCTATATTTCAGGCTATTCAATAACTAGATAAATGAAATATACTTTCTGTCTACATAATTTTTTTTACTACGCCAAGGCATACACACTAGTTGTTCCCTGCAGTACCTGCCGAATACAACTAAATTTGCAACAGAGTTAATCACTGGCACAGCTGAATATTTTAAGAGATTTCTCCTCTAGTAGGAAATTCATCTTTTTTCCAAGAAAAGGGCTTTTACCCACTCCTTCATCTCCAACTGAAGTAGTTTCGTGATTTCCTTCCTTTCTCTGATTTCCACGCTCCAATTCCCAAAGACAGGCTCATCTCTGATGACCTTTCAGTCTATGAGTATTTGGGGTAGGAGTGGGGGTAGTCCACAGTTAAAATAAAGTTTGTATACAATCACTTTCTATGTTGTTATGAAATTATTCTAAGCTTCCCTAATAATAAACTTACAAAGAAACCATGCAAATGGTTCAGATGTGCACATGGAGATAACTATTATCTAGAAAGCATCCAGATTTCTTAAAAAGCCAAAAAAAAAGAGACTGACTCACTCAGGATATATGGAAATATAAGTGAGGTAGGTGGGCTACAGTGTATGTCATTATCAATAAAGCCCTAGGAGAAAATCATAATTTGAAAAGATACATGCACCCCAATGTTCACTGTAGCACTATTTACAATAGCCAAGACATGGAAGCAACCTAAATGCCCACCAACAGATGAATGGATAAAGAAGATGTGTCATATAAATATATATACACACACACACACACACACACATATATACACACAATGGAATATTACTCAGCCATAAAAAAGAATGAAATAATGCCATTTGCAGCAACATGTATGGACCTATCATACTAGGTGAAGTAAGCCAGACACAGAAAGACAAATATAATATGATATCACTTATATGTGGAATCTAAAAAAAATTATACAAATGAACTTATATATGAAACAGAAACAGACCCACAGACATAGAAAACAAACTTATGGTTAGCAAAGGGGAAGGGGGTGAGGGATAAATTAGGAGTTTGGGATTAACATATAAACACGACTACATATAAAATCGATAACCAACAAGGACTTCCTGTATAGCATAGGGAACTATATTCAATATTTTGTAATAACCTATAAGGGAAAAGAATCTGAAAAAGAATATATATGTATATATATAACTGAATCACTTTGCTGTACACCAGAAACTTATACAATATTGTAAATCAACTATACTTCAAGAAAAAAATTAAATTAAATTAAAACTAAAAAATAAAATAACCCCCTAGATATATTTTTGCATAACTGAATTAAATTCTTAAAACCCCAAAAATGAATGTTTTAACTGAATTTGAGAAATGAAGACTAAACTAAATCTTGGGTTTAGAATTAATTTGATTCATAATGGAAGGAAGTTAGAAAATAACATTTATTAAGAACAACACTGTTTAGCAATCCTATATGAAGATATAACACACAAAATATCTCCTATTACTTCCCTGTTAGAAGAGCTCTTTGCTTTAATACTTACACTACAGAGAATTTAATTAGTTCTCAATCAAATATTCTTCAGCCAGTGATTATGCAGCAATAAAACATATTTGCATCTGCAAACTCAAGGTAACTTTTATAAGAACACAGTGGTTGGAGAAAATCTTGAGTTACATTCCAAATACATTGGGTAAAACTTCAGACTCCTGTGTAGACCTTTTGAAAAGCCTGCAAAGTGTCACAGAAGAGGATGTGCAACTCTGATGTTACTGGGGTTAAGAGAGGCCATGTTACTGCAAAGCAATGTTTGTTAAAACCATATTAATTATTAGGTGATTAGGATATGATGATTTTAAATATCTATATTATAACAATTTTTTTGTTTCTTTTGTTTCATTGCATTTCAGGAAATCTGTTGGAGTTGTTGGGCTAACATATAAAACGTATTAAAGGTTTCCATTAAAATAATAGGAAATCGTTTCCTGGTTACATTTTAACAAAAACTGCTTGATTTTTACAAATGGATTCCTGACCTTAAGCAGGAGACACCTCTACATATAGTATCACATTTACTTTATTTTACATAGAATGTCACTAAAGTTTACCACAACCCATTTAGGTATCATTGCCTTTTACAAACAATGAAACTAAAACTGAGAGATTAAATAACTTACCCAATGTCACACAGCTCATGAGCGGGGGAGATCAGAATCCAATTCAATAGCCTTTGAATTTTTCACTATATAGTAGGACCATAGTTCAACTAATCAGGTATTTATTGAGTTTCTAACTGTGCATAACATTTGGTGTTAGGCATTAGAGGGGCACATAATGATGCCTACTTCTTGCGTCGCTACAGTTTACAATCTAGTAGAAGGCAAGTGCACACATTGTTCTATTTAAGAGTCTAAGAGGAAACAGGAAGGTGAAAAATGGCAAATATTTATGCCAACAGGAGTTTTACAGGCCATCTTGAAGGGCAGTGTATTTAATACAGGACTAGAAGGGTACAGATATTGCAGAGAGGTGTGATATGAACTAGGGCATAAAGGGTAGGGCATCGCAAGCACAGATTACAATGTGGACAAAGGCATGGAACAAGTGACAGCACATGCAGAGAGATGTAGGTAAGGAAAGCCTTGGAAGGTACTGAAGAAAACAAGTCTACATGATACTTGTTAAAGGTAGCAAGGATAAGTCAGGGAGACTACTACAGAGGGGCTGTGTAGTCGGAGAGGGAGATGGGGCTCAACTCCTAATATAATAAGAACAAGTAGAGAGATAAAGGCAAGGAGCAGGGTGGGGGTCAGTGGATAGAAAATTACTAAGAGGAAACATCAGGGGTAAGGAGAATTCTGGCTAAACCAATTTGACAGAACTTCTTTCTGTAGTCAGGCTAGGGTGATAAGACATGAAGGGTGAGGGATAAAGAGTTTGATCATATATCAAGGGTAGAGGATTTTTGCTAAACTGACCCACCAGAATTCATGCTAATACTAGTCTAGATGGGCCAAGGACAGAGCCTAAGGTCAGGGACTAGTTAGAAAGAGGACTCAGAGAAGCCTGACTCAAGTTTGGTCAAAGAAGAGTGCTATGGTCTGAATATTTATGTTCCCTCAAAATGTATATGTTGAAATCCTAACCCCCCAAATTGGTGGTATTAGGAGGTGGAGCCCCTGGAAGGTGATTAGGTCATGAGGGTGGCACCCTCATGAATGAGATTCATGCCTTTTATTTCAGATTTTTTGTGACTATTATTATTATTTTAATTGAAATATAGTTGGTATACAATATAAGCTACAGCTGTACAATATAGTCATTTGCGATTTTTAAAGGTTATACTCCATTTATAGTTATCATGAAATATTAGCTATAGTCCCTGTGCTGTACAGTATATCCTTGTAGCTTATTTTATACATAATAGTTTGTACCTCTTAATCCCCTACCCTCTCCCCTTCCCTCTCCCCACAGGTAACCACCAGTTTGTTCACCACATCTGTAAGTCTGCTTCTTTCTCGTTATATTCACTTGTTGGTTGTATTTTTTAGATTCCACAAATTCCTTCATGAATGGGATCAATGTCTTTTAAAAGAGGCTCCAGAGAGCTCACTAGCCCCCTTCCACCATGTGAGGACACAGCAAGAAGGTTCTGGCTATGAATCAGGAAGAGGGCTTTCACCAGAATGAGACCATGCTGCTATCTTGATCTTGGACTTCAGGCCTCCATTACAAAACAAAGTTCTGTTGTTTAGAAGCTACCCAGTCTGTGGTATTTTGTTACAGCAGCCAGAATGAAAAAAGACAGAGAGAGAATCTTTGCCAGAGGTCCTTCCTTCCTCCCTTCCTCCCTCTGGCCTTTCTTCCTTACTTTACTTATTTCACTCTCCAACGCATATTCATTTAGTATCTACTTTAAGGAACTGAATAGATGGAAAACACAGGTTGAGCTATAAAGATCACTATTCTTATAGTATACAGTTTATTGGAGGAAGAGAGAAGCGTCTGTGACAGAGCATGACATGCACAATTTTATTTTAGATAAACTGGTCAGGAAGACCTTTCCATGGAAGTGACATTTAAACTGAAGTTTGAAAGATGAAAATGTAGTAATGTTGGCAAATCTAGAGTGATTTTTGTAAGGACTTACTACACATTTTACTTTATTCTATATGCAATAAGTTGTCAAATGTGTTTGAAGATAGAGGATGCATTCTAATAGTGTGGCTAAGAGCTTGCATTTAGCCTGAATATTAAAGAGGCCCCAGGAAACCTGACCATAAGGAAACCCAAACTCTGCTCCCAATACAAATGCTACTTTTTAAAAAACTTTCACCCTTTGGTCAACCTACTGTCCATTGAATTTGTTGAGGTTTGTGGATATTAAGACTTAAGCAAGAGATGCAACTTGATTATAGTACAGTAGTTTGAATTTAAGCAAAATGGTATGCCTGGAATGTAGGGGCCTTTTTGTAATGTAATTTGAAAATGTGGTGAGTTTCTTTGAATAGGCAACCCAGACTGACCATTCAGTGACTCTCCATAAGAGCGACTACAACACCCAATTAGCACCATAAAAGGGAGAGTCGGCATGACAGAGAGGTGAGGTGACCATTTTTACCCACACCACACGCTGCCATGGTGGTTACACCTCCTGGTGTAAATACTTGGTGAAAGAGGAAGTGCACCTCCCTGTGACTGCAGGCTACTGAACAAAGTCACCAACCTGCCTTCAATAGGAGCATATAAAATTCTAGGCCTGGAGAAGAACAAGTAATAAAGTAACTATTTACTCTCCCTGCATTCACTATCCTCTTCTCTTCTCCCTGCTGGGTCGAAGGAAGGCAGAAGAGAGCATTAAAGCTCATGTTCAGGGCCTGCATGTTCAGTTGTACACGTGGTGCACTGCATATGTATACGAGTGTCATCCACTTTCTTCTTTACGTGAATGGTGCCCCCTGGGAATTTTAGAGGGCACAACCTGGGAATCTGTATATGGCAGGCCTGCTTAATTTGGTTTTGCTCATATATTGTGAGCTTTTGTGTCGCTTATTCATTTTGTGTTCTCTGTGTTCCGTTTGTTTTGAGAAACAAACCTGATACCCGTTTCATCCTTGGAACCGTAAAATTCATCTTTAAATATATCTATATAGGTAACAAACAGAATATTGTTTATGTATATGTAAGTTTATTTATTTATTACAATAATCTAGGAGGTTAGACTTTACAAATAAACAAATGTGCAGAAATATGAACTAACTTGCTTGTGAATAACAGACCTGGAGCATGCCTCAGAGAAAGTGTGTAAAATGGCTCAAAACTAGAGAAAGCATAGAAGCAAACTATCCACTGACACGGCACTAATAGAAAAGCTATCAAAAGTCTAAATCTGAGCAGAACCGGGAAGAAAGGAAATCATAAGAGGGATGAGACCTTGCTAAATAAATACATTTTTATTTCCATAATTAGAGGTAAGCATAAGGAAGAGATGAAACTAATTCCTAGTGTCAAGCCTATGTAAGTGGAAAGGCTGTGATTTCAATTAACAAGAATTTCGTGTTTAGATTCAAAACAAGTATTTGTGTCAAAGAACCAATTCCAGTAGATTCCATGAGACATGCATATTTATATTCATTTTTCTGCATCAATGCTTTCAAGCTTTTAACCCATCCTTCTGGTGGGAAAGAAAAAAACATAAAAATATGAAATATCTTATCAAGCTTTAATTATGTTTACTTCTTGATTTAAAATTACTCTTTATTAAGTTAAAACGAAGATATTCTAGACTAACTCCAAAGCAGAATTGAAATGGCACACGAAAATGATCAAACATGATTCAAGCATCTCATTTAACTGAGATTTTACTACGTTTGTGTAATGATGTCTAAAATTGTGTTTTCATTAAACATAGCAGAGTAGAGCGAAACAGGGAGAGTCATCCCATAGACCTTGTTTGAATCTAAACATCTTATCTATTACTGTAACTTTGAGAAAATCACTTAATTTGCATCAGCCTCAATGCCTTTATCTCTGAGAATAGTAATACCTATCTTGCATGGGGCTTGAGATCAAATAAGTTAAAACACAAGCAGAGTGTCTAGCAATTACAGTTGCTCAGTAAATAGCTCTTAATATTACCAATGGTCTCTGATGTGGGAAAACTATTACATAATAAAAAGATCCTTAATCGGGTATCTTTAAAATCAGGCTGAATGCAAAGAACTTCAGATTTTATGTCCTCCCTTTTTTTTATTTTTACCCAGAGAATAATGCAATTCAGAAAACAGAGGGAGAGATTAATTTCCACTTAAACTGAAAAGTCATCATTATAAGATTTTTTTCATCATGTGCTATAGTACATTAAATAGAACCATAAAATCTTTGTTACCTCTCTACTGAAAGGTAGCATGTGGTGTCCCTCTTCTTGAATATGGGCTGATCCAGTGGCTTATTCAATCAACAGAATGCAAGAGAAAAGGTGTTCTTGCACTTGTGAGGTTAAGTCATAGGAAGACTTACAGATTCCAGCCAAGTCTCTTGAAATGTTTACTTTGGGTGAAGCCACTCACTATGTAAGAATTCAACTACTTTGAGATATCCAGGTTGCTAAGACTCCAAAACTACACCGAGAAATTTCATGGAGAAAGACAGAGACAGAGAGAAAACCAGCCCCAGATTTTTCAGCCTGTGCAGCCCAACTCAAGCCCCAGATTTGTGAATGAAGATGCCATCTTGGTTGGACATTTCAGCACCAAAAGATGTGACTCAAAGAAAACTTAGCCAGAACCAAGGCCCCAGACATATGACACCAGTCAGGTTGTCTAATCTATCTCCAATCATTCAAGCCACCACAGCTGAGGCCCAGTCATGATGGAGCAGAGATGAGCCATCCCCAGTATTCTTTACCTTTATTCTTAGCTCACAAAGTCCTGACTATAACAACATGGTTTCTATTGTATCTACCACTGCATTTTGGAATGGTTTGTTATACTGCAGTAGGTATCTGGAATATATGTCTTGATCATTTCTTATAGTTCTAAAGCCACGGAACTCCTTTTACCCATATTCAGGGAGAATGCAATCTCTTGCTTATTTTCAGTCTCCCTTTGAGTCATAGAATCTGTTCAGAGGCTTCCTTGGACAGAGTCAGTAAAAGAAAACTCTTGATTACAAAACTCCATTATTACAACCAGGATAAAAGAACAGCCAAATCTGCTCACACACACCCCATTTTTTCACCACATCATAAACAATGGATTGGCCAAAGTTTTAAGTGCTTGACTCTGATTGAAAGTAAGCAACTTTCCATCTTCAACCTCTTCCCCTCCAACTCAACTTAGAGTGATGCTCTAGTCAACCTCCGGACTTCCTGATGCACCTCCCATCTCTCAAATGAGAAGTGAAGAAAAAACATCTTCAGAAGACTTCTGATATCAAGACAAGGGATAGAACAAAGGCCAAAGCAGCAATATTGCCATCCAGAGGAAAAACTACTGAACCTACACTGCAATATTTAGAAGGAAAGTCAAGACATGAGAGAACTAAGTGTAAAGCACAGCTATATTGGTGGCTTCTATTTAAATAATCAAGGTCAATAAGTAGGTCTCTGGGATGATGATCCCTATACCCTGTTACTTGCACCAGAATTGGGACATAACCAGGAACAAATAGTTCAGGAAGCTAGAGTCATTGACACTGAGAGCCAACTACAGGGAACACCAAACATCTGGGACTATTAGTTCATGTGCTTCCATACCTAAATTTGGAAAGACTGTAAGACTTTCTGAATCTTCAGGTAACTTGCATCCTATTCTAATCATAAGCAATCATGCTCCCTCTTAAGCTAAACCATACAACTTCAGAATCAGGTGTTACTTCTTATTGGTACCACTGTCCACTAAGCAAAGACAGAAATACAGAAGTAATCCTGACCCCTGCCTTTCCCTCATATACTCCCCTTCCCCACTTTTCCCTCTTTCCCATATATTACTAGGTTTAATCAGTTCTGCTGCCTAGAGATCTCTTAAAGTCCTTCATTTTAATCATATTCCTCTGCCCTGATTCAGATCCTTGTCATCACTAGCCTAGGCTGCCCTCTATCTATTTCTGCCCCTCCCATCTGAACCGTTGCCCTTCATATTCATCCTCAACCCTACTACCAATATTATTTCTAAATTGCAAATTTGACCATCAACTGTCTAAAGACTTCAACATCTTTCCATTGCACTAATGATAAAGTCCAACTTCTAAACATGTCATAAAGGTCTCCATTTTTTGGCCTTGCTCTGCCAATTTAACTAATGTCTTTTTTTAGTAATTAAAAGCTATTATCCTTGTTGTTTTACGAGTGTTAGCAGTTGCTGTTCTCACTTTTGAAAATATTTCCCCCTTTCATTCACTTAGAAAACTCCTATTCATCCTTTGAAACCCAAATGCAGTGAAACCGATTTTCTCTCTCACTCAAATCACTTTCTCCTCAAAACTGTAATTTTACCTCTGTGTAGCTCAATTGTTTGTTATACTCTAATGACAACAGATTCTTAAATATACTCATCTTTGTATCTTAATATCCGATAATATGACTGACATTTAACAAACGCTAAATATACTTGGCACTTGAATTGATTGAATTGAATTAAACTGAATCAATCACTCTCAAGAACACTAACGACTGTTAGGGTTTCCTGCATCAAGAGTACAAATCACGCTGAATTTTCATAATACTGCTAGTTTTGATTGAGGCACAGCAAACAAGTTTACAACAGATTTCCCCTGTGAAAATAATAACTTCAGGAAAAGATAACAAATACACTCAGAAGTCCATAAAGGAGGCAGGGTAGTCTAGGGGATTCTGTTCTCATCCAAAGACTTGCTGAGATTTGATTCAGAGGGGAAAGATTGATTTTTCTAGCTTAAGTTAAACGAGGCATCGAACAAATGTCAAAAGCAGGACATAGACTTAGATTCTTCACTGTCACACCAGTAAAGTTACCATCCTTCTATCTCCTTTAGAACAAACAAGAAAGCCTGCTGTGGACCGTGAACAAAACAACAACTGTGAATTTACACAGCTCCTTAAACTTCTGTGTACTGAGAGTGAATTAGAGGTCTCCTTCAGATAGCATTGCAAATGAGCATTATTTTATTTTCACCAAGGCTTTCAGGTGATCCATGCAACAAAATCAGCAAAGTCAGTACTCACCGTGGCAGACAAAGTAACTATTATGTATCTGTCCTAAAAGTTCCTGTGATGTTCTGGCTAGTTTTGCTTAAGTAATATTTATAATATTTATGAGAAAGGAGGACAAAAATGAACCTGATGCTTTTGTGGAGAAGGAATTCCCTGGCTGAGCAGAAAAGCCTGCCAAAGTTTTGGTGTTTCTTGTTTGTTTGTTTGAAACAAGACTGAAGGACCGTATAATGCAAGATGAACCCATTAACAGTTAAAAGGGAGAGGACACACTAAAGAGACTCAGCTAGGGCCCTGGTAAATTATCAAAAATTGTGGGCTTTCTTAGTGAGAGTCTATGATTTGAGAAATTCATGAGGAGAAAAGGCAGAGGTCCCTGGGCACCTGAAAATGAGAATTGCTGCATTGAACTAGGCTGACTTTGGCATGGCATTTTGAAGAAGGCAGTCATATGGAATGTAACGAATAAATAGAGCATATCAGAGCCTGAAAACGCCTCCTGAAAACCTGAGAGTAGGCTCATGTGGGTGAAACGAGGTGAAGCACGGTGCTTGGTACACTATAACCCTCAGTAACATTGGCTGGTTTTGAATGAAATGAAACCTAACCTGAATCCAGTCCCTACTCGGTAACAGCGGGGAAGATAATGGGTGCCTAGGCAACGTCTAGCAAGTTCTGGGATAGAGGCGGCTCCCAACTGTTGCGTCACCAGGGGCCACAGAACTGAGTCGGGAAGGGAGAAGGGAGGAATTTATGCAGAGGACCGGACACTGGCAGGAAGTAGAAAGCGAAGAAAACTAAACGACCATTGGTGAATTTCAACACCACGTCGTGAATTTCAGGTAATTTTCCACTTGTTTATTCAGATGGAAAACTCGGATTCCAACGATGAAGGAGATGGAGTTTCAGCCCAAGGCATAAGTCAAACGGACCGATTGATTCGGGAAGAAGATTTCTCCAGGTTCGTAAATAATCTGAGTGAAGAAGATTACGAATTTATGAGAGACAACAATCTTCTAGGCATTCCAGGTGAAAGTACGGAAGAAGAGTTGCTGACAAGACTTCAGCTAATTAAAGAAAACGCACCACAAGACTCAGATGAAAATACAGGTATATTTTGCTTTTGGAGGGAATAGGATGGGATGAATAAGGAACTTCATAATAGTAAATAGTAACTTCGTAATAGTAAATAGTAAATTATACTGAAGTGACAAATTAATTTGGTAAGTAACTTCTCATAAAAAGAACTGGCATTTACTTGATTTTTGGTGAGCATGTCAAGGTATGTTTGTTTTCCTGATTCACATTTGGGTTGTTTTAATTGGGAAACAGTGCAAAGTAGCCTATTTGTATTTTTCTTGGTTTTCTACCTCAACTGAAAGTCCCTCCTACTTCCTGAATTATTTTTTCTACATAGACATGTAAAAAAAGCAAACAGAAATATTCTCAACTGGGGACAATTGTGCTCTCTCCAGCACCTGGGGACATTTGACAATGGCTCGAGATACTTTTGGTTGTCACAGGGGAGGCATGGGTGTTACTAGCATCTAGTGGGCAGAGGCCAGGAATGCTGCCAAATATCCCACAATGCACAGGATAGCTCCCCAAAACAAAGAATTGTCCAGCACCAAAAGGTCAATAGTGCTAAGGCTGAGAAACCCTGCTCGAGCCTCAGGTCTGGTGCCTTCCCTCCCAGTGTGAAGTAGAGGATTTTGCTGTCTAATGAAGAGGACACGATAATACTTTGGTTCTTGAATATGGTCTTATATGTACCATGCTAGGTTCAGTCTATTCATTTGATCGGACCTTCAATTTAATGTCAATTAAAAATCTTGGTAACATTAAGAAGTATTCAAAATGCAAACACTTTTAAACCTCTGAAACTTGTTTATGTTTGGGCAATAACCTTATATTTTAAAACAGCTTATCTATTATCAAAAGCACATAAGTGAAGAGCCTAGAAGTAGTCATGTTGGAGACTAATGAAAATTAGACAATAATGTAAATTGAACTAAAATACTAGCATTGTACCTTAACTGGTGTTTACCTTGTTTAATTGCATTAGTGTCTTGACAGTGGACTGAAAAAAAAAGTCTCTTGACATTCCTCCTACGGTGGTACACAGGGCTGTGTATATGATGAAATACTGAAAAATAGACTTCCTCCGGATTCCCTTTTTAAAAAATTCTCACTCTTTTTGGATGGAATCGAAACTTTTCTACCTTTACTTATAAATCTACACAGTGCAGTTTATAAAATATTAACTCTATAAATGTGAAATCAGTTTAAAACATCTGAGTATTTAAGTTCTCATTTTTTGTTTGTTTTTGAAACAAAGTTTCAGAGTGCTATTTTATGATGGTTCTAATTTTGGTAGTTCTTTTATGCACCCTCCCCATTTTTTTTGTTAACAGACAGAGGAGACTCTTCAGATGACGTGTCTAGTGGTGACTCTATAATAGACTGGCTTAACTGTTCTGGGCAAACTGAAAATATGACAAGTGGACAAAGAGAAAACCAATCTTGGAGAGAAGAGAGCCAAATTAATCCTAAAAGTGATCAGTTCATATTCAGTTTAGAAATAAATGTTAACCTTGATAATGGGAGTCCAAATCCAGAGAATGAAGATGTAGCATCTGCAAGACTTCCCAGAAGAGAAAATATGGAAGACAGCCAAAGGCAAGTGGAAAGTCCACAATCTGAATCAATATTTACAAGACCATCTATGTCTGAACAAGATACAACTGAAACATTAATGGAATTCACACCTACCACAAGTCAGAGAAGAGCAAGAAGTAGGAGCCCAGAGTATCGGAGAACCAGAGCAAGAATTGAAAGTTGGTCGCCTCCACGTTCACTTAGGGAAATTGTACAAAGACTTAATCATAGTATACCATCTCAGAATTTTGAGCAGCCTCTGCTAAGTGAGACTGCGAGATTTTCTAGAACTGAGCACCAGGAAATATTGAGACAGCAAATGACTGGATTTGAGTTGCAAAATAGAGGTCTTATTGAAACTTCTAGAACAAGGAATGCCGTTCATGGAGAAAATTCTCCAGATACAACCAGCAGTGGTGAATCTTGGGGAAGGAGGGAAATATATCCAACCATACCCTTCAATCTTGAAGTAGGACAAGTTCATTCCGGAGCATATTCTCAGAGAGACAGCAGAGCTAGTAGAACTCAGTTAACGTCTGGGACACCAAACAACACTGTCACTTCTGAAAGTGAACGAGGACTGAGGCATATGTATTCACATTCTGAGCAGGCAGGTGTGAGAGCTTATGTCAATACCATTAGAAATCCCGTTTGCAGAATTTTAAATACTAGCTTAACTGATACAACATCTGTTCCAATTCAGAGCACGTTAAGGCAGACAATGACAGAATTTAGTAACTCAAGTAACCTTATGGACAGTGACAGTAATTTACAGCAAAGTGTCTCACCTCCAAGTCAAAACATGGAATGGCTAGAGTCACCTAATGGTAGTAGTAGTGGTAGATTTGGTTCTGGTTCAAATCCTACCTATGATACCCATTCAAGTTCCACACTGATTTGTCATTCAAGCCCCAGCTGTATGTCTAGATCCAGTTCTAGTCCTATTTCCAGGTCCAGCTCAAGTGATGAAAATTCAGAAATTAGCTCACGGGTCCCGGAAGATCCCACATGCCGCGGAGCGGCTGGGCCCGTGTGCCATATGTAACAATTGAACTGAATCACTAGTTCCTGAAGGAATTATTGGGCTTTCCCCAATTTCTGTCCCATAATAAAAGGAAATATAAAAAGTCAAACAATATTGTTCAATCTGACAATAAAAATTAATTTCACACCATAGCAGTTCACTGAATTTCAATAAAAACTTAGCATGTGCACTGGGTTGGGATGTTCCTGATTCCATGGGAGAAATGTCTTAATATGATATAATGAATCTAGATAGATCCTAGTAGTATTATCTAGTCATGTAAATCCCAGACATCTCTTAGCCCTGTTCAATCCTGGCTGTGCATGCAAAGAAACAGAAACCCAACCAAATATCAATAATTAAGAAGCAATTTAAGACTACATTAGAGTCATTCACATAAAGAAGTCATGTTACATTCATAGAATGCCATAAAAAGCTTGAAACCCTTCTCTTCCTATCTCTCTCCACAGCAGTTTATCCCACCTCCCTAACACTACCTTAACGTTTCTCCTATTCCCCACTACCAATGTATCAGTCAGTTCTAGCTAAAAACTGATGGCACACTTTAAAAGAGTGATGGAATAGCATTTAATGAAGAGACTGAAGTGTGTAAAGAATGAAGGGAAACCAAGAGATGATGAAGTACCCTGAGGCTAGCAGCTGTGAGAAGCCAGTATTATAACCACTAGGTCTGAAGGGGCATAGAGAGACAGCAGTTCCTGCAACCCAGCACGTCTTATTCGAGTTGTAGTAGAAGCCCCCCCAGCAAGAGATGTAACCTTAGAAAATGGCATCCACTGTCAACCTGAAGTTTGGAAGGGGGCCGATCATGGAAGTAAACACCCTTGCCTTCTTTCCTCCTGACTTCTAATCACTTATCAGTAGTTCATATTAACCAAACCCAACCTGAAGACACAGAGAGACTGGTCCATGAAGCTGATAAAGTCAGCCTCCTGGAATCACGGAGCAGGGTTAAGAAGGATGGCGAGTAGATCCGGTAAGCAAATCAGAGACCATCTACCACAACCAGTATTCCCAACTCTCTTCAAACCCAGTGTCCGTGTATGCTTTCTTGCCTCTTCCGCTTCCGCTTGTTCTCTATTCCACTCTATGACTCAGCTCTTTAACAACCCTCTCTATTTTCCTTTCATTTACTCAGATCTTGTATTTTTAAAAGTGATAAGATGACAAAGCCTTAGAACTTAATTACCTTTCTCTTAAACATGTCACACTTTGATTTGCTGTGATTGTAAACAACTAAGGAAAAAGGGCAGTTAGAGGTATGTCTATAATTTTTGCTTCTTAAATATATTCAAGCTTCAATTTCTTTCTATATATGTTTAGTTCATATAATTAATTTTTAAAACAGATTCTGATTTCTTATAAAGGGTTTTATGGTTTATATATGACTCTTAATCCTTGTGTGAATGACCCAAAGTACCCAATTGCTGCTTGGAGCCTCACAAGCTGCAATATGAAAGCCTTAAAGGTAAAACTTGGCTTCAAGAAACATGTCTACATAGTTCAATTCTAATTGTCCTCAGTAAAACCATCACCCAAAACCCCGAGTATTTGAAATCAAAATTTAGGTCATGCTTCCTTCCAACCTAAACATAGTGAAGGATTTTTCTCCTAATTCAGCCTGAAAACTATTTTTGGGGGGCTGTATTGGCCAGTCCAGAACATTTTGCTTAAAATTTTCAATCCTGGTATAGGTGAGAGTACATTGTATTATAACCTAAAGCAATAATCAGAAATTTGGTGCAATGTGCAACCTATACAAATGTAGGCAGTGTTAAGTATACACCTTCTCTAAAAGGTTAAAGTCAGAAACATGACTGACCTTTCTTTTCTATGTGAATTGCTGGCAGCCACAGTATTTGCACATAACTACAAAACATAAATGGGGAGTGGTGGTGAAGTTTTTGAAAACATCTTTGAGGTAGCATATTTTTCACCTTGATACCAAAACCAGACAAGGATGTCACAAAGAAAGAAAACTACAGGCCAATATCACTGATGAACATAGATGCAAAAATCCTCAACAAAATACTAGCAAACAGAATCCAACAGCACATTAAAAGGATCATACACCATGATCAAGTGGGGTTTATTCCAGGAATGCAAGGATTCTTCAATATACGCAAATCAATCAACGTGATACACCATATTAACAAATTGAAGGAGAAAAACCATATGATCATCTCAATAGATGCAGAGAAAGCTTTCGACAAAATTCAACACCCATTTATGATAAAAAACCCTGCAGAAAGTAGGCATAGAGGGAACTTTCCTCAACATAATAAAGGCCATATATGACAAACCCACAGCCAGCATCGTCCTCAATGGTGAAAAACTGAAACCATTTCCACTAAGATCAGGAACAAGACAAGGTTGCCCACTCTCACCACTCTTATTCAACATAGTTTTGGAAGTTTTAGCCACAGCAATCAGAGAAGAAAAGGAAATAAAAGGAATCCAAATCGGAAAAGAAGAAGTAAAGCTGTCACTGTTTGCAGATGACATGATACTATACATAGAGAATCCTAAAGATGGTACCAGAAAACTAATAGAGCTAATCAATGAATTTGGTAAAGTTGCAGGATACAAAATTAATGCACAGAAATCTCTGGCATTCCTATATACTAATGATGAAAAATCTGAAAGTGAAATCAAGAAAACACTCCCATTTACCATTGCAACAAAAAGAATAAAATATCTAGGAATAAACCTACCTAAGGAGACAAAAGACCTGTATGCAGAAAATTATAAGACACTGATGAAAGAAATTACAGATGATACAAATAGATGGAGAGATGTACCATGTTCTTGGATTGGAAGAATCAACATTGTGAAAATGACTCTACTACCCAAAGCAATCTACAGATTCAATGCAATCCCTATCAAACTACCACTGGCATTTTTCACAGAACTAGAACAAAAAATTTCACAATTTGTATGGAAACACAAAAGACCCCGAATAGCCAAAGCAATCTTGAGAACGAAAAATGGAGCTGGAGGAATCAGGCTCCCTGACTTCAGACTATACTACAAAGCTACAGTAATCAAGACAGTATGGTACTGGCACAAAAACAGAAAGATAGATCAATGGAACAGGATAGAAAGCCCAGAGATAAACCCACGGACATATGGTCACCTTATCTTTGATAAAGGAGGCAGGAATGTACAGTGGAGAAAGGACAGTCTCTTCAATAAGTGGTGCTGGGAAAACTGGATAGGGACATGTAAAAGTATGAGATTAGATCACTCCCTAACACCATACACAAAAATAAGCTCAAAATGGATTAAAGACCTAAATGTAAGGCCAGACACTATCAAACTCTTAGAGGAAAACACAGGCAGAACACTCTATGACATAAATCACAGCAAGATCCTTTTTGACCCACCTCCTAGAGAAATGGAAGTAAAGACAAAAATAAACACATGGGACCTAATGAAACTTAAAAGCTTTTGCACAGCAAAGGAAACCATAAACAAGACCAAAAGACAACCCTCAGAATGGGAGAAAATATTTGTAAATGAAGCAACTGACAAAGGATTAATCTCCAAAATTTATAAGCAGCTCATGCAGCTCAATAACAAAAAAACAAACAACCCAATCCAAAAATGGGCAGAAGACCTAAATAGACATTTCTCCACAGAAGATATACAGACTGCCAACAAACACATGAAAGAATGCTCAACATCTTTGCTCATTAGAGAAATGCAAATCAAAACTACAATGAGATATCATCTCACACCAGTCAGAATGGCCATCATCAAAAAATCTAGAAACAATAAATGCTGGAGAGGGTGTGGAAAAAAAGGAACACTCTTGCACTGCTGGTGGGAATGTGAATTGGTACAGCCACTATGGAGAACGGTATGGAGGTTCCTTAAAAAACTACAAATAGAGCTACCATATGACCCAGCAATCCCACTACTGGGCATATACCCTGAGAAAACCATAATTCAAAAAGAGACATGTACCAGAATGTTCATAGCAGCCCTATTTACAATAGCCCGGAGATGGAAACAACCTAAGTGTCCATCATCAGATGAATGGGTAAAGAAGATGTGGCACATATATACAATGGAATATTACTCAGCCATAAAAAGAAATGAAATTGAGCTATTTGTAATGAGGTGGATGGACCTAGAGTCTGTCATACAGAGTGAAGTAAGTCAGAAAGAGAAAGACAAATACTGTATGCTGACACATATATATGGAATTTAAGAAAAAAAAATGTCATGAAGAACATAGGGGTAAGACAGGAATAAAGACACAGACCTACTAGAGAATGGACTTGAGGATATGGGGAGGGGGAAGGGTAAGCTGTGACAAAGTGAAAGAGCGGCATGGACATATATACACTACCAAACGTAAGGTAGATAGCTAGTGGGAAGCAGCCGCATAGCACAGGGAGATCAGCTCGGTGCTTTGTGACCGCCTGGAGGGGTGGGATAGGGAGGGTGGGAGGGAGACGCAAAAGGGAGGGGATATGGGAACATATGTATATGTAAAACTGATTAAATTTGTTATAAAGCAAAAAAAATGTAAAATAAATATAATACATTGTGCATAATAAAAAAAAAACATCTTTGAGGTAGCATATTTTTCACACAGAAGATATCTGCATGGCCAGAAATGAAGGCTTGGATCAAACCTCTGAAATTTACATTAACTTCTGAAAGTTGCTTGAATAGTCTGATTTTTAGGAAGTATTTTTGATATCAGATATACTTCATTTAAAGTGAGTAGAATAATTATAACAGAACGTGGCTTTCATACTATCCTAACAGATTAAAACCTTCCAAAGGATGATAATTGCTTAATTAATGCTTCAGTACATTCACATGCACCTTCTCTGGTCGACAGAATTCTATGATGATGCCCAATGATCCTTGTAGTAGCCCCTCTCCTTGAGTATGAGACCTGTGAATGTGATAGAATATCATTCCCATTATTAGATTATGATATATAGCACAGTTGATTGGGAGGTTATCCAGAGTGAGCCTGACCTAATCAGGTGAGCATTTAAAAGGCACTGAGAGGACTTCTAATCCAGATAAGATGGTTTATACTTCCCTCTCCCTGCTCCCCCTTTATACGCACAACTATATATTTTGGAAATAATATGAGACAACCAAAGGAGATCTCTGAAAAGTCTAGAGAAGGTGAATTGCCTAGGGACCCTCAGAATGGATGAACAACCTCATGGCAGGGCACCTTATGACCCTCTACCAACAAAAAAAATGCGATCCAGGCCCAGCATTTCCTAACTCCCAACTTAGTAACAGGAAGTGGCTCAAAGAGGCTCTTCCTCCATCACATCAAATGGGAATCCCCCAAACACCAGGCGAGCCTTGCAGAACCTGCAAGGACAAACAATTGGAAGCCCTGATGACAATAAGTGACCAGGGAAAGTGCTTTTCTTCCCCACTGGGCCTGAGATCCCCCTTCACCACCCAGACACATCAGTGGCTAAGGGTACCAGCAAAAGTGCTCCTACCACAAAAAGCTCCCACCTGGAAAATGCTCTCCTCAGATGGGCCTGAGACTCCTCTCCCCTCCCCAGAAACATCTGGCAACTTGCTCGTACCAGCAACAGAGATCCCTCCACAGAAAGCTCTCAACCTGGTAAGCACCCTCCACTCCTTATAGTCCAGGGAGACCCTGTCACAAGTGCCTGGTCCAGGAAGGACTCTTCATCAAGTGTTCCAGAGATTCCCTTCCCTCAGCAGAAGTACCAAGTGCCATATCCTGGGGAAGCTACTTCAGACCCCATAAGCAGCATGAGAAGGGACCAGAGGTAACCCCACCTGCACAAGAGAAACAGACCAAAAGAGTACCACAAAGGTTCTGAAAATTAGGTTATCATGGAACCACAGTCCATAAAAGTACAGGAAATGTGTGCCAAACCTATAAAGAGTGAATGCCTGCTAAAAATTAAAAAAAAAACACTTTAAATAGGGACCAAAGTATCCTAACATAATAGCCAAAATGTCCAAAAGACAATAAAATATCACTACTTATACCAAGAACCAGATACATGACAGCTTGAATAAGATGTGATACATGATGCCAACGCAAAATGAATTAGATGTTAGAATTATCTGACAAGGGTTTAAAAATGCTGATTTCAGACCTTTAAGACCTTGAACACAGAACCTAGTCACTCCATGCCAGTATCCCAACCTACAGAACTGTGAGCTAATAAAGGGATGCTGTTTTAAGCCATTACATTTGTACTAATTTCTTATGCAGCAACAGAAAACTAATACAACTTCTCATCTGGGATCCATCCTGTACCTAGAAAATGATTATAATGAGTCCTAGACAAGAAAATGGCTTAATGTCTTGGTTCTAGGCCCACTACGACATGATATTCTACCATTTTTCCCAAGAATGGAATCCCTAATTCCTGCTACTGAAGCTCCTAGAAGACAGTATCCTTCCTGTTTGAACAACCACCAATATCGTATCGCTCTAACTTTACTTCACACCACTCTATCTCATTGTACCAGTGTATGCTGCTTATATCATAAACCCAGTTTAACACTCTGACTTTGAAACTATAGAGCCACTGATTTTTGTCTCAAAGCGATTGCTGAGTATTATATTGCTCTTCCAAATCATATTCCTGTCTGTCTGCCCTGACAAAGCAGAAATGGAGAAGATTTGTACCTGAATCTTCTGAGCTCAACCTGATACGTTTTTTACATTACAGTATATCAGTTTAAATACACAGCATCACTGTGATTGTGAGCATAAATATTTCCATCTTAAGAATTTTCTCTGTGTTTTCTTTGTAGTTTTTTAAGTATTTGTTTATTTTGGCCTAATTCCAAAAAAAAAAAAAACCCTTATCTGAATAACAAATTCTTTTTGAAAGTAGTTATAGCCTGTGGATAAGTTTTTGATAGCAATATAAAATCTATCTTTTTTTGGCTAACCATGAAAATAAGTTGTGCTCTCAATATTCCATGAAGAATTAAGTATAAAGATTCTTTTGTAAATGCAAACAAGCCTGAGCATCGAACAACATGAACATCAAAACACTGCATGTACTGGAAAGTTCACAAAGAAATGTGACGTTTCTGTTAAGTAATATTACTTGTTATCAATATACAATACTTTGAGATCTTCAGTATCTTCTTTACTACAATTAACCAAACATTTCATGTCTTTTCATTATTTGAGAGGTGAATGTATACTCCCTTCAATGAGAAGTTTCCTGGCATGAGAATTTCGAATGGAAATCTGAACTGCATTTCTTTTCTGTGACTTCATTTAAGATTTGAAAATTCTTTACCATCCTAACTCAGGCTTTTTCACTATGAAATAAGAGGCTCTCCTTTGTGTGATACTCAAAACTCTCCATTTTTAATCATCAAGCCAGCATCTTTAACATCACTGCAAAAATGTGGGGATTTGGAAAAGCATTTTGGGGAAATTCCTTTTTCTCTTATCCACCATTCGTAGAGGAGACACACTAATTATAAGCCAACTCTGGGCTCTGGGTTCTCCATTCTGACATCACTAGTCACAACACAGTTATCTACCACCCCTGGCCTTGTCATCTTCTATTCTGGCAGTTTTTTTTTTCTTTAGTAGCACTTGTGACTATCTAAAACATTTTTTATTTATCTTGTGCTTGTTTTCCTCCCCATTCCTATCCCAAAATAGAAGCTCCAAAAGATCTTTCTTTTTTTTAAATTACTACTACATTTCTAAAAACTAGACCAGTTACTGGCGCGCACACACACACACACACACACACACACACACACATTGCTTCAGAATTTTTGGCCACTGTGAACATCTCAGACTTATTTTTCACCCTTTATTCTGCAAAGAAAACCATTTTAATACTGTTACCTACCATCCTGGATTTGATCTATTTCAATCTAGATCTCTCTCACTTACTTAACATATTTGTATAGGGTTTCTTGCCTAGTAAGTTATAATATCTGCCAACCCTTTTCTAAATCACTATTTCAGGCATTCAACACTGACCAAGAATGTGCCATGCCCAATGCTGGGTGCTAGGGTTATAGTTAAGAAGTATAGCACTTATCATTAAGCAATGTATTACATTTTAAAGAAGGCAGATGAATAAACATACAGTAACACTCTATGTGAGGGATGCCCTGACACAGATTCAGATACAGGATATAATGGAATGATCTAGGAGGAGAAATCTACACCAATAATTCAAAACTCCTTAAAGTTGGGTTATATCTGAGTTGTATCTTACAGGACTAGTAGCAATTAGCCAATGAAATGAAGTCATTAATTTTATTCTAAGCAAAATAAACACTGCATGCAACAGTAAAGATGCATTGAAAATTTAGGGCTCAGTAAACAGTAAGTATGAATCATCATGCTCTGGGGTAGAAGAGGAAGAGATGTAAGTACATTAGCAAAAAATGAAGAGATGAGGCCAAAGAGGTAACAAGTGGTGTTGTGTATCAGGCTGAAGAGTTGAACTAGATCTCTAAGCAATGCACAATCGACACGATTTTTCTAATAGGAATAAAATTTTTCAATTTTTAGAATGGTCATACTAGCAGGGATATGAACAGATTGTCAAAATTTAGATGGTCCCACTTACGGAGTTATGGCATTAACTGGAAGAAAAAACTATAAAGTCCTGAAATAATAGTGAGACAGTTGAGATATGGATGCATATAGATTCAAGTAGTATTAAAGAAGCACAATAAAATTTGGTGGCTGCTTGGATAATTTAAAGATGACCTTAAGTTTCTGGTTTAGGTGACTGAGTAGATGGTGAGAAGTTCCACTGATATAAGAAATGCAATATAACTTGTTTGTCATAGTAGAGGAATAGATGACAATGCAGCTGGAATCTCTGAGATTTGAGATGTCCGAGTGATATTTTAGTGGCAATGTTCATCTAGCTATCACAGAATATCAAGTATACTTCTAAAATCAGGATAAAGATGCCAGACTGAAGTCAAAGAAGTATGAGTATTGCCTGTGAAAGTATGTTCCATGGTAGTAGTGGAGGGAGATGGATGGAATCCTTTGGAACAGGAGCAATTATAAAGTAGACAGACATAAAGAAGCTAGCAAAGATAATCAAGACAGAAAAATGAGAGGTGTAAAGATAATCATAAACACAGAGCTCACGGTCTTCATTCGTAAATATGAAGAGAAAACAAAATATCTCTAGATGTTAAGAAGAATGTAAACTACTAGGAAAGCAAGGGTTTTGTAATTTTCACTATAATAGTCATAGCACCCAAAATACTGCCTTGCCCAAAGTAGATGTTCCATAAATATTTGTTCAGATATTTGAGATAGACATGACATAAGAGAGAATAAGACAAATATTAAAAATAGAAAAATAAATCCTGGGAGAAATAGGAATAATTCATGGACTAGGACAGAACCTGAAATGCTTAGTTTTACTATGAACAGATGGAGACCTGCCACTATTCTAAACACCTACAAATGTTGAAAGAATAAGTCTTTGGCAGGAACTGTAACAAACATACTGGCCATTATAGATCACCTGGAAACAGTCTTTACATATCTTTTTTAAAGGGCTCCTTTTTAAAAGAAAGAATTGGTAAGAGGGTGGTTAAATGCCTTTCTGTCAGGCTTTTTGTTTCGGAGAAAAAGGTGTAGGTGAAGTAACTCTGCCCCACATAGACTTTCAGTCTACTTCTCCCTCTTGCCATCCTGAGTTACTCAGGAGTGCTGCTGGGCACATATATATACCTCCGAAGCTGAAGCCCCCTCCTTGCATATTATAGTAGTGGGCTTCCCTTTCTTTCAGATTTCACCATTATTATGATAGATTCTTGAGAGGCAAAGGTAATGGCTACGTACGCTTACATTCACAAACATCTTGAACCAGAGCCTATTTTCTTTTGTATTTTGAAATCCAATATAAAGGAATTAAAAAATTCAGCAACAGGGAAAGAGTTTCAGAGTATTTGAACTTGAAAGAGTATATACCCCTAACTTCATTTTTGCAAGAAAATTAGCTTCTTGAAATCTTATGCAATTGCTGCCATGGTCATTGTATTAAGTATAAATTGTAATTTTAGAGAACCCTTACAAATTAGTTTAAAGGCTAAAAAGGAATTTATTGACTCACAATACAACAAAGTTTGAAAGTGCTCATACTTTCAGACACAGGTTAAGTGTGGGGGCCCAAAGGATATAAATAGAAAATGTTTCTCTGACTTGGATATTCTTCCCTCTGCAGTTTGTTTTGTTTTGTGTTATTTTGGGGAAAGCTTTCTCCAAGGGGTGGCAAGAAAAATGACCAAAAGCAACTCTATTTTTATATATTACCAATTTACTGAACCCAGGCAAAGAGAAAGCCTTTATACAAAAGACTGACTCAGCTTGGGATTTCTGTTAAAACCTCAAGTTCAGGGAATTCTAACTGGCCAGGTCTTGGTCACATGCCCAGCACGAGAATATGGAGGTGGGATCTCCAAGCCAAACCAGATGGAAATGTGGACAAATTCACCAAAAGTAGCAATGAAGGTTTTCTAAGGGTTCTCTTTGTTCTTCATACTCTTCTTGAATCAATTCTGGTGATATGTATTTTACTAGGAAATAATCAATTTCATCCAGTTTTTAGATTTTTACAGCATATTTATGTTCAGTGCATCATCCTAAATTTAATATATTTCCCTTTGTATTTTTTTCTTTCTGTCCCTATACTTTATACCTTGGCTTTCTCCCTTTTTCCTTGATCAGAATATCAGATGACATTAGATAAACTCTATATTAAGGTTTGATTGGAGAAGTAGAACCACTAGAAGGACTTTAATATAGAGATTAAACCTTACATGATAGTGGGACTTGGTTAAGCAGTCTATGTAAATCCACTGCCCTGCCTCTTGGTGCCAGTCCCAAAGTCAGTAGGGCTGGCAGTCAGGAAGGAGAGATGATTTGAAGTTAGGAGATCAAGGATAAGCTGGAACCTTCAAAGATAAGCTATAATCCAACTAGAAAAATGAACTGAACACCATATTAAAAGGATTATACATCATGGCCAAGTGGGATCTATGTGTAAAATGGTTCAACATACAAAAATCAATCAATGTGATACACCACATTAACAGAATGAAGGACAGAAAAACCACATGATCATCTCAATTGATGCAGAAAAAGGCAGAAAAAGTGTGTTCATTGGAGTTCAAAACTCCATAGAAAGTTTAAATAACATATTTGATAAAACTGAATTTGAATTTTATAAGTTGAAAATAAGCCAGAAAAATTTATGAGATTAAGTGAAAATGTGAATGATAAAGGAATAAAGGATAAAACGGAAGACCCACATTCATCTAATAATATTTTTAGAAGGTGAGATTAGAGTGAATTTAACAAGTATTTGAAGAAATAGTACTTCTCAGAGATTAAGTTAGAAATAAATCCTCAGATAAAAGAAGTGCATGGAGTCACCAGTAAAAGAAATGAAAACAAATATATGACTATATCCTGTATCGTATACCTCACCTCAGCCTGATCCTTCCTTTGTTCTACATTAAAAGAATGTGCAACACTGGCAGACTACTTATATATACAATCTGACAGTGTCTCACTGTGTTCATGATTCCAACAAATCTATCCGCCACCTCTCTCCTTACTCCAGCAGGTGAGAATATTCCTAAAGCAACCCTTTCAGCTCCCCCACAGGCTAAACCCATGGATGAATTCTTTCTCCTTTCTTCACATTCCCTCCCCATAATTTTGAGATCCAGTTTACAGAACTTCCAGAGGTCAAATCCCAGCTTGATCATGCATTCTCATATTGAATCGCCAGCCTTCCCTGCTTCACTGCTTTTGCCCTGCAATCCTGTTCACTTGCATTGTACTCTCTAATTAAATAATAGCACATAAACTCTTGGCCTGAGGCTCTGCTTTCTGGGGAACCAAGGCTAAAAAACAGCTGGTAAACCACATCACATAATGGCAAAGAGAAAAGCCTAAAAAACAATTTGGAAGAAAGAAAGAATATCAAATAAGAAGAGCCATTAGACTGGTAGCAATCTTCTCATCAGTAACAATAGATGCCAGAAGATAGCTGAAAGCACTATCCTTAAAGTACTAATGGAAAAATCACTCTTAACCTAGAATAGAACATTTAACTAACCATATTAAAAAATGAAAGAGAGGACATTTTCAGACAAAGGCAGAAATTTCTACCTATAGACCCTCAATAGTAAAACTTCCAAGGAATAGGTTTCTTACTGAAGGGAATTAAACTCACCGTGAAGAAGTGGGATTAAAGAAAAATACTGAGCAAAGAAAGTGATATACATGTAGATAAATCCAAGAAGGATTAACTGTTAAACACTGTGTAATTGTGTGACTAATTTGGGGGCCAAGTCAAAAATGAAGTGCAATTCAATGGAATATTACTCAGCCATAAAAAGAAACGACATTGAGTTATTTGTAGTGAGGTGGATGGACCTAGAGTCTGTCATACAGAGTGAAGTAAGTCAGAAAGAGAAAAACAAATACCATATGCTAACACATATATATGGAATCTAAGAAAAAAAAAAGTCATGAAGAACCTAAGGGTAGGACGGGAATAAAGACACCTACTAGAGAATGGGCTTGAGGACACGGGGAGGGAGAAGGGTAAGCTGTGACAAAATGAGAGATTGGCATGGACATATATACACTACCAAACCTAAAATAGATAGCTAGTGGGAAGTAGCTGCATAGCACAGGGAGATCAGCTCAGTGCTTTGTGACCACCTAGAGGGGTGGGATAGGGAGGGTGGGAGTGAGGGAGATGCAAGAGGGAAGAGGTATGGGAACATATGTATATGTATAACTGATTCACTTTGTTATAAAGCAGAAACTAATACACCATTGTAAAGCAATTATACTCCAATAAAGATGTTTAAAAAAAAAGAAAACTTTTTCTCTTAAGCTAGCAGCAATTGGGTAAGATACACCTTTGTAAACAAAGATGAAACATTTACTTTTTCTCCCTACCTGACCCTCCGGATTTGGGAAACTCTTGAGTATTCATCTCACGGCAATACAGTTAGTTATCTGCATAAGTGCAATAGATATCTGCTTTTCTTGTAACAGGACACAATAGGGAACTGATTATATTAACCAAGGCTTTGACTGGAATGTAATATTTGAGAATAATGTACATAGAATCAAATATGACCAGACAACTTTAAAAAATTAAGGGTGACTTTATGGAGCGAATAAAAAACCTTGAAAAGACAGCCTGGAACCTTGCTTACAGGGTTCCCAACAGCCTAATCAGGTGAGTAATGAACTTCTTGACAGGTGCAGTAATCTCAGGAGAATTGGGGAACCTCGAGAAGAGAAGAATTCACCTATATCTATAGGTATTGCAAGTGAAGTCAGATAGGAAGTCTTTGGTTTGGCTTCCTACCCTCGAGAGGCTTTTACAAGTTCAATCTGGGGAATTCCCTGGCGGTCCAGTAGTTAAGACTCCGTGCTTTCACTGCTGAGGGTGCAGGTTCGATCCCCAGTTGGCGTACTAAGATCCCACAAGCTGCGGGGCATAGCCAAAAAAAAAAAAAGTTCAAAAGTTCAATCTGAGATTCCCTATGAAAAATTCCAGCAAAGCATGTTTAAAAGAGCTTATGTGGTCAATCACTATTCTTGCTGCACTTCTGTACAAAGTCAGGACAAGTTTTATTGAAATTAGACTTACTTTGCAAACAAATTAGTCTTATTTTGGTTTCTTTGTAAAAATGAGGGTGTAGAAATTTTTTAGAGAGAAAAAGTATGTTTCAGCAACACACCTTTGTGGATATTAGATTCTAGAGCTGTTTCTTGTCTTTGAGGTTTTATTATTTGCCTGTAAAGTGGACTGGATCTTTAATTCCTTCAGTTCCCTCAAATACCTGGCTACAACTCTCCAAACTAATATTTCTGATTTTCTCCCATCCTTAGATGGGAGAACAAGAGCTTTTTCCTGCACCCCTGCAAACAGAATGTGAATGACTTGATATAAACTTCAGAGGAATCACCACAATAGCTTGTTTAGACAATCACCTTTGTGCCTGTTACTGCATGGGCCACTCAGACTGGTACACCCAGTACCCTCATCAGAGACATTCAAACTGCAAACCAGGAAAATCCATCAGATTCCCACTGTCTGTCTGCCCTCTCTCCATCTGAAGATGTTTCAAGCCTGATATCTAGATCTAGAGGTCTTCTTGACTGGCAGCTCTCAGGACTCAGACACTGGGTTCATAATTTGCTCCAACCATTAACCTTCGTTTTTCTTTTTCTTCCACAGAAACTCTCTATTCCATGGAAATCCTCTGATTAAATATCTGTTTCCTTGTTTATGCAATACAAGTCTAACTTTGGGAGCCCACCTGCATCATCCACCTCCTGAAATGAAACACAACTGTTAACTCAACTGACCTATTCTCAAGACTGAGACTGGGTCAACGAGATAGGCAGCAATCTATCAACTTAGCGTCTGGGTTGTGAAACTTATTTGAAGTTTCAAAGGTGGAACTTAAGGGGAGCAACATTTGCCACCCCAAAATATGCTACTTTGGCAGGAGGATTATTTTGAGCTATAAACAATCAAAACCCAACAGATTCAGGAAAAGCTCTTTACCTCTACCTCAAGTTCCTAAATTTACATTGGAAAGGGAGCCTATACAGGAAGAGAGCTATTACCAGAGATAACTTTTTACCTAAGAAACTTACCTGCATAATAGGATAACCATTGTTTTCTAAACATCTCCTCTGCATTCCTGTGAATGCCTTCCTTCCTTTTGTATCCCCAGACCCCTACTCCTTTCCTTAGCTCAGGATGTTATATAAGCTTCAATTACCTGGCTGCCTTTTGGGTCTCATATTTTATGGGACTCTCTTACATACGAAATTAAATTTGTCTTTCTCCTGTTAATCTGTATTATGTCTATTTGTTTATTAGACCAGCCAAAGAACTTAGAAGGATAGGAGGAAAGTTTTTCTACCCTTATAGCATCTTAGCCAAGAATCTAGAAGGGTAAAGGGAAAATTATTTTTCCTCCCATACAACACTAAAACTTTTCTTATTTTCCCCAAAATGTACTCTTTACTGCTCGTGAATTTCCCCATGATTCAGTCTAATTCAACCATCAACCATCGTATTTTGCTATGATCATGGAAATCTTCCATGATCTGGAAGAGTTGATCTATTGTCCTGTACTTCTAATTACATTGAATACTTTGCAGAGTCAAGGCCAGCTGTTCTTCAGTATGTTACACTTTCAGGATTCATCAGAGTGTGTTCCCATGTTTAAATTCAGACAAAATATTTCTGGCAAGGACACCACGTAGGTAATATTGTGTAACTTTCTCTGCATTTCATTAATGCCAGGTCATATCATAGTGATTTATGAGAGGGCCACTGATTTCTCTGTTGTAAAGACATATTTTCCATTTGTAATTAATTCGTAATTTAAGGGATTGTAAAGACCCTGTTCTCCACATTTCTCTACCATATGGTTTCAGCCATTGACCCTTAACTGAAAATATTATGACATCAGGAGTTACAAAACAGTGAGTTTCTAATTCTGAAATTCTTTTTACATTTACTTGCTGAGATCATTTGGTATGATCTTAAATCCTATATTTAAGAGATCATTTCCTATCTTTCCTATCCCTCTCCTCTCTTTCCAAAATAATTATGAAATTTTCTTTACTCTTATTCATAGATATTTATTATTGTTTAATGTACTACCATCATTATTCTCTGTAATGCTCACACTGTACCAAATGTATTCATTGGGCCCAACTTCAAGGCAACTACTGAATTTTTTGGATATGGTCTCATCTGTGTTTGAGCACTTCCTTGCTTTCTGGTTTACCCTGTACTTTCTCTGACCTTTCCTACAACAGGCCATATCTCCAAGGAATCCTGGTTCCTTTCAGCAAGGAATGATTTTTAAAAACCAAGATCTCAGTATTATTTATGCTCTTTGCTACTGGCAGGTCAAAATGTCAAAACCCTATAATCATGTATAACTCTCTCTGTTTCTTCCTAATTACTTTCTAGAGTTAGAATAGAATTGCTATAGTGAAGTACAGTTTCTTTAATGAATGACACAATGAAAAGAGGGTTATATATTCTGATTATGCATTATTTTGTTTCTGTAGGACCTCTAATCTCCTCCATATACTTTTTTCTTTCTCTTCATCTTCAAAAGTCCAGGGGATGCTCATCCCTTCCAAGTTGCTCCCTTTCTCCCAGAAGCAGTGCCTTTCTATGACTGTTACCTCTGGTCCCACACTTTTAGGTCCCTTCCTTTGGATTCTTAGTACCCAGTGTTTTCTAATTCTTCTCGTCTCTTACTTGTTTTTGGTATTTTTCCACTCAGGGTAAGACCTCATTTTTCTAGGAGAAATTTATCTGCGTTCTGGCACCAGTTTTATCCTGCTGCATGCTCGTGATTTTCAGCAGTCTCATCTGAATCTCCCCTTCACCCTGGGCTTCAAAATGAGTTTTGTTGGTTTCAGATGTCTTCCTATTAGACATAAACCCAAGTTGTAGTATTCTCTGACTTCTATGCTTTTGGCATAAGTTTCTCATGGTTTTATTTTCTTTCCTTGTTGACCTCTATGGGTTCTAGAGCATGTGTGGAAAGATTAGGATTTAAGAAGCTGCTATCATCCTATAGAAACTCAGAGGTCAGAAACAATCATTGTACGCTTGGAATTATTTTTATGCTTTATTTAAATAAGCTTTGCCTTGCCTTCTGAGTTATTCATAAGGGGAAGCACTTTAAACACACATATAATACAATTTTATTATAAGATTAACAGTAACCTTAGGCTTAATTCCAGCAGGGCTTATGCCTCTGAACCAAGTTACCTGTCACTTTTGAGGTTTACTTGCACTGCTCTGAAAGTTTTAAAAACAGAAACACACAAAAAGTTAAAGAGCTTTTTCTTAACTTCTTTGGTCCAGCACTCCTGAATTAACTAAGAAAATAATCACTTGCTTATGTGCCTACTGACTAATGATGTGTTGGACATCAAAAATTAATTTTAATCTGTTTCTCATTTCTTTTCCTGTTTGGTCTGGTGTTTAGCTGGTTAGGCTGTCTGTAATCAGATGTTTGCATTCTTTTTAACTAAGAAACAGTGAATCAAGTTAGAATACAAAAAGGAAACAAATGACACTGGACCATTTAAAATTCCCAATAATACATTGTCAGTGTCCTCTTAAAATTTAATGAGTATGTTTTCCATTATGTCAGCCAGATCATTAATAATCAACTGCCTTTACCTCCAACTAGTATACAAGCTATAGTGACACTTCAGTGCTTGTTCAGAGAATCAAGGTTACCTTAATCCTGCTGTGGACCACAGACATATGGTTCCTTGGCTGGGAGGTGCTCTAAACAGATCATTGTAAAAGGAACAATGGGAACGTAAAGTTATAATATACTTTGTACCTACCTTTCCAAAGCTTACAGTCTTATGGGAAAGCAACATTTAAACAATACCAAAAATATGCAATTATAAATATCAACAGTTGTTTGACATAAAAAATGGGCTACTATGAGACACATAAATATAACACTGGTCATGATTCAGATGTGGGGTTAGCAATCTCTTTGAAGAAGGGAGAATTTCACCAGGTCCTACCAACAGGAATTAGGCAGAGGAAGGTACCAGGGGAAAACAGGTAAGCAGGAATGTAGATGACATGGCATGCATCCAAACTTAATCCTCCTTACTTTCTATCTCCTATTTGAGTGGCAAGAAGAGGCAGAAGAAGAAAAAAAAGGACTGTCTAACAGAGTAGGTCATTGGTTTACTTAATGTTCCAGCCATTTGAGTAAAAGAGAAAGAACTACTATGATAAACTAAAATTTAACACATCCAATTCCAAAAGTAAACAAGACATTCATTCTAACCAATTCCTAAACTATCCTTCTCCCTTCAGACGTGTTATGTGAGGGATTAGGAAAGGGTCAGAAAGTGGACTTGAATCACTTCTCATGGAAGTAACATACCTGATTTCAAGTGTTTCAGCAAGAAACACTGCCTTTTCAGCCAGGCATAGCTCACCTCCCTGATCCCTCTGTAATGTATCTACAGTCATATCCACTTCTCTTACCTGTCCCACTAAAGGAAGTATTCTTCCTCATGACTGTGACAATCCTTCCATCTGTGCTCTGGATTCCATATGCTTTCATTTCTTCAATCAGCATAATTCATCTGATTTATATATCATTATCTGCTTCCTATCTACTGGTTCTTTCCTCTTCAGAATTTAAGAAAATATTCATTTAAGCCACTCAAATCTTCAAAAGCAACTCTCCGTCTATTCTGCATCTCCCTCACCCTGCCAGAAATCTTACTATTCCTTTCATGTCCCTCATACTTTAGTTCTTTTGAAATGTCATCTAAATTCTCTACCTCTACGTTTTTTGTTTTTTGTTTTTAATAAATTTATTTATTTATTTATTTATAGCTGTGTTGGGTCTTCGTTTCTGTGTGAGGGCTTTCTCTAGTTGTGGCAAGCGGGGGCCATTCTTCATTGCGGCGCGTGGGCCTCTCACTATCGCGGCCTCTCTTGTCGCGGAGCACAGGCTCCAGACGCGCAGGCTCAGTAGTTGTGCCTCACGGGCCCAGTTGCTCCGCGGCATGTGGGATCTTCCCAGACCAGGGCTCGAACCTGTGCCCCTGCATTGGCAGGCAGATTCTCAACCACTGCACCACCAGGGAAGCCCCTCTACCTCTACTTTTTAATCCCCATGCACTTCCCAACCCACTGGAATTTAGCTTCTCTAGTCACTCCACTAGAAGGAATTACTAAAATCACCAAAACTTCCAATTTGTCAAAGCCAATTGAAAATTTTTGGAAACCATCTACATTACTTCTGAAACCTACTATACTGATTGCCACCCTCCATTTCTCTGAAATTTCTTCCTCCTTTGATTTCTATGACTCCTCTCCAGATGTCCCTTGCTTATTTTTCCTGCTGCAATGTCTACGTTTGATGTTTTCCAGAGCTTCCTTCTCAAAGCTTTTTAAATGTCAATATAAAAGAAATATTGTTCTGTGAGCATTCCCAATAATTTCCTATAAAAGAGGTTCTGATTCTTCTTTATTAGTGTTTTTGCTGATATCCATTCTCTGAAAGGGTTTGAACATTCACAGCCTAGTTCTTTGAGTTGCATGGGACATAAAATTAGGGGAAGAGGAACAGTTAAACAATTAAAAGAAATAAATTATTGCTTAAAGAAAAGATATTTTGTCAGAGTTTTTAAAAAGAACTGTAGAGAGGGTTGGGGTTCTACTGAAGAGTTTGGAATAGATAGCTGAGAAATTTTATGGGTGAAAGGAAGTATAAGAGAAGGAAAATGGCATTTTAATAAGGGTTTCTCTAAACTCCATATATCTTTGCTAATGTTTTATAAACAATTAAATAACTCCAATTATTTTGAAGTTCATTTAGTTTATGGTCTGTTTCTTATACTAAAATGCCACTCTCAGACTAGAATATATGTTTCATGTGTTCAAGTGAGTTATCTTCAGATTAAAATATAGTGATGATATGGGTGTTTTATTTTGTGAAAATTCATTGAGCTATGCACTTATGATTCATAATTTTTCTAACTATACTTCAAAAATTTACCAATTTTTCTCATGATGACTCTCTTACAAATCTAAATGTAAGCTCCAGACACACATTTTCAACCACTTACCAGATACCTCCATTACAAAGCATGATAGGCAACTTAAGACAAGGTGTTCAACTGAAAAACCTCTTCCTACTTTTTTTTTCCTATTTCTGTAAGCAGAACCACAGTAGAGCCAGTTTTTCAAAACAGATTTTCCTTCTCCATATAATAAAGGTCCTGAGTCAGGGACAATCTACATCCATGCCCTCTTCTCCATAGGCACAGGTACCATCTTAGTTGGTTCATGCAATATTTCTAACCTATATACTGGTCTCAGTGAGGGCAGTTATGCATCCCACTATCCATTCATCTCAGTTATTCTGCAGGGATCCTGTTAAAGAAAATCTAAATATATACCTGTCCCTTCAGTCTCTTTAGCAGAGCATAATAGCAGCCAACATTCATATAGCATTTGTTATATGATAGAGGCTACTGTAAAATCTTTGCAGCTATTAACTGATTTAACCCCTAAATAACTTTATAAGGAAAATATTATTATTATCTCAATTATACAGATATAAATCTGAGGCACAAAAAGGTAACAGTGGGCAGAACTTGGATTTGAACTAAGGCTACACAACTTCTGAAACACATTACCTAACTTTATTGTGGTAACCACTTCACAATATATATGTATGTCAGATAATCACATTGTACACTTTAAATTTACATAATGTTTTTGGTCAATTATACCTCAATAAAAGAAACTCTGCTTTAGCCAGCTCTCAAGATCTGGTACTTTCTGTTCTTTCTGATTTTCCTTTCATTGACTTTCTTTAAATTACCTGAAAATATCATAGGTTTTATGTCTCTGAGATCTTTCACATTCTCTTCCATTCACCTGGGATACTCTCTCCATGGTCATGTCCACACCAACCTTGTGTATCTGATTAATTCCTCTTTCAAGAAGAAAAGTATATTACCTTCTCTAAAACATTCCCCTGACATCCTTATCTTTATCTTATGAGATGACAAGGATATCTGTACCACTGCATTTGTTACCTGCTATTATAGTTTTTTCTTTGCTTATTTGTTATCCTCATTAAGAAAAAGATTATGAGGCTAATCACTGTTTAACAACAGTAACTTATACATTACACGGTACAAAATGAACACACGAACTATTTATTTACTAAACTGATGAATACAGATCCAGAGAAACTACATTTATGAGAGTGATTGATTGCAAAATGAGAACGCTGCTTTGATGATAATTTTTTTCTTATGGAGATTATATGAACTAATATATTTAGAACATGTTTAAAGTATCTGGCAGATAGCATGAGCTCAAAAAACTATAGTAAAAATAATAGTAATATAATAATTATAATAACTTTGAAATAGACCTCTAGGATTCCAAAATCTACTTTGCTTTCTGACCCCACCTTTGCAAAACAGATTTATAGAAAGAAAATGAGAAAGAAGAAAATTAGGAGTAGGTAGGGTAGAGGTGGGAAAGAAAAGTCTAGGAAATTTGCAATAGGGATAACTCTAAGTATAAGCAACACAACGAGGATAAAGTTTTGAATAATGAATGCAAGATATAAGAAGAAAGCTTAAATATGGAAATTTAATATTCAACCCAGAAGTTGTATCTAAAACCCCTTGCATTTAGTGAGCAAAATATACATTTAACTAACTGAATGGTTGATTGTAATTAAATACTGAACTCTTTAGCAGATAACCTGAATCCTGGTTCTTTCGACAGTGAGGTTTGAGAAAAACAGGGTCTTCTTACAGTCTTCTAAATAAGGCTAAATAAGCAATAACACAAACGCTTCTCTCTCTCCCCCCCACCCTTTGTGTGTGTGTGTGTGTGCGCGCGTGCGCATGCATGTGTGTGTACCCAGAGATTTTTGTCAAAGCCATTTGTTGCTAAGCAAAAGATCAAGAAAGGGATTGTTGAGGGGCTTCCCTGGTGGCGCAGTGGTTGAGAGTCCGCCTGCCGATGCAGGGGACACGGGTTCGTGCCCCGGTCTGGGAAGATCCCACATGCCGCGGAGCGGCTGGGCCCGTGGGCCGTGGCCGCTGAGCCTGCGCGTCCGGAGCCTGTGCTCCACAGGGGGAGAGGCCACAGCAGTGAGAGGCCCGCATACCGCAAAAAAAAAAAAAAAAAAAAAAAAAAAGAAAGGGATTGTTGAAACTCATCTTTAAATGCTTAATACCTATATTCTCACCCCTGAACGTGCATATTTACCTCTTCTCTTAATAAGCAGGCACTTGAGTGCAGGTCATTTTGCTCTAGATACACTATTCAGCACTGAGGAAGGGGGAAGCTTTCTGTGGAAGACAAGGAAAGATGCTGGTTATTTGGAAACTTTTCTTCTGGCACCTCTTTACCTAGTTGGATATTCCATGATCACTCTGACACAATCTAGCCAACTTTAGACTTCATCATACTCTCTCCTTCCAGCAACCAAAGCATCCACAGCAGTTTCCCAGGTCTGTCCAAGATGAGGGACATCAGCCACTCTGAAAGGCAGTTCCAGGGACACAAAAAGTATCACAAAAAGAAAAGTTTCTTGATGATAGAGACTACTGAGGTCCAGATTTTTCTTTCTTTCTTTCAATACTTAAAAAATTTTATTGAGGTATAATTGATATAACATTATATTAATTTCAAGTGTACAACATAATGATTTGATATTTGTATATATTGTGAAATGATCATCCCAAAAAGTCTAGTTAACATCCACCACCATACATAGTTACAAAAGTTTTTTTTCTTGTGATGAGGACTTTTAATTGGTAATTTTATTTTAATTGAATTAAAGACTATTTGAACAAGTACAAAGTTTATCCTGTTAAAGATCTCACCTTCAAGAAGAACACAAATGGAGCAGTGAAAAGGAAAAAGAATAGG
Source organism: Mesoplodon mirus (assembly GCF_964341445.2). NCBI lineage: Eukaryota > Metazoa > Chordata > Mammalia > Artiodactyla > Ziphiidae > Mesoplodon > Mesoplodon mirus. Next base: position 91,557,517 of record NC_138983.1, on the reverse strand, counting down.
AAGTTCGGTCAAATAAATCTAAGAAATTAGGGGTAACAGAGGCACGGAGCAGAATTTCCCTCATATTAGATGCTAGGGGCTCAAAGAGGAACAACTCCACCAATGCTGTATCACTTCCAGTTCTTTGTAAAAAATAAGTAAATACATACATACATACAAATACAAACAACAGAATTTATTAGTATTGTGTCATTTATCCTAAAGATATTTAGAAATTCTTTTAGAAAATAAACTATTAATTGTTTAAATTGAAATCTGAGCTTTACCCGAGCCCACACATCTTGTTGTTGCCTTGTATCTATGGATTACATACATAGCATGTGTTGTGAGAAATTTCAAATAATTTATTTATAAAGTCATAGTTTTAATCGTTTTTAAAACTCAATTAAATGCCACTAATAAAAATTACCAATTTCAGAAAGGCAATCTGGGAATGTAAGTGCAAAATTCTTGTCATAAGACATTAAAGTAGAAAAAAATATATGATCCCATCTTAAAGAAGTATTCTATCTTATTTGATGAATTTGTTCAAGCACAGATTTAGGTTAAAATAAGAAAAATGACATTAGAATAATATTAGGAAGATCCTAAGAATTTCCTTATTTTCTCTTATTTGTATTTTTCTCTGTATGTGTGTATATACTCAATATATATGTACTCATATGCCCTGTTGTAATTCTCTGTCATATATATATATATATATATATATAAAATTCTCTGTCCTATATATATCCTAGTAGATGGAAAAAACCAAAACAACCAATATGAAACAAGAATTTTTAAAAAGCCATCACAAAATATAACATAAATTTGAAATGAATCATGCCTTATCACAGAAACAAAATGTACAGATCGGAAAACAAGTCTATAAGATTGTGCAAATATGATATTCAAATTGTCCATTATCTTTTGTATTAAAGAAGAAAATGGATTCTATGTCATCTCATGGCAAATCTAAGGGCTGTTTACCATCAAGCCCAAATCTCATCTGTTTTCAATTTCACAGTTCCAAAAAGCTCTAGAAAAAAATATCTAAATGACTATGAATGCTCATAACACTTCTCAAACCACTTTTCATGCTCCTAAATTATCAAATCAATGCAAATCAGTGCTATTAATGCTACCCACTCCTTGGAAATTTTACTTTTTCATAAGTATTTATTTTAACCAAAATAATGTAAATATAATCTGTTAAAGCTCCTAGGAGAGGGCTTCCCTGGTGGCGCAGTGGTTGAGAGTCCGCCTGCTGATGCAGGGGACACGGGTTCGTGCCCCGGTCTGGGAAGATCCCACATGCCGCGGAGCAGCTGGGCCCGTGAGCCATGGCCGCTGAGCCTGCGCGTCCGGAGCCTGTGCTCTGCAACGGGAGAGGCCACGGCAGTGAGAAGCCCGCGTACCGCAAAAAAAAAAAAAAAAAAAAAAGCTCCTAGGAGAAAAAGATTTTATTTTCCCCATAAGTCAGTGAAGCCATTGCAAATAGAAGCAATACTGGGGACCTAATATGACCAATGAGCAGAGTATACACACTGTTGACTAGTCCACAAGTCTCCATTTACTTAGCAGTAAATCAGTGTAATCTACACTGTAATCCATGGTGTTGCTGCAGTCACAGTAAAGACTGAAAGGCCAGCTTTGTTCCTTTTGCTAGATCCCTTAATTAGAAGATGAAATATAGCGCTTTAATGGTCCAGTAAAAGAATTAAGAGATCAAATTTAAATTGCTCCATGATCAATTTTGAATGTTTTTTTTGCTGTTATTTATTTATTTATTTTTGGGTACGCGGGCCTCTCACTGTTGTGGCCTCTCCGGTTGCAGAGCACAGGCTCCGGACGCGCAGGCTCAGAGGCCATGGCTCATGGGCACAGCCGCTCCGTGGCATGTGGGATCTTCCCGGACCAGGGCTCGAACCTGCATCCCTTGCATTCGCAGGCAGATTCTTAACCACTGCGCCACCAGGGAAGCCCCTTGAATGTTTTATATATAGAATTCTTTAAGGGAATAAAAGCTGCATAGTACTTTGACACAGAACACATTCACTTGGATTCAGCAAAAATTTGAGATCGTATTATATGAAAGGAATTGGGCTAAGTACTGTGGAAGTGAACTAATAAAAAGGTAAGAAATCTTGCCTACAAAGAGCTCATGGAATAGTATATTAGAAAAGTATACATAAAATGACTCTAGAGCAAAGTTTAATGGGATAAGGACTATGGAAGAATTTCAAATTGCTAATATAGGCAGATGATGGAAATGCTTCTTTTGCCTCCTGAGAATGCAAAACGATTCATGAAGGAGAAGGTGGTACTTGAAGGATCCTTCAAAGACTGAAAACTCTTTGACAGAGGTAGAGGAAAGAGCCATGTAAAAAGGTTCATTGTAAAGGTAAAATTACTAAAAGGTAGACGGGTTTTCAGGACATAGTGAGTCATTCTCTATGTCCAGATTATCATGGAGAAAAAATGAAAAACAATGCTTGTAAGGCAGATGGCACATCACCATATTTAGAAAATGATCATTCATTGTTTAGAGGGTAATTAGAAAGCAATATAATTCAAGGAAGAAATGGATGCAGTCAGAATCAACCTCAAGATTATTCTCACGTTAGCACTTATGGAATGATGATATGAAAAGCAGACCCATTCCCCAGCAAAACAATCATAGCTGGTGAAAATGATTTTTTTTAAAACCACTTAAAGCCTCTACTCATAGGGCAGAGGCTTATAACAAAAGAATATACTCTGAAAGTAGCATTACCTTGCTGAAAGAAATTAAACACCTAAAGAAATGGAAAGACATCTTGGATCAGAAGACTTCATATTGTTGAGGGAGAAATATTCCTCAAATTTATCTACACCTTAAACACAATCCTTATCAAGATTCCAGTTAGCTTTTTTGCACAATTTGACACATTGACCCTAAATTCATATGGACATTTAAGGGACCCAGACTAGCAAAAACAATCTTGAAAAGAATGGAGGACTCACACTTCCATACGTCAAAACTTAAAACAAGGCTACAATCATCGAGAGAGTTTGGTACTGGCATAAGGCTAGACATATAGATCAGTGGAATATAATGGAGAGCCCAGAAATAAATCTTCACATTCACATTTAATTGATTTTCAACAGCACTGCTAAGATAATTCAATGGGGGAAAGAATAGTCTTTACAACAAATGCAGCTGAGATGACTGAATATTCATATTCAAAAGAATGAAGTTGGACCCATCTCTCATATCATATCATAGAAAAAAATTAACTCAAAATGGAAATGTAAGAGCTAAAGCTATTAAACTCTTAGGGGTAAATCTCTGTGACCTTGGATTAGGCAGTAACTTTTTAAATATGATACCAAAATCATAGCACAAGCAACAAAAGAAAAAAAATAGATAAATCAAACTTGATAAAAATTTTTTTAAAAAGACTTTTGTGCTTCAAAGGACACCATCAGGAAAATGAAAAGACAATCCACAGAATGGGAGAAGATATTGGCAAAGCATATATATAATAAAGGGCCTGTAATCTAGAATATATAAAGAACTCTTACAGATCAATAATCGACAAATAATCCAATTATAAATGGGCAAAATATCTGAATAAACATTTCTCTGAAGAAGATATACAATGGTCTGTAAATTCATGAAAAAATGCTTAATGTCATTAACCATCAGAGAAATGCAAATTGAAACAACAACGAGATACCACTTCACACACCCTGACATGGCTATCATCAAAAAGACATAACAACAAGTGTTGGTGAGGATGTGAAGAAATTAGAACCTTCATATACTGCTATTGGGAATGTAAAATGGTACAGCTGCTTTGAAATAATCTCACACTTCCTCTAAAAGTTAAACATACAGTTACCACCATATGACCCAGAAATTCCATTCCTGGGTATATACCTAAGAGAACTGAAAATGTATGTCACATAAAAAAAGTATATGCAAATGTTTATAGCAGCCTTATTCACAGTAGAAAAAATAAAATATTGTATATCTATGCAATGGAATACTATTTAGCAATAAAACGAAATGAAGTATTGATATATGCTACAACATGGATGAGCCTTGAAAACATCATGCTAAGTGAAATAAACCAGCCACAAAAGACCACATATTCTATGTAATCATTTATATGAGATGTCCAGAATGGCAAATCTATGGACAAAAAGTAGATTTGTGGTTGCCAAGGGCTGAGGGAGATGGGGGTAAAAGGTAGTGGCTACTAATAGATATAGTGTTTCTTCTGGGGATGATGACAATATTCTAAAATTGACTGTTGTGATAGCTGCACAACTGAGTGAACGTACTAAAAGCCATTGAATTGTTCACTTTAAATGGGTTAATTGTATGGTACGTGAATCATAATCAAAGTAAAGCTGTTATTTAAAAAACAGAAGAGTAATATTCTACCATCAGTGTAGAAAGTGGAGGGTACAAACCTGACGTAAGAGAGAGCATGAGAATGGTATTTTTTTTGTGGTGAGACACACTGAAAATCTGATCCAGGAAAATGAAGGAAAACTAACATGTATCAGACTTATATTTCTGAAAAGATAAAAGGTGTTTCCTCTTTAAGGAATCAGAAATGAGTCTGTACTTTTTTATTTTTCCCTATATAAAGTACATTATTACAGGAAAGAATCAGTGCCTCTCATGATAGTTGAATGCTGAACTTCATCTTTTAACACTTTAATTTCTAAAATTCACAAAGTTTTGGTCTGTGATTAGTCACATTATGCTTTCAATGTTATAATGGCTGATACTTTTCTCCTATATAGTTAAACTTTACACAACACAGCTTCTTGGTTGTGTTTCCGTTTGCTAGGTCAGAAATGAATCTACAATTTCACAGTCATGTTCTTTTCATGTGATTATTCAAGTAATAAAATATGAAGTTTCTTGATATTTCAGGAAGAACAAACTTTGCATGCTTCCACAGTGAAAATTAAGGGCAAAATTAGATGAAATTGAAGTTCAGAGAAGATGAACACAATGATGCATGCCTGGAATGATTTATAAAGAAATATTAAACAAGGGAGACGAAATTTGGAAAACTTGGAAAAGCAGATGACTAAGTAGAAACATCATTATATACAAATATTTGATCATATCAAAAGAGAGAGAAGTGACACATAGAAGCCAAGCATATAGAGAATTAACAATGTCATGTTGATAAAAAAATGGAAAATCAAAATGAAAACTAAAAGAGGAAGCTAGTAAAATAATCTGATATTGAAAAGGTTTCCTAGACAACAAGGTGTCAAAAATGTTTTTATTGTGCGTTGGTATAAAAAACCAAAATTATGGTAACAATTACCTTTAAGATACAACATTAACATGCTCCCTAATACTTCAAGAAGCAAAACATGGGGCAACTGAGCAAACAGATGGGATCCTACATCGATAATCACTTTTCAGAAATATGGCTTTGAGAGATGTTAAACAACCTCAGCAGGCTCCTTTTCAATAGCCTTATCTCCTGATATTGACTTCCATGGCCAGAGTAGGATGGATAATTGGAAGACTCTGATTTTCATACAGTAATGTAATCTCTTTCATTTGAGTGAAGTGAGCTCTGAAAGCATTACTTGGAACACATGATGCTGATTCATTACATTTCACTTGATAATTGTAATAATGGGTGTGTGTAATTTTAATTGTACATCTCTCATCATATGGAAAAAGTATATGCCATATCACAAAGTGGGGAGATAGTGAACTTTCAAAGGTATCTGATTATCAGATGTTTTCCTAACTGGCCGTTAACTGTAGGCAATTTGCTAATCATCTTTTCTTCTTTAAATGAAAATGTCACGTTGTCCTTGACCTTAAGTGGAGATGTTCTGCCTGTGATTCATACTGCAGGGAATAATAATAATAATAACAGTTACACACAATGGTCACTAGACTAAACCAAGTTCCCATTGAATCACGGTCACCTAAATTTTTATTCCTTTGCTTCATACTTTAGCTTCTGACACACCAATCTTAGGTCATCCTGGTTGTACTGACACATTTAATTCTATTTCACTGATTTGCAATCTTAACCTGCCCCACTCAAAACTTACTCCGAAAGAATGTACTTCAAGGATGAAGTTTGAACAAAATCTTTGAAATAATTCATATGACAAAATTTATTTCATCTGGCAAAGAATTGGTAGAAATTTTATTATAGGAAAACATAATGTTTGTATCTTTAATTGCAATAGTTTGAGGATACAGCACACTGTGACACAAAATGGGAACTTAACAAACATGTGTTGAGCAAACAAATGAAGAAAAAATGGATTTTAAGAAAAGATACGAGTTGCAGCCATGGTTGAAGAATTATATCTAATATGTAATTTGTGTATTGGAGTATTACTGGCTGTGGCAAAAGAAGAGCTATGCTGCATCAAACTTGTAAAACACCTAATGTTGTATGCTAAGGAGTTTGGTATTTATTTCATGGATTTTAAAGTAGATAAATTTCATGAGTATTGGGGGAAAAGGAAAATAGAATGGGATGGATGTTAAGCGAGAACTCGGTTTCAATGATGTGAGTGTGAGCTACAATTTCTAAGGATGGAGATCAGTAAGAATGTAATAAGGTACAGATCTTCTTCAACTTATGATTGGGTAATATCCTGAGAAATCCATTGTAACTTGAAAATATCATATATTGAAAATGCATTTCATAGACCTAACCTACCAAACCACATAGTTTGTTAGCCTACCTTAAACAGGCTTGGAACACTTACACTAGCCTACATTTGGGCAAAATAATCTAACAAAAAGCCTATTTTTAATAAAGAGTTAAATATCTCATGTAATTTATTGAATACCGCACTGAAAGTGAAAAACAGAATGGTTAATGGGTACAGAATGGCTTTATGTGTACCAGTTGTTCCCATTCATGATAGCGTGGCTGACTCGGAGCTGCAGCTCACTCCTGCTGCCCAGCATCACGAAAGAGCATCATACCACATATCGCTAGCCTGGGAAAAGATAAAATTCAAAATCTGAAGTATGGTTTCTACTGAATGTGTATTACTTCCACACCATCACAAAGTCGAACCACGGTAAGTCAGGGACTGACGATATTTGATGATTTGGAAGTCATTGGTGACTTTTGAGAAGGTAGATTGACAAATAGGTGGAGACAAAGCAAGAAAAAGTCAATTACATTTTCTGTTCTGGCCAAAATAGAGTAACAGGGATCAGAGTTACCCTCTGGAACACCTAAAAAAAAAAGGGTAGGGAAATAAGACAACAGTTTGCAAGACACTGGACATCAAGGAGCAGAGACTCATTCCTGAGAGACAGGAAATAAATGATGTGAGCCTTATGGTTGCTTCATGTTACCTGAGTTTCCAGGCCACAGCTCAGGGAGGGGGATCCCAGGCAGAGACCAGCAGTCTCACTAAATAAAGGAGAAAGGGCTGAGAGACTCTACAGAACACGGTGGGTAGACTTTTCAAGACAGAGTACCAGAGAGGAGAACGATTCACAGAGAGGGAACTCCAGAATCTTGCACCTAACTGTTCAGCTGTTTACTGTTCACTGATTGGCAATCTTAACTGTTCAGCTGATTACTGTTCAGCTGATTACTGATCAGCTTATGTGTGTGAGTACATTACTAGAGGGCAGGAAAGGAACCACTTAAATGGACTATAGAAAAGAGTGCCTAGTATTCATATAGGGCCTGAGATACTGACTTTTCCTATCAGCCAGACTGTAAAACCTCAAGATTAACAGGGCAATGGACAATATACATGGAAAGGTCTTGCCTCGGTGGTTGGGAATATTTAACCATATATTATAAAAGAACAGTACAGGAACATTATTTAGCCATATAATATAACAGGAGACTTCTATATTTCTTTCTACCAAATCTTTAAAAGGACCTAAAAGGATCAAACCATTTCCAAGCACCTTAACAGTATCCCAGAAAAAAAGGTAAAAAATATTTGTAAAAATAAAAAGTTATCCAGCACTCAAAAAGGTAAAATTTACAATGGCTGGCATCCAATAATCAATTATCAAGGAAGCAAAGAGGCAGTAATCGCCCTTGTAATGAAGAAATGAAGCAATCAAAGCCCACTCATAATCGACACACATGTTAGAATTAGCAGAAATGACCATAGAACAATTCTTATTACTATACTCAAAAGGTTCAAAAAGTTAAGTTAGAGACATGGAATATATTTTTTAAAGTCCTAAATCAAACTGCTAGAAATGAAAAATGCAAAGTGTAAGATAATTAAAAAAACACACATTGAATGGCATCCATGACATTATTAGACACTGCAGATTAGTGAACTTGAAGACTAAGCAAGAAATATTAACCAAAATAAAACACAAACAAAAAGAAAAGATTTTTCAAAATGAGCAGAGCATCAGTAAACTGTTTGAAGAAAACTTCAAACAATCTAATGTATATATATAAAAAATTGGAGTCTCAAAGGAGAGGAGAGAGAAGGCAAGACAGAAAACATGTTTGACGAAATAACGGCAACTTTTCCCCGATTTTAATGGAAACTATGTCCTCAAATCCAAGAACTTCAACAAACTTCAAGCACAAGAAACATAAAAAAAAAAAGGACAAGTCATATCGCAAACAAATTGTTCAAAAACCGTGATAAACAGAAAAATTTTAAAGCAGCCAGAGGGAAAAAAGACACATTACATACAAAGAAACAAAAATCAGGATGAAATCAGACCTCTTATCTGAATAATGCAACTGAGAAAAAGTAGACAGCCTCCTTAAAGAAAGAAAAAAAATTGGTAAACTTAGAATTCTATGTACAGTGAAAACATCTCTTTAAACCAAGGCAAAATAGGGATTTTTTTCAGTCATACGAAAGATGAACAAATTCATTACCAGCAGACATAAAGTACCCCCAAAAGAGTTGAATAATTTCATTTAGGCAGAAGGAAAATTATACCAGATGGAAATAAGTATCTAAAGGAATAAAGAGTAGTGAAATTGATAACTACATGGGTAAATAAGATTTCCTATATATTAAAATCATTGGTAATTCAGTATTTAAAGAAAGGTATTTTTTTAGGTAGTATGGAATTTGTAAGATACATAAGAGCAAAATGGATGTCAACAGTAGAACAAAATTGGGAGGAGAACTCAATCAAATAGAAGACAGAAAAAATAGAGATAAATCAATGAAGGTAAAAGCTGATTCTTTAAGAAGACCAATAAAGTATATTAACCTCAAGCCAGTCTAATTAGTAAAAAAAAAAAAGACTGCTAAAATCAGCAACGAAAGAGGTGACATCACTCTACAGATTCCACAGCTATCTAAAGGATAACAAGAAGTAACATGTATACTTTGACTATAATTTTGACAAGATAGATGAAATAGATATATTCCTTGAAATACACAAACTAATAAAGTTCATTCAAGAATAAAGACAATGTGAATATACCTATATCTATTAAAGAAGTTGAATTTTGCTTCAGATTCATCAATATTTTATCAACTATGAGACCAACATTCATATATACTCCTCTCATATTTTTGTAGTGTTATGAACATTACACTGTTGTATCAATTACTGGTGAAAATGAAGCCGTAAGTAAAAGCAGAATTACTCTTAAAAAAAATGATGTAGTTGGGCTTCCCTGGTGGCACAGTGGTTGAGAGACCGCCTGCCGATGCAGGGGACGCGGGTTCGTGCCACAGTCTGGGAAAATCCCACATGTCGCGGAGCAGCTGGGCCCGTGAGCCATGGCCGCTGAGCCTGCGTGTCCGGAGCCTGCGCTCTGCAATGGGAGAGGCCACAACAGTGAGAGGTCCATGTACCGCAAAAAAAAAAAAAAAAGATCTTGTTAAGTCACTACAGCATGGGAGGAATCTCAAAATAATAGTGTTGAGTAAAAAGAGAATTGTATAGCTCCACTTATATTAAGAGTGTAATGAAATAATTATGACAATTATTTTGTTCACCAAAAATTTAAACCTATGGTCAAAACAATGTTAACTCTCCTTAATAATGAAATTATTAACTCCCCTTTTACAATTCCATCAAGCCCCCAAAACCAGATTGAATACTACTTACTTAAATTGTAGGTAAAACTTGAGTTATGCCATTTTACCTTATCTCCCAACTAAATATAATTTTTAAATTTTACAATATTCATAAAAATTCACCACAAAGGAATATTTCCATATCCTATGTCACAGATACAGAACAGCAGGGTGCTTCAAGTCCCTGGCAAATGTAGTTTGCAAAATAGACATCTGTGATCAAAACTACACAGCAACATCAAATATCCTCAGAAATCTATTCATATGCTTTGCATTTCATGAATAGCAATTTAAAATTCACTCATTAAGAAATCAAGCAACTCCTTTACATTTCCAAAATAACAGCTAAAACTGTCTGGGACAGGAAAATTTGTAGCTAGAAAAATTCATAGTGCAGACCTAAAGTGTACTTCTGTTTCCATTAATGAAGGAATTCATCTATAAATGGAAGTATATGTATATATTTCATCCTTATAGGAGAGGATATCTGTTTATGTGCAAATATTCTATTTCAAATGAAGTTTGCCTGTGAGCATCGTGTGCCTGAAGAACCAGGTCCTTTCTATGTAGTTTTGGAAGCCAAAGCCTAGAATTACTCTCTAATCTAAAATTTCTCACCACAACCTTAAGTCCATATCACTGCTGTATCTTATTTATGCAATGATTTCCAAATTAGTCTCTCTTCTTAAGTATATTTTTATAAAATGCAAATCTGGTCAAATTCATATGCTTGTTCATTCTCCAGGCTCATCTAAACTTACCTATACACATAAACACATCTCTCTCACACACACACAGCCACACAAACACACTCTTACATTCCAGATTCCAGTCAACATGTCCTTTTCATACCTCTATGTCTTTGTACATGAGCTTCCCTATTGTTAGGGTTTCACTCAGGCCACTGTGATCTTGTTTCAATGCTCTCTCCTTCGAGGCCAATTTTATGATTGGTTTTATTAAGATCTTATGTTTTTAGACAAGGACCCTCATTTGCCAGTTGCCTTCTACTGAAGAATTCATTCTAATACTCCAGACAAATGAGTAACTAACGCCTTCAAAATCTAGGAAATTGAGGCTTCCCGGGTGGCGCAGTGGTTGAGAGTCCGCCTGCCGATGCAGGGGACACGGGTTCATGCCCCGGTCCGGGAAGATCCCACATGCCGCGGAGCAGCTGGGCCCGTGAGCCATGGCCGCTGAGACTGCGCGTCGGGAGCCTGCGCTCCGCAATGGGAGAGGCCACAACAGTGAGAGGACCGCGTACCCCCCCCCAAAAAAATCTAGGAAATTGAAAAACTTATTTACTCACACATCAAAGAGGCCAATATTATGCCCTCTGGCTCAGCATTATCTGGTTTCTGTGGCTCTTCATTCAAGCCTCTGACTTTGTGAAGCAGCTTTCACCCTTACACTATTCCATCCCATAAAATCTGCTTTTCCACATTTTGGTTACGTGACCTTGCATTTCACAGAACACATTTACTCAACTATAAAGTGGAAACCATATCATCAAACTCAAACTTTGGTGAGAATTAAATGATCACTTTACATAAGTCCCTAATATTACAAGCATCACAGAATGATACTCAGCAAATATTTGTAGAAGAGTAGGAGGGAGAGAGGAAGGAAGGAGAGTTCCAAAAAGGTACAGAGAACCCAAGAAAAAAAAAGCTTTAATGGGGTTTATCTTGTGTGATAGCCTTCAATTAAAGCTCAGTCAATCTTATCTATTAAGATGAAAAAAATGTATTTGCAAAATGAGAGTCACTAGAAAAGCTTCCTATTGCTTATTGGTGATGGCTACTTCCAGTGAAATAAACTTTCCTTGGAGAAATTATGTGGTTTTTTCCATTGCTGTAATTACCTGTATTGGTATAAGTTGTCATATAGAAATAAACAGGAGCAATGTTTGATCTCTTTGGATTTTTTTTTTTAGCATCAATGAGACTTTAAGAAATAACCTGCCCTCAAACCTGTAGTTTTTAGGAGAGAGAAACCAGGAGAGCCTTATATATCTGTGTTAGTGTAGCCTCCTAAAGTTTTCAAAGCCCATTCACAATCTTTGGGGGTTTTTTTTGTTTTGTTTTGTTTGTTTGGTTGGTTGGTTGGTTGGTTTTTTTTGCGGTACGCGGGCCTCTCACCGCTGCGGCCTCTCCCGTTGCGGAGCACAGGCTCCGGACGCGCAGGCTCAGCGGCCATGGCTCACGGGCCCAGCCGCTCCGCGGCATGTGGGATCCTTCCAGACCGGGGCACGAACCCATGTCCCCTGCATCGGCAGGCGGACCCCCAACCATTGCGCCACCAGAGAAGCCCATCTTTGGTTTTTTTGAGGTTAACGATATAGAGAAACCAGAGGGTATTATTGTCTTCATTTTAATAACAGAGAAAACTCCAGATAACTTGAGTTACCTAAAGTGTGAGATCTGAGTCAGTGTCTTCTAATTGTGTGCATTATTTCCACACTGACATTCAGCAATATTATGAAAAATGAAATATACATCTTGAAACCTTGGACCCCAACTATTGAAACTAGGGCAATAACATATGTACCAGAGCCTCTAATAAAGAAAACACAAAGATATACTTTCATTTTCTGGAACGAGTTGTACCCTGCTTTTCATCTTGCCTGTTGTTGGTCAGTTATGTGGCAGGAGGGGGGATAAATTCCTTTCTGGATGTAAAAGCCACAGACAAGGTGGAAGTGGACTGCATGGCCACTCATACTCGTATCATGCTCTCCTGATCTTTCACCATTTAAAAAAAAGTTAAGGATATTGTTCTCTTTCAATCTATCATTAGAGTAAATAAGGAACTTTTATTGTGCATAATAAAGACAATGCCTTTAAGTAAGCAAATATTTATGGCATAATTTATTCAACAAATATTTCCATCATGAGGAAGAAACTGATAGTACATGGAAGAATTGAAAGGTAATGAATAGCCACTCCTGTTATTTAATGTCTTACAAAATGGAAACCTGTGATTTCTTAATTATCGCCCTTTCACTGCTTCTTTTTGCGCCAAGTGCACAGCACTTAACTTTTTACATCAAATTGTATCCTACTAAAAAAGGGAAAATATTATACCTCATCCTATTTTTTGAAACATATATTTTCTATTTGCTACAACCCTAGTGAAAACAAACACTGTGTAATTATTAAACATTGCTAACCAGGTTAATTATGCTCATATTAAAATTCTTTAAAATAAAGATTTGCTGAGGTTAGGAAAATAGGTTGCAGTAGGCTGGAGCAAACTTTCTCTCTGTTAAAATTGCCTTTGGTGGTATGTGTGTCCATGTGAGCCTCCACTTTAAGCCAGCCACGTGCCTAAAGTTGCTGGTATATTATACAAATATTATAATAATCAGTTGTATTACAGTGTCACATAAGGGGTAACAAAACCTTTGGAGAATTTTGTTCTAGGAATATGTAGTTTAATAAAGAAAAAGGAAATTGCTTTTCATTTCTGACACTCTGCATGAAACAGCATTAAAAGCCCAGCCTTTTGAGCCAGGCAGAAATGAGTTCATAGTCCAGCATTGCCATGTTGTTATCCTGCGGCTATAGGCAAGTGGCTTTGCAGAATATGTTATCTCGTATACATACATATATACATACATATATACATACATATATATATATATATATATATATATACACACACACACACACACACACATACATATATACCTAAATATAAAAGAATATTATTCAACCATAAAAAAGAAGGATCTCCTACCATCTGTGACAGGGCTGGACCTTGAGGACATTATGCCAAGTGAAATAAGCCCGACAGAGAAAGACAAACACTCTATGATCTCACTTATATGTCGAATCTAAAACAAAAAACTCACAGAAACAGCAGAATGGTGGTTGTTAGGTACTGGTGGGTGAGGGAAATGGGTAGATGTTGGTCAAAGTGTACAAACTTCCAGTTATAAGGTGAGTAAGTTCTGGGGACCTAAAATACAACATGGTGACTATGGTTAACAGTGCCATATTATATACTTGAAAGTTGCTAAGACAAACCTTAAATGTTCTCACCACATACACACAAACATTTAATTATGTGAGGCAATGGATAAACTAACCTTACTGTAGTAATCATTTCATAATACATACAGGTAACAAATCATCACATTATATACCTGAAACTTATACAATGTTATTTCTCAATTATATCTCAATAAAGTTGAAAATTTTTTTAATTAAGAAAATAAAAATTGGGCTTTCCTAGTGGCACAGTGGTTAAGAATCTGCATGCCAGGGCTTCCCGGGTGGCGCAGTGGTTGAGAGCCCGCCTGCCGATGCAGGGGACACGGGTTCGTGCCCCGGTCTGGGAGGATCCCACATGCCGCGGAGCGGCTGGGCCCGTGAGCCACGGCCGCTGAGCCTGCGCATCCAGAGCCTGTGCTCCGGAATGGGAGATGCCACAACAGTGAGAGGCCCGCGTACCGCCAAAAAAAAAAAAAAAAAAAAAAAAGAATTTGCATGCCAAACTGGCACAAGCCTCTTAGATAGCCTCATCCACCAAAGGGCAGACAGCAGAAGCGACAAGAACTACAATCCCGCAGCCTGTGCAACAAAAACCACATTCACAGAAAGATAGGCAAGATGAAAAGGCAGAGGGCTATGTACCAGATGAAGGAACAAGAGGAAACCCCAGAAAAACAACTAAATGAAGTGGAGATAGGCAACCTTCCAGAAAAAGAATTCAGAATAATGATAGTGAAGATTATGATGCAGGACCTCAGAAAAAGAATGGAGGCAAAGACTGAGAAGATGCAAGAAATGTTTAACAGAGACCTAGGAGAATTAAAGAACAAACAAACAGAGATGAACAATACAATAACTGAAATGAAAACTACACTAAAGGAATCAATAGCAGAATAACTGAGGCAGAAGAACAGATAAGTGACCTGAAAGACAGAATGGTGGAGTTCACTGCTGCGGAACAGAATAAAGAAAAAAGAATGGAAAGAAATGAAGGCAGCCTAAGAGACCTCTCAGACGACATTAAATGCAACAACACTCGCATTATAGGGGTCCCAGAAGGAGAAGAGAGAGAGACAGGACCCGAGAAAATATTTGAAGAGATTATAGTCGAAAACTTCCCTAACATGGGAAAGGAAATAACCACCCAAGTCCAGGAAGGGCAGTGAGTCCCACGCAGGATAAACCCAAGGAGAAAAACGCCAAGACACATAGTAATCAAATTGGCAAAAATTAAAGACAAAGAAAAATTACTGAAAGCAGCAAGGGAAAAACGACAAATAACATACAAGGGAACTCCCATAAGGTTAACAGCCGATTTCTCAGCAGAAACTCTACAAGCCAGAAGGGTGTGGCATGATACACTTAAAGTGATGAAAGGGGAAGAACCTACACCCAAGATTACTCTAACCGGCAAGGATCTCAATCAGTTTCGATGGAGAAATCAAAAGCTTTACAGACAAGCAAAAGCTGGGAGAATTCAGCACCACCAAACCAGCTCTACAACAAATGCTAAAGGAACTTCTCTAAGTGGGAAACACAAGAGAAGAAAAGGACCTACAAAAACAAACCCAAAACAATTAAGAAAATGGTCATAGGAACATACATATCGATAACTACCTTAAACGTGAATGCATTAAATGCTCCAACCAAAAGACACAGGCTTGCTGAATGGATACAAAAACAAGACCCATATATATGCTGTCTACAAGAGACCCACTTCAGACCTAGGGACACATACAAACTGAAAGTGAGGGGATGGAAAAAGATATTCCATGCAAAAGGAAATCAAAAGAAAGCTGGAGTAGCAACACTCGTATCAGATAAAATAGACTTTAAAATAAAGAATGTTACAAGAGACAAGGAAGGACACTACATAAAGATCAAGGGATCAATCCAAGAAGGAGATATAACAATTATAAATGTATATTCACCCAACACAGAAGCACCTCAATACATAAGGCAACTGCTAACAGCTACAAAAGAGGAAATCGACAGTAACACAATAATAGTGGGAGACTTTAACACCTCACTTACACCAATGGACAGATCATCCAAAATGAAAATAAATAAGGAAACAGAAGCTTTAAATGACACAATAGACCAGATAGATTTAATTGATATTTATAGGACATTCCCTCCAACAGCAGATTACACTTTCTTCTCAAGTGCACATGGAACATTCTTCAAGATAGATCACATCCTGGGTCACAAATCAAGCCTCAGTAAATTTAAGAAACTTGAAACCATATCAAGCATCTTTTCTGACCACAGTGCTATGAGATTAGAAATGAATTACAGGGGAAAAAAACGTAAAAAACATAAACACATGGAGGCTAAACAATACATTCCTAAATAACCAAGAGACCACTGAAGAAGTCAAAGAGGAAATCAAAAAATACCTAGAGACAAATGACAATGAAAACGAGACGATCCAAAACCAATGGGATGCAGCAAAAGCAGTTCTAAGAGGGAACTTTATAGCTATACAAGCCTACCTCAAGAAACAAGAAAAATCTCAAATAAACAATCTAACCTTACACCTAAAGGAACTAGAGAAAGAAGAACAAACAAAACCCAAAGTTAGCAGAAGGAAAGAAATCATAAAGATCAGAGGAGAAATAAATGAAATAGAAACAAAGAAAACAATAGCAAAGATCAATAAAACTAAAAGCTAGTTCTTTGAGAAGATAAACAAAATTGATAAACCAGTAGCCAGACTCATCAAGAGTCTGGAGGAGAGGACTCAAATCAATACAATTAGAAATGAAAAAGGAGAAGTAACAACAGACACTGCAGAAATACAAAGCAGCCTGAGACTACTACAAGCAACTCTATGCCAATAAAATGGACAACCTAGAAGAAATGGACAAATTCTTAGAAAGGTATAACCTTCCAAGACTGAACCAGAAAGAAATAGAAAATATGAACAGACCAATCACAAGTAATGAAATTGAAACTGTGATTAAAAATCTTCCAACAAGCAAAAGTCCAGGACCAGATGGCTTCACATGTGAATTCTATCAAACATTTACAGAAGAGCTAACACCCATCCTTCTCAAAGTCCTCCAAAAAATTGCAGAGGAAGGAACATTCCCAAACTCATTCTATGAGGCCACCATCACCCTGGTACCAAAACCAGACAAACATACTACAAAAACAGGAAAATTACAGACCAATATCACTGATGAACATAGGTGCAAAAATACTCAGAAAAATACTAGTAAACATAATCCAACAACACATTAAAAGGATCATACACCACGATCAAGTGGGATTTATTCCAGGGATGAAAGGTTTCCTCAATATATGCAAATCAATCAATGTGATACACCATATTAACAAATTGAAGAAGAAAAACCATATGATCATCTCAATAGATGCAGAAAAAGCTTTTGACAAAATTCAACACCCATTTATGATAAAAACTCTCCAGAAAGGGGGCATAGAGGGAACCTACCTCAACATAATAAAGGCCATATATGACAAACACACAGCAAACATCATTCTCAATGGTGAAAAACTGAAAGCATTTCCTCTAAGATCAGGAACAAGAAAAGGATGTCCACTCTCACCACTATTATTCAACATAGTTTTGGAAGTCCTAACCATGGCAATCAGAGAAGAAAAAGAAATAAAAGGAATACAAATTGGAAAAGAAGAAGTAAAACTGTTACTGTTTGCAGATGACATGATATATACATAGAGAATCCTAAAGATGCCAACAGAAAAGTACTAGAGCTAATCAATGAATTTGGAAAGTAGCAGGATACAAAATTAATGCACAGAAATCTCTTGCATTCCTATACACTAATGATGAAAAATCTGAAAGAGAAATTAAGGAAACACTCCCATTTATCACTACAACAAAAAGAATAAAACACCTAGAAATAAACCTACCTAGGGAGACAAAGGACCTGTATGCAGAAAACTGTAAGACACTAATGAAAGAAATTAAAGATGATACCAACAGATGGAGACATATACCATGTTCCAGGGTTGGAAGAATCAATATTGTGAAAATGACTCTACTACCCAAAGCAATCTACAGATTCAATGCAATGCCTATCAAATTACCAATGGCATTTTTTATGGAACTAGAACAAAATATCTTAATATTTGTATGGAGACACAAAAGACCCCGAATAGCCAAAGCAGTCTTGAGGGAAAAAAAACGGAGATGGAGGAATCAGACTCCCTGACTTCAGACTATACGACAAAGCTACAGTAATCAAGACAATATGGTACTGGCACAAAAACAGAAACATAGATCAATGGAACAAGATAGAAAGCCCAG
Source organism: Mesoplodon mirus (assembly GCF_964341445.2). NCBI lineage: Eukaryota > Metazoa > Chordata > Mammalia > Artiodactyla > Ziphiidae > Mesoplodon > Mesoplodon mirus. The sequence continues at coordinate 91,539,196 of NC_138983.1, read as the reverse complement.
AGATAAACCCACTAACCTATAGTCAAATAATCTATGACAAAGGAGGCAACGTTATACAATGGAGAAAAGACAGTCTCTTCAATAAGTGGTGCTGGGAAAATTGGACAGCTACATGTAAAAGAATGAAATTCGAACACTCCCTAACACCGTACACAAAAATAATCTCATAATGGATTAGTGACCTAAATGTAAGACTGGACACTATTAAACTCTTAGAGGAAAACCTAGGAAGAACACTCTTTGATAGATACCACAGCAAGATCTTTTTTGATCCACCTCCTAGAGTAATGGAAATAAAACCAAAAAGAAACAAATGGGACCGAATGAAACCTCAAAGCTTTTGCACAGCAAAGGAAACCATAAACGAGATGAAAGACAACCCTCAGAATGGGAGAAAATATTTGCAAACAGATCAACGGACAAAGGATTAATCTCCAAAATATACAAACAGCTCATGCAGCTCAATATTAAGGAAACAAACAACCCAATCCAAAAATGGGCAGAAGACCTAAATAGACATTTCTCCAAAGAAGACATACAGATGGCCAAGAAGCACATGAAAAGCTGCTCAACATCACTAATTATTAGAGAAATGTAAATCAAAACTACAGTGAGGTATCACCTCACACCAGTTAGAATGGACATCATCAGAAAATCTACAAACAACAAATGCTGGAGAGGGTGTGGAGAAAAGGAAACCCTCTTGCACTGTTGGTGGGAATGTAAATGGATACAGCCAGTATGGAGAACAGTATGGAGGTTCCTTAAAAAACTAAAAATAAAATTACCATATGATCCAGCAATCCCACTACTGGGCATATACCCAGAGAAAACCATAATTCAAAAAGACACATGCACCCCAATGTTCACTGCAACACTATTTACAACAGCCAGGTCATGGAAGCAACCTAAATGGCCATCGACTTACAAATGAATAAAGAAGACATGGTAATACATACAATGGAATATTACTCAGCCATAAAAAGGAACGAAATTGGGTCATTTGTTGAGACGTGGATGGACCTAGAGACTGTCATACACGCGTATGTGGAACCTAGAAAAATGGTACAGATGAACCGGGTTGCAGGGCAGAAGTTGAGACCAGATGTAGAGAACAACGTATGGACACCAAGGGGGGAAAGCTGCAGGGGGGTGGGGGTGGGGGGGTGATAAATTGGGCGATTGGGATTGACATATATACACTGATGTGTATAAAATGGATGACTAATAAGAACCTGCTGCATAAAAAAATAAAATTCAAAAATTGAAAAAAAAAGAAACTGCCTGCCAATACAGGGGACACGGTTTCGAGCCCTGGTCCAGGGACATCCCACATAACGCAGAGAAACTAAGCCTGTGCACCACAACTACTGAGCCTGCGCTCTAGAGCCCGTGAGCCACAACTACTGAGCCCATGCACCACAGCTACTGAAACCTGCAAGCCTAGAGTCCATGCTCTGCAACAAGAGAAACCACCACAATAAGAAGCCCACACAACACAACAAAGAGTAGCCCCTGCTTGCCACAATTAGAGAAAGCCCACGCGCAGCAACAAAGACCCAATGTGGCCACAAATAAAATAAATAAATAAATTTATTTTTAAAAATAAATAAAAAATAAAAACCACTGAAATCTACTATATATTGTATGTTTGCAATCTTTCCTCTAATTTTTTTAAAAAGCAAATTTAGCATGATGAACCTTCAAAATTTTCACAGTACAGTACAGTGCATCAGTACCAATATTTAGTGGATCTGTATTCAGTGGACTAAAAAACTCCATAAGATCCACTACTTATTACACCATTATTATTGAGCCTCTGGGAGAGAAACATCTGTAATGGAAACACAGACAATATCTAAGGTTCCTTTTCTGCTGTTTTTAGAGAGACAAGACAGTTACTCTTGAAATTAAATAAAAATTCAGGACAATAATATAAGAAATGTCTAAAGGCCATATAAATGTAGCCCTTGATAAGCTACTTTTTGAAGTTTAGTTCCTCTGTCTCAAACTAATCTTCAGGATTTATTGATTCCAAAAGCTATTCACATGCTGGAAATGTGCTACCTACTAACACTTCTACAAGAAAAAATATAAATGAGATTTCAGGGACCAGCTGGAAAAGAAAAAAAAAGAAAAAAGGGGGGAAAGGTATTATGTTAGCCTTCCAAACTCACAACAGAAGAACCTAAAGTTTAAAAATGAACTTGAGTTTTTTCATAATGAATAGACTACTTTATCAAGGTCAGTCTTTTAAAAATAATTGCTACCACATATTCATTGAAGCCAATGAGCTAAGTGTAACATTAGCATCATTTTAAATGAATCATCTAACTTAATACTTATAATATATGGTATTATTAGCCCCATTCTTCTGATGACTAAATCACTATATGCAAGTTCACATAGCTTGGAACAAGCTTTCAACTGAGGACTTTTTGACACAGAAGCCCAAGTCTTTCATACCTGCGAAAGAAATAAAGACTGCTTATTGCATTCATTTTGTACCTATATATCTTAAATGAAGGAGCAGTACACTGAGAATATATATAGATCATGAATTATCTCAATTCCCAGGGCTGCTATTGTATCATTAAGCTATTATTGTTAACTTTCTGCTAACTACCAGAATATTGACTATTATAACTAAAATTAAAAAGAGGACTTCAATTTACAGACAAGTGAAGTCACACAGTATATGTGTGTGGTGACATCTCAAATTTGGGTATTGACTTTTACCTTTTCAGTGTAACAGTTTATCAAATGACAGCATGGTGCTTAAAAGGTTTTACTTATAGGCTGTTTTCAAGAGGCAAATGTCTTGGGAATTTTTCTCACTTCACTGTTCTTTAGCATAGTGTATACCCTATGGCTCATTTTCCCAGTTAATGATCAACTTGAGCAATATGTCTTTTTAATGTGAATATGAAAGTTGTGTTCTGCAAGATGATGATGACAGAACACAGCAACAAGCTTTTCATTCATTTATTTTTGCTAGCCTTTTTAAAATTAAAGTCATCTTACCAATAGTTCATGAAATTATTATTTAGAGCAAGAACCTTATTTATTTACTCCTGGGTAAGAAAATGAAAAAGTTAATAAAGTTCATAAAACTCCATTACCTAATGAACTCTAGTTCAATAATGCACAATAATGCACCACAGACTTACATACAAAGGGCCTTGCAAACACTTAACCATGAGTTAAATCAATCAAAATAAATACAGTTGCAACCACAAAATTGACTACATTGAAAATATGTATAACATTTCTGAGAATGTTTTGTCCATCCTGCTGGGTAAAAAAGTCACTGCTGTAAACAACTGTGGTTTTTCCTGTAATTTGGCAACAAAACAGTCAATATACAATACAGCTCTTCTTATTACAAATATATAGGCAGTCAATACATATGTTGACTGATTGGTTTTACTTTTAAAAAGCTATTTCTGTGGCCCACTGTTGATCTGATTATAATAAATTTTATACCAGAAATAATCTTAACACAGTGTTTTTTTAGACCCTGTCAACAGTTAGTCTCCAAACCGACAGATCTTGATTGAATACTGTTTTCCTAATAGTGATAAGGAGGAAAGCTAAAGTAAACTTAGTCAAGCCTTCCTGTAGTACTTTAATTCCCTTCATTTAATATAATTACTATCATCTAGAAAAAGACAACCAAACTTTAACCTGTCACCAAAATAAAGATGTGATAAATTAGTTTCAAAATCCTGGAGGAGGAAATGAAATGGGCATGGAGGAAAAAATGATATTCCCTTGCTCCTATCTTCATAAAGTACTTCTTAATTTATTTATTTAATACAAAGATATTAGAAATTTCCAATAATATACCAGATTAAATTTAACAAAATTTGATTGTAAAAAATGTATTTCCAATGCTGTATATTCTAAAGTGACATGGTTCCATTTCTTAAACGGCCCTGTGCCTTAATATGTTCTTTAATTTATAAATATTTTAGTAAAATAAATCTGAAAAATTCGCCCTATAAAATCACTTCTTAGAGTTTCCCAATGCCCATGAGTTCATTAAATGCCATTTACAATAACGGATTCAAGAAATAAATTTAATATTTGTTAAGCGCAGTGTTTCCTAAACTCATTTGACTTTAGAAAAGATTTTTTTTTCAAGTAATACCTATTAAACTCTCAAATATCAAGTGGAACATCCTTTGGAAATACACCAGATAAGAGAATATTATCTGTGTTTACAATTCAGATTAAGCAAGTTATAAAAATTAACACAATATTACATTTATATATTATAAATAAATAACTAAAATACTATTTCTGGAATTTAAATCTTCAGTATATGAACTGAATAATGCAATGAATCAGGCAAAAGGGAAATAAAATTGAGGAAATACTACAGAATGTTAAATAAAAGTTACAGTGATTAAATATATGAGGGATAATTAAGAAATATGGTGATTAAGTCCAACACAAAACTAGCAGAAGTTCTAAAATCAGTTAACATAAGAAACAGAGAAGAAATCATCAGAGACATTAATAAAATAATATCCCTTAGCTGAACAAATATCTGAGTTTTCAGACTGAAATAGGTCCACAGAGTAATGTACAGAGTTCAAAGTGTTAAAAAAAGATTCATAGCGAAACATACGCTGATGAAATTTCAGAAACTTAAGTATAAGGCTTTCTAAAAAGATGTCAGAGCAGAAAAACAAGGGACCTACTAAGGAATCAGATGTACATCTAACCCTTTACCAGAACTGCTGGACACTAGACGTCAACAGAATAATGCCTGATAAAAACTATTTTATACCAATAGTTTATACCCAGTCAGATGACCAATTCTGTGAAAAAAGAAAAAAAATGCAAATGCGAAGAAAATTTTCCCACCACATGTTCATATTTTTAAAATTCTATTAAAAGTATTTTTACAAAAAACTATTGCTTCAAGTTATGTCAGAGTGTTCTGCCTATGGTTTCCTCTAGGAAGTGGTATAGTGTCCACTCTTAAACTAAGGTCTTTAATCCATTTTGAGCTTAGTTTTGTACATGGTGTTAGAGAACATTCTAATTTCTTTCTTGTACATGTAGCTATCCAGTTTTTCAGCACCTCTTATTGAAGAGACTGTCTTTTCTCCACTATATATTCTTGCCTCCTTTGTCACAGATTAATTGACTGTGAGTATGTGGGTTTATTTCTGGGTTCTCTATCCTGTTCCATTGATCTATGTGTGTTTCTGTGCCAGTACCATACTGTTTTGATTACTGTAGCTTTGTAGTATAGTGTGAAAACAGGAAGCATGACTCTTCCAGCTCTGTTCTTCTTTCTCAAAATTGTTCTGGCTATTCAGGATCTTTTGTGTTTCCATACAAATTTTAAAATTATTTGCTCTAGTTCTGTGAAAAAATGCCATTTGTAATTTCATAGGGATTGCACTGAATCTGCAGATTGCCTTGGGTAGTATGGTCATTTTAACAATATTGATTCTTCCAGTCCAAGAACACGATATATCTTTCCATCTGTTCCTGTCATCTTCAATTCCTTTCATCAATGTCTTATAGTTTTTGGAGTACAGGTCTTTGCCTCTTCAGGTAGGTTTATTCCTAGGTATTTTATTCTCCTTGATGCAATGGTAAATGGAATTGTTTCCATAATTTCCCTTTCTGACATTTCATTGTTAGCATATAGAAATGCAACAGATTTCTGCATATTAATTTTGTACCCTGCAACTTTACCAAGTTCACTGATGAGCTCTAGTGGTTTTCTGGTGACACCTTTAGGATTTCCTATGTATAGTATCATGTCATCTGCAAACAGTGACAGTTTTTACTTCTTCCTTTCCAATTTGGATTCCTTTTTTTTTTTTTCTTCTCTGATTACCGTGGCTAGGACTTCCAAAACTATGTTGAATGAAAGTGGCAAGCATGGGCATCCTTGTCTTGTTTCCCATCTTAGAGGGAATGCTTTCAGCTTTTCACCGTTGAGTATGATGTTATCTGTGGGCTTATCATATATGGCCCTTATTATGTTGAAGTAGGTTCCCTCTATACCCACTTTCTGGAGAGTTTTTATCATAAATGATGTTGAATTTTATCAAAAGCTTTTTCTGCATCAATTGAGATGATCATATGGCTTTTATTGTTCAATTTGTTAATGTGGTGTGTCAGACTGATTTGGGATACTGAAAAATCCTGGCATCCCTGAGATAAATCCCACTTGATCATGGTGTATCATCCTTTTAATGTATTGTTGGATTCAGTTTGCTAGTATTTTGTTGAGACTTTTTGCATCTATGTTCATCAGTGATATTGGCTGGTAATTTTCATTTTTTGTAGTATCTTTGTCTGGTTTGGGTATCAGGGTGACGGTGGCCTCAAAGAATGAGTTCGGAAGTGGTACTTCCTCTGCAATTTTTTGGATTAGTTTCAGAAGGATCAGTGTTAACTCTTCTCTAAATGTTTGGTAGAATTCACCTGTGAAGCCATCTGGTCCTAGACTTTTGTTTGTTGGAAGTTTTTAAATAACTGATTCAATTTCAGTACTGGTAATCAGTCTGTTCATATTTTCTATTTCTTCCAGGTTCAGTCTTCAGAGATTGTACCTTTCTAAGAATTTGTACATTTTTTTCTAGGTTGTCCATTTTATTGGCATAGAGTTGCTCATAGTAGTCTCTTAGGATCCTTTGTATTTCTGTGGTGTCAGTTGTAAGTTCTTTTTCATTTTTGATTTTATTGATTTGGGCCCTCTCTCTTTTTTTCTTGATGAGTCTGGCTAAAGATTTATCAATTTTGTTTATCTTTTCAAAGAACCAGCTTTTAGTTTCATTGATTTTTTTTGACCGTATTTCATTTATTTCTGCTCTATTTTTCGGATTCCTCTCCTAAAGTAAAGAAAATATAAGCAAAAATAAACAAATGGGACCTAATTAAACTTAAAAGCTTTTGCACAGCAGAGGAAACCATCAACAAAATGAAAAGACAACCTATTGAATGGGAGAAAATATCTGCAAATGATATGACCAATATAGGATTCATATCCAACATGTATAAACAGCTTATAAAACTCAACATCAAAAACAAACAACCCAATTAAAAAATGGGCAGAACTGAATAGACATTTTTCCAAAGAAGAAATGCAGATAGCCAATAGGCATATAAAAAGATGCCTAACATCAGTAATCATCAGGGAAATGCAAATATTGGGTGGGCCAAAAAGTGCCTTCAGTTATTAAGGAAAAATAAAAGACACATCTTTCATTTTCACCAAGAACTTTATTGAACAACATATTCACCCATTTGTTCCACTACCTTCTGCCATTTTTCAGGCAAATTCATGATTCCATCTTCCCATAACATTTTATCTTTTTGAGCAAAGAACTGTTCCAGGTGCCTTTTACAGTCTTCCGGGGAATTGAAAGTTTTTCCATTAAGAGAACTTTGTAAAGACCAAAATAAACGGAAATCCAAAGGTGCAATGTCTGGTGAATAGGGCAGATGAATCACAACTTCCCAGCCCAGCTGTAACAGTTTTTGCCTGGTCATCAAAGAAACATGTGGTCTTGTGTTATCCTGGTGGAAGATTAATGCATTTTCTGTGGACTAATTCTGGATGCTTTTGTTGACTGCCACTTTCAGTTGGTCTAATTGGGAGTGCTACTTGTTGGGATTAATCCTTTGGTTTTCTGGAAGGAGCTCATAATAGAGGACTCCCTTCCAATCCCACCATATACACAACATCACCTTCTTTGGATGAAGACCAGCCTTTGGTGTGGCTGGTGGTGGTTCATTTCGCTTGTCCCATGATCTCTTCCATTCCACATTGTTGTACAGTATCCACTTTTCATCACCCATCACAATGTGTTTTGAAAATGCAACGTTTTCATTACGTTTCAGTAGAGAATCGCAGGTGGAAATATGGTCAAGAAGATTTTTTGCACTTAACTTATATGGAACCCAAACATCAAAGTGAGTCACATAACCAAGTTGGTACAAATGATTTTCAGTGCTTGATTTGGATATTTTGAGTATGTTGGCTATCTCCCACGTGGTATAATGTTGATTGTTCTCAAGTACTGTTTCGATTTGATTGCTATCAACTTCAACTGATCTACCTGACCACGGAGCATCATCCAGCGAGAAATCTCCAGCACGAAACTTCGCAAACCACTTCTGACATGTTCAATCAGTCACTGCACCTTCTCCATACATTGCACAAATCTTTTTGTGCATTTCAGTTGCGTTTTTACCTTTCTTGAAATAATAAAGCATAATATGCCAAAAATGTTGCTTTTTTCTTCCATCTTCAATATTAAAATGGCTACACAAAAATTTACCAATTTTGATAAGTCTTTCTTTATATGCATGCTGATATGACAGCTGTCACATACAATCTAACAAAACTGTTTTGAAGAAAGTTAAAGACAACTAAGTGCTACTAGAGCCATCTTACAGAAAAAACTGAACGAACCTTTTGGCCCATCCAATAAAAACCACAGTGAGATATCACTCCACACCTGTCAGAATGGCTATCATCAAAAAGTCAACAAATAACAAATGTTGGTGAGGATGTGCAGAAAAGAGAACCCTTGTACACTGTTGTTGAGAAAGTAAATCGGTGTGGAAAACACAGTGGAGTTTTCTCAAAAAACGAATGGCAGAGATACCATGTGACCCAGCAATTCCACTCCTGGGTATATACCAAACAAACAAACAAACACTAATTCAAAAAGATACATGCATCCCAATATTCAAAGCAGTGTTATTTACAATGCCAAGGTATGGAAGCAACCTAAGTGTCCATCAACAGATAAATGGATGAAGAAGATGTGATATATATATATATATATATATATATATATATATATATATACACAATATATATATATACACAATATATATATATACAAATATATATATAATGGAATACTACTCAGCCATAAAAAAGAATGACATTTTGCCATTTCCAGCAACACGGATGGACTTGGAGGGCATTATGCTAAGTGAAATAAATCAGACAGAAAGATAAATACTGTATGATATTGCTTATATGTATCATCTAAAAATACAGCAAACTAATTAACATAACACGAAACAAGCAGACCCACATATATAGAAAACAAACTAGTGGTTACCAGACATGAGGGGAAAGGGGAATATAGGGGTGGGGGAGTGGGAGGTACAAACTCTTGGGTGTAAGACAGGCTCAAGGATATATTGTACAATACGGGGAATACAGCCAATATTTTGTAATAACCGTAAATGGAAAGTAACCTTTAATATTGTATAAAAATTTTAAGTACTTTAGCAAAATAATTTTTAAATGAAAGAATAATATGAGAATTTTAAACAGTGGTGATACCATATGATCTGTAAGAAGAAAATAAATCTCCAAAGAAATAAAAATAAATACATTATGGCTGCAACTAGAGAAAACCCGCATGCAGCAACAAAGACCCGACATAGCCAAAAATAAATTAATAAATAAATACATTTTTAAAAATAAAGAAAATAAATAAATAAATACACAAGACTTTGGAAACTGAGACATTTACCTCTTAAGCAGTAGGTGATTAACATCACAGATTTATATTTGTTACTCTATAGATCCAATTGCAATCCTTGATTTTTCCATGAATAATAACAATTAGATTTTTATCTCTTTCATGGTGCTTACAACAATGCCCATGAAAAAGCTGTTTTCTAAAGATTTGATTCATCTTGGATTATTCTTTTATCACAGTATTTTTCATGACAGAATTAATTGTTCTAAACATGTTTATTAACTTGTCAAGGGAATATTTATCATTTCCTTTGTTAGATGTAGCTGAATGATGTTTCCTACCTAACTAACAAGTATGCCTTAGTCTCTCCTTGTGAATGAGGAATGATAAATGCCTCTTTTGCCTCTGGCTCTTCCTCTGTAAACTGGACACAATATAGATTCTTTCTAAATTTCGTATGAAATCAAACAAATGGGTTATTTGTAAATCAATATAATTTATGTAACATGGTTTTGCATGTTATCTGTCTCAGAATAAGCATCCAGTATAATATTGCTATTTCATACAGTATAATTAGAATTAGAAAACAGAAGTAAACTATATTCAACGCATAAAGGGGAAGCAAAAGTCATAGAGATCTTCTTATATCTCACAAATATTTTCATTTATTTATAGGAATATGCTTTAAAGTCTCAAGACATTTAGTAGATTTCATGTTTATTTATATAGTAAGAGAATTTTCATAAGGGTATAATTTTAGCTTCCTTACTTAGAAAAATTCTGAGGAACTTATATAAGAGCCAATGTTTCAACCATTCCCTTTAATAATACTGTAACTAGCAAGCTAATGAGTATTCACTTCTCTAAAATATCCTAAAGTTCAACTGGGCAGCTTCAAAATTTTTCATATGACTGTTGATTAAAACTTTTATTTGTACCTTGTATCCATTTCATTTTTTTTACTTTCCAAAAGAATATATTGTATAAAGGACTCATATCTAGGATATATAAAGCACTCTTAAAACTCAACAATGAGAAAACAAGCAACCTAACTTTATATATGTGTGTATACACACACACACACACACACACAATCTATAAGAACAAAAGAAAGAAAAATACATATACACATATTTTTACCAAAGAAGATATACAGATGGCAAATAAGCATATGAAAAGATGCTCAACATCATATGTCATTAGAGAGATACAAATAAAACCACAATGAGATATAACTACACACCTATTAGAAGAGCTAAAATCCGATAACTGACAATACCAAATGCTGTTGAAGTGCAACAAGAACATACATTCATTGCTAGTGAGAATATAAAATGATACAGTTATTTGGGAAGACAGTTTGACAGTTTCCTACAGAGCTAAGCATAGTTTTACAATAGGATCAGGCAATCATATTCCCCAGCTAATTGAAAACCTATATTCACACAAAGGCCTATACCCAAATGGTTATAGCAGCTTTTTTTATAATTGTCCCAAACTGGAAATAATCATATCATATTATCCTTCAACAGGTGAATGGATAAACAAACTTGGTATTCGAGATGATGGATACTTCAGGGGATAAAAGGGAAGAAACTATAGATTCACAGAACAACATGGATGAATCCTAAATGCATGTTGCTAAGTCAAAGAGGCCAAATTCAAAAGTCTACATATTGTATGATGCCGTTTATTCAACATTCTGGAAAAGACAAATTATAGGGATGGAAGACAAATCAGCATTTGTCAGAGGTTGGGAGTGAATGACTACAAAGGCCACTCACAGAGAATATTTTAGGTTGATGAAACTGTACTGTATGGTACTAGGCATAAGATACATGACTACGCATCTGTCAAAACACGTAGAATAGTACATCAAAGGGTGAACTTTAATGTATGCAATTTTTAATCAGAGTATCCTGGATGTAATGCATACTGGGACAAATAAATTTAACTGTATTCCCAATATATGATAAAACGGCACTGAAGGGGGTGGAGAAAAAGGAACTGACATAAGTGACTTTGGAAAATGATGTTCTGATTGGTAAATCTAAGACTAGGTGCAAAAATAACTGTACATAAACACCATTTTAGTTGGTAAGTTTGTTTCTCACAGGAATACAGTTAAGAAATATGAAAACACATTTACACTAGTGTAGAACAAATAAGTAAATAAATGGTAAATAATTTGAGTCAGGTTTCTCACTGTTAGTAACAGAAGTTACAAATAAGCAAGAGGCAAAAGCTAGAATGAACCATGTGATACTGGATTAGAGTCAGACATTAGTATGAACTCACGTTTAGTTTAATAGGTATAGAGATAGACACCTATAGAAAGGATTATAGATATGTGTATACATTGGTTAATATACATGCATATATTCCATAACTCTGCGGAGAGACTAGAAACAATGACACCAAGTAGCAACAAACACATCTAGCATCCAGGCCTTAGTTTCTAAACATGGTTCTCCAAAATGACAAAAACCAGACATCCTTGGAGAAATGACTAATTCTAGGCCTGGGGCAATGAAAACACAAGATGAGCCTGGAGCATTATGTAGGGACAGGAAATAAGGCAGCACTCAAAAATCAAAAGGATACAGGCAGATCAAAGGGACACAAGAACCCAACTGAAGGAGCACCTGATGGCCTAAGCTGGAACAATTTGAGTCATAAAATTAATTAAACTTTAAAGTTATAGAGAAATATAAAATAAATATTCATGAGTCCATACTGATAGAAATAACTGAATACATAGATAAATGGGGAAAAAGGTACAAATCTTTCTTACAAAGAATTTCAAATAACATATGTAAATACTCTTCCCTCCAGGAGATGGGGCTTAAGCTCCCTCTTCGGAGTATTGGCTGGATTCCAAAAAATAGATTATGGAAAGGGAACAATAGTAACTTCACAGTGAAGAAATCTGGCAGACCTCACCTTAACCAAGTGATCAAGGTTAACATCACCAGTAAGTCATTACTGACACAAGGTGATGAGGAAGACATTTCACCTCTATGGTAATCTTCCCCAAAACCCCCAAAACCCTGGTCTGTCTAATCATGAGAAAAACAGCAAACAAAGCCAAATTCAGGGCCATTCTACAAAAGGCTGGCCAGTACTTCTCAAAATTATAAAGGTCATGGGAAACAAGGAAAGGCTGGGAACCTGTCAGAGACCATAGAAGAGAGATGATAACTAAATTCAATGTGATATACTTGATTAGGTCCGAGAACAGAAAACAGACATAATTGTAAAAAAAAAATCGATAAATCTGAATAAAGTCTGGAGTTTAGCTAAAAGTAATGCACCGCTGTCTTTTTAGTTTTAACATATGTACTACGTAAAATAGTAACATTAGAGTAAGATGCGTGAAGAGTATATGAGGACTCTCTGTACTATTTCTGCAACTGTTTGATGAATCTAATATTCTCAAAAGAAGGTTTAGTTTTTGTTTAAGTGCATAGTTGCATTGCATTATGATGAATCAACACAGAATAGCTATTAAGCATAGTAGAAACTGTAGCTCCTGTAAAGTGCAGATTTGCAAAACCCCCTCTCTCCATATAAATTGTATCAGAATTTTCTAGAAATGGAGCCAAGAACCTGCATTTCATATAGCTATAGGTGAATCTTATGCACACCAAAATCTGAGGATTCCATTTCTAGAGCCCTGTGCCTTTTATAGTCCCAAAAGACTTTTAAAGGCTTTAAAAACCAAAGTAGTAATGGTATTATCCAAGGTAACCAAATTTGAAGAAAGTCAAAATTCAGCATATGCAAGATAGTAAGGAAAGATAATATGTATATAACTGGTGGGCACACAGGATAACAGGGTCATGATAGTTTGGCAAGTGGATTCAAAGTATGGTAAGTATCCAAGTGGCAGCTCAAAGACTAAAAGTGGAAGCAACTTGCTTATTCAATCAACCCTTCCTGGGTTGAAGAAAAGTGATATTGCTATGGAGTGCAGAGAAATTACAACGGGCCTGTTCAATCAATAGGCAACAACTGCCTTAGTATGAAGTGATACTACTCCAAAAATGAAGAGTGCTGTACTGACAACCAAAACCAACACCACTAAGCTAATAAACAAATGCTCAAGCAAGCTGAAAGGCTCTGACTGGAGTGTTCTATAATGAACAGATGAACAAGGGAATGAGAATAAACTGAAAATCAACGTGATGAAACTCACTGGTTAAATGAAGCCTAATTGGTCTCAAGTATGACATCCTGTGTGTCTCTGCCCACCCTCAGTTGCCTACCACATTTACTGTGGTAGAATTCATGCTGGCTCAGGGCACCAGTTTTGAGCCCCAACAGATTCAAGTAGTCCACAACCTTGCTGCCTCCTCCACCCACACAGCATATGCCAGCCCTCCTCTGACACCCAATCACATTCCCTCTGAATGAACCCACTTCGGCATTCTTCTGCCTGCATCAGCTAGCCCTCACTCATGTTTACCATTTATGATGGTTAATTTTACATGTAAACTTAGTCTATGGTGCCTGGTTCTTTGGTCTAGAAGCTGCTGTGAAGGTGTATTTTAGATGTGATTAACTTGTAAATCAGTAGACTTTGAGAAAAGCAGATGATTCCTCCCTAGTGTGCTGGACGTCATCCAATCAGTTGAAGGCCTTCAGAATGAAGACTGAAGTCCTCCCATGAATAAAGAACTATGCCTCCAGACTGCAATAGAGAAACTCTGAGTTTCTAGCTTTGGGACTCAAGACTGCAACATGAACGTTTACCTTAATTTCCAACCTGCTGACCTACCCTGCAGATTTCTGACTTGCCAAGCCCCAAAATCACATAAACCAAAGCCAATAGACAATTCCTTAAAAGAAATCTCCCCTCCCCACATATATACATTTGATCCTTGGACAACATGGGGGTTAGAGTGCAGTTAAAAACTGCATAATCCGGTTCTGCGTCCGCAGATTCAACCAACCACGAATCGTGTAGCACTGCAGTATTTACTGAAAAACATCCGTGGATAAGTGGACCCACACAGTTCAAACCCATATGGTCCAAGGGTCAACCGCAATACGATAGCTTACCCTATTATATAAAATACAATAACCTATTATATATCCAATCTAATACAATATAATATAAATATCCTATTAGGTCTGTTTCTCTGGAGAACCCTAACTAATACACTATTCTGATCATTTTTCTACCAGTAACACTGTAACCATCTTCTCTTATAATGAAATACACTGCAGCTATTTTACCATTGCTACACCCAATGATATTTTTTCTTAGTAAGGTATGATATTTAGATAAGTTATAATCAATATATAGACTGAGAGATTCCCATTTTGTTCTTTGCATCAAATAGCATAGAATCAATATTCCATATCCTGGCTGAGTATCAGAATCACTTGTGGCACTTCTTAAAAGTACAGTTGATCCTTGAACCACACGGACTTGAACCGGGTGGGTTCACTTAATCTACAGTACTACTCAGTCTGGGGTTGACTGAATATGAAGATGTTCAACCATAGATACGGAAGGCCGATTGTAAAGTCATACTTGAATTTTCGACTGTGTGAGGGTCCACACCCTTAACCCCAAAGTTGTTCAAGGGTCAACTGTACATATGCCAGAGTTCAACCCCGAACTTGCTGAATCAGAATTTCCTCAACTGATTTTGATTCACAGCCAACGGCTGGAATCCCTGGGCATAAAATCATTTGACCACAGTATCTGCAACAGGATCTAGTCCAAGGTCACTTTTTTAAATAGAGAACTTGAGGTTAAGGGAGAATAAATTACTTATTCAAATTCCCAAAAAGGGTAAGAATGAACAGTATCAGGCTGCTATGTTTTTCATATTTCTATAAAGTACCTTTTGTTTTCTTATATAGACATTTCCAGAAAAAAGATAACAAGTGGCATTCCAATCACTCAGTGCACACAGTTATGCATATCTTATCATCTGATCCACAGCTCCAGTTCACTAATATAGATAGATTATAATATTTAGAAAATAAAAAGAGGCAGCTCTATTTTATAAGGTAGTTCATGCCATGTACACATCAAACTATCTGGTATATAGTTAGAAGACCTTGTAAATAGCTAAAATCTTGGCTAGTAATTGTGTTGTAATAAAACTTTGAGGACATGTAAATGGTACTATGTTATGTTTGATGATTTAATCAAAGAAGGGTGACCTCACTTTCCTAGTGATGGAACTTCGGTAGATGCATTCAAAGAGCTAACATAAATCTTAGCTTATTTTCTAGTAGCTAGCAAAAAACTTCCAAAATCACTTCATATTGTGGATATGAAAACACAAAATCATCAATAACCTCAGTTTTTCACTACCGCTGACTTCTAACACTCCATGGCTTCTAATACAACATTTGTATTTTTTAAAGAATTAAAAATGGACAGAGTATATACATACACAATCAGCTAAGATGCATGTTTCCACTAGTGTCTGCTTTACCTAACTAACGTCCAATATTGGAAGGGTAGGCAAAAATACTCAATATTATTATTTTTTTTAAATTATACCACTCTAACCCTAATTATAAAATACAGAATACTATTTTACATTAATAATCATATCTCTTTATAATAATTTACTACATATATATTCATACTACAATCCACATTAAGGTACAAATTTTAGCGAACATTAACATTCGTGATCAAAGCCCAATATGTACGTACGAATCTGTGCACTCCATACATACATACACACAGAATGGTTTTCTAAGATGTCACTGGACGTAGCGCAAAATGTGAATTGAGATGTTATTTTGTAGAGAGTTCTAATATTATATTATTACCTGTTTTCTCTTGTTCATTTGACCCAACAGCATTCTTTTGCAACAAGATAGTCTGAGGGATGCTCTACATCATCCAGCTATGAAACAGAGTTTTATAAACCCAAGTGTCCCATAGAGACATTTACTCCAAGGAACTGGTATAATTCAAAATGTAATCTAACCAAACATGCTTCATAGTCTGGCTAGGAGAAGCAATACCATGGTTTATAGAATAGTGTCTCTGGAAAGAAAAGGAAGTGGACTCTTGGTTCTGCATAAAATCTTGTTAATCCTATTTCCATTTCCCCCTCCTACATTTGTAACAACTGAATAAACTGATTATGTTTTTTTATCTTGTAGCTGCAATCTCTGTAGACAGACTGATTAAAATACTTACATTGATATGATCAATATAGTTACCAATCAATAACGCTCCAGGAATTGATTTTTATAATCTGAGGAATTCTGCACCTTGATTCATTTATATACTATTGTCTTTTTTTCTAAAAATTAGGGATTGTTAATGTGGAAAATAAAAAAAAAGGATTAAGGGGGAAGGGCCACGAAGGGAAAATTGCAGTTCTCTACAGCATAACTGAGGAATACATGTGATTAAGGAAAAAGTGATGATTTGGGGGGGGGGATAAAAGCGTGGATAATTGATAGAGAACTCGTGAAAGAGGGAAGCAATTGTAAATAGATTATTGTGGATGTGGAACTGACATTTCCAGTTATCATTACTGTTTTTTGTCCTTGACAGTTAAGATCAGAGGAATGTTAAGCAATGTTTCAATAGCTGCATGTATAAGAAAATAATATTCCCGCCACCAGAAGCTGCTCTAGTACAGCTTCCCCCTTCTACTCTAGGCCATGGACTCTACCACACAGACACTCAAAGGCAAGAAGAGTGTTATCCCTTAAAATTGTCAGTAGTTCTCTTCCCCTCAACTCCCAGTTCCAACAGCCTCTTCCCTTTCTAATGGGCTGCCTTTAGCCTCACCTTCCTTCCCAGATCCAGCAGTTACTCCACAATAGATCTGCATTGCACGTCCTGTAAAGGAATGCAAGGTTTTGTCTTGGCGTTCAGTCTCTCTTCCAAGAGATACACACACACACACACACACACACACACACACATATAATGTATAAATTCATATTACTGCCAATGGTTTCAAAGAATCACTTTTCTGGCAGAAGAAAATCAAGGGATTACATTACTAATGGAGCATTGAGTCATACAGCTGACAGTATTTGGCAGATTATTAATGAGCCTTTAATCCTGGGTTGTTTGTCATGTATGAAATCAGAACTGAAGAGCACCATCTACATTAGCAAAAGCAGGTTGATAATCTTTCTATTTAAAGAACGTATGCCAATCTTTTAATTCACTTTATAATAAATGAGATTTAAAATCATTTGGGCAGAAAGTTACTAAATATCAGATATTTCCTAGAAATTTGAAACTTTAAATAGGTTTAACTGACCTTAACTACTCAGATATATTTGGAAAATGGCAAAAGACTTCAAGAAAATAAGTCAAAAGGACATTGTTTATTTTTCATGTATGAACTGAAATATAAAAAGGTCAGAGGAAAAGTAATAAATGTGAGTAATACACAGGAAACACTTTACAAAACATTTACTTTGGAAACTGCTTTTTGCTGAGTTTAACAGTGGTTGGTTGAGGTATCATATTTTTATAAAAAAGGAAATCAGCAAATAAGTCATTGAGAATATGGTTTAAAAGTTTAGAAAATTAGGGCTTCCCTTGTGGCGCAGTGGTTGAGAGTCCGCCTGCCGTTGCAGGGGACACGGGTTCGTGCCCCGGTCCGGGAGGATCCCGCATGCCGCAGAGCGGTTGGGCCCGTGAGCCATGGCTGCTGGGCCTGTGCATCCGGAGCCTCTGCTCCGCAGCGGGAGAGGCCACAACAGTGAGAGGCCCGCGTCCTGCCAAAAAAAAAAAATTTAGAAAATTAAAATGTGAGAGCACATTACTTATGTCAAATTATGAAGAATAATGATTACATTAAATACAAGCTTATTAACACATTGGGTTAATAGTATAGTAAGGTATGGAATCATAAGGAACATTTTATAAGGATTTTGCATTTTTTTCCTAACTTGTTTGGAAAAACTTACACTTGATTTTAGTGAAACAAAGTATCTACACCTTCAACCAAGACATTCTGGATTTGTAGGTTGACTAACACCATTCCACCAAAATTATTTTCCCTAAACCTAATTGCTATGTAGGAAAAGGTATGAGAACGTCTATAGCAATTTCTGTATCTGTGACAATAGTAGTAAAGATTTCAAACAAAATATTATTGAATATATATGAATATTTCAATATATATATACATATTCTATTATCAACTCATTAGCATCTAATTTTACATTCATCACATATACATTCTGTCAGTGAACATAGTGAACTGAAACCGACTCTAGGGCCCATGAGATTAAAGTCAACGCCTGTTGCAATCATTCAGCATTTAGCACAAAGCTGGAATATATTAGGTCCTAGATAGTTATTGACTAGATATATGGTGTGTCCATGCCATTCTAACTCAGTGTTCTCTACCTGTATTGGTGAATTCCATGGATCTGTTCTTGTGTTTACATCCAAATGAAAAATGACTGGAAGCATTTTCAGAATTATCTGGATCTGTCTATAGCTCAATGCAGCAGCACAAACTCACTGTCCATGCCTGCGTGTGTGTTTTGAATCACACTGAGTGTGACTGCTGCTAGGCTGGCATGTTCTAGTGTAAAAAGGACAACTGTCGCATGTCCACCCTTATAGTCACATTTTACCAGCTGCAAACACTAAAATTTCCTTTTAAAGTGATGACTGGGAGGTGAAAAATAGTTTAATAGAATGAAACTCAAAGGGAAGAGTGTTATCCCTTAAAATTCTGTCAGTAGTTCTCTTCCCCCTCAATTCCCAGTTTGAACAGCCTCTTCAGTTATTGAAGTTACTGAGGCTTTTAATGGTATTTCATGAAATCAACAAACTGCATCAGAATTACTTTTCACAAACTAATAAAAAAGAACATGGACAGACACTATTTGAATGATGACTTCCACTACCTGAAAGCAAAAGTACGTTATGAATCATCATATGAGCTAAAGTACGTCATGTCTTCAGTACAGAAGGGCGGTAGAGCACTGAGATCTTTCACGGATGTCGGGACACAGACACGGCGCACTCGAAAGGGAACCTGCATCTCGTCAACTAGTGTGTTCTCAGTGACAAGGGACTGTGTTTAAGACAAAAAGCATAATCGGGTGCATAATTGGAACTTCTTAATTTTAATAGTTTTATAGTTGTATTTGCATATATTTACAAATTGTCTGGTTTACAGTTATAAAAGCATACCAATTTCTATGCCTGGTTTTATGTTTATGCATATTAAACTAAAATTATAATAGTAATTTATCACCATTGGGTGTCTTTGATTTTTTTTCCTTCTAAAGGAAATAGAGTTTAAATATATATTCAACATCTACTCCCACTCATTTTTTTAATTTGGAGAAATAATGAGACTAAAGCTTTTCATAGGCCACTCAATATTTTAATTTATATTTTTGAGCCCCTACTATGTGAAATTTAGCATCACAAGTTGAACAGTCTTTGTTCTAATGGAGCTCATGGTCCAGCCAAACTTCCCAAACTACCTAGAGAGGAATCCAATTCAGAGTGTCACTCTCTGCTATTTATAAGCTCTGTGTTTGATCATCTTACATACTTTAATTCACAATTTCTTTATCTGTGAAATATGGGTAATAATAATCAAATCTAATCCAGTATCTGTAATAATGAGGTAATGCAGAGTGAACAGCCCAGAGATATAGAATATCGATGTATCACTTTTCACTACCTCTCATTAAATGATTGATTTATACATATGTATACACACACACACACACACACACACACACAAAACACAGAGAGTGAGATAAGCCACCGACTGCTGCTACTTATGGTCTACTTCCTTAAGATTATACCATTGATCCTACTTCATCTATTAATTTTCAAAGAAGGAATTATATGTAACATTTACTAGCACTTAGCTACAAAAGAAATACAAATATGAGGAGCTTACAGAACAAGTTTTTATGTTAGTACCTATAAAATACCTGTCATATAATAGGTGCTCAATAGAAATATGCTGAATGAATGAATGAGAGCTAATCATTGACACGGAGTCAGAACTTATTGTCTAATATCAGTTGTGTAACTATTAGTTCTGTAACATTTGTAAATTAATGAAGGGAACTGAAAGTCAAAACAGTTTTTGCAGATTATAGCATGAGAATTTTTATTTGTTGACTCTGCATTTATCATGAGTAATACTGTGATAGCTAATTTTTATATGTCAACTTCAAAGGGGGTACCCAGATATTTAGTCAAATGTTATCGTTTGTGCCTGAAAGGGTGTTTTTCCATGAGGTTAACATTTGAAATAGTAGACTAAGTAAAGCAGATTGCTTTCCTTAAAGTCGATGAGCCTCATACAATCATTTGAAGGCCTGAATAAAATAAAAATGCTGACCTTCCTCTGAGTAAGCAGGAACTCCTCTTGCCTGACTGCCTTGGAGCAGGGACATTGTTTTTTCCTGCCTTCAACTTGAATTTCCTGGGTCTTGAGCCTCCTGGCCTTTGGACTGCACCTACACCATGGACTCTCCTGGTCTCAAGTACGGCAACTGCAGATTTTGAGACTTGTCAGCCTCCATAATCACGTGAGCTAATTCCTTATTTTATATAATATACAAATATATCTTCTATTGGTTCTGTTTTTCTGGAGAATCCTAACATAATACCAACACTGACCACAAACATTTCAAAGAAACCTTCATCTTATAGTCCTATATTGATATTTTAAAAGACATTATCTTAGCACAGACCAAGTTATAAACTATAAAATTTGATTATCAAATTTTTTTTAATTTCGGGGGCTTCCCTGGTGGCACAGTGCTTAAGAAACCACCTGCCAATGCAGGGAACATCCGTTTGAGCCCTGGTCCGGGAAGATCCCACATGACACGGAGCAACTAAGCCCATGTGCCACAACTACTGAGCCGGCATGCCACAACTACTGAAGCCCAAGCACCTAGAGCCCGTGCTCCGTAACAAGAGAGGCCATCGCAATGAGACGCCCATGCACTGCAACAAAGAGTAGCCCCCACTCGTTGCAACTAGAGAAAGCCCACATCCAACAAAGACCCAATGCAGCCAAAAATTTAAAAATAAAATAAATACATTTAAAAAATAAAATTTAAAATTTTTCTAAAAACATCATCTGCTCTGAAGTTTTTTCATTCTGTGTTTGTATTTAGCTTTACATTCCTCATTAAAGAAAAACTGGATGCAATGTTTTTGTTTAGATATATGTATATTTCCTTCATGGAAATTTGAGGTTCCAGTTCATGCTAGTTTATTGATTTCCCTTTAAAAAGTTAGATTTTAAACCTTAGGTTTCTCTTAGTTATAACATGTATTTTAACATTATCTTCTAACCTAGGGAGTAATGATGAGGGATTAAAAATCTGAGAAACACCATTATCACCCCTTAGTAGACATAGAACCATTCAATAGTATTATTTTAATATTTGAAGAGTAAAGTTGTCCAGATAAATTAATTATTAAATGATCTTGGGACATAAGGAGAAAATGTTCTACAAAATCAAGATTTCTTCTATTTAAATAGATTCTTCCAGTGAAGTCTACAATGGACTCTTCCAAGGAAATTTTTGAAAGATTGCAATTATATTAAGACTAAACACTGGTGTTAAGCAAACATAGAATACAATTTTATCTCACTGAGAAACTGATCATGTAGTTCTTTTCCATCTCTAATGTATGATCCTATCATTAACATCAACTTATCAAATAGACATTGTTATTATTCTATTTCTTTACAGACTCAACAATTAAATGCCTCTAAAATTGCTCAGATAAGTGTACAAAGTGACAGTTGATATTTGATCCTTTGCTTCCTTCATAAACAATGATTATAGCACAGCATGAGCTTTCAAAGAGAAATAAAGGGACCCCCCCAAAAAAGTTCATTAGTCAAAGTCAGGGTAATAAAACTGTAAGTGAAAACAGCTATTTTATCCAAAAACTTTAAAACCATTGAGAGCACTTAAAACAGTCCATCACTCTTTCTTGTACCTTGAGAACAGAGACCATGTCTGATTCTTCCGTGTATCTCCAAGTCAAACACTGACACATATTTGGAATACTGTCTATAAATGGCTGTTGAATTAATTAATTATAAATACCTAGATTGGTCTTATGTCTTCCACTATAACATCCTTAACTTCTAAGAAAATATTGACTTATACATGTGTAATATCTTATACGTATTTACTGGAGACAAGAAAGGGAGAAAAACAGTAGTTTTTTGTTTTGTTTTGTTTTGGTCTGCTTCTCCACTAGAATACAAACCTCATGGGAACAGACTTTGTCTTTCTTTGTTACTAATATATGCCCAAATCCCATACCAGTGCCTGGGCCATACTAAGTAATCAATAAATATTTACTGAATGAATGAATGAAAGATAATTTGAGATCAATGGTATTTCCTACCACTGTGGCTCATTCCATACAACATCATTGAGGGGTTAAAAAAATGCTTGC
This sequence comes from Mesoplodon mirus, assembly GCF_964341445.2. NCBI lineage: Eukaryota > Metazoa > Chordata > Mammalia > Artiodactyla > Ziphiidae > Mesoplodon > Mesoplodon mirus. Next base: position 91,516,273 of record NC_138983.1, on the reverse strand, counting down.
TGAGTGGCAGTGAAAGGACAAATGAGGCTGGAGGGGATAAATACATCCACACAGTTAAGCTCTTTCTCTAAGAATACACCTAAGCCTTTTGTTTTCTGACAAACAAAAGAGAAGTCTGCACTTACCCAAGACGAAGGAAATTGCTAAATCACGTGAAAGGGACTCCGAGACAGGTACCGCAGGCCCCGCGGCTTCGCCTTCACCTTGGCCTTCACACCCACCACGCTGCCCGCGCCGCCCTCGCAGGTGCGCCAGAGCTACCACGCCGACTGCGAGGCCGCCGTCAACAGCCATTTCACCCTGCAGCTCCACGCCTCTTTCGTGTGCCTGGCCGTGGCCTTTTACCTCCACCGCGACGACGTGGCCTTGAAGCACTTCAGCCGGTTCTTCCTGCGCCACTGTGGGCCCAGGGCCTGAAGCGCCTGCAGAACCAGCGCGGGGGGCCGCCTCAACTTCCAAGACATCAGGAAGCCAGTCAGTGACGAGTGCAAGAGCGGCCTCAAGGCCATGAAGTGCGCCTTGTTCCTGGAGAAGCTAGCGACCCGGAGCCTGCTCCACTGCACCAGCTGGCCACCGACAAGTGCGACCCCCACCTGCTCCACTTCCTGGCAACTCACTACCTCAGCCAGTAGGTGGCGCTCATCAGACAGCTGGAGGGTCATGTCACCACCCTGAGCATGATGGGGGCCCCAGACGTCGAGCTGGCAGGGTAACTCTTTGACAAGCTCACCCTGGGCGACAGCGACAAGAAGAAATGAGCCTGGACTGGACTCCCCCAGAGCCACGGGGTGACCAGAGCCCTGGTCACCATGCCTGCCATGCAGACGGCAAGAGTGCCCTTGCAGAAGAAGTTCACTTAAGTTTTGGTTTTGTTTTTTTTTTGGCAACAAGGGCAGGACTCTCTTTTCCTGGACTTTATTTTATCACTTAAGTTTTTTTCTTCCAGTTTTTCCGTTTCTTCCAATAAAGTTATTGGTTCATAAATAAATAAAGGTCTCTGGTTGATTCATGTGGGCAAATCTCTCATTTTTTAAGTTTTAAAACAGGTATCCAGGAGTTTCTGAACACAGCCATACCCCAACCAGATGCAGCTCAGGATCTCCACAGTGGGAGGGAGAAGGTGTTCCATGGGGCCCTGGAAAACACAAAATCAGTCTTCCCCTTATAAATAATGTAGGTATATGGGGGTAGACTGGGGTGGGGTGGGGTGAGGTAGGGGTACCTGGTGAACGTGGGTGCATGTGCATAGTGAAAGTATAGAACCATAGCCTGAAAATCATGATTGCAGTTGCCTCCGGGGAACAAGTGAAGGGAATGGGATTGGGCAGGGATTAAAATAAAGGGTGTCTGCAGTTTCACCTGAAATGTTTATGTGCATTAATTATGCAAATACTAATGGTTAAGTATGAGTAGCAAGATGGGGGGTGGAGGGGTTTGGAAGTCTGAATGGTGGAGTATCTCTTTGACAACTTCACTCTGGGCAACAGTGATAATGGAAAAATGAGTGTTAGGCTGTCTTGCTCAGAAACACGGAGGTGACCTCCCATGGTCACCAATGCCTGGCATGCATGTTGTAATAACAAAACATCCACTTATATATGTTTTCTTTCTTTGTATCATATGTATATATGCATGCTTGTGTGTGTGTGTGTATACGTATATATATGTATAAACATATATATATAGATATATATATATATATATATTTTAACTCCAACAAGCAGCAGAGCTCATTTTGAAGTTCATTAGGAAGACGCCCTTTGTTGAAAAGCAGTTCGGCGATCACATTACTGGAAATGATATAGCTGCTTCCTAGACCTTTCCTGAGCCTGGCTGTATTTCTGCCCTTGGGTTTCACATATCCAACTTTGATTTAGTTTTTGTTATTTGCTACCAAGAGAACCTAAGCTAATATGTCTTATTATCAACACACTTTTACCAGCCTCCACTGTATTTACACTAGAGTAAATAGCTCTTCTAGGGTAGTAAATGACATTCTCCCCTTTATCCCTACTACAGAGTCCACTGAAAGGAAAAAGGATCAAGGGTGGAAGGGATCAAATAAGAACAATTTCCCGAATGGAAATACAGAATACTGAAGCCTGCTACCATATGCATCTCTTCTCACCTAAAAGTGTTTTCCTCATAATTTACAGAATTTTAATTCCTTAGATCAACCTTCCCAAGACTGTGTTCAGTATCAGCCAGTGCCTCAAAAACATTCACAAGTGTTCAGTGGAAAACTTGTATTAATCGAATTAGCAGGATTTTTTGGTTTGTTTTTTCAGTTTTTGTTTATTCTAGGAATTTTAGGTCTGATGTAAAAAATATACATTTTGAATGTATAACGTGGGGATAAAATATTCAGTGTTTCCCAAACATTCTGATCATGGGATTCTTTTTCTACCAAATCTCACAGAACAGTATTCCAAAGAAAATAGCTTTGGAAACAACGTTAAAAGGTCCCACTGTGGGCTTCTCTGGTGGCGCAGCGGTTAAGAATCCATCTGCCAATGCAGGGGACATGGGTTTGATCCTTGATCTGGGAAGATCCCACATGCCGCGGAGCAACTAAGCCCATGTGCCACACTACTGAGCCTGTGCTCTAGAGCCCGCAAGCCACAACTACTGAAGCCTGTGCACCTAGAGCCCATGATCCGCAACAAGAGAAGCCAGCGAAATGAAAAGCCCATGCACCACAATGAAGAATAGCCCCCACTTGCCGCAACTGGAGAAAGCCCGCATGCAGCAACAAAGTCCCAACGCAGCCAGAAAATAAAATAATATAAAAATAAAATAAAATAAAAAAATAGGGCCCTTCGTGTGTTGTTCCAGAAGCACACACCTGGTAGCTAAACCTCATTCACTTTCACTTAGAGGTCATTATGAGGAACGGGAACCTTTGCTGTGAAGGTTTCAGCACAGTAAGCTTTAGACAGTAAGTGTAATGCAGGGCCCTCACCATGACAGTGGGTAGATATCACACACATCCATTTTGTTTCCTGATAGGTAACTCCCAACACTGTATTTTTCCATCTGTTCTAATTTCCATTTCTAAATGAATGGTCTCTGGGAATGATAACATTGATGTTTCTCCAGCACTTATATCAAAGTCAAGAGAAACTTTAAGGCTGCTAAGTAGTTTATATTCTTCACCTCCCTCTACCTATGTATTCATCTCACCAGCAGCAGAATTCTTCATTTATTTTCCAGACTAGATGGCTGAATTTTGGTCAGTAATACACCTTTTGGTCAAAAACAGTCTGTGCCTGCATCTTTTTGAAAATAAGATGACTGTTCCTCCCACCAAAGCATGCTGAAATTTCTCAGAATTCAGACATTTAACTATAAGAAAAGAAATAAGGCATACATACTACAAAACACTGTAGTAATAAAGTCCAAGATTGTTAAATAAATATATAACAAGTAATGTCTTTAATGTGTAGCATGTTTTTCCTCCAGCAGAGATGATCAACATTATTCACATCATTATTTGATTTTTGAATGAGCACCTTATGGCAATGCATTCCTCTTTAGGTTCAATGCAGGACTTATCAAGTTTCTCTCCAGCCCTAAAATACATGATGCAAGTCTATAAATTGAAACTGCATGATTCCCAAACAATATAGTGGGCATGAGACAATATCAAAAATCTTGTATATTTTTAAAATTTAAATGTGTTCCCACAACAACCCTTAGGTATCAATTCTCATGACACCTCCACTGAATTTGATAAGGTGTCTATTTTATTCCCAGGCAGATTCAGCGTAATACAAAACTATTATTTTCTCAATATGAGAAATATTCTATCACATTAATACATGATTATATAAGGCTGGAAAATAAGAAGGTGATTAAAGCAAGCTTCTCAACAAGAATACTATTTCAGTCTGGCCCATCTTATTAACCACAACTTTCATTTGTCTACTGTTTGGCTGATTAATTCGATTCAACAGGCATTCACTCTTTTTTTTAAAATAAAGTCCAATATTCTCGACTGTTTATTTTATTTTATTTTATTTTATTTATTTATTGGCTGCGTTGGGTCTTCATTGTTGCGCATGGGCTTTCTCTAGTGGTGGCGAGCGGGGGCTCCTCTTCGTTGCACTGTGCAGGCTTCTCATTGTGGTGGCTTCTCGTTGCAGAGCAGGGGCTCTATGCATGTGGGCTTCAGTAGTTGCAGCACATGGGCCCTAGAGGGAACGGGCTTCATTAGTTGCAGCATGTGGGCTCAGTAGTTGCGGTGCACGGGCTCTAAGGTGTGTGAGCTTCAGCAATTGTGACTCACGGGCTCTAGAGCGCAGGCTCAGTAGTGTGGCGCCCAGGCTTAGCAGCTTCGCGGCATGTGGGATCTTTCCAGACCAGGGCTCAAACCCGTGTCCCTGCACTGGCAGGTGGATTCTTAACCACAGCACCACCAGGGAAGTCCCAAGCAGTTATTCTTAATAAATGAGTTTGTGCTGGGGAATCAAAGTTAAATAAGACATGTACTTGGTCCAGTTAAACTAAATAGATTAGCACTTTGCCAATTTTCTAAGAGGAAAATACAAGTCCAATATGAGGTTATTTTAATAAACAATTAAATCAATAGTATAGCTAGGGAGTGTTTTCATTTATTACTCTCCATTTTAGCTTTATAAAGAGGTATGCTACCCAGTCGTTCAACAAACTCACAAATGGGAATGCAGCAATTTTTAATAAGTATGAGAAATAATGTAGGCCAGCTATTCTTCCTCTCTGAATGGTGGACTCTAAATGAATCTAAAGCATCATCAAAAAAAGTAAAATAAATCAAAAACAAATGAAGCATCATCATAATGACCATCATCTGGGTAAATTATGCTGTCGAAATAACATGTTAAGGAACTTCCTCTTCCTAATAATAAGGAATGTTACCTGATGGAGAGAGAGAATTTGGGGAAGAGCAATAATACAACATGATCAACAGATTAAATTTTAGAAAACAAGGACACTCATTTGTTTACATATTTTACACTGCTGTTCCCTACAGACAGAGGAGGCACCTGAAGGTATATTTTACTAGTGTGGGTCACATAGGAGTCTTCTAAGGAACTGGTTTAAAAACATCATTCCAAAACTAGTAAAAAAAAAAAAAAAAAAGTTATTTCCACTGTAGATTTGAACCTGTAAGTAATCTATAGGTAAATGTAATCTAAAAAATATTAGGGCAGCCTTAATGGCAGTTCTTTATATAAGAAAGAAACACATACTTGCTGAAAGCTTTTACAGCATCACTAGCTTGCACCCAATAATAAAAACAGCCTACACTTTTTATTTTTACATCTTTATTGGAGTATAATTGCTTTATAATTTGGTGTTAGTTTCTGCTTTATAACAAAGTGAATCAGTTATACATATACATATGTTCCAATATCTCTTCCCTCTTGTGTCTCCCTCCCTCCCACCCTCCCTATCCCACCCCTCTAGGTGGTCCCAAAGCACCGAGCTGATCTCCCTGTGCTATGCGGCTGCTTCCCACTAGCTATCTATTTTACGTTTGGTAATGTATATATGTCCATGCCACTCTCTCACCTTGTCACAGCTTACCCTTCCCCCTCCCCATATCCTCAAGTCCATTCTCTAGTAGGTCTGTGTCTTTATTCCTGTCTTACCCCTAGGTTCTTCATGACATTTTTTTTCTTAGATTCCATATATATCTGTTAGCATACGGTATTTGTCTTTCTGACTTACTTCACTCTGCATGACAGACTCTAGGTCCATCCGCCTCACTACAAACAATTCAATTTCGTTTCTCTTTATGGCTGAGTAATATTCCATTGTATATATGTGTCACATCTTCTTTATCCATTCATCCGATGATGGAAACTTAGGTTGTTTCCATCTCCTGGCTATTGTAAATAGAGCTGCAATGAACATTTAGGTACATGACTCTTTTTGAATTTATGGTTTTTGAATTATGGTTTATGGTATATGCCCAATAGTGGGGTTGCTGGGTCATATGGTAGTTCTATTTGTAGTTTTTTAAGGAACCTCCATACTGTTCTCCATAGTGGCTGTACCAATTCACATTCCCACCAGCAGTGCAAGAGTGTTCCCTTTTCTCCACACCCTCTCCAGCATTTATTGTTTCTAGATTTTTTCATGATGGCCATTCTGACTGGTGTCAGATGATATCTCATTGTAGTTTTGATTTGCATTTCTCTAATCATTAAAGGTGTTGAGCATTCTTTCATGTGTTTGTTGGCAGTCTGTATATCTTCTGTGGAGAAATGTCTATTTAGGTCTTCTGCCCATTTTTGGATTGGGTTGTTTGTTTTTTTGGTATTCAGCTGCTTGTAAATTTTGTAGATTAATCCTCTGTCAGTTGCTTCATTTGCAAATATTTTCTCCCATTCTGAGGGTTGTCTTTTGGTCTTATTTATGGTTTCCTTTGCTGTGCAAAAGCTCTGAAGTTTCATTAGGTCCCATTTGTTTATTTTCGTTTTGATTTCCATTTCTGTAGGAGGTGGGTCCAAAAGGATCTTGCTGTGATTTATGTCATAGTGTTCTGCCTATGTTTTCCTCTAAGAGTTTGATAGTTTCTGGCCTTACATTTAGGTCTTCAATCCATTTTGAGCTTATTTTTGTGTATGGTGTTAGGGAGTGATCTAATCTCATACTTTTATATGCATGTACCTGTCCAGTTTTCCCAGCACCACTTATTGAAGAGACTGTCCTTTCTCCACTGTACATTCCTGCCCCCTTTATCAAAGATAAGGTGACCATATGTGTCTTGGTTTATCTCTGGGCTTCATATTCTGTTCCATTGACCTATCTTTCTGTTTTTGTGCCAGTACAATACTGTCTTGATTACTGTAGCTTTGTGGTATAGTCTGAAGTCAGGGAGCCTGATTCCTCCAGCTCCATTTTTCGTTCTCAAGATTGATTCGGCTATTCGGGGTCTTTTGTGTTTCCATACAAATTGTGAAATTTTTTGTTCTAGTTCTGTGAAAAATGCCAGTGGTAGTTTGATAGGGATTGCACTGAATCTGTAGATAGCTTTGGGTAGTAGAGTCATTTTCACAGTGTTGATACTTCCAATCCAAGAACATGGTATATCTCTCCATCTATTTGTATCATCTTTAATTTTTGACTCTTAATGGACATTTCGTTTGTTTTCAGTTTGTGCTAATGCAAATCATGGACAGGAATCCTGCTGTACCACTTATTCTGGTGCATTTACACAGGGCGTGGGTGAGGGCTGCTGGCTCACAGGCTATTTATATACCTTCAGTTGATGGAGAGGGCTAAATGCTTTCCAAATTAGTTGTGTCGATTTATACTCCGGTATAAGTAGGGTAGAAGATTCCCATAGTACTCGAGGTCTACAATACCTGATACTACCAGATTGTATATATTTGTCCATCTCATTGGCATGTAGTTTCCTTGGTTTTGACTCACTTGTCGCTTATTACTTAATGAAGTCGTATGCTTTTCTCTGTTTACTGGCTGTTTCGATTTCCTTTTTTATGAGGTTTACATCAACTATTGTTATTTTTTATTATTATTTTTATTATTTTATTATTTATTTATTTGTGGTTGTGTTGAGTCTTCGTTGTTGCGTGCAGGCTTTCTCTAGTTGCGGCGAGGAGGGGCTACTCTTCATTGAGGTTGCTTCTCTTGTTAGGGTGCACAAGATCTAGGCGCACGGGCTTCAGTACTTCTGGCACATGTGCTCAGTAGTTGTGGTTCGCAGGCTCTAGAGCGCCGGGTCAGTAGTTCTGGATGACGGGCTTCGCTGCTCCGCGGCATGTGGGATGTTTCCGGACCAGGGCTCGAACCCATGTCCTCTGCCTTGGCAGGCAGTTTCTTAACCACTGTGCCACCAGGGAAGTCCAACTATTGTTATTTTGAATTCTTCTCCATTTCCAAGTAATACTCTTACATGACTATTTTCTCACTAAATTGGAGGCATTATCTGTTCACTTTCTAACTTACTAATAAGTAAGGGTTTAGTTCCTCTACACTCTTTCCTATGTCCACACTGCTCAGTAAAGTTATGTCATCATGAGTTATTCCACTGCTCATGATCTCTTTGACTTGTAGTCATATACTTAAAAACCTACATTGTTGATCAACTAGAAACTCTCTCAACGTCACGCTTTGTAAAATGAGGACATTCATACCATCTTCCCTTTTTTCGACCTCCTGTCTACCTTCCAAACCTAGCTGTTACGTTGTCAAAGTTGAAATTTATATTCTGTTCTATGTGCAGTTAAGTCTTCTGTTATTTGAGAGTCACTACAGAGTAAGGTTTAAGAGAACAGGTGGAGAGCCTGAACTCAAAGGCTCGATCCAACCTTAAATTAGGTACAGCCTGGGCAAATTCCTTCCCTGACTTAGCTTCCTGTTCTCAAAAGTGGGAATGATATTAGCACCAACCTCATAAGGCTATTCAGAGAATTAAATGAGTTAATATATGCAAAAACACTTAGAGCCTAATATATACTAAGTACATACCAGTATACAATACATTTCAGTACATACCAAGTTAATACTCATACATACTAAGTATAGTTTACTTTAGTTATTTGTGATTACATGCAAGTTGACAATAAAAGCTGCAAACCAAGACAGTATTGCCATTATTACAATGAAATTAATATTGCCCACTGCAGATGTACTGTGTCTCTGTGTATAGACTACACCTCGTTCCGTACTGTGCCAGTGTCACTGCCCTTGTGCAGGGTGACCATATACCCCAAGCCGCCTTGGGCTGTTCCAGTTTATACCTGTTGTCCTGATGTTACAGCATTAGAGTGCCTCCTTACACTATTGAAGTGTAAGGAGTTTGGACAAGTTCTGGTTTGGACAACAAATTAGATACGTGGTCATTACCCCTGTGTGTCACTGAAAAGGGGGACATCTCTAGTGTCAAGTTGAAGTGGATTCTTCCTTTCCTCACCAATACTAGGTTAAAAATCAACCATAGTTTAGTTGGCTTTATGTTTATGTCCGTATAGCCTTTTCTCCTCTGGAGTTCAAGTTCCTTCTCCTCTTCCTCTCCCTCCTCCCTTCCAACAGTGCCTAATACCTAGTAAGTACAATATGCCTCAAGGTGTTTCTATGCTCTCAATCACACAATCAATAGAAGCCTCTCCACTCTAGACTAGCTGCAATCTGCACTGAATCCCCTATTACCTTCCTTCTTGGTTTATTGCCTCATTTTGCTGGATTATTTCTATAAATAGCTTAAGCTTAAGGTGTAGCACAGGAGGTCAATTTTTCAAATTTCTTTCTGTACAAAATATCTTCTTCAGCCTCCACTTATGACTCATAGTTTGGCTGGATACAAACCCCTAGGGTGAAAAGTATGTGCCTGAAAAACTTTGGAGGTATCTTTCTAATGCCTTCCAGGATCCATGGTGCTCATGACAAGTATGATAAAGTCAGATTTTAAATTTTCTTTTTAGGTAGCCAGTATTTTTCTCTCTGGAATGGATGTATCCTCTCAGTATTTTATTCTATTTTAATTTATTTTTTCAGTATTTTAAAGTTTCACAAGGAAGGGTGCCTAGGTATGAGGCTATTCTTGCTCGTCTTGTATAACTATTTTCAGTCTGAGGCCTGATGTCTACTTTCAGCTGTGGGGAATTTTGTTGCCCTTTGATAGCTTCCCTCCAGTTTTTTTCTGGGTCTGGAGTTTCTAATAGTAACATGTGGGATCTCCCAGATGCAGCCTCTCTAACATATTTCTATCACATTTTCCATTGTGTCTTTCTTTTTTATACACTGAGAAATTTTTTCAATTCCTACTGAATTTATTTCAGCAACCATATTTTCATTTCCAGGAGACCTCTCTTGATTTCTGAACATTCTCTTTTTAATTAACTCCCTAGTCTTATTTTATAGTTTCTAGCTGTTTTTAAACCTCTCTCAGGATATTAATTAAGGTTTTTCCTTAAATTATTTTGTTCCCTAAATTGTCCCTGGTCCTACTAGGATGTTTTCACTCTTTCTCCCCCTCTCTGATGTTGTAAGCTTTACTCAGCTATCAGGCAAATGACAGTTATTTTCTATTTAAGAATGAGTGCAGAGGGCTTCCCTGGTGGCGCAGTGGTTGAGAGTCCGCCTGTCGATGCAGGGACACGGGTTCATTCCCTGGTCTGGGAGGATCCCACATGCCGCGGAGCGGCTGGGTCCGTGCGCCATGCTGCTGAGCCTGTGCATCCGGAGCCTGTGCTCCGCGATGGGAGAGGCCACAGCCATGAGAAGCCCGCGTACCGAAATAAAAAAAAAAAAGAATGAATGCAGAAAGCTCCCTGAAGTCAACGATTGATTGGCTTCTTATGCAGGAAGAAGCGGGGAGTAACTGTAACAGGATCCCCCCCAAACACAATTTTCTCGGGTGTAAAAACTCACACTAGCTGCCCTAGATCTCGCCAGTTTCACTGTTTTCAAAATGAAATCATCTCATTTCAGGAGGGTGAGGGCGGGGCTGGGTGTCCACTCATCCAAACACAACCCTTCAATGAGCTCCCCTATTTCAGTCACACTTTTAACTAACTCCACCCTCTCTCATACATGCGCATCAAAGCACGGAGCTACTTCTGCAGGTGGGGTCAGAATCCTCCTCAGTTGCACGTGGTCCCTGTGCATATTCTAGGTGATGCTTTTCCTCTGTTCTACTGCTTCGGTTTCACACTCTTCCACCTGTCTTCCGTCTTTCCAAACTATGTTGAAATCTCTTGATTGTCGTGGGCTTATATACTTAAACACTTTGATACCATCATTTTTGTGTCTTGTCAAAATGGAGAAGAGATAAAAGGGTTCTCATGCATTCTGAATCTGCTATTCTGTGGTCCCAGTGTTTAAACTTCTTGGTCTTCCCCAGTGTCTATCATTGCTTTTAGAAATACAATCTCCTGGTCTACTCGTGAAGGAAATGAATACACCACATCTAAAATGACAAGGAATGCGGGTTACATGCTCTAGGGTCCTGTCATACTCTGCCATTTACTAATAAACCACTTACGTGCTACAAATTGTAGGTGCTCATTTATAAAACGAAAGGGGGTAACTCTACATGAACTAAAGATTTCTCCTGCTCTAAATCATAATTTTCTAAGTTCTTTTCTTAAAATTTCTCTATATTATCATTAATTTTCATTAAAAAAATAAAAATCGGGCTTCCCTGGTGGCACAGTGGTTGAGAGTCTGCCTGCCGATGCAGGGGACATGGGTTCGTGCCCCGGTCCAGGAGGATCCCACGTGTGGTCGAGCGGCTGGGCCCATGAGCCATGGCTGCTGAGCCTGCGCGTCCGGAGCCTGTGCTCCGCGACGGGAGAGGCCACGACAATAAGAGGCCCGCGTACTGCAAAAAAAAATAAAATAAAATAAAAAAATAAAAATCTAACTTTCTCTTTTGAAAATCAAAGAGTAATTCCCATAGTCCTACAATAATGGGATAATTAGTTCTGAAACCTGTCAAGTTTCATGTTTCATATGAAAAGAAAATCACATTAAATAATTTTTAAATTTAAATAATTAAATTTAAATAATTTTTAAAAATTACACATGGACTTCATAGCACAAAGACAAGGTCCCCCCCAATGGTGTTGCTTTATTTACTAGAAGTGTTCAGCTCTGCATTGAAGTTGAAATAAAATAAATATATGATTTTTGAGGTGCAAAAATTTCTTATGAAAATCAATTTTTCTTTTCTGTCCATACAAACCAAAGTATGGAATGACATTAGAGGTCAGGTTTATTTGGTAATAGAATGTAGCTTCTTGATATTTTTGATTTTAGGAAAGGAGAATATCAACATCGAAACGTTTTTCAACTTTACTTTTATTTAAAATGAGGCCAAGAGAGAAAAAATAAATAAATAAAAAAATAAAAAATAAAATGAGGCCATATTTTCCTCTTATAAAAAGAGAGTTCAACTAGAACTGTCAATTTTCTCATCTTTCAACAAGATCACTGAATCAGCTGACTGTATTCATTCAGAACTCAATTTCCTTATCTTATGATCACTAAGCTTCTCCCTAAATCTAATATACTAAGGCTCTAAGGAAAGGAAAATATATTACTAACGACAAGTTTTGATTTTTATTTCTTAGAGTTCAAATGTCCACCATTCACCTTGGTCTAAGTTTAAGGAACCATTCAAGGGGATACAATGCAGGTGGGAGGAGAAAACAGAACCCTCACACAAGCTGTGCAGTGTTGCACTCAGGCTTCCATTTGAAAAATAATCTTCTCTATAGCTTTAAAGTGATAACTTTGTACCTGCAATGCTTCTTGTTTCAAACGGATTTTCTCTGGCTCCTCCTGAACACGTTCTGAGGAATCATCGACCTCTTCGATTTCTGAGGAGGAAGGACTGTCTACTGTCACAGTCACAGGAAATTCTGATGGACCTGAGTGTCTGAGGAAGAAGATAAGAAATCACAGAGTTGTTACACTAAAGTGCAAAGAAAGAAGACAAGATTGTAAAATAGATAACACAAGCCAGATCCAAATATGCAAATATTAGAGGACATTTAACAAAAGTGATCTGCGGTATCATTATTTATAAATGTCTCTCACTGCTCCTTAGTCTAAAACAGGCAATGACTAAGTAAAATTACAGGAACTTATTTTTGCTATGTTACTGTACAGACCTCTGTTGTACGTGGTTAGGATTAGTAATGGGAATTGCCCATATTATTTTATTAAGTTGCACTGCTGGTGGGAATGTGAATTGGTACAGCCACTATGGAGAACGGTATGGAGGTTCCTTAAAAAACTACAAATAGAACTACCATATGACCCAGCAACCCCACTACTAGGCATATACCCTGAGAAAACCATAATTCAAAAAGAGACATGTACCACAATGTTCATAGCAGCCCTATTCACAATAGCCCGGAGATGGAAACAACCTAAGTGTCCATCATCGGATGAATGGATAAAGAAGATGTGGCACATATATACAATAGAATATTACTCAGCCATAAAAAGAAACGAAACTGAGCTATTTGTAATGAGGTGGATAGACCTAGAGTCTGTCATACAGAGTGAAGTAAGTCAGAAAGAGAAAGACAAATACTGTATGCTAACACATATATATGGAATTTAAGAAAAAAAAAATGTCATGAAGAACATAGGGGTAAGACAGGAATAAAGACACAGACCTACTAGAGAATGGACTTGAGGATATGGGGAGGGGGAAGGGTAAGCTGTGACAAAGTGAAAGAGCGGCATGGACATATATACACTACCAAACGTAAGGTAGATAGCTAGTGGGAAGCAGCCGCATAGCACAGGGAGATCAGCTTGGTACTTTGTGACTGCCTGGAGGGGTGGGATAGGGAGGGTGGGAGGGAGGGAGACGCAAGAGGGAAGAGATATGGGAACATATGTATATGTATAACTGATTCACTTTGTTATAAAGAAGAAACTAATTAAAAAAATAAATAAAATAAAATAAAATAAAATAAGGCAAAAAAAAAACAGTCTGGAAGAAAATGTAGTTTTTCAGAGGAAAATACATCAGTAAAGGGACTGATGAATAATCAGAAAGTCAACATATCTAAGCTGTGAATAATAGACATTAGAATTTTAAAAGATAAATCACATACACACACACAACTAAAACTGACCCATCAAAAATTTCATCTTCTCACCACCCTTAAGCCAAAACTAGGGCAACAATTCTCCCAGCAAGCTTCACTGCCACTGCAGTGTTGTTCAATAGGACATTTCCAAACATTTAAAACTGACCTGGCCACAACCCCATAAAAGTCTACACATCATAAAGAGCTGTGCTGGGATTATATAACCACGCAGAGGACAAGTCACTAGGACATCATTTTGACAACAAGCAGCAAACCCTGCAGCCTAGGAAAACCCTAACAGGAGAACGAGGTGCACACCCCTCTCTCCGGGAACGCAAGGCCAGGACTGACACCCAAGATGCTCTTCTCTCAACCTCAGCAGTGGTGCCTTTCACAGAGCAACTAGGCAGTCTCCCAAGACCACTGGGAAGGAGAATCTGATACTGACAGTATTCGCTTGCCACGAGGCCATAAGCGAGGGAACGTGTGTGGCCTTGGTGAGAGAGCAGAGGTTTGGGAGGTGTTGCTTTATATTGGCTTTCAGATCAGGAATTTGTACATATAGCCCGCAAACAACGTTTCTTGAAAACATGTGAACATTCTTGAGTATGACAGCTCCATGTGAGGGGTCAGAAATGGCAGTCAAGTTCGTCTCACTGGATAACAGCTGATTTGCGGACTGGAAAACAGGCTTCCTTGTTTACAGACATCACCACAAGGCTGCCATTTATGCGCCAAATCCACACAACTACACAGTTGCATTGGGAGAGCGACCAAACATGTTTTACATGGATTTATTTCAGAGAGGGAAATGCTTCATGTAAGGCTCTGTCAGTTTAAAAAGCAAGAAGAATGACCATCCACCTTTCCCAATTCAAGCCCTATATATCATAAATATGATAGCTACACACCACCAACTGATTACATACATCATGAGCTTTGATGAATGGAAAGCCCCTAAAAAGATATCAACAAGACGAAGTTAGATCTTCATGTAAATACATCACCAGTTAAACCCAGTTAATACAACTATTTAGTATTATGTACAGTATCCATACTGTAGAATTGTGTATAAAAATAAATAAGCTCAAAAGAAGGACCTGGAAAGCTCTGCTATGGAGAAAACTGAACAGCATTAAGCCGACTGGCTTGGTAATAACTCTCTGAACGGCTGAGAGCCCCCTTCAGTTCCTATGTTCAGGATGGTTGAGATTTCAGTCTCACTTCTTTAAATGGTGATATTAATTGTTCTCTAATTTACCACTCTGTGTAACGAGGATGGACCTGAGATTAAGTGTCTCAGGAAGAAGATAGGAAACCACAGAGTTGTTAAACTCAAGTGCAAACATTGGGGATTCAACACTATAGTTTAGGCAACAGCAATTCACATCACCATTTGGTCATATTCTTTCTACAAAACAAAAGCTGCACTCACATGTATGAAAAGACAAAAATTAACTGCCATCTGTATCAATATGTTAATGTGCTTCAATCACATATGTTTTCATGAAAGTTTAAACATCAAATCACCTTTAAGATCTTGACCATGTGATCGGTTCCCTGCCATGTCAGATTATACCCTGTGAAGTTTACTGTCTTAACAGTGATAGAGTTCTTTATACCTTGACAAGTAACTAAAAGGAAAAAAAAAAAACACACACACTCACACAATAAGATGAAGAGCCTATACCTTTGTCAATCTTGACTTATTTGCTTTTCTTGAGTCAACTGGAGGTTTATAGCCACATTCTTAAAATCTTTAACTACAATCTTCCCAAACAGGTAATTGATGAACTGATGCATCCTAAAACTCATCAGTAACAAAGTGTTATTCCAGTTTACAGCAACAGTTTAATTCTATTTAGGTACGAAAACTGAATACACTGAATACTGCAAACTTTATTCCCAACCACTCAGTAAAGTACTACATACTTTTGAGACAAAGGAAAAAGAAAGAAAAACCTAAAAAGCATAAGACTCCTCCGATTTTCATTTCCAATGATACATGCCAATCTTGATGATCAATCAGCGATTTAAATGTCAACTATAAACCTAGTATTTTATGAGCTGCTATGCAGTATACTAGAGCAATAGAAGAGAGAGGACCTCAAACTCTCTGTTCCCTCAGATTGAAAGGCAGGCTTCCTGACCCCTCCAGACCACTACTGGACACAGGGAAGGCACACTAACCTTTCAGGACCCTAATCAAGAGTCACCTGCTTTGTGATTACTTCCATGACACACCCTCACCAACACCACTGAGTTTGCTGCTCCTGTGGGACGTTACATCTATCTCTTATTTTAACACATACCACAGTGCCTCATAATTATGATTGCAGATAGATGTTCTAACAATTGAAAGAGAATGATGACTTTTTTGCTCTTCATCTTGCTATTTCCCTTCCCATAATACTTCTTGAAGAGAAACCATAAAAATATAAACAAACAGAGAAAACAGAAAATATACAAAACATGTAGTTTGTGGCTTAACACAAACTTAAGTAAGATTAATTCTGACAGTATCCAGCATGACAAACTTCCATGGTACAAATGAGAATGGACCAAGGTTTGAGCAGGTACAGGAGACAATCCAGGCCTGAACACTACCAACAAAAGGTAGACAGGAAAAGGTAGACAGACATGGTGTGTAGGAAATCACGAGACCAGTCTGATGGGAAGACACTTAAACGAGACTGAAACCCACTTTCTAAACCTCCATCCCCAACTGGACAATTCACAAGACACAGGTGCACCAAAGAAGCCAATTATTCAATCCCTTTAATGGGGAGGAACAGTTTAAACTTTTACTGGTTTAGTTAGCCCCAAAAGCAACTATCAAATGTTGGCAGGACACAATGAAGGCTCACGTTTGTTAACATAGTGAAGTCTCTCTCTCACACAACTAGCCCACTTAGCTCCATGTTCCTTAGCGCACCCGACGCACTTACACAGCATTTATGAGCTTTACACAACTGAAAGGTCACATTTTTATTTCTTATCGCAGGAACACGACTTCTGTAAACTCTTTTTCTGTCACAACCTAAAGCAAAATTATTGTAAAATGAGTGATTTAAACCATACATTTTATCATCATTAAAAAGTATCTAAATAAAAACAAAAGCATCTGCTCTGGGCTAAGGATTAGAAACGACTCCTGCCCTTAAAGCCTTCATTAAGGAGGAAGATGTATAAACTCAAAATTTCAATCACATGACATAAATAAACGTAACCTTTATGCACAGAGCTTCCTATGGAGGCAAAAAGTTATATCTAAGTGACGGCTTCATGATAACCCTGAAGTACAGTCTGGAAAGATGAGGCTATGCAGAGGTGGAGTAGGAGGTGCATTAGCTGCAGAGGGAACATGTGTGAAAAGACACTCAAGCCTGACTCCTGCTGGGCACTGTAAATGCTGCAGGTGGGGATGACTAAAGGCCAGGGGTCCAAGTGTGAGAAGAGACAGAAATGAAAATAGAGATGTTGGTCCAAGCAAGCCTGGGAGAGAGCATGGCTTGTATCCCACAGGTGGTGAGACCTGGGGCTACCACTAGCTGAGTAAGAAAAAGGCTCTCTGCTGATTAGAAAAAGGCTCCCCGCTGCTGAAGGACCGACTAGATAAAGGGAGTGATCACAAAAAGCTCCCCTTCCTCAGGGCAAAGAGCCCTATAAGGCTTGGCCGAGCACAGTTCATACTACACGCCTCCGTGCAGAGCACATGCTGGGCGGCTAGTATGCACTAACTCTGTGTGGGAAAGCCATTAGCAGCATTATTTTAAGCACATCTTTTTCTGTTAGAAGATCACTTAACCCGAGGAGGCAGATGAACTTAGAGGAACTGAACCCAGGGGCCGTGAAACCACCCAGGAGTTTCTGCCATAGCCTGGGCAAAATGCAATATGGATGAAGAAGCAAATTTAGGAGGAGGCCAAAATTTACAAGCTAGACCCACTGGATGCAAGACATAAAGAAAGTTCAGTGAAGGAACTCTGAAGAGAATGGGCTCTACAATAAATTTTTCTTACATTCAATGTCAAATATCAGGCAAAATTCAGTACAGTGGCCTTTAAGCTCCCTTCCAGCTCTAATTTCTTTTGATTTCTAACTTACTACTCTGGTTAAGTCAAGTCCCTTCAGAGGTACAGAACAGTTCTTATACCTGAATGGGACGCAAAGAATAATCTGACTTCTCTTCACCAGGGGAGGAGTTGAACTATCCTTGCAGAAGAGATAACAGATGGTGTGAACCCCAGATCCTAGAAAAGGGCCAGGCACACGATAAGTATTCAGCTTTTCAAAATCAAATGAACAATCATTTCCTGTCCTAGATCTTTACACCCTTCCTCTGCTGGCTACTTTCTCACAGCTTATAAACATCCTCAAATACACCCACTTAAAAATCTCTCAGACCTATGATTCTTTGGATCTTCTTGTGGATAACCTAAGTCTCTACCATGCCTTCAAACACCTGTCCTCCCAAAAAGCCCAGATCTGTACCTTGGGTCCAGACCCATCTACCAGGCCCCTCTAAAGCACTGAAGATGAAGTAAGATCCTCTCGCCACCCCCAATCCCTTCCTACTGGGCTCTGTATCTCTCAAAAAGATGCAGCTGTAAACTGTCACCCACGCTTGCTGCCCTCCCTTTTCTAACTGGTCACCAGGCCCTACCCATTCTCTCTCAGATCTGCAAAACCCAGTCCCACCTTTCATAACTTCAGTGGGACCCTCAGATTACAATTCACCCTGCACCAGATCAACTGCCTCCCACATGGAGGTCCGAGTGAGCCTCTAAACCACAAGTTCATCTCACTGTTCTTTGGTGTTTCCCACAGCCTTCAGGATAAACATCCAAACTTCTGACAGGACAAACAAGGCCCCCTTCTCTTGGGCCCCACTAAGTTTCCAGTATCAACTCTCATTTCTTTCCCAAACCCTGAGTTCCAGTCCTGTACAGTAGTTTTGCCATACTTTCTTATATTTCTCAAACTTCAACACACACTGCTCTCTCCTGCCACCCCAGGAGCTTCTACATATCCTTAGAAAGGATGGCACCTCCTCCAAGAATCCTACCCTGAACTTCCCCTTCCAAGATTCTGTGCTCTGCAAAGGGGAAAGGGGGGGGGGAGGGATACATTAGGACTTTGGCGTTAACATAGACACACGACTCTATATCAAATAGATCATCAACAAGGACCTACTGCAGAGCACAGGGAACTCTACTCCATAGCCTGGAACAAACTGTGCGGGAAAAGAATCTGAAAAGGAATGGATATATGTATAATGGAATCACTTTACTGTACACCCGAAACTAACACAATATTGTAAATCAACTATCCTCCAATATAAAATAAAAATTAAAGAAAAAAGAGATTCTGTGCTCTATAGCACCAGAACTCACTTCTTCCAGAGCACTGACTACTGTGCTTGTGTTTACTTGCTGCCCAGTAGAAGGGAAGATTACCTAGGGCAGAAGCATCGTCTCCAGCAGCCCTTGGTTCTGACAACTCATTCAAGTGCCAGGCTACTTTACACACATAACCTGCTTAATTAATTCTAAGAACCCACAGAAAGAGTGGTTATTAATGTCATTTTACAAGTGTGGGGATTGTAGTGCAAAAGAAACCTGCCCAGGCCACAGACAGCATAAGCCCTGGAATTCAAACCCTAGGCTGCCTTCACACCAGTGCCCTTTCCACTATATGATACGAGTACTGAAAAACAGATTTTTTTTTCCCCTGAGCCCTGTTTTAATGGAAAGGAAATGAAGCTGGGATATATCCATTTCCTAATCGCTTTGGTGTGTACCAGGCAAAGTCATTCAACAGACCAGGTAACATCTGTGCAACAATTAACGATGCTCCAAACTGTGCTAAGTGTTCTACTTTGTAGAGTCTAGAAGCATTAACACAGTGCATCCTTGTAACTGCCACAGAGACTGGGTCCTGTTAAGCCCACGCTACAGATGACAACACTGAGACCTTGAAGCCTTAAGGCACTCGGCCGGGGTCACCGAGCTGGCAGGAGTCCTAGGCCGCACGCCCCGTCTAGTGCACGCACACCCGGTCACTGGGCACTGGTTCTAGTGCGCACCCTCCACCTTGCACCATTTAAAACCCCGCTTCTCAGCGCCCACACGAGGGGCCCTGGAAGCGGGAAGTACAAACCTGTCTCGACAAGCCGTGGCTGGAAGAAGCTCTGGATACAGATCAGGGGCAGCGGGTGCTCAGGAGCGGCGCCCAGTGCACCCCGCGGAGGCGGTCGGCCTTAAGTCCAGCAGGCCCTCCTGTAGGGAAGCGCGCACGGAGGGCAGAGGCACCGAGTCCTGCAGCGCGCACAGGTCCTCAGAGCGCGGAAAGATATCGGCCACGCTGTCCCGGCGCAGCTTCACCAAGGGATCATGGCCCGAGCGCGGCCTCGGGGACGCTGGCTGCGGACACGATGCCCACACCCGCCTGGGGGCCCCGGCTCGCCTCCCGGCCCCTCGGGCGCCCACCGCCCGGCGGCTGCGGCCCCGCAGCGTGCGCAGGACCGGCGTCGCAGCCAGAAGACATAGGGCCACGGGCCCCAGCTACGCCAAACCCCCCCCCATGCCGCGCTCCGGACACCCCGCAGGGCCTGGTGTTGGCGCACGCATCTACGCCCTCCACGCCGCGGGGCTGCCGTTTAAGTCAGCGGGCGGGACCGTGGGGGCGGGGCTCGAGGACGTCAGCACGCTCGCCGTGCGTCGCGTCCGCATGCAGCCTGTCTCCCATGGTGACGCGGCCTGAAGAGCAGGGGCTTGAGCTCTGAGACTAAGGCAGCGCGAAACGTTGGAGGTGTGGAGACTTTGGGGCTTCCAAAAAGCGTTTGCTGACTCATCCAAACAAAAGTGAGACCTGGTTGTATCAACGCGTTTGAAAAGTAAACTCCCGTAAGTGTCTGTGCTCCCCCCGCCCAGGAGAGAGCGTGTATTCCGTGAGGGACACACGAAAGGCTGAGTGAACGTCTGCCTGTGGTCCCTTACCTGGTGCACGGGTGTGTGAATTTATGCGGAGAGCTCTTAATTTCTGTCGTTTCTGCTAACTTGACACGGTAGTTGGCAAATGGTGACGTGTTCCATGCATTCAGGACATGATCGTGGTTACTAATAATCACTTTGTTTTGTACTGACAACTCCACAGAGAATTTACTACTGAATATCCACTTTACAGAAGAGAAAGTGAGGCGTAGGAAGTGAAGTGACCGAGTAAGAGTAAGGACTCAGACAATTGGTGTTAGTAAATGAACCCTGCAAGGAGGCCGTTAGCCTGCGGTGGCTCTAGTGATGTGGCCGCCTACGTAAAGCAACCAAAATCTAAGCCTGTCAACGCCTCAGGGTGACGCACACCGCTGAGGACAACCAGTCACAAACCACCAACTAGGCTTTAAAGCGATAGCAAGTCAGTCACTTCCTTGCTTTGCTTCTGCCCTTTGAAACTAAAAATCTCTGCAGCTCCTGTGGCTGGAGTGCTCCTCACCACTTCCGCTTTGGCGGTGCCTGAATTGAATCTAGTTTTGCTCACGTAAAGTCTTCTTTTAAACATGCCTCAGTTTGTCTTTTAACATTGGCCGTAGAAGTTGGATTTGTGTCCAGTTTCTAGAACAGTGGTCGTCCTCTGGTCAGGCCTTAGGCGTTATGCATACAACGTTCCTCTTCTACCACCACCTTCTGGATGCCTCCACCCACTACCAGCTCCCGCGTATCAGATCCCCTAGATGTGGTCAGCAATGGCTTTCACATGCAGCGTGCTCACATTATAGCATTGCAGACACCCCTCCGTCCTCCAGCCAGCGTGTGAACTGAAACATGACCATTCCTGTTGAAGAGCCTGCTGTGACCACTTTCCCAAACACAGCCACTCCCCAGCTGACCCTGGGTGACCACTCTTCTGAACTTGGTCTCCATCACTGCATGGATGTCTTTCTACTTAGGCTACATTTTTAAGTGTTCTTAAACCTCATAGAGTATTCTGCTATGTTTTCTCTTCTTACTTGCTTTTTTTAGTGTTATCTTTGCTAGGTTCATCCATGCTGACACGTAAAGATCTGTCTAGTTCATGTACTTTCCTCACTATGTAGGATCCCCATGTAGGGAAATACAATAATTTATATGTGCATTTTCCTGTTGATGCACATTTAAATTGTTTCCAATTTTCAGTATGATTTCTGTTTTAAAAATTTTTTATATACTTTTTAAAGGTTACTTTACATTTACAGTTATTACAAAATATTGGCTCTATTCCCTGTGTTGTACAATACATGTTTGAGCCTATCGTACACCCAGTAGTTTACATCTCTCACTTCTCCACCCCGTATTGCCCCCTCCTCCCCCTCCACACTGGCAACCATTAGTTTGTTCTCTATATCTGTGACTCCCCTTCTTTTTGTTATATTCGGTAGATTGCTGTATTTTTTAGATTCCATATATAGGTGATATCCTACGGTGTTTGTTTTTGTTTGACTTATTTCACTTACCACAATGTCCTCCAAGTCCATCTATGTTGCTGCAAATGGCAACATTTCTTTCTTTTTTAAGGCTGAGTAGTATGCCATTGGTTATATGTACCGCATCTTCTTTATCCATTCATCACTTGATGAGACTTAGGTTGCTTCCATATCTTGGTAATTGTAAACACTGATGCTCCGAACATTGGGGTGCATGTATCTTTTCAAATACATGTTTTTGAAAACACGTGTTTTTGTTCTTTTTGGATTTATACCCAGGAGTGGAGTTGTTAGGTCATATGGTAGTTCTATTTTTAGTTTTTGAGAACTCTCCATACTTTTGTCCACAGAGGCTGCACCAGTTTACATTCCTACCAAGAGTGTACCAGGATTCCGTTTTCTCTAAAAATTGTAAATTTTCTTCCTAGGGGTAATTGAGATGATAGTTGAATAATAACATAAGATCAGGCGAAGTCTAAAGAAATTTTAGAAAAGCTGGATAGAGTAGGAGAACTTCTGTTCGCTGGCGTCTGAATGTTAGAGAGACACCAAGACATGTGGGCCAAGTTCTGGAGAGAAGGGAAACACAGACGCAAGCTTGACATTTGGTGCAGCTTTTCTCCTTGGGGCATTTGCTGATTCAAATGTTACAGCCTAGGAGCTGAAAAGCCAAAGACTTCAAAAGACTCTAACGACAGAAGCCAAACGGCAAGAACCGTTTTACATTGATAAACAGCATTTTAACTATGTAGAAGCAGAAAATGAAAAGAAAGAACTTTGCATTACATTTAATACAAGTTTAGGGAGATCTTTGTGGCATATTAGTGAACTTATTTGTGGAAATTTAGCCATGTACACTGTGTTGGAGAGGCACCAAGAGTTCAAGATTTCTCACAATTTGAGGACACAGTTGCCTTAAATGTAGGCATGGTGGCATCCATTTACATAGCAATGATTTGGAGGATGTTGTGTTAGTCAGCTCTTGCTGTGATAATGCTTTGGAACAAATCACCCCAAACTCAGTTACATAAACAAGAATTTATTTTTCTTGGACCTATGGGCTAGCTGCAGTGGCTCTCTTTTAGACCTCTAGATGGCTAGTTTTGCTCCGTGTCCTGGGTCAGTTTGAGGTCTCTCACACACATCTTCCTCTGGAGCCCAACTGTGAGGCCTCAGCTCCCAGGCCCTGTCTTCTCAAAAAGTTCACTGAAACATAAGAGGTGAGCCCAACCGTACAAGCCCATTTAAGGCCTCTTCTGCTCATTTAAGGCCATCATGTCTGCTCATACTTCAGTGGCCAAAACATGTCACAGATCTAAGCTGTATTTAGAATATGTGTATTTGTTTAAAGTTGGGTGCTCTCACAGAAGAATATTGCATTTTGGACAGCGTTAGCTTAGCATTTCCATTGGCATTTGCAAACGTGATAAGTGTCGTGTGCACTTTTTCACCTTTGAGAACTTTTTGAAATTGTGGGACAATTTCTATGGGAAAAGAGGAAGGTATATTTTAGAGCTCAACTCTAGTTATAGCAGTGTTGGGAGAAGAATTAATGAGATAAGGTCAATACAAATGAAAGATTTGGGATTCACATATTCATAATTAACATTAGCATTCTTCAGAACATTCCTGGAGAATTGTGATGCTTGCTTTACGTGATTTTATCATAAATCATTATAATCTGACCAAGCCACTTCAGTAAAACATACATCATACAGTACATCGCATTTTAGTTTTTCCCACCACTGCACAACTTATCATCAGGCACGAAAGGCTACATATGGTATGGTTCCATTTATGCGAAATGTCCAGCAGTGGCAGATCCATACACATGGCAAATATTATACATTAGTGGTTGCCAGGGGTTTGGAACAGAGGGAAATAGGGAATGAGTCCTTAAAATGGGTGTAGGTTTCCTCTTGGGGGGATGAAAATGTTTTGCAGCTGGACAGCGGTGATAGTTGCACAACATTGTGACTACTAAATTCCACTGAATGGTACAGTGAATTGTAAAATGATCAAAATGGTGAATTTTGTGTTCTGTTCATTTTACTACACTAAAAAGGAGAAAGAATTAGGGAAAGACTTAGAGTTTGGGAAAGTAAGGTGAACTGGTCAAGAAAAAGACAGCTCTACTGTTCAGTTTTCTCTCAGCTCTCCCAGTGCATTAATCCTCAGCAAAAAGTAGCCTAAACTTGTAGATGATACTCATTCAACACAGTCCAGGGAAAAGTAAATAAAATAAAAGCCAACTCTTCTTCTTTAGCACATCTATGAAAGGTTAACTTCCTGCTCAGCCACGTGGACATTCATGAAGACGTTTCACTTTTACTTCAGTACTTTACTCACAGCTCATTCACACATGTAGGCAACAGCATTCCTTAATTCGATGGACTCTGCAGTGCTGGTTGTGATCAGTCTCATGAAAAGAAAGGGAAGGAGGAAAAAGCCTCCACATTGACTTGGTGGTCTTGACAAAATGGATGCAGAAGACAGCTTGAGTGTCAAACTGGAAACTTATTTTCCTTTTCCTTTTCTTTTTATCTTTCCTATCAGGTCTTCTGCCCACTTCCCACCCCCTTCTTTCAAACAGGAGACACTAATTAGCTGCTTTTTTGTGTTTGTGCTAAAACAACTAATGTTTTGGGTTTCTTGTTGTTCGGTGAACATTATTGTTTTTACTACCAAATGAGCTTCGGTGGTTGATGTAGGGGGTCTCTTGGGAACTTAACTTTTTCCAGTTTAAGTGGGAACGCTTTTTTGTTTGAATGGGCTTTTACTGGGTGCTTCAAGGTTTGCTCTTGGCTCTTTGATGGGGGACTGGATAGCACTGTGTTTCCTTTGAGGTTCCGATAAATAAAGGATCCTATGTCCTCCTGGGCACTTTTTGTTGATTTTGCTGTGTGTCCTCTCTAATAGCCAGATGCAGATTCCAGGAAAATGACATATAAATGAATATAAGTAATCTAATATTTTTAGAATTAGCTTTGGCCATACTCCTGGTCTTATTCTACTTGTAGCAGATGGCTTTAAAGAGCATTAGCTATGTATATATTAAATATAATATAAATATACCAATATTAAATATTATATTGATATATAAATTTAATATACTAATATTTATATTAATGTATAACAATTATGTATTATATTAATATATATTTTTGCCTAGCATATATTATATACAAAATATATGGGTAATGAAGTATATTTATATGGTTAGTATGTTCATAATATTAATATGATATATCCTGTAATATTGATTATAAAACAACTATATCATAATATATAAATTATAAATATATATTTATATATATTATAAATATATAATTATTATTATCTGATATAATACACTATAGTTAATATATTCTATATAACACAATACATAATGTATGAGTATAAGACAATTATATTATGTAATATAAATATAATACATCTATAATACTATATATATTTTAATTAAACATTACACATACAAGTATGTATAGCTATTTATAATTTTATTTGCATAGGAATCTGTTCATCATAACAATTGATTAAAAATATGCAATATTTTCAATCAAATGGGCCTTAACCTCACTATCTACACATAAGTACTTTTATAATCGTGAACCCTGTCTAACTCATGCTTCCATATCTCTCAACCTGCTTTTCTACACATGCACATAGATGACACACATTTATACACGATATATATGTATACTACCATTTTTCAGTTCAATGTATATAACTATATAATATATGTAATTATATTCCTGTGTATGTATACAAATATAAATCCAAGGTATGTGTATAGGTAGGTATTTCATACGTTTATATAACTATATCATACAAATAATGTATGTATATATAAATACATGACTATATACATACATACACAGAAATATACTTATTTAAACAAAAGGGACCTAAATAAACATAGTTCTCTAAGAATAAAACTAGTTATGTCTCACTGTTTCAATAACAGTGTATAGTTTTCTACTGTATGTGCTTCTATAATTGTTATGAACAATTCCCATTTGTTGAATGTTAAGTTGTTTTAGTTTTTTTGCCATTATTAATGAAGCTCTAAAGAATACGGTGGGCAAGATTACTTGAAAAACTCTCCTAAAGGAAAAGGGTTAGGTATGCTAGGTTAAATGTACACAACTTATTTTTAAGTGCGTGGTTGATTTTTGAAGTATGCAGTAGAAATTTCCAGGACCCATGAAAGAAGGGTGGTACATGTGTGAGAGTTATAGCTATATTAGGAGTGGATTGAAGATCTTGATAGCTTAGAACAGAAGCTGGAAATCCTGTTTTTATGGAGCCAAGTGGCAAATATTTTAGGCTTTGTAGACCAAAGAGCAAAATTGAGGATATTATTTAGGTACTTATGTAACCATTTAAAATGTTACCAGTTAAATGTGAAAATTATTCATAGCTCATAGGCCATAAAAATAGGCATCTGTCTGGATTTGTAATACAGGCCATGGTTTAATGACACACCTGACATAGAGACTTGTTTTTAAATGGCCATAACCACGTGAGAGGCAGGAAGTAAGACTCCATCCCTACTAGATGGGAAGTTAAAACTAAACCTATCTATCCCTAGCTTCACCTTCAATGAAAGGGTGTGCCAGGAGAAAAAATATCTGCTGGCAAAGGGAGACTAAGACCAAATTCTCTTGGCCTCTGCTCTGGGTAGGAAACAGGTAGGAAATGTTCAGAATTCTGAACCCCAAATCCGTGTTCCCAGTGTTTGGGTTGCAAATTTATGTGCGGTCTTGCAAACAGAAGCTAAGAAATTAACTTAAAATGCTCCCAAATCGGTGGTATTCCAAACACAAAACTAAACCCTTTCTGGAGTGGTAGACCTTCAACACAGGCCTATAGCATTCCCACAGATAAAGTTTAGGTAAACATGAGCTCATGATCTAAATTTACACAATAATGAAGAAATCAGCTAGAAGTGGAGAGAATCAGCAAAAACCAATCAATAGCAGAATTAGATTTCCCAAGGCCATCCATCAGATGTTGGAATAATCAGGTGCAAGGCAGAAAATATACATAAAACTAGAACTGAAACAAGGAACAAGGATGTTTTAAAAGACTGGGTAGGATCTCTAAAACATTTTTCAAGTACATGTCATTGATAAAGCTAAAAACTCGAAGGTTGTGTAATACAGCAGATTAATCATGGAGAAGAGTGAATTTATGCTGTTTTTAAAAATATGGCAGGTCAGATTTTCTGCCTTTTTTTTTTTTTTTTTTTTTTTTTGTGGTGTGTGGGCCTCTCACTGTTGTGGCCTCTCCCGTTGCGGAGCACAGGCTCCGGACACGCAGGCTCAGCAGCCATGGCTCACGGGCCCAGCCGCTCCGCGGCATGTGGGATCTTCCCGGACCGGGGCACGAACCCGTGTCCCCTGCATCGGCAGGCGGACTCTCAACCACTGCGCCACCAGGGAAGCCCTGCCTAATTATATAAGTAGATTTATCTTTTAAAAATACACATTATTTTAAAGACTTATTGGCTGTAAAATAAGTTAAGGGTATTTCAAAGGGCTTCTCTCCAAAGAAAAGTGAGAAGTAGCAAAACACAGAAAGTCGAGGGGAAAAAATGTCAATATATACATTGCGGTAGGGTGAACTTAGCCTTAGGCTAGCAACAATGTGGACGAGCTGACCCTTAGATACTTACAACTAAGCTGGAATCTTCAAAAAGTTCAACTATTTATAACTAAAAAGATTTCTTAAAATTAATAACCAAGTGTTTTAATTGACATCCGAAGAGTAAAACAATAAACCCTGAGAACATAGAAAAAATAGAAAATAAAGATATGAGCAGAACTTAATAAAACAGAAAAAAGTATAAATTGAAGTGATTTAGTAAGTCAAAAGAATATTCTTTGAAAAGATTTAAAAAACACACTTTGATTAAGC
The DNA here is from genome assembly GCF_964341445.2 of Mesoplodon mirus. Classification (NCBI taxonomy): domain Eukaryota; kingdom Metazoa; phylum Chordata; class Mammalia; order Artiodactyla; family Ziphiidae; genus Mesoplodon; species Mesoplodon mirus. Next base: position 91,488,325 of record NC_138983.1, on the reverse strand, counting down.
AAAACAAAAACATAAGTAAATAATATACAGAAAGAATCAGGACAATGTTATAGCAGAGTGTACAAACAGAGAATATATAAAATGCCAGTAAATTTGAACATTTCTGTAAAGTGGACAATTTCCTAGCTCCTAAAGTTTACCAAAACTGACACAAGAGGAAATCTATAGCTGGAGTTCTTTCACCAGTAAAGGAATGAAGTCAATAGTTTACAATCTTTCACCAAGAAAATACCAGACCCAGCCAGATCATTTGGGAGGTGAATTCTATCGAACTTCTATTAAGCAGATAACATCAATATTAACAAAGAAAAACTTCTAGAGATAGCGAAGGAAGAATGCTTCTTTATTTATCTTATGAAGTCTATATAATCCTAATACTGAAAATAGATTAGGACTGTAAGGAAAAAGAAATTTACAGGTCAAATTTACTTGTAAATATAAAAGCAAAAATTTTAAAGTATGATATTAGCTACCCAAGTTCACTAGAGTAAGAAAAAGCATGAGCAAGTTAGGTCATCCAATGAATGAAAAGGTAGTTTAATGTCAAGAATATATATCAATAGATTGAAACACCACATTTTATTTCTTTCATCTGTCTCTTTAAAAAATTGATAAGTACTTATATTGATCTCTCTTGTACTAGGCACTGTGCTAAGTCACTTACATATTTACTCCTTTAAACCTTCTATCATCCCTGTGGGAAAATTCTATTTTGCTTCCATTTCTTAGCTAAGACTCTAACCCCCAGGAAAGTGAAGCAACATTTGTAAGTTTTGTGGATGGTCAGTGATGGGACCAGTACAGGAACATCCAAAGTCTGTGCTTGGAAACACTGCCCCATGTTGACACTCACGTTACAGATGAAAGGAAAGGAACCATGCACTTACAATATGGATTAAATCTCACATTACAGGTTAAAGGAAAGGAATCATGCACTTACATTATAGATTAATACCCCCATAACAGGTTAAAGGAAAAAGAAACACGTGCTTCTCTCAAAAGTTGTAAAGAAAGCATACCCATTTCTTAATATATTTCCCAATTTCTTTTGCTTGTTTTCTGACCTTTGTAGTGCATTTTGCCATGAGGCAAATTTTATTTCTTATATAATTAAATGTATCCTTTTTTCTTTGTATCTTAGAAAGGTATTCCTCATGAATACTTTATTTCATGTCTCCCAGGTTTCTGATACTTTTACAGTTTCATTATTTTTTAACTTTTAACTACTTGCTGTATCTAGAATTTAGTAATGATAGCCATATTTTCCCACATTTGTTGAATAATTTTTCCTACTGATCCAAAATGTGAATTTTAGTTTAATCTCAATTCCCTTATGCTCTTGCATCTAATTTTAAGATGCTTCCTATTCCACTGGTTGTTTTGTCTATCTAAAACAAAATGCTACCTTAATTATAATGTAATTATAATATAATAAATGTAATTAGTAAACATAATATGAAATATAATAAATAGCATATATAAAATAACAAAATATAATTTACCATATAACAAGGTCCAAGGAGAGCAATACTATACAATCACTTGAAATATCCCCCAAAAGATAGTTTATAAAATTCAATATTCATTTGTAATTTAAAAGAAAGAGTAAAATAGGGATTGATGAATGCTTCCAAAATAAGAAGAAATTATATGTCTAAAAGAGAAAGAGGTAAATGATAAACTTTAGTAACACTGGCAATAAACGCAGGACAAGATGAGGATGCCTGATATAATGTTAAAGAAAAAGTATTATGTAACATTGTTTTTGCAGCACTGATGAGTTCAGTGAAAAGAGAATCTCATAGAAATGAGTATCTCATTCTTCTTAATGTCTGTACACTTGTCCATTGCATGAACATAACAGCTTATTTAGCCAATATGTTACTGATCTGCATCTGGATTTCTAGGTTTTCATGGAATTTTATGATGCACAATTGTTTCAAACACTAGGACTTCCTCTCATGTTTATATCTTTTGAAAGAAACAATATCTCCACAGATGATTTATCTGTGCTGGCTGCTAGCTGACTTTGGGTACTTCTCAGTTCTTCCCTTTACCTTCCTTGTCAATATGAAAATGGAAGGCAAGAAGGTCTCCTGTTCAGAGACTGTAAAGATAGATCCTGGTGATAAAGTCTTGGTGGTAAAGGCTAAAAGTATCAACCCAGAACAAACGTTTTTCCAGCTGTAACTATGTGTGATTCCCTTGGCTTGATTCCGTAGAGGATGTAAGACAACACTGTAGAATCTGTGTCAAAGTGCTTCCAGTAGGATGGGCTAAGTCAAGTATGGTGGCATATGTAGTTCAAGACAAAATATAATGTCTCCTTTTCTCTCCTAGCAAAACTTGGTGGAGTGAAAGTAGAAGTCACTGTATGCTTTGAATTAAAGGAACACAATAAATCTTGTTTTGGAAGGTAAGTATTCTGGTCTCTTTGTGGAGACGAATTGGAAATTGTCTAGAAGAAGGAAAATGAGGTTAACCAAAGTTAAACTCATAAATAATTGAGCATTAATTAAATATCTGTGGTCTATGTTTGTCTTTGATCATAATTTCTCCCAATTTATAGACCTCTTTGATACTTGATGAATCCTTGTCAAAGATGCACTTAACAATGATTATTACTTGTGTATTAGGTTTTGCCTGGGCCCTGAAGAAACTCTCCTAAATTACCAGCTATGATTGTCACTTGATTTCCTCACAGAGAACAATCAGAACTCCTTGTCTTAAGTGGCTTGGAATGTGAAACTAGTTAGTCTCTTAGATATTGTTAGAGGACCCTACAGAGCCCATTGGTGAAAGTTTGGAAAACATTGGGCTTCTTAAAATTGATTCTTGTAGTGCTTTAGGAAAGATCACTGAACCAAAAGGATAATGGTGTTTCTGGTTCTGTTGTTAGTGTTCTCCATGGAAACATTGCTGAAGCTTCTGGACTCAATTTCCTTCCCCATGTGTGAATGTCACTGAAAATATCCAACTCCATTCTATCCCCATATAACTTCAGGAACTAAGCAAAATGAAGACTCAAAATTCATTTCAAATAATGAAATGAATATATAACGTAGAATGGAACTGGGAAAATACCTGGGTTAAATTCTGGAAAGTACCAACTATACAATTCTGGATAAGTTGCTTACTCTTGCTTAGTCTAATTTAATGCCCATCTCACAGGATGTTATGATGATTAATTTATTATCTTTGTATAACACGCAGTGTTATGTAATTTCTTCTTGTTTTTCTTGAGTAAATTCATATCCTTAAGCAACTCACTGTAAACAATAGTTACTTACTTGCTTAAATTACTCTTATCTTCTATTATCACCTGAACTGTGTCCTGCTCAAGTTAATATGTGGAAGTCTTAACCCCCAATACCTCGTAATCTGACTGTATTTGGAGATAAGGCCCTTAAATAGGTAACTGAGGTCAAATGAGGTCAAATGGGTGGGCTCTAATTCAATATGACTGGTGTCCTTATAAAAAGAAAATATTAGGACACAGACATGCACAGAGAGAAGACCATGTGAAGACAAAAGGAAAACATGGCATCTACAAACCAAGAAGAGGTACCTCAGAAGAAATCAATCCTGTTGACACCTTATCTCAGATTTCTAGCCTCTACACCCGTGAGTGAGTAAATTTCTGTTGTTTAACCTCCTCAGTCTCTGGTACTTTGTCATGGCAGCTCTAGGAAACTAATACAACTTTTTATGGCCTCCTTGTCTCAAGTTGAAAGTTCAATATTTGGCATCATTGCTAAGAAACAAAAATATCATCTACATTCCTTGTTGTAGTCTTTCTTCCCCATTCTCATCGCTAGTAATTTCCATATTTGGGTCTGTTTTCTGTATCTTGTAAACAGAGCGTTACGCTCATTTCTTGTCTTACTGCTAATATACAATAAATGTGCAGATACCGAATAGATTTTGGAGAAGTGCAACATATAGTTGGTACATGTGTGATATGTGTGTATTCATATAATTTATACTTTTTCTCTATTTTCTTCCTTTGGTGTGAGCTAAGATTCTCTGCTTTTGTGACTAGCGCTCCTGAATACTAATCCCTGAATTTAATTCACCAAAAATTGTCAAAAATAATAATAATATGGGGAAGGAGAGAGTGATAGAGGGAGAAGAACAAACAATCAGGCAAGGGCAGTACTGTGAATTATTAGGGTCTTATTAATAAGATTATGTTAGTCTAGAGGAAATGACCGTAGGTACCATCAGTGAGCCCAGTTGGTCTTTACTGACTGCTAGACACATCCCTGAGTTCTGTTCTTAGTCTCCAACTGTATGATGACTACTGTCTGGAAGTATTATCTGAACAACTAAAGTCACTTAATGGAAAAGGAATATGTCTTTAGAGAAGCAACAGTAATTTTTCTATCTGATTAAAAAGCAATGTTGACTGTCTGGAAACCTCAGTCATATTTGTAAGCAGAAAAGCATTGGCTATTAAAAGTGGATGACGTAAAGAGATGAGCAGAAACTTTGGCGATAGGTATACCTGGATTTAATTCTCACTTCTACCACTTGGCAGCTGGATAGCCTTAGGCAAGTTTCATACCTCCCTGAAATTCACTTAATTCAGTCTGTAAAATGGCATAATAACTTATTATAGCATCCTTTTAGGAATTTTAAATCAGTTATTGAAATAAAAGTACACACTATATAGACAAGTATGGATTCCTCAATAGGTGTTTGACCTTTCATTTCTCCAGTATCCCAACCCCATCAAATAAAGAAAAATACTTTCTAAAATTTACGAATATTTCATTGTTCTAAAGTTAAAGCCATAAAAATAAAAATAATCAAATGGCCTACTATCATACCATTAGGAGAACAAAAAACTAGGTGTTCATGAGAGTTCCAAATTAGAATACAAGTTTTCATTAGGCACCTGTTTATGTATGCTATTCTGCTCTTTAAAATAAATAATTAAATTTGAAAGACTTATTTCCTCACTTTTAAGACTTTATTAGTTTACAAATTACATATCGACCTATGCTAAATATTATACTGACCCATGCTAATGAATTCAGTACAGAAAACAAAAAACACTGCACTCAAGCAAACTACATATATATGTGTATATATATATATATATATATATATATATACATATATATATATATATATATATATACATATTACTTAAATGCATTTATATCCTAGCGTGTCTCATAAAGCATTGTGGTAACTCACCGGAATACAGACAATCAAATATAATGGCAAAAGCACTTAATATAAACAGGGCCAAGGAAACATAGACAGAAGATGAAGAAAAGATGAGGGAAATGTGAACAGGAGGAAGTGTAGTTAATCGAGTTGTATGTTTTGACCTTAAGATTCTCTGTGTGGGGACTTCCCTGGTGGCACAGTGGTTGGGAATCCGCCTGCCACTGCAGGGGACATGGGTTAGAGCTCTAGTCCGGGAAGATCCCACGTGCCGCGGAGCAACTAAGCCCATGTGCCACAACTACTGAGCCTGTGCTCTAGGGCCCATGAGCCACAACTACTGAAGCCCGCGTGCCACAACTACTGAAGCCCCAGCGCCTAGAGCCCGTGCTCCGCAACAAGAGAAGCCACAGCAATGAGGAGCCCGCACACCACAACGAAGAGTAGCCCCCGCTCGCCCCAACTAGAGACAGCCTTTGTGCAGCAACAAAGACCCAACATGGCCAAAAATAAATAATAAATAAATTTATTTTTTAAAAAAAGATTCTCTGTGGATAAAACAACATGTAAGTAATTGGTTACAAAGGCACATTATTTGAAGGTGCCAGACTGCACATTAACAGTCTGACACAAAGGGACAGCACAGGAAAACTATTCAAAGATAGAGAGTTTTAAATATTTGCAGTTTGAAACCTTTTAGAGCACGTATAATGAGCTCGACACACATTTCAACACTCAACATGTTAATCACATGTTCAAAGTATGTCTCAAAGTTATTGGAAATAGCTGTTGTCTCTGTCCCTGATATCCAAAACTGATCTGTGATGTGTAAAACTCAGGAGGTATTGATATCCACTTTTTGGCCTCTGAACAGGAAACAAAGTTGTTTTGCAGTGATAATAAAGAATGAAGTAAATGCAAAAGGATACAAAAGACAAAGTACTGAGGGAATGTATTAACAAAACGAGTCAAACTAAATTCTGGTGAACTGGGGCCTACGATTGTACACACTCCATGGAAATACCCCAGCCTAAATACTGGCATAGGAGGAAGGGTACTGCGAAGCCCATCACAGTATAATCCTTTAAAATGTCCCTTTCAAGGTTGGCTCCACTCAACACTGAGTATAGGAAATCTTCCCATCAGGCAGAAACACTGGCTGCCCAATGATTGACCAAGAAATTTACACACTAATGAATAAATGATGCTAATTTATTTCTATCCCTGACAACGGGAAACAGCACACACTCTGGGTCAATGGTATGTCCTCTTTCCCACTTTTCTAAGTGGTAAATTATGTTTTTCCCTTCATTGCTTTATATCATGTGTGGCAGGCATGATGGGAAATGGCTATCAATGGTTCTGTTATTGATTTCTACCTTCATTTCACTGTGGCTAAAGAAGATACTTTGTATGATTTCAATTTCTTAAAAATGTATTGGTACTTGTATTGTGGCCTAAAATATGGCCTTTCCCGGAGAGTGTTCCATGTGTACTTGAGAAAAATGTGTATTCTGCTGTTGTTGAGTGGAGTGATCTATATACGGCTGTTAGGTTTAGTTGGTTAAATGTGTCATTCAGTTCCCCTACTTCTCTACTGATCTTCTGTCTAGATGTGTTTTCCATTATTGAAAGCAAGGTATTGATCTCCAACTATTATTTTAGAACTATCTATTTCTTCCTTCAATTCTGTCAATGTTTGCTTCACATATTTGGGGGTTGTTTGGTACATATATGTTTATAGTTGTTATATCTTCTTGATAGATTGAACTTGTTATCAACATATAGTGGCCTCCTTTTCCTCTTGTGATAGTTTTTGATTTAAAGTTTATTTTGTGTGATAGTAACATAGCCATCCCAGATCTATCTTCCTTCCTTCCTTCCTTTCTTTTTCTGTCTCTCTTTCCTTCTTTTTTGTTACTATTTTCATGGGATATTTTATTCTATGCTTTAACTTTCAAGCAACTTGTGTCTTTTGAAATCAAGTGAGTTTTTTGCGGACAGCATATACTTGGATTATGGTTGTTTTTAAAGTCCATTCTGCCAATGTTTATCTTTTTATTGGAGAGCTTAATCCACTTACTTTTTCAAAACTTACTGATGAGGAAGAACTTAATTCTGTCTCCTGCTTGTTTTCTGTATGTCTTATGCATTTTTTGCCCCTGATTTACTCCATTAGTGACTTCTGTGCTTAGCCGATTTTCTTGTGGTGAACTCTTGACTCCCTTTTCATTTCTTTTTGCATATAGTCTATTGATATTTTCTTTGTGGTTCTCAAGAAGATTCCATTTACCATTCTAAAGTTAAAACAATATAATTTCAATTGAAACCAACTTCAGTAGCACACAGAAACTCTGTTCCTCTGCAGTTCCATTCCTCCTCTTTGCATTATTGTTGTCACAAATTACACCTTGATACTTTGTGAGCCCAATAACATGGATTTATGATTATTTTATGCATTTGTTTTTTCAATCATGTAAGAAATAAAAAGTAGAGTTACAAGCCAATAACACAATACTAGCTTTAGTATTTGCCCATGTATTTATCTTTACTGGAGATTTCTATTTCTTTCTACAGCTTCGAGTTGCTGTCTAGTGTCCTTTCATTTCAACCTGAAGGTTCAATTTAGCATTTCTCATAGGGCAGTGGTAGGAAGTTGTAAAATAAATGCCCTCAGCCTTTGTTCATCTGGGAATGCGTTAATTTCTCCCTATGTTTTGAAACCAGTTTGGCCAAATATAGAATTCTTGGTGGACAATTTTTTTTCTTTCAGCACTTTAAATATGTCTGGCCTCTTGCTTCCATGGTTTCATATAGGAAATTAGCTCTAATCTTTTTTTTTTTTTTTTTTTTTTTTTGTGGTACGCGGGGCTCTCACTGTTGTGGCCTCTCCCATTGCAGAGCACAGGCTCTGGACACACAGGCTCAGCGACCATGGCTCACAGGCCTAGCCGCTCCGCAGCATGTGGGATCTTCCGGGACCGGGGCACGAACCCGTGTCCCCTGCATCAGCAGGTGGACTCTCAACCACTGTGCCACCAGGGAAGCCCAGCTCTAATCTTTTTGAGGATCCCTGCTTTGTAACAAATTTCTTTTTTCTTTCTCCTTTGGAAGAAAAGATTCTTTCTGTGTCCTTTGGCTTCTGAGAGTTTGATTATACTGTTTTTTGCTGTGGAGTTCTTTGAGTTTCTCTTAGTCCTGAAATCAGCCAAAGATTTATAGCAAGCAAACACATACTGAACCAGGGAAGAGGCAATTTGAAAATGGCAGGAAAGCTTTGTGGCATTTTTACTTGCCCTTGCCCCATCCACTGTTAGTGTAGTGATGGTCTTAAAGTGGTGGAGTCTTAATGCAGTGATAGTCTTAAAGTAGCAGCAGACCATTCCTAGTATGGGACCCTCAATCCTGCTTCAGGAGGGAGCAGAAGAGACCGTACTGTCAGATTATCATGTGTATCTGTTCTAACCTGTCTGGGAGCTACCTGAAGGACTGACACAAGATGCTTATCTCTGTCTTAGCTAACTTGGAACACAGTCTGGAAAAGCAGCGGTCATTGCTCAAAGAAAGTGCAAGGTGAACTAACAAAGCACAGATGGCTGGGGCAGAAGACTGTGCATTGAAATACAATAGACCACAGAAGATGCAGGAGCCAAAGTTGGGGGAGATTCTTTGGGAAATTAGAACCGACAAAAAGTACACACGTGTCCAGAGAAATTAAGAAAGCCACATGCATACTCAAGATAAGATGCATGTTCTGAAAACACCAGAGGAGTCTCTAAGCTTTGACCATGGGCTGAGCCCTGAACTCAATGCGGGTCAGCTAAATGTTGAAGGAGTGATCCAGCAATCTGCACAATGGGCAGAGGTGTGTGGTTTTGAGTGTGCATGTGGATGTGCTTGTGTATATTTGTTTTTGTTTGTTTTAGGTGCAGGAATTCAAGGAAATCTCTGTCAAAACATTAGCTAAACATGAACTAAAGGAACAGAGACTTCAGTGTGTACATACGATAAGGAAAACAGTCATTGCAAAAATAGTTTGGAAAGGTCCCTAAACAGACTACTACAGCCTTCAACAATCAAAAGCCCAGGAAACCCTGGGAAAGTGGGAGAATCTGATTTCCATAGATACCACATTATAATATTTGAAAGACAAATTTTCAACCAAAAAAATCACAAGGTATACAAAGACATGGAAAAGTATGGTCCATTTAAGAAAACAAATTAATTGATGAAACCATCCCTAAGGAAGCCCAGACATTTCTCCATTGCATATTCTTGGCTCCTTTGTCATAGATTCATTGACCATAAGTGCATGGGTTTCTTTCTGGGCTCTCTATTCTGTTCCAGTGATCGATGTTTTTGTGCCAGTACCATACTGTTTTGATTACTGTAGGTTTGTAGCACAGTCTGAAGCCAGGGAGCATGATTCCTCCAGTTGTGTTCTTCTTTCTCAAGACTGTTTTAACTATTCAGGATCTTTTGTGTTTCCATACAAAGTTTAAAATTATTTGTTCTAGGTCTGTGGAAAATGCCCTTGATATGTTGATACAGACTGCATTGAATCCGTAGATTTCCTTGGGTATGATGGTCATTTTAACAATATTAATTCTTCCAATCCGTGACTATGGTATATCTTTCCAGCTGTTTGTGTCATCTTTAATTTCTTGTATCAGTGTCGTATAGTTCCCTGGGTACAGGTCTTTTACCTCCTTAGGCAGATTTATTCTTATGTATTTTATTCTTTTTTACGTGATTGTAAATGGGATTGTTTCCTTAATTTTTCCTTCTGATAGTTCACTGTTAGTGTATAGAAATACAATAGATTTCTATATATAAATTTTGTATCCTGCAAATTTACCAAGTTCATTTTTGAGCTCTAATAATTTTTTGATGGTGTCTTTCAGATTTTCTATGTATCATGCCATCTGCAAACAGTGACAGTTTTACTTTTTCCTTTCCATTTTGGAGTCCTTTTATTTATTTACTTTTCTTGTCTGATTGCTGTGGCTAGGACTTCCAAAACTACCTTCAATAAAAGTGGTGAGAGTGGGCATCCTTTTCTTGTTCCTGATCTTAGGGGAAATGCTTTCAGCTTTTCACCATTGAGTATGTTAGCTATGAGCTTGTCATATATGGCCTTTATTATGTTGAGGTATGTTCCCTCTATGCCCACTTTCTGGAGAGTTTTTACCATGAATGGATATTGAATTTTTTTCAAAAGCTTTTTCTTCATCTATTGAGATGATCATATGGTTTTTAGTCTTCAATTTGTTACTGTGATGATAAGAGACCTAAGACAGCTACAGAGGCTAAGTGACCTTTCCCTCCCTGAATGGGTAGGTATCCTTGTTCTGCCTTCTAATTGAGTTAGTATCTGAGTAAAGAACTGCCAGGTGTCATTTAGTTCACAGTACACTGCTGTGGCAATATAGAAATGAATTTGCCTAAATCATTTGGCTTTTCTAAATTATAGTAAATGAATATACTGAATGAATACTTCAACTTAAGGAAATGTTCTTAAAAATATATTAATGTAGGCACTTCAGTGGAGAATTGAAAGCAAAACAAATAACTCAGGTAAAGGGTTGAAATTAAGGTACACTCAGTTGTATCCAGTTTCCTTCTGTAAATCTCTCTTTTTAATTAGAGTGGACAGTCATTGGAGAATATCTGACTTGGGGCTAAGGAAATCTAAGCCTTCTTGGCCACACTGTATTCTCTTATGTCGTTTAATAAAGACACCAGTTGGGTTGCTGAAAAAGTAGTGGGAAAAATCAATCCCTCACATCCAAAGGGCGGCTCTTGAAAATATGTGGATTGTTGTAGTCATTTTGCTCTTCTGGCCTCAGAAGTTCTAATCTTAACCTTAGCCCTTCATGCAGAGAGACTTTTTAAACCAATTCCCACATTACTCATTATGTGACTGTTGAATAAGAGAAACCCAGCTCTTTTCTTATGCTTTCAACCAGTTATCTTCTTCAAAAATTTGTTTGGATTGTTATACCTTAATCTTGCCTGGCAAGGGACTTATGGGAAGGTTCTTATTGTTTGAAAGTTTGGTGCCAGTATCTGCAAAGAAAGAAGAAAGTAAAGAAGGAAAGGTGTGTTTATCAAACATCCCAATAGTGACGGTGTGTGAAAGCAACTTTTGAAAAAGTTTATCTGTCAGAGTTTAGCCGTATTATTACATTTTATTTTATTCATTGAACATAAATAATTATCAGTGAATCCTTTCTAGATTTTCTAGTTTCCCAAAGTTCCCTGTATTCACATTCTAAGCTGAAAAATGGTATTTTAAGTCACTGCTCTCCACCTTATATTATTTATAATCACCCTCATGACCTCTTCCTTCAAAGAAACGTGATCCTGAGAAGTGTCCTTTGTTTGTCTTTGTGGAATAAGTGATGGGGATGCATCCTGGAGACCTGTGAGATGTTTAAATTGTGGCCTAATGAAACTAGGATGGAGAGTTCTGGAAAGATCTGGAAAGATGGCTGGTAGAGTGTGGCCAGATGTGGGAGAAGAGACACGTACAGAGGGGGGAGAGGAAATTTTCAGAGGGAGAAAATTAAACAAAGAATTCAATAAGTTTTGTTGTGTGGTGTGGGATGCAAGCCTTTCTCTCCCCCTTTCCTTCACAATCTCTTTGTTAAAGACTGTGTTTTTCATTAGTTTGACTAAGATAGGATTGGCCGTTTTGTTTGGATACTGAGAATGGACCCATGGAAACAGTTACATTTGGGTTATCTCTGACTATCTTTAATGAAGAACATAAATATCGGCCACACTATCTATGCACATGCTATCACCATGCCTTTTTTGTTCTCTGTTCATATATCTAAGTCCTCTTCTTTGAGGTCAATCTCAAATCTCATCTGAAATGTACATTTATTGATAGATTCAACCCATAATGAACTGTCCCTTCTTTGTCCTCCTTAGGCTCTGATTATTTATAAAAACTCATTTTTGAACTTAGAAACTGTCCAATATGATATATTAGTTATTTCATCAGCATCTGTTATATCCTCAACACAGTTATAAGCTTTTGTGGGGCTGGGCTCATACATTCTGTAATTTTTCTCAGTACTTACACTTACTTTGATAGAAAGCGCATCCATTCATCTAAACATCATTTATTGAGTGTTAATTAAATGTCTCAACTCAGTAAATATTGTTTGAATGAATGCATGCATGAATGAGGGAGTATGCAATAGGTAGCCTAATGTACCACCCGATGTGAAAAAACCAAAAACGTAGACACAAAAGCAAGCCAAAAAGTGGCCCAGGACTTTCTGTAAAATATCCTGCTTTTGTTGGATGAGGCCATGAAAATCAAGATGCTCCTGAAAGGTCTTAAGAGCTGACCAAGAATGGTAAACAATTGAAATTCTCTCAGGCTTATTCAACCCTATCACTGGACACATTTATACCTCTCAGGAATGTTATTAAAAGAAGAGATTAATAAAGCTTTTAGAGATGAGTTGATAAATCTCTAAATATTTAAATCTTCATTTCCTCCTAGGTTTCTCTAATTTGGGTTTCAAAAGATTTCAAGAAACCACAGGATAATTAAAAAATTAGACATTATCTTTCTTACCTTCATGTTTTTTGATGGTAAACACATTTTATTTTCTCCATAGTGCTGCCCAATTTCCACCAGTACAGTTCTTAAGTGAATTTTGCTCTGGATGGTGGGATATATAAGATGTAAATGAATTGTTTGTATATGTTTTAGAATTCTTCAAAAGGGCCTGGCCATGGAAATGCATTGAATATTACTTAAATAAGTAAAGTAACTTCCTCAGAATTATTATTCTATTCTGGTTAGGATACTCTCTGCCCTGGTTTGTTAAAATTTCCCTCTAGAGTGGTTTTAATTTTGTTTCTGGTAGGGTCCTAGGATTTATTGCCACACCCATCCTGCATCTGTTTTTCTTTGAATTACTCTCCTTGCAGTTTCTGATTCCTACAGGGCCTTCCAGGTTAGTGACAAGCTGGCCATCACAACTCTGGGAAGGACAGGCCTACTTTTCAGAGGTGTTGATGTTTTCTGTACCTGAAGGTTTTCAAGAGATATCAGTCTTCCTCACCACCTCCCTTGGCCCTCTTAATGGACTAAGCAGTTCCTCATGAAATTTCTGTAGGATATCTGTACTAACTTCTCAATATTGTTCCATCCTGAGTCTAAATTCCTGGCCTCAAGGTAATGTTAGATTTCTAGCTCCAGCCCCTATTTACATAAGGCCTATACTAAGGAACGGAACCATAGACATCAGTCTGCTCTTATTTCTCTGGATTTAATTTCTCTGTTACTTTCTGAAACATGCAGGTGTTCCTTTCTTTCTTTTAATCTCAGCTATGTGCTTTTAACTTTTTCAAAATTGACCCAGAATTTACATGTGTCTCCAGTAAGAGTACATTAAATTGAGCTTAGTCTGCTCTTCTACTGGCATATTTGAGATCCAAATAATTTGCTACTTAACTGGATTCAGTTACCTGTATATTTCAGGCACCTAAAACTCACCATGTTCCAAATTTCCCCCTTTATTGTTAGTAATTTTCTTGGGAATCTGGATAACATTAGATGGAATAAAGTTAGTGAGTGGCCCAGGATTGCCTGAAATTTTGTTTGTCAGAGTGTCCAGGGAAAGTTAAGCAAAGAAGACAACCAAATGAAAAGCAGAATCACATTATTATGGCTGAGACAAGATTCCACGCAGAGCTCTCTGTAGAACTGGGTTGGGTCATAACTTATGCCAGAGCTCTAGGTGGGGTTGACACCATCTCATGCCAAGCTCTCAGTTCTGGGCTAACGTCATCTCTGGTCCACTCTATGGAGTGGAAACTTTGGAGGAATGGCCAATGTGTTCTGCGGTGTAGGAAGAGGGAAATTGTGAATGTTCCTTTCTAAATTGTGGAGGAACTAACCACTGTAAATGTGCCTTGAACTATGGTGTTTCATTTGACCAGTCAGATCAATGACTTTCCCCTTGAATGAAATGCTGCTACGTATATGAGCAGAAAAACAAAACTGGTATAAGGAATAGATAGCTAGTGGGAAGCGGCCGCATAGCACAGGGAGATCAGCTCTGTGCTTTGTGACCACCTAGAGGGGTGAGATAGGGAGCGTGGAAGGGAGGGAGATGCAAGAGGGAAGAGATATGGGGACATATGTATATGTATCACTGATTTACTTTGTTATAAAGCAGAAACTAACACACCATTGTAAAGCAATTATACTCCAATAAAGATGTTAAAAAAAAAAACTAGTACAAGGAGATGGAGAGACTGGGAGTCTTATTTTCCCAGCAATTAACTTTTCCTCGACCATGACCTTCCCTTTGAGTCTCCTAGACCTTGGGGATGATCGCAACCCCTTGGGTTGGGTGTTTGCAACCCCATCTTCACTAGAACCTCTATAGTTAACTTTGATTTTTCCCACTCCGTCTATCCATCCCATGTATGCAGTCAGACATTTGATCTTGGACTTTTACTGACAAAATCTCCTTGAATATAACCATTTCTTTTCACTCCCACTGCTACTGCTTTTGTCACTGCCTTAACTAGGGCTTTATCTTTAAGTCCTTTATATAAATATAGAAATAAAATATACAAATAAATAAAATATAATATTAATTCTGATGATTTTAAAGTCTTTTCTTGATAAAGACTTTTCCTGATAAAGATACACAATATCTTATATAACTATTTTTGTATTATCTGTTCCTTTCTTAGAATTTTAGTCATATGATTCTATCTCTTGGTATGTCTAGAACTTTTTGATTGAATGCTGACTATTTTATTTGGCTTTTTAAATTTTTCTCAGTGGAAATGTTGTTTTGCTTCAAAATATGTTACTCTACCTGGAAGTAGCAAATCTTCAAATTACAATTTTTTTAAATGCTTTCAAATATCAATACTATAGGTGTCACAAAATCTAGAAAAATGACATTTGAAAATTAACTACTGCCAGATGTGTCTCTATAAAACTTTTTCCCCACTCTTGTAGCTATATATTCTTTAACTTCCTCCTCATATGACAGTTTATGTGTTTTAGAAATAAAATTTTCAGAAATAAACTTTGTAGTTTATAGACATAGATTTCTTTTAACATGGTTGGTTAGAGTTTGCTTTTAGTTATTAATAGTTTAGAAAAGTTTATTTCAGCGTCACAATTTATTATTGATAATGTCACATTAATTTTCATTGTTAACTTTGAGAAAACCTCTATGGATTACTTCCTCATAAATATTTACTATTATAAATGCATTACTGATTTCAGTACTGCTATAGGATTGTGCATTACAGGAATTCTGATAAAATACTCATTCACACCATTCCATTACACACATTATTGATGGGGTATATCCTTTTATTTATTTATTTATTTATTTATTTATTTATTTTTGACTGTGTTGTGTCTTCGTCGCTGTGCGCAGGCTTTCTCTAGTTGCAGCGACTGGGGGATACTCTTTGTTGTGGTGTGCAGGCTTCTTATTGCGGTGGCTTCTCTTGTTGCAAAGCACGGGCTCTAGGCACGCGAGCTTCAGTAGTTGTGGCTCGCAGGCTCAGTAGTTGTGGCTCACGGGCTCTAGAGCACAGGCTCCAGAGTTGTGGCACACGGTCTTAGTTGCTCCGCAGCATGTGGGATCTTCCCGGACCAGGGCTCTAACCCGTGTCCCCTGCATTGTCAGGTGGCTTCCTAACCACTGTGCCATCAGGGAAGCCCCTGGAGTATATTTTTTTTTGTTTTTTTGTTTTTGCGGTATGCTGGCCTCTCACTGTTGTGGCCTCTCCCCGTTGCGGGGCACAGGCTCCGGACATGCAGGATCAGTGGCCATGGCTCACGGGCCTAGCCGCTACGCGGCATTTGGGATCTTCCCGGACCGAGGCACAAACCCGTGTCCCCTGCATCGGCAGGTGGACTCTCAACCACTGCACCACCAGGGAAGCCCTGGAGTATATTCTTGACAGCAGGAAATTTCCGTTTTGACTAAGCATTGAAGAAAACTGAATCTTTGACTTATCTTTCACATGCCTGGTGATTGAAATAATTTTCCACAGAATAACTTCTGGTTTTATATTTTTCAGTTCTTTTTTTCTTCTTCAAATGCACATGCTTTGAGAGCTGTGAAGTGCAAGACATGGCTATACTGTAAGGTGGTTTTTGTCCTTACGCTTCTGTGTCTTGTGCTAGTTAAGTCAGTAGAGTAGTCAGTAAGAGTACTGGAAGTTATTCCTGTAATGGGATATTATACAGTCAGTTACATATGGTGGTGTCTGAAAATCACATAATAGCCTCACTTAAAACATGTCCTTAGCCAGATTTCAAAAAAGCCTGTGACCAATCCAATATGATCCAACATAGCGGACTATGATAGAAGGAAAATTGGCAAAGAAATAGACGCTGGTCTTACCTGATGGAAGTTAAAATATCTCACTTTTGACAATTTTGCAAAAACCTATAATTACATGAACTAATTTCTAGGGTTCTTCGTAGGACCTAAAAAGGAACCCATAGAGTTGTGGAACAACAATAGAAGCTACTGTGATGAGAAGCCCCGGCACCACAACAAAGAGTAGCCCCCACTCGCCGCAACTAGAGAAAGGCTGCACGCAGCACTGAAGACCCAATGCAGCCAAAATAAAAATAAATAAATAAAAATAAATAGATTTATCTTTTAAAAAGTAATACTCAGGTTTGAGTCATGAGAAATTTGATGAGGAGAAATTAGCTAATGTTTTCAGAACTTTTAAAATATCAAACTCAGTCTCTAAGATCTTAGCATTATATACAACATCGGTTACTTATTAGTGGTTTGGGAAGGCCAATTTAAAATTTTCTCATCTTACTGTATTGAAATTCATGGCCCTAATGTTTTCCACGTTGACTATATGAATGATGAAGAAAAGTCAATCATGTATTTCATTTCCAACTGGACAGAAAACAATATTTAAAAAAGTGTTTGGACTACTGACTTTTGATTTCTTCTAAGGCAAATGGATAGGTAATTTTTATTCCCTGATGAGGAGAAAAATGGTGGAAGAGGGCAGGGTTAAGAATTAAGATTTCAAGAGCATGAGAGGTAGATGGCCAACCAGAGTTCCTAAGGTTCGGTGCCTGTAACTGTTGCCGCCGCTTAAGCCTGCCAAAGCAGTGGTACGGCTGCTGCGCTCGTGTTTGCTCCCTCTAGAAACGTTCTTGCCAGTAGTGGCGGCAGCGGGACTCAATTACCCCCTTTTTTCACTCTCTCCAGAAGCTCCAGATGGCGTCTTCCGTGGGCAACGTGGCCGACAGCACAGAACCAACGAAACGTATGCTTTCCTTCCAAGGGTTAGCTGAGTTGGCACATCGAGAATATCAGGCAGGAGATTTTGAGACAGCTGAGAGACACTGCATGCAGCTCTGGAGACAAGAGCCAGGCAATACTGGTGTACTTTTATTACTTTCATCTATACACTTCCAGTGTCGAAGGCTGGACAGATCTGCCCACTTCAGTACTCTGGCAATTAAACAGAACCCTCTTCTGGCAGAAGCCTATTCGAATTTGGGGAATGTGTACAAGGAAAGAGGGCAGTTGCAGGAAGCAACTGAGCATTACCGGCATGCATTGCATCTCAAACCAGATTTCATCGATGGTTATATTAACCTGGCAGCCGCATTGGTAGCAGCAGGCGACATGGAAGGGGCAGTACAAGCTTACGTGTCTGCTCTTCAGTACAATCCTTATTTGTACTGTGTTCGCAGTGACCTGGGGAACCTGCTCAAAGCCCTGGGTGGCTTAGAAGAAGCCAAGGCATGTTATTTGAAAGCAATTGAGATGCAACCGAACTTTGCAGTAGCTTGGAGTAATCTTGGCTGTGTTTTCAATGCGCAAGGGGAGATTTGGCTTGCAATTCATCACTTTGAAAAGGCTGTCACCCTTGACCCCAATTTTCTGGATGCTTATATCAATTTAGGAAATGTCTTCAATGAGGCACGGATTTTTGACAGAGCTGTGGCAGCTTACCTTCGTGCCCTAAGCTTGAGTCCAAATCATGCAGTGGTACATGGCAACCTGGCTTGTGTATACCATGAGCAAGGCCTGATGGATCTGGCAATAGACACCTACAGGCGAGCTATTGAATTGCAACCACATTTCCCTGATGCTTACTGCAACCTAGGAAACGCTCTCAAAGAGAAGGGCAGTGTTGCTGAAGCAGAAGATTGTTATCATACAGCTCTCCAGCTGTGTCCCACCCATGCAGACTCTCTGAATAACCTAGCCAATATCAAAGGAGAACAGGGAAACAGTGAAGAGGCAGTTCGCTTGTATCGTAAAGCATTAGAGCTCTGCCCAGACTTTGCTGATGCCCATTCAAATTTAGCAAGTGTATTGAAGCAGCAGGGAAAACTGCATGAAGCTCTGATGCATTATAAGGAGGCTATTCGAATCAGTCCTACCTTTGCTGATGCCTACTGCAATATGGGAAACACCCTACGGGAGATGCAGGATGTTCAGGGAGCCTTGCAGTGTTATACTCATGCCATTCAGATCAGCCCTGCATTTGCGGATGCCCACAGCAATCTGGCTTCCATTCACCACGATTCAGGGAATATTCCAGAAGCAATTGCTTCTTATCGCACTGTTCTGAAGCTTCAACCTGACTTTCCTGACGCTTATTGTAATTTGGCTCATTGCCTGCAGGTTGTCTGTGATTGGACAGACTATGATGAGCGAATGAAGAAGTTGGTCAGCATTGTGGCCGACCAGTTGGAGAAGAATAGGTTGCCTTCTGTGCAGCCTCATCATAGTATGCTCTATCCTCTTTCTCATGGCTTCAGGAAGGCTATTGCTGAGAGGCATGGGAACCTCTGCTTGGCTAATATAAGTGTCCTTCATAAACCACCGTATGAACATCCAAAAGACTTGAAGCTCAGTGATGGTCGACTGCGTGTAGGATACGTGAGTTCTGACTTTGGGAATCATCCTACTTCTCATCTTATGCAGTCTATTCCAGGCATGCACAATCCTGATACATTTGAGATATTCTGTTATGCCCTGAGCCCACATGATGGCACAAACTTCCGAGCGAAGGTGATGGCAGAAGCCAATCATTTCATTGATCTTTCTCAGATTCCATGCAATGGGAAAGCAGCTGATTGCATCCATCAAGATGGTATACACATCCTTGTAAATCTGAATGGTTATACTAGGGGTGCTCGAAATGAACTCTTTGCTCTCAGGCCAGCTCCTATTCAGGCAATGTGGCTGGGGTACCCTGGGACTAGTGGCGCGCTTTTCATGGATTATAT
Organism: Mesoplodon mirus; assembly: GCF_964341445.2. Classification (NCBI taxonomy): domain Eukaryota; kingdom Metazoa; phylum Chordata; class Mammalia; order Artiodactyla; family Ziphiidae; genus Mesoplodon; species Mesoplodon mirus. The sequence continues at coordinate 91,468,851 of NC_138983.1, read as the reverse complement.
CATCACTGATCAGGAAACTTCACCTGCTGAAGTTGCTGAGCAGTATTCTGAGAAACTGGCTTATATGCCCCATACTTTCTTTATTGGTGATCATGCTAATATGTTCCCTCACCTGAAGAAAAAAGCCGTCATCGATTTTAAGTCCAATGGGCACATTTATGACAATCGGATTGTGCTGAATGGCATCGACCTCCAAGCATTTCTTGATAGTCTATCAGATGTGCAAATAGTCAAGATGAAATGTCCTGATGGAGAAGACAACGCAGACAGCAGTAATACAACTCTTAATATGCCTGTCATTCCTATGAATACTGTTGCAGAAGCAGTTATTGAAATGATTAACAGAGGACAAATTCAGATTACAATTAATGGATTCAATATTAGCAATGGACTGGCAACTACCCTGATCAACACTAAGGCTGCCACTGGAGAGGAGGTTCCCCGTACCATTATTGTAACCACACGTTCTCAGTACGGGTTACCGGAAGATGCCATTGTGTACTGTAACTTTAATCAGTTATACAAAATTGACCCATCTACTTTGCAGGTGTGGGCAAATATTCTGAAGCGTGTTCCCAATAGTGTACTGTGGCTGTTGCGTTTTCCAGCAGCAGGAGAAGCTAATATTCAACAGTACGCACAAAATATGGGCCTTCGCCCGAACCGTCTCATTTTTTCCCCTGTTGCTCCTAAAGAGGAACATGTTCGGAGAGGCCAGCTGGCTGATGTCTGCTTGGACACTCCACTCTGTAATGGACACACCACAGGGATGGACGTCCTTTGGGCAGGGACCCCCATGGTGACTATGCCAGGAGAGACTCTTGCTTCCCGAGTTGCAGCTTCCCAGCTCACTTGTTTAGGCTGTCTTGAGCTGATTGCTAAAAATAGACAAGAATATGAAGAGATAGCTGTGAAACTGGGAACTGATGTAGAATACCTGAAGAAAATTCGTGGCAAAGTCTGGAAGCAGAGAACAGCTAGCCCTCTGTTCAACACCAAACAATACACGATGGAACTAGAGTGGCTCTATCTACAGATGTGGGAGCATTATGCAGCTGGCAACAAGCCTGATCACATGATTAAGCCTGTTGAAGTCACTGAGTCGGCCTAAATAATGACTGTGTGCCCAGGAGAATTACCCCTGTAGCTGAGCCTCAGCCTTCTGGGGGAAAGGGAACTACTTTTTCAATATCATGTTGCAGATGGGTGACACACAATGATAAGAAATAGCACAGCCAGACTTGCTTCCTGCATGATCATGACAGGGAGAGACACAAGAGATGGGAAACTGCTGTTCCACAAGGAGATTCCATCGAATTTTGCCGCAGCCAGGTGTCTGGAAGGTCTGGAAGGTAAGTCTGGAAGGTCTGATCTCCCTTGGTCTTCCAGGGGATGGATGGTTAGTGTGGAAGGGAGATAGAGATTGCCCAGCCGTTTTGTGATTATCATGGATGGATTGAGTCTTCTGAATTAATTTTTTTCTTTCTATTTTGGGTATTGGAGCTTTTAAAAATGTTTGGTTTCAGGTATTTTTATTCATGTGAAGTGTATATGATTCTCTTGAGATCAGGTGTTAAGCTGAAATATTCCTTGTTTTAGTTTCTGAACTCTACAGATAAATGGGGACTTTGCTGGTGTAGTCTTTTTCTAGGTTTTATAAACCGCTTGAGCCTGTGTCAGTCATTTTAGTGTCTGACATAACGTTTGGAACTCTCAGTGCTTTGTTGGTTTGTAGATGATGGCTTCAATTCTTTTTCTGGTCCGTTTCCTTCTTCCCTTCCCCCCACTTTAAAAATTCTCCTGTAACTTGGCTAACAAAAACCAAGTCTGATTCAAAACCTCCCAGAGTGTTTCTCTTAAACACATCATCTGGTGCCAAATGAAGATTCTTAGGAGTGCTTATTAATTATGAAGGGCACAGTTGTGGTACTGTGACTGATGATAATAATAATGGATTTTTGGCCTAGAGTTTTGTCCTATTTCACCAGTGTTTTCCTGTTGACTGCCCCTCTATGCTGCTTCCAAAAGTGATAGTGTGTGATAAGATGTTTACTTTCATTTCTAAAGTTTGTTTTGTTTTAGGTGAGTCCTGTTCTTCCTTTTTCTTTCAGCAGAAATGAAATTCCAGGTAAGTATAAGTATTCAAATATTTGATCAGTAGTTCACAGTTATCTCCAGTACATTCAATAACTTTCATCAAAAAACATGTTATAGGTAAAAAGCTCTGAAGGACCAGCTATGTATATGATAATTATGTTTCAGGCCTTCTAGGGTATTATATATAATAACTTGTCTTCTGGTCGTGGTCTTGAAGTCTTTATGGATTCAGCCTCAGTAGTAGCGAACTGCACTGCTACTTGGTTTGGAGTACAAATTAGACTTTAACCCTCCTGGAGGTAGAGTTTTTGGTATTGAAAACCATAGGAATGAAATTATTGTATTTCAACAAAGGATCGAGGGCTTGAGGCTTAAACAAGCCAACATATGTGTGGGAAGCAGTCAGCCTTGAGAGCACCTTCGGACATGCCAGGCATGCCGCTGCTGCTCGAAGGGACTGTCCCTACTTGTTCCCCTCCTTGTTCCATTCCATGGGAGATAAATCACCAGGGCCCAGAAATCAGAAAGAAAGTAAAATGAGACAAGCAAAGCTGTCTCCCCCTGCACATGCAGGTTATTTTGGATGATTCTGGGTTTATGGGTTTTCTCCCAGGGAAGTTAACCTTGAGCCGAGACAGTCATTAGATAATGTAAACCACCGTCTGGCAACCTTCCCTTTTCTAGTCTATATAATCTGTACCTGTAGCATAATAAAACTTACCTTGCAACCATCAGTTGTCTTGGTCCTTCTGACCCCATTCGTTGGTGCTACTTCAGTTCCTTACCCCGTCCCTTCTGACCCTGGGCGGTGAAATCCTCTTTCTGAGGCTGGTCCATGGCAAGTGGCGCCCGAACAGGGACCTGAAGCGTGAAGGCAATTAAAAGGAAAAGAAAGTGCAGGTAAGAGAACCCTTATGCAAAATATGTGTGGCCACGAGTAAAAGTGAAACTAATAGAGGCATAAGGCAACAGTCAGAAGTAAAAGAAGATGGGGCAAAAGGGCTCCAAGGAGCGTGAATTATTTGCTCAGGTTTTACTTTCCATGCTTATAGCTTGGGGTAATAAAGTTTCTACCTCACAGGTGACTGAATTTTTGCAGCATATCCATGATGTATCTCCCTGGTTTCCTGATGGCGGCTCTGTGACACAGAAATCTGGCAGAAAGTTGGAGAAGATTTAAAAAATTATTATGAGTCTCGAGGGCCTACTCATACTGCTGTTGTTACATTTAGTTTGTGGAATCTGATAAAAATATGTTTAGGTTCTTCTCATGATAGTGTTGATTTGAATGTAAAGTCAGAAAAACATAAGCCTCTGACAGAAGACAAGACTGTATTATCAGCTACTGTGTCGCCACTTCCTAAACCAAAAGAGCTAATTAATTTAAATATTTCAGATGAAGAGGAACATTTTGACTTAACCGATGAGGCTTTTAAACATAAAAGAGAGAGAGAAAAAAAACATAAAAGAGAGAATCATCCTGAGGATGATTTTCTAATGGCTATGATAGATAAGTCAGTGAAAAAGCTGCAAATTAGTAAGGACTGTCTTCCTCAAAAATCTACATCTGTAAAAATGGTCAGTCTCTTGCAACGTGCTGTATAAGCAGCAATAAAACGAGGAGAAGATCCTATTTTCTGTTGTCCTGTCATAGAAAGACCTGATCCTGATCATCCTCAACAGGCTATTAGGGAGCATCAGGCTCTTCCTTTTAAAGTTTTGAAAGATTTAAAATCTGCTTGTGCTCAGTATGGGCCCACTGCTCCTTTTACTACTGCTATGGTTGACACTATTGCAGGAGAAGCTCTTTCCCCCGCCGATTGGAAGTCTATTGCACGAGCTTGTTTAAATGGTGGAGATTATTTAATATGGAAGTTTGATTTTTATGAACGGGCTGCTGAACAAGCAGAAAAGAATGCTACCCATGATATTCCAGTGGATTATCATACGCTGATTGGGGAAGGACCATATATTTCTTTACAAGATTAATTAACTTATACCTTTGTTGCTTATCCTCAAATAAATCATTTGGCATTACAAGGCTGGAGGAAATTACCTTCTACACACAAAACTGAGGATCTTTCAAAAATGAGACAGGGACCTGATGAACCATATGCTGATTTTGTAGATAGATTGTTACAGGCGGTGGGGAGACTCATTGTGGAGATAGATTGTTACAGGCGGTGGGGAGACTCATTGTGGATGGACTCACTGGTACAATTGTAGTTAAGCAACTTGCTTTTGAAAACGCTAATAATGCAGGTCAGGCTGCGATTCGACCTTGGAGAAAACGGGGAACACTGGAGGATTATATTCGCCTTTGTGCAGACATTGGGCCTGCTTATATACAGGGTGCTGCAGCATTAACTAAAGTGGGGTTTAAAAACAATCAAAAGAGAACAAAGACTAGTTTTCAATGCGGAAAGGCAGGTCATTTTGCTGGAGAATGTGGATCTTTTCATTGTAACCCTGCTCCTTCCTTCCCTACTCAAAAACCTCCAGATGGTCCGAAAATCCCTGGTTTATGCCCTAAATGCAATAGGGGAAAACGTTGGGCATGAGATTGTCGCTCAGTGGCCCACAGGGATGGGACACCACTGTCGGGAAACTCCTCCCGGGGCCTTCCCCGGCCCCAACAAATAATAGGGGCAACGTCTGTGTATCCTCCTCAAACTATCAATCAGACATTAACCAAAAACAAAAACATACAATATCTTCGCTCTCCAGAGCAACAGCAGGAAGCACAGGACTGGACCTCAGTACCTCCGCCCGATATGTATTAACTCCTGCAATGGGTCCTCAGGCCCTCTCTATGGGCATCTATGGACCTTTACCCAAGGGTTTGATTGGACTATTATTGGGAAGAAGTAGTGTCGCCATGAAGGGTTTAACTATTATGCCAGGACTCATAGACTCTGACTACGAAGGAGAAATAAAAATCATGGCACAAACTATTAAAAATATAATAACGATTTCCCCTGGTGATAAAATTGCACAATTGCTACTTTTGCCCTTTGTACCTCATGGAAAAATTTTACAACATCAAAAGAGAGAAACAAAGGCTTTTGGATCATCTAGTGCTGCCTACTGGATTCAGAAGATAGGGAAAGAACGTCCAGAAATGAAATGAGCCATGAATGGAAAGGTTTTTTCAGGTTTGTTAGACACTGGAGCTGATGTCTCTGTTATGACGCAGATGCACTGGCCTAAATATTGGCCCGTTAGTCCTATTATTACAGAACTTCAAGGAATAGGACAGAGTTCTTCTCCTATGCCAAGTAGTCAGTTATTATTATGGCAAGATAGTGAGGGCCATTCAGGATACTTCCAGCCTTATGCTTTGCCTGGGCTGCCTTTAAACCTCTTGGGCCAAGATATATTAAAAGAAATGGGAGTATTACTTTATAGTCCAAATTCTCACGTCTCTAATATGGTGTTGGATCAAGGATTTCTTCCCACAAAAGGGCTGGGAACAAATCAAAAAGGAACTGTCTATCCTATTGATGTGAAAATAAAAAGTGATAGACAAGGTTTGGGTTTTTCTTAGGGGCTTTGGATTCTCCTCCACTCACTGCTGGTCCAATTACTTGGCTGAGTGATGACCCTGTATGGGTGGACCAATGGCCCCTCACAAAGGAGAAATTAGAAGCTGCAGAACAATTAGTACTGGAACAATTAGGGCATTTAGAAATTTGCAATAGTCCTTGGAATACTCCTATTTTTATTATCAAGAAAAAGTCTGGAAAATAGAGGTTATTACAGGGTCTAAGAGCTGTTAATAAAACTATGCTAATAATGGGAGCTCTTCAACTAGGCCTACCCTCTCCAACAGCCATACCACACAATTATCATCTTTTAGTTATAGATTTAAAGAGTGTTTTTTCACTATTCCTTTGTTTCCTGAAGATAGAAAACATTTTGCTTTTAGCTTGCCTTCCTTAAATTTTAAGGAACCCATGAGGAGATTTCAATGGAAAGGGCATGCCTCAGGGCATGGCAAATAGTCCTACATTATGCCAAATATATGTGGCTCAGGCCTTAACTCCTGTGAGAAAAAGGTTTCCAACGTTATATCTCATACATTATATGGATGATATACTTTTAGCCACTGATAATATTTCTTGATTAGAGACTGCTTCCCAATTTTTACAACAATCCTTACAATCATTTGGCCTGGTCATTGCCTCAGAAGAAATTCAAAGACAATCTCCATTTTTCTATTTGGGAAAATATATTGATAACTCTACCATTAGGCCTCAAAAACTGCAAATTCGAGTTGATAATTGAAAAACATTAAATGATTTTCAAAAATTACTTGGAGATATTAATTGGCTAAGGCCTTCCTTAGAACTTCCTACTGCTCAGTTAGAGCCTTTATTTGATATTCTTAAAGGTGACTCAGATCCTTCTACTTCACGATCTATGACTCCAGAGGATTTCAAGCTTTCCAAATAGTTAATAGAGCTATCAGCTCTGCACAATTAACTCGAATACATACTCACCTGCCCATGTCTTTAGTTGTTTGTCCAACACCTCATGTGCCTACTGCCATCTTATGGCAAACTGTTGGAATTATTGAATGGATTCCTATGAAAACTCCATCCTCTAAAGTTATTAACCCTTATTATGAACTTATTATTAAGTTAATAATGCAAGGTAGAACTAGATGCTTACAACTTATAGGTATAGAACCTTCTCAAATTATTATCCCTTATTCAGTTAGTCAACAAAATTGGCTTTTTCAACATAGTAATGAATGGGGTCTTGTTCTTGCAGGATTTTCAGGTACCTTGGAATGCCATTAGCCTGCTGATAAATTGATCCAATTCAGCAAACTTAACTCTTATATCTTTCCTTCTATAATTAGGCAACAGCCTATTCCTCATGTACCTTTGGTTTTTACAGACGGTTCTTCTTCAGGAGTGGCTACTGTAATCGTTGACGACGGAACAAAACTCATTAAACAAACTTCCTTGACTTCAGCTCCACGTGTTGAACTGTATGCTGTCATTATGGCTTTTAAACATTTGCCTTCTATATCTTTTAATTTGTTTTCTGATAGTAAATATCTTATTAGCTTATTATTTCTTCTGGAGACTGCAACCAGAGGATATACTAATGACCCTGAATTATCATCCTCTTTTCGTTTACTTCAACAGCTTATTCGTTCCCACGATGGTCCTGTTGCAGCTCTGCATATCGTGCTCATTCTAACTTGTCTGGTCCATTGTCTAAAATGAATGCGACTGCAGATGTTTTAACTCGATCTAAACGTGATCTTTATCCTGTGCATTTTCCTCCCAAAAATAAAGTTAAAGTTACTCTTCCTCCTCAATCTCTTTTCCCTAAAGCAGGACATATCCCAATTTACCATCCTCCTCCTTTCCGTTCGTCATGCTGTCAAGAATGGCTAAGGTATTGCATTCATTATCTTCATACTGTTGGTACTCATGGTCCATGTCCTGGACACCCTCATATTATGGTAAGTTATGATCAAACTGCTTCACGAGCAGCACAACAGTCGCATGCTTTACACCATCAGTCGGCGGCTACATTACGCAAACAATTTTCCCTTCCTCGTGGAGCCGCCCGACAAATTGTTAAGCAATGCCCACAGTGCTTACCTCACCTTCCTGTTCCACATTATGGTGTTAATCCTCGTGGATTATTACCTAGTCATTTATGGCAAATGGATGTTACTCATATCCCGTCTTTTGGGAAATTACAGTTTGTTCATGTCACTATTGATACTTATTCTGGTTTCCTCTGTGCTACAGCACAGACCCGAGAAGCTACTAAACATGTTATCACTCATTTATTACACTGTTTTGCTTTCATGAACCTTCCCAAAATTATTAAAAGAGATAATGGGCCCACTCACACTAGTGTTGCTTTTGCAACATTTTGTAATTCATTACAAATTACCAATATTACGGGCATTCCATATAACCCTCAAGGACAAGGTATTATACAACGTGCAAATAGACCTTTAAAGCTAACTATTGAAAAAATAAAAATGGGGGAATTATATAGAACAACACTACATAACCTTATAAATCATGCTCTGTTTATTTTAAATTTTCTCACTGTTGACAGGGGAAAGGTTGGTGGCTGAGCCAAGATTGGCATTTCAATCTCTGGAGGTCCTCGGGAAAGATCCGCTAACCAGCACTTGGCGTGGTCCTGATCCTGTGTTGATTTGGGGACGTGGTCACATGTGTATATTTCCCAGATCAGCTCCTGGACCTCTCTGGCTTCCTGAGCGCTTGCTTAGTCAAGCAAATAGATGGCTCGCCACAGCTCACAACTAGTTCAGAAGATGAAGAAGCTCTGCATCTCTCCCGAAAATTTGACAGTGTTGATTCAGCAAAAGAAGAAGAAGAGGAGACCACTTGCCAGGACGACTCAAAGGAGTGATGTTCCAACTTGGGGACAAATTAAACAATTGGTTTCACGAGCTCAAGAGTTAGTGAAACAACAGAATAATCCTGTTACACCTGTGACTTTATTTTTGGCTATGTTGGCAACCATTTCATGTGTTCCCTCTGTTAATGCAGCAACTTACTGGGCCTATGTACCTGATCCTCCACTATTAAAACCCATATCTTGGTCTGAAGCAGAGTTTCCTGTATTTTACAATGATACTGTTTATGGGCCTCTTATTGGGAATATAAAACAAATCAATATGTCTGTAAATTATACTAACTGGTTTAGTACCTATCCTGTCCGTCTTAGCCCATTGAATCTGGAAACTGGATGTGTAAAGGCTATTAGTTATGAGCATACAGATGTTTATGAGGGAACGGATTAATCAATTAGTTTGTCAGGCTCTCCAGGCATCCTTCGTTTTACAGGAACCAACATTACTCTTACATGCCCGGCTACCAGCCGACGAGAGGATCTTAAGGATACCACCATTTGCTATAAAAATGGGCAACCTATTAATATTAGAGGTCGAATCTCATACGCCTCACCACTTAGGGATTCCGCTATTACTATAGCCAAGGTTACAGGTGAAGATTCAGGAAATTATTTGTGTATGAAGCGTTTACTTGGAGGACAAGGGATACTTATGGCTGGACATATGGTTACTATTCTTAAGAGAAAATCAAAAAATCAATTTCCTCCTTTTATGACCATTAACTTTCCTGGATCCAATTTTGAATGTTGCAATGCATCTTGGAATAATAACCAAATATGGTGTACTATAGATTATACCAAGGGGTAAATTCTTATCTCTTCTATTCCCGTCATAGATAGGTTTATCACATTTCAAAAGAACTGGGGTATATGGAAACTAGCTCTAACTTATTCCAATACACCTGTTATAACTTGTGTTGCTCCTCCATATACACTTTTGATTGGTTCTATTAACATTGGTAATTCTTCCAAAGGAGGATATACTATTAGCTGTGTTCATTGTATTTTTACAGTTGTATGTTCCCTTCTGCAGGAACACAATCTGTGCTTATACTAAAGTAACCCATATATGTTATGGCGCCTGTACATCTGAGAGAACCTTGGTATGAAGATACTGGAGTACAGGCATGGGTGGAACTCTCTAAAGCCTTGCAGAGAAGGAGACGCTTTATTGGGTGGCTAATAGTAAGTTGACTTGCCTTGGCTGCTCTGTCTGCTACCGCGGCTACTGCCCGTCTTGCTCTTTCACAGAGTATTAATCATGCTCACTTTGCTGATCAATTATCTCAAAATACCAGTCTTGCTTTATCTTTACAAAGTCACATAGACTTACAGATGAATAACAAGTTAGATGAATTTAAAAACGCAATTTGGGGGATTGGAGATCAGATGGCAGCATTAAAATTGAGGATGCGTTTAGCTTGTCATGAAAAGTATACATGGATTTGTGTTACTCCTTACAAGTACAATGACTGTATTTGGGAATGGGAAAAAGTAAAAATGCATCCGCTGAGTGTTTGGTCAGATAATAATATTAGTCTTGATCTTAAGAAATTAAATGCTGAAATTCAGGATATACAAAATGCACATCTTGATGATATTTGGCAAGAAGATGTAATTAAAACTTTACTGGACCATTTAAAGTGGTTAAACCCTCAGTCGTGGATCACTGGAGGGTTGTCAGGATTTATTACCCTGGCCATAATTTGCCTATTATTGATAATAATCTTCTCATGTCTGTTTCGTATCCTCATGCAACAATATACTACTCTCGGCACTACGCTTCATGGAATTATTTTGCAGCAAAAATTAAAAAATAGAAAAGGGGGAACTGAGGGAAACAGTCAGCCTTGAGATCAGGCTACGGACATGCCAGGCATGCCGCCGCTGCTCGAAGGGACTGTCCCTACTTGTTCCCCTCCTTGTTCCATTCCATGGGAGATAAATCACCAGGGCCCAGAAATCAGAAAGAATGGAAAATGAGACAAGCAAAGCTGTCTCCCCCCTGCACATGCAGGTTAGGGAAGTAAACCTTGAGCCGAGACAGTCTATAGATAATGTAAACCACCATCTGGCAACCTTCCATTTCTAGTCTATATAATCTGCAACCGGAGCATAATAAAACTTGCCTTGCAACCATCAGTTGTCTTGGTCCTTCTGACCGCATTCGTCGGTGCTACTTCGGTTCCTTACCCCATCCCTTCTGACCCTGGTCGGTGAAGTCCTTTCTCCGGCTGCTCCGCGGCACATCTGAATAGACGTTTCTGTCTTGCTGTCCTGCACACGTGCCGTCTAGTGACAGGTATTGTGTCTGCTGGTGGTGGTGTACATTCTGTCTTTCCGAAGCGCTGAGGCAGGGCACCTGTTCTGTAGCTGCAGCTGATGCCTGAATGTATCCTAGCTGACAAATTATTGATGAATGAGAACTTGAATTTCTAAAGATTAGTACTGTTAACCAGAATCTGAGCAAGGAGTCTCAAATGTAATTCTTAGCCAGAATTACATGTTAATGAACCATTTAACAGTGTAAATCGAGGAACATCAGTGTAGGGATTTCTTTTCATTTATTTTTTACCTGTTTGAAATATCAGTTAAAGGTTGGCAGCTTGGTTGCGGACGAACGGTCGTTTGAAGTTCACCAAACTACTTAATGTGGAATAGGATAACAGACTTCCAACGCCCTCAAGGCTGTAACCTTGCAGCCATTTTACACAGCACGTCATCATCCTATAGGGATGAACCTTTCCCTGGCCCGAAAAGTAGCCGCTCTGTTGAAGCTTTGCTTATTGGAACAGGCTTTTGTTTCCAGGTTACATGTCTGTGGAAGACTTAATTCTGAATAGAGATAGAGATATTACTGGAAACTAATTGTTTTTCTATTATACTCTGCTTTATCAAAAAAGTAAAACATTTAAATTGTGCTACAAAAATTCAGATGTTGTCTTGCGATCTTTAAACAATAAATGAATGATTTGCCCTTAAAAAAAAGAATTAAGCAGTTAAGCTGTTGGTCCCACATCAGACAAATCATCCTTATACCTCCTGTCAATATTGTTAACAGAGACTGTTATTTTATGAATCCTTATGATCCCGTGATTCTTTCTTTCACGTTTCAGGACACAGCAGGTGAGAGAGTGGATTTGTTAAACTGGGTGGGTTTATCCTTCTTTTATGCGTTCATTCAATTTTATGTTCATTTACTTACTATACACATATGGCAATAGAAGCTGCTAAAGCAATCATTGCTATTGTGCAAAACAACAAGGCACAGAAGCAGATGTCTTATTTCCGAGATTTCTCCCCCCTGGATTATTGTGATTAAAGATACCTTCCCGCAGTTTCCTGGAGAGGACAAGGGGCTACTCGCTGGAGGTTTTTTAATGACTTGGAGAAAGGCTCAAATATGCCCCCATTATGGTAATCCACCCCAGGGGCAAACCACACAAGAATATTATGAAGTTATTTTATTTTTCTATCCTTGCAAAGGTAATACTCAGCTCATTAGAATATGAAAACTATACTGTCAAATTTCAGAATGACATGGATGAAGAAAACCACCAAAGTGGCATCATATCATGTGTGTTATAGTTGTATTGACTCTATTGACTATGTTGTGTTAACAATGTATTGTATAACTCTATATTGAAAAGGCAAAATGCTGTACCTTATTTCAGAGAAAATAATTATGTTGGCAAACCCCAAATTGTACATTGTAGAAGGGTCCTAGGAAAAGAAGATTTAATTCATAGTGGACAAGAGGCTAGCTTCTGTTTTCAGCCATGTGCTATTTCAAGAATTAAACATCATGAATAATACAGGATATAAGAGGAATAGTCTAAAGACGGAAAAGCACATTTTGATTAGGAAAGAGAATTTAAGGCTTAAGTCTTTATTTTTTTTTAAGGAAAACTGCCTTATTACTATGAGATAAGAAAATTGTTTCCTTCTTTTCTTCCTTGCTTTCTTCTTCTTCTTCTTTTCTTTAACCTTTTTTACTTTGGATATTTGGATATTTGACCTCTAAGCTGAGATGACTGGAAATGCCTCCTCTGGGCACTACATGCTGACATCTCCTGATAAGAGGGAAGCTGCAAAGTGGAAGAATTGAAGGTCAGTATGTTGATACTGGTCTCAAGCACACTGATGTACATTTGTGTATTGGGGAAGGGGAGTGAAGCTTGAGAGTGGGCCAGTGGAGAGGGGTAAATATTTTGTGATGCTGTCTACCTATGGGCTGATAAAGTTTACAGCTGCATTAGGAGGACAAGCATTACCATTCGCATGAAAAGTAGGGCAGACGTCAGTTGCAAAAGCTTCTAGCCATACACATAGGGAAATACATAAATGATACACCTTATTGCATTCACCCATTCACCCTCCCCTGTTCACGCTAATCGGAAATTTCTATCCATTTCAGAGAAGTAACACAACTATCAATCATTTTCCCTGGCACGAATCTTCCAGGAGGAAGAAAATGGAACACGCCTAGCAGCAGAGCTCACGCACTAGCCCATGTGCCTTAGATTTAATATCTGATCACTAGCTGGATTGAAGCCAAGAGGTGGTTCACAAAGTTGCTGCATATTAGAATCACCTGGGGAACTCTGAGACCTCCCCGTGCCCAGGCTCCTCCCTAGACCTACTGAATCAAAATCTCTGGGGCTGGGACCCAGACACCAAAGTTTCTCTTAAAAGCTCTTTAGGGGAAGGGATATGGGAACAGATGTATATGTATAACTGATTCAGTTTGTTATAAAGCAGAAACTAATTTAAAAATATATTTAATACTTAAAAAAAAAAAAAGCTCTTTAGGTAATTCATACGAGCAGCAAAGCTTGAGAACCAGCCCAATAACGGGAACAAACGTATTTCACACAGATAAAGTGGGGCAATTCATATGTTAAAAGAACATGAATATATATATATATTTCTTTTTTTCTCTTTATTCTGTTTGTGTTTCAAATAGGCATTTTTTTTTCCTTCTGCAAAAAGTGTTATTGTTTCCATTTGGTCCAAGGCTTGGGAGAAGGCTCCAGGGCGGTTACAAAGCTGCCTAGTGGCTGCAGAGCTGGGCTTCAGGCAGAAGCTCTGACGCCAGAGGGGCTCCTCAGAGGCCGCTGGACTTCAGAGACTCCTGTTTGTGCTCGAGCATGAGCCTTTCGAAAAGATACTCGCCCAGCACAGCCTGCGGACCAGCCAGCCTGCGGAGGTTGGTCAGGTGGTTGCCCATCTTCTTGATGAGTTTCAGCTGCTCGTCCAGGAAGCGGCTCTCCAGGAAGTCACAGAGGTGGGAGTCTGCGCGGGCAGGACCCAGGGCGCGCAGATCCGATAGTGCCTGGTTCAGGTTCTTCTCCCTAAGAATGGCGGCTTGCACAGTGTCCTGGGTTTTACCCCACTCATCTTGAGAAGGCTTCCGCGCATCCTGGAAGAGGGCGCGGCCGCAGCACTTGTTTTGCATTTTCAAGAGTCGCTGGGCGCCCTCACACTTCTCTTCAGCCAGTTGGCGAAAACTGTGGCCCCCATTGTCCAGAGTCCCACTGTTGCTGTGGAAATAGAAGCTTAGAGAGAGGTAAGTGTCCACAGATGCATGTTGAACAGGCGGTGGATGGCGGCCTCCACCTCGATGGAATAATTCTGACGAACCTGGGAACTCGTGGTTGATCAGTGTTAAGGAGCTAAGCTCCAAAAACGGTGTTGGCCTGTCCTGGAGGCTGAGGATAGCTGAGTGGCTGATTCCAAAGGTTGCGACAGGAAGAAATGTTGGAGGGTGGTCGGGGGCTGGAGCAAGGAGCGTCCCTGGGTCTGTTCATTCCAAACACCGTTGAAGCAAAAGAGAGATCTGCAGGACTGCCGAGTGCACTGCCTCAAATAGGCTTTGATATAAATGAACAAGAAGTCCAAGCAAGGACAGAACTTACCCTTCCCCCCACCAAAATAGCTGGTGATACTAGAATCTAGATCTGGGCAGGGATTCTTCCATTACTTTAACATTCCAAGCCACTAGAGCAGTGGTTCTCAAAGTATGGTCACCTTGTAAGCAAGCAGTACCCTATGGGGCCTTCCTAGGACAGACCCATCCCCCATAGCCTCTGCTGTAGTTCCTCTCTGAAGTCCTCAGATAATAGTATCTCAGGCATATTTCTTGAGTTTTCAGATGCTAAAAACCACCACCCAATGGAAGAAATTAACTCTTTGATGATCATGAGCACACAACCCCCAGACCTTCTGGCACCTAAGGATGGATAATGTTACCTGCCCTGTGGCCTCAACATCAGCCAGTCAGATGATTGTGCACGAGCTGATCACATTCCCTGGGACGTCCCTCCCTCACGTGGCCTTTAAAAATGCTTTGCTGAAATCCTTTGGAGATTTCAGGGTTTTTGGAACACGAGCCACCCCTCTCCTTGCTCGATCCTGCAATAAACCTTTCTCTGCTCCAGACTGCAACCTTTCGGTTTGGTTGGCCCCACTGTGCTTCAGACACACGAACGTGCATTCGGTAACAACCTGACCAGCTTTACCAGCGTCCCCTGATAATGTGTCAGATATTCAAGTTTTAGGGCCCTGTCCCAGCCCTATGGAATCAGCAACTCTAGTGGGGCTCAGTGATCTCTGTTATAACTGGCCCTGCAGATGATTTTTATTCACCTTAAAGTTTGAAAATATCTGCATTGGCAGCTGCCAAAGCGTCCACCAGCAGGTGAAGGGGAGAGACGCCTGGAAAAGATAGGGAGTAGCCAAGGCAAGTACAGCAGCATTTGCCGTGGTGGTAATGGAGAATGCCTTTTCTCCACTGGTTGGCACAGACGAGTATCTGGGGGCAGTGGCAGGGTTATTTAGGATGCTTTACATTTCAATGTAGAGTGACCTCTGTCCTGGTTTGCCAGGGACTTGCCCTGTGTGAGCACTTAAAATCTCATCCTGGCAAACCCCTTAGCCCTGGATTTGAAAAACTTAGGAAATCACATGAAATTTAGGGGAAACATGATCTAGGTTTTGGGCAAGTCACAAGTGCTCATTAAAGCTAAGCAAGTATGGACAACATCTAGCCTTCTTTACCCCTTTGCAGGAAGGTAAATCTGATTGGGTGAAAGAACTTATTGTTAAGAAATCTTTGTAGAAACATCCCCTTCTGCTTAGTCCGCTGGTTCTCACTTCTGGCTAGACAATGGCATCGTCTGAGGAGATTTAAAATGATTTTATTGGTTTAGGATGACCAACTGTTGGTGTGAGGGTTTTTAAAAAGTGCTTCAGATGATTCTAATGTGCAGCCAAATTTAGGTGCCACTGCTTAAGCTTTTGAACCGCTGCTACATATTTTCACCTCATCTTCCTATGAGAATATCCAACTGTCGTTGGTTTGTTTTTTTTTTCTTTTTCTTTTTTTAACTGTCTTATTATAAGATTTACTGTCTTAAATAAGATTGAATGTACAGAAAATCCTGCTAGTCCATCTGGTATAGCTGGATCCTTAGAATAATATCATTAAGATATATACCATTTAAGTATTGTGATTGGCCTTTTTAAAATGAACATATGCATTGAATTAGTACCATCTGTTTTGAAGCTGTCATGTTGGGTAGCTATACCTCTAATCTGCTGCCATTGCTAAATATCTGGACACCTCTTATTAGGAATTGCTTTTAAACATCTTTCGGGGTTAAAACCAAGATTGCTGTATTATTTGTACTGGGACCACAAAAACCTCACAAAGATCCCCCGCTGTACTTTCTACCCCCATCTCTAACCCTTGGCAACTTCTAATCTGTTCTCCATCTCCACAGTTTTGTTATTTTAAGAATAATATGTAAATATCATCATGAATTACTTCATCTTCGGAGATTGGCTTTTTAAAATTTTTCCCTCGGCATCATTCCCTTGAAGTTCATTTCAATTTTTGCACATATTAATAATTTGTTCCTTTTTGTTGCTCAGTAGTATTCTATCATAAGATTTTATCACAATTTGTTTCAACATTCATCCATTGAAAGACATTTGGGTAGTGGCCAGTTTTGGGCTGTTATAAATAAAACTGCTATGAACATTTATGTGTAAGTTTCTGTGGGAACTTAATGAAGTTTTTGTTTCTTTTGGATAAATGCTCAAGAGTACAATTACTGTGTTGTAGGGTGAATCTACTTTTAGGATTAAAAGAGACTGTCAAGCTGTTTCTCAGAGTGGCTAAACCATTTTATTTTCCCACCAGTGATGTGATATCATTTTTCTGTGTACTCACCAGCATTTGATGTTGTCACTATCCTTTAATTTTAGTTATTCTCTGATATCTCATTATGGTCTTAATTTGCATTTCCCTAATGGCTAATGATGTTGAGCATCTTTTCATGTGCTGCTTTGCCATGTGTATATTCTCTTCCATGAAATGTCTGTTCCTGTCTTCTGCCTATTTTCTAGTTGGGTTTTTTTAAGTTGTTTGGAGAGTTCTTTGTATATTATAGATACAAGTCATTTGTCTCATGTGGGATTTTCAAATATGTTTTCCCACTGTGTAATTTGAGTTTTCATCCACTTAAAATGATCTTCTATGAAGCATTTTTAACTCATTTTGATGAGATCCAATTTATCAATTTTTGCTTTTATTGATCATACTTTCGGTGTCAAGTCTAAGAATTATTCACGTAGTTCTTGATGCCAAAGATTTTCTCCTATTTTTTTTTCTAAAAATGTCCTGCTTTTACATTGAAGATTATGATCCACTTTGATTTAATTTTTGTGTAAGGTGTGGAGGTTTAGGTTAAGGTTCATTTTTTGTTTGTTTGTTTTTGTCGAGGGATGTCCAACTGTTTCAGTACCATTTTTTGAAAAGTCTATTCTTCCTTGGTAGCTTTCACACTGCTGTCAAAAACAAGTTAAATGTATTTATGTCAGTCTATTTCTGGGTTCTCTATTCCATTCCATTGATCTGTGTATCTAACCTCCATCATTACTGCAAAATCTTGAAATTGGGTAGATGAATTCCTCCCATTTTAATCTTCCTTTACAAATTGTTTTAGCTATTCTTCAGCCTCTTCTTACCATATAAATCTTAGAATAAGCTTGTCTATATCCACAAAAACCTTGAGGGCCTTTTAAGAGTAACTCTGTTAAGCCTCTTAACTTGGGGAGAATTGACATCTTTATTATGTTGTGTTTTCTAATCCATGAACAAGGTATGTCTCACTATTTGTTTGGGACTTTTAAATTTTTCTTCATCAGCATTTTGTAATTTTCAGTATAGAGGACCTATAAATGTCTTATTGGGCTTATATTTAAGTATTTATTTAGGTCAGTTGTAAATGGCATCACATATTTTTATTTAAGCTTCTACACATTTGTTATTAATATATAATTTGATAAAACTGTGTTGATTTGTACTCTAAAACATTTACAAGGGCTTCCCTGGTGGCGCAGTGGTTGAGGGTCTGTCTGTCGATGCAGGGGACGCAGGTTCGTGCCCCGATCCGGGAGGATCCCACATGCCGCGGGGCGGCTAGGCCCGTGAGCCATGGCCGCTGAGCCTGCGTGTCCGGAGCCTGTGCTCAGCAACGGGAGAGGCCACAAAAGTGAGAGGCCCACGTACCGCAAAAAAAAAAAACAACATTTACAAACTAATATTATTTCTCAAGCTTTTTGTGGATTCCTTGGTATTTTCTCCATTTAGATTATCATCTCCTCTTCAGATACCGTTTTACTTTTCCTTATTTAATATAATAGTATATATTACTATTCAACATTCAGTAGGATATATTCCTTCCTATTCAACGTAGTAGGAATAGTCCTTTTATCTTTTAAATAAATGTTTTAAAAATTTACCTTTTAAATTTATGTATTTATTTATTTTTGCTTTATTTTCTTACTAGAACCTCCATTAATATATTTAATAAAAGTGGTGAGGGCAGATATCGGTGCCTTGTTTCTGATCTTACAGAGAAAGCATTCAGTCTTTCACAGTTAAATATAATGTCGGTATAGGTTGTAGATCCTCTTGATGAGTTTCAGTATGTTCCTTTTCAATTCCTAGTTTGCTTGGGGTTTTTTTTCTTCTTTTTTATAATTTTTTAATTTTATTATTATTTTTTTACAACCTTATTGGAGTATAATTGCTTCACAATGGTGTTAGTTTCTGTTTTATAACAAAGTGAATCAGTTATACATATACATATGTTCCCATATGTCTTCCCTCTTGCGTCTCCCTCCCTCCCACCCTCCCTATCCCACCCCTCCAGGCAGTCACAAAGCACCGAGCTGATCTCCCTGTGCTATGAGGCTGCTTCCCACTAGCTATCTACCTTACGTTTGGTAGTGTATATATGTCCATGCCTCTCTCTCGCTTTGTCACAGCTTACCCTTTCCCCTCGCCATATTCTCAAGTCCATTCTCAAGTAGGTCTGTGTCTTTATTCCTGTTTTACCCCTAGGTTCTTCATGACCTATTTTTTCTTAGATTCCATATATATGTGTTAGCATACGGTATTTGTCTTTCTCTTTCTGACTTACTTCACTCTGTATGACAGACTCTAGGTCTATCCACCTCATTACAAATAGCTCAATTTTGTTTCTTTTTATGGCTGAGTAATATGTCATTGTATATATGTGCCAAATCATGAATGGGATTGGATTTTGTCAAATGCTTTCTCTGCATTAATGGATAGGATCACATGACTTTTCCCCCTTAATCTATTGGATATGGTGGATTACATTGTTTGATTTTCAAATATTTAACCAACTTTGCATAACTGGAATAAATACCACTTGGTCATGATATATTATTCTTTTTATATATTTCTGGATTTAATTTGCTAATATCTGGCTGAAGATTTTTACAGGCAATTTCATAAAACATATTGGTCTATAGTCTTCTTCTTTTTATACTATTCCTGTCTGGTTTTGGTATCAAGGTAATACTGGCTTCATAAAATTAATTAGGAACGGTTCCCTCTACTTCTATTTCTTATCAAATCATGTAAAATTGGTTTTCATTCTTTAAGTCTTGGGTAAAAGTGAAACATCTAAGCCTGCATATTTCTTTTGGGAGTTTTTATATGAAAAATCAGTGTTTCTAATGGTTACAGGAAAATTGAGATTATCTATTTCATCTTGGCTGAGTTTGGGTAGTTTTGGGTGTAGAAGAATTGGCCCATTTCATCTACATTTTTGAATTTAGAGTGTAGACTTGTTCATAATAACTTGTCCCTTATTAACCTGCAGGATATGTCATGGTATCCCTGGTTGCATATCTGATATCTGTGATTTGTGCCATCTCAGTTTTTACCTTTATCAGTCTTGCTAGATCTTTATTGATTAAATTGTTTATTTCCAAGAACCAGCCTTTTGTTTCATTGATTTCCCCCCCCCATTTTCCTGTTTTCAGTTTCATGGATTTCTGTTTCATCTTTATTATTTCCTTCTTTCTGCTTGTTTAGTGTTTTTTCCTCTTCCTTTTTTACTATTGTAATATAGAAAATGAGATTATTGCTTTGAAATATTTTATTTCCCAATTTAGTTCTATAAACTTCCCTTTTAGCATTACTTTCACTTCATTCCACAAACTTTGATCTGTTATATCTCCATTTTCTTTTATTCTATGCATTACAAATTTTTTCCTTGACGCTGTCTTTTTTACCCATGAGTTCTTTGGAATTGTGATGTTTAGTTTTCATGTGATTGAAGATTCTCCTGTTGTCTTTCTGTTATTGATTTCTAGTCTGATTCCATTATGGCTAGAGAACATACTCTCTATGATTTTAATTCTGTTAAATCTGCTAATGTTTTTTTATCACCCAGTATATGGTGTATGAGTGAATGTTCCACGGACACTTGAATATGTATTCTGCTCTTATTGAGTGTGTTCTTTAAATGTCAGTTATGTCCTGTTGATTGATGATGTTTTCAGCTCTTCCATATCCTTGCTGATTTTTCTGTCTGGTAGTTCTATAAATTGCTGTGTTGACGTCTCCAATAATAATTGTGGATTTAAAATTTTCTCCTTTTACTACCTTTTTCAGTGTTTGCTTCATGTATTTTGAAGTTCTGTTGTTTGGTGCACACACATTTCGTATCACTAGGTCATCTAGGTGGATTATTCCTGTTATCTTTATGTAATGACCCTGTTTGCCCCTAATAATTTCCTTTGCTCTGAAATCTCCTTTATCTGATATTAATTTATCCATTCCTGCTTTTTCTGATTAATGTTCACATGATATATCATTTTCATCCTTTTACTCTGAACTACGTATATCAGGATGTTTAAAGTAAGCTTCTTATAGACAGTATATACTTGGATCATGCTTGTGATTTTTTAATCTACTCTTCCAATCTCTGCCTTTGACTTGGTTACTTAGATCATTTACAGTGAATGTAATTATTGCTATGTTAAAGATTAGGTCTACCATTTTATTTTTTGTTTTGTCTTTTACCTTAGTTTCTCAATCTTGTGTTTCTCTTATTTTGCCTTCTTGTGGGTTACTTAAACATTTTTTAATAAGCCCATTTTAATTTATTTATTTATAATCATGTGTGTATACTGTGTGTATAGTTTTCTTAGTGGTTGCTTTTGGCATTACAGTATACATATGTAACTTATCATAGTCTACTGGAATCAGTGTTTTATGACTTCAAGTGAAGTTTCAAAATTTTACTTCCATTTAGGTCTCTTAATATTCCCCAGTTTTAAAGTATGATTTTCTGTAGTATTTCCTTTCTCTACACGGAGAACCACATCAGATGGTGTCCTAATTTTTGCTTTGACCATCATATAGTATTTAAGAAACTCATGAGACTAATGATAGTCTCTTCTATTTACCCGATTTGTTTTCACCCATTCCATTGTTCCCCTTTTCTTTCTGAAGTTCCCAGTGTTCTGTTTTTGTTTTTTTATGTTTTCATAAGTGTAGGTGATATCTGGTCTTTCCAGTGCCATTGGATATGAGTTTCAGGAAACCCTGAGCCTGGCTCACTTAATGCTGCTGAGTTGGAGGGTTTGTATATGTGGGGCCTGTTGGCTCAGCAGATGCTAGCAGATTACACTAATGTTGATGGGACTAGTGCCACAGGAGGATGGGTTCCCATTCAGGCTATGCTGCTGCTACAGTAGAGAAAGTGCCCCTCTACTCCAAGTGTGGGGCAGTGACCTGCTGCTGTCACTGCTTTGTATTAGGCTGCTTTTCCTCAGGTGTGTGATGGGATCCCATGGAAGCTGCTGCTGTTGCTCTCAGTCACAATGTTAAATTCATTTCAGAAATACTGAAGTATAAATATATAGCCTGGCTCTTGTAGAACCTCTGTATTTGTTTTTTATTGCTTTCATACAAATTACCAAAAACTTAGTGACTCAAAACAAGGTAAATTTATTACCTTACAAGTCTGACATTGGTCTCAATTGAGTAAAGTAAAAGTGTTGGCAGGATCGACAGACGAATGGATAAAGATGTGGCACAGGGATTCCCTGGTGGCTCAGTGGTTGGGAGTCCGCCTGCTGATGCAGGGGACACGGGTCATGCCCCGCTCCAGGAAGATACCACATGCTGCGGAGTGGCTGAGCCCATAATCCACGGCTGCTGAGCCGGCGCGTCCGGAGCCTGTGCTCCGCAACGGGAGAGGCCGCAACAGTGAGAAGCCCACGTACCACAAAAAAAAAAAAAAAAAAAAAAGTGGCCCATATATACAATGGATTATTACTCAGCCATAAAAAGAAATGAAATTGAGTTTTTTGTAGTGAGGTGGATTGACCTAGAGTCTGTCATACAGAGTGAAGTAAGTCAGAAAGGGAAAAACAAATACCATATGCTAACACATATATATGGAATATAAAAAAAAAGAAAAAATGGTTATGAAGAACCTAGGGGCAGGGCAGGAATAAAGATGCAGCCATAGAGAGTGGACTTGAGGACACAGGGAGGGGGAAGGGTTATCTGGGATGAAGTGAGAGAGTGGCATGGACATATATACACTACCAAATGTAAAATAGATAGCTAGTGGGAAGCAGCCACAAAGCACAGGGAGATCAGCTCTATGCTTTGTGTCCACCTAGAGGGGTGGGATAGGGAAGGGAGGGTGGTAGGGAGAGGCAAGAGGGAGAGGATGTGGAGATATATGTATATGTATAGCTGATTGACTTTGTTATGAAGCAGAAACTAACACACCATTGTAAAGCAATTATACTCCAATATAGATGGTTAAAAAAGAAAAAAAAGTGTTGGCAGAGCTACATTGTTTTCTGGAGGCTCTTAGGGGTGTTTCTGTTCCCTGGACTTTATCTGCTGCCAGCAGTCACTTATAGTCTTTGACTCAGAGTCCCCTTTCTCCACCTACAAAACCCAAAATGTTGCATCGCTGTGATTCTGCTTCTTTCTCTTTCTACAGTTGGGAATGGTTTTCTGCTTTTAAGGACTCGTGCAATTAGATTTGTTCCATGAGGTAATCCAGGATAATCTTTCTATCTCAAGGTCTATAACTTCAGTCATATCTGCAAAGCCCTCTTCACCATGTAAGGTAACATATTAATAGGTTCCAGGGATTAGGGTGAGGGCATTTTTAGGAGCCATTATGCTGCCTACCACACCCTTAACAAGTGACCTTGAGAAAATGACTGAGATTTTTAAAGCCTTACTTTCCTCAAACATAAAATGGAAAGAAAGATAACTAGTTAATATCATGCAAGTGAAACAGTATATATGAAATCAACGAATTCAGAAAATAAGATTTCTTCTTTTTCTTTATGATTTACATGATTCTCAGAGTTCAGTTACTTGAAGAGTTACTTTTTTGTAAAGAGAACTAAGGAATTTCAGGGTTCAGATGCTGTAAGATTGTCTGAATTATCTGAGTAACAATTAGCTAAGCACAGGTGTAAAGCATTTGATTTACTCCCTAGTGTTCTTTATCTTCTCATCCCACTAAATGCATATCCCTTGTCTAGCTCCAGCCAGTAGAGTCAGAGCTTGTTTTCCTGTTTAACTAAAGTTCAATTTAAATTCTCTCTACACCTCCAGATTCTCAGCCCTGGTTGCATATTATATTCACTGGGGAGATTTCAAGAACTACTGATGTCCAATTTCTACCTATCATGGATATTTGAGGAGGGACCTGGAATGAAATACTCTAGCTTATGGCTTTGGGCGCCAAATCATGTTACCTGTAGAAGGTATCTTCTAGGTATGAAAATAGTTCAGATAAGTCAAATTTCTCAGTAAAAGATGCCAAAACTATGGCTTAGGTGGTAAATTTTCCATGTCAATTTGTCTGGGCCACCATGCCCAGTTATTTGGTCAAATATTATTCTGGATATTTCTGTGATGGCGTTTTTGTGTTTTTTAAATTCTTTCTTTCTTTCCTTCTTTCTTTCTTTTTATTTTTGGCTGCGTTGGGCCTTCGTTGCTGCCCGTGGGCTTTCTCTATTTGCAGCAAGCGAGGGCTACTCTTCGTTGTGGTGCACGGTCTTCTCATTGCGGTGCCTTCTCTTGTTGCAGAGCATGGGCTCTAGGTGCACGTGCTCAGTAGCTGTGGTGCATGGGCTTAGTTGGTCCACGGCATGTGGGATCTTCCCAGACCAGGGCTCAAACCCATGTCCCCTGCATTTGCAGGCAGATCCTTAACCACTGTGCCACCAGGGTAGTCCCTGTGATGGTGTTTTTGGATGAAATTCATATTTAAATTGGTGGTGGACTTTGAGTAAAGCAGATTATCCTCCATAATATGGGTGGGCCTCATCCAATCAGTTAAAGCTCTAATAAAACAAAGACTGACTTCCCTGTGGCAAAAAGGAATTCTGCCAGAAGACTTACAGAAATTGAACTGCAACTCTTCCTAGAGTCTCTAGACAGCCTAACCTGCAGATTATGAATTTACCAAGCCTCTATTATTGTGTGAACCAATTGTTTAAAATCTCTCTCTCTCTTTCTCTATCTTTATATAGATATGGATATAGATCTAGGTATCAATATTGATATCTAGATCTATATCTATCAATATATATGGGCACATTGTATAGACCTGCTGTTGGTTCTGTTTTTCTGGAGAAACTTGACTAACATAGTGGCCCATATAAATAAAAGGATGAACCCAAGTTCACCCAGGTAGAAAGTAGTACAATGAGAACTGGAACTTAAGGCCTCATGACTCATTCAGCTGTGAACACTGACCCAGAACCGGGGTCCGCAAACTCTGGCCCACTGATCAGGTCTCGCTTGACTCCTGGTTTTGCTTGAACACAGCCACACCCATTCCTTAAGGTATTGTGCATGGCTGTTTCTGTGCTACAGCAGCAGATAGGCAATTGCAACGGATACGTATGGTACCCAAAATCCAAAATATTTACTCTCTGACCCTTTACAGAAAAGATCTGCTGACCCTTGCTCTAGGATGCCATCTGATTTCTGATAGCCCCGAGGAGAATAATTCATGCACATTGGGATAGATTGTTAATCTCATGTCCTCCTTATGTCAAAGATCTCTTAAATGCTCACCCTTGCAATAGCCAGCTTGGGGAGCACTGTCTGAGGATGCAGAAGTATTTCTTGTCAGATCTTTCCAATCCACACTGCTCCCTGACTATGGTTCTTAAAACCTATTTTTGAAAACAATTTTATTGGAGTGTAGTTGATTTACAGTGTTGTGTTAGTTTTAGGTGTACAGAAAAGTGAAACAGTTATACATATACATATACCCACTTTTTTTTTTTTTTTTTTTTTTTTTTTTTTGCGGCACGCGGGCCTCTCACTGTTGTGGCCTCTCCTGTTGTGGAGCACAGGCTCCGGATGCGCAGGCTCGGTGGCCATGGCTCACGGGCCCAGCCGCTCCACGGCATGTGAGATCTTCCCGGACTGGGGCACAAACCCGTGTCCCCTGCATCAGCAGGCGGACTCTCAACCACTGCGCCACCACGGAAGCCCCACTTGTATTATTTTTTAGAGTCGTTTCCAAATAGCCCATTACAGAGTATTGAGTGGAGTTCCCTGTGCTAAGAAGAAGAGCAGGTTCTTATTAGTTATCTATTTTATGTAGAGTAGTGTGTATATTTCAGTCCCAATCTCCCATTTTAACCTCCCCTCCACAATCCCCTGGTAACCCAAAGTTTGTTTTCTACATCCGTGCCTCTACTTCTAAAACCTGTCTATTTGAACCAACTACCACTCATTGCTTACTGTCTCTGGCTTCATGTACTTGATAATAAATCTACTTCTTGTTCTATCCTGGATGACATGTCCCAAGGACTGAGATAATATCTTATTCTACATAACTTGTCCTTGATATTGTCTATCTTGGGGTCTTCATCTATGTCCCAAAGAAGACAGTCACACTCTGTCTTCTAGTACTACTAATAATACCACATTTTAGGGCATGAATTTGACCCAATGCACTGAACTATCCCTTTAGAAGCTGTATGCAACCTGTCACTGGGTTTTGGCACAGGGGTAGAACTCAGATTAGTGTTCCTATTTAAACAAATCTACTTGACCAGAAACCTTTTGTCTCACCATTTATTTTATTACACAAGTAACTTCTGTCTTTGCATCTATGATGTAAATATTTTTAATTTCCTAAATTATCTGAAAAATTATTTAGAGCTTCTGTTTCAGTAGGCATTGGAATTGCTGTGTTATGACTATTTCATTATTTTCTTTCCAAATGTTAAATCAGGCTTCAAGCTTTGGCCAAGAGTAGACAGGAAAGGGTTTAAAAAGAAATGAAGAGTGGGAAAGACTTCTGATGCAAGGGAGACATGATAAAGATTTGATTTTGAATCAGTAGTTTATACTAAAGGTTTGATTTTGAATCAATAATTTATGTCATTGCAGAATAGCTCCCTGGTAAACTTCCACTCTCTGGTCATCATGAAGTCCAGAAATCAACAATCAACATGTGCAGTGCTCTTCTTCATTTTCTAAACACAAACCTACATCTAGAGGAGAGGAGAAGTCATTTCATCACTCAGGCTCTGGACTTACGACTCCAAGTCCTGTCTTCTTTCAACCATACCTGCTAAGTTTCTGTCTAACTTCTTGAGCATGAGGTAATGGCTTCAGCTTTCATCCCCTCCCTCAGTATATAGCTTAGTGACTATGAGTAAGGGATCTAAAACTTGAGAACTTGGGTTCAAATCTTGACTCTCAAATTTACTTGTTGAGTACTCTTGAGCATGTTATCTGTTTTTGCCTCAGTTTTCTCATCTATAAAATAGAGATAACATTACTTCTCTCAGTGAGTTACTATGAGGGTTAAAAGAGAAAATTCATACAATGAAAGAATTTATCGGTTCTTGGAACACAATAAATACCAGAAAGAAATGTTAGCCATTATCAAGGGCCCCTCATTTTATGGATAATATAGATTAGTTTATATAGGTCTAATATTTACATATACATAAACATTTTGTACCTAGATGTGTGTATACGTTCTTCTTAGAAATTGAGCAGTCAACATTCACATCTAGAAGTATGTGCTCTGTGAAATGTAGATCTCCTGTGTACAGACACAGTGCTATATTATCTATTAGATAATAGATATCTAACTGTGTTATCTAATAGATAACACAGTTATGTACTGCTACATAATTAAGAAGTCCAAACTTAGTGTTGAAACAAAAAAAAATGTTAATATGTGCCCAGATTCTGTGGGTCAGCAATTCAAACAGTACACAGAGGAGATGGCTTGTCTCTACTCCATGACTGATGTCTGAAACCTCAGCTCATGAGGATTGAAATGGCTGGGGCTGGAATCATCTAGATAATTTTAATTCCCATTTCTGGCCCTTGAGATGGGATGTCGTGAAGACTGGGCCCAACAAGGACTGTTGACTGGAGTGCCTATAGGTGGCTGCCCATGTGGCTTGGACTTCTCATAATGTGGTAGTTAGGATTCAAGGTAGAGTATCCCAAGAATGAGTGTCCAGGGTTCAAGCATTCCTTGAGAATCATGCAAAAGCTGCATGACCTTTTATGACCTAGTCTTAGATGTTACATAGCATCAGTTTCATTATATCCTATTGCAGGCGTTGGAGACCTTTTTCCATAGTGTCAGACAGTCAATATTTTAGGCTTTACAAGCCATACAATCTCTTTTGCAACTACTTAGCTCTGCTGCTGTGATGTGAAAACAGACACAAACAATACATATACTGAGGAACATGGCTGTGTTCCAATAAAGCTTCATTTATAAAAGCTGGTAGAGGACTAGATTTGGCCCACTATCCATAATTTACTGACCCCTGCTCTATTGTTTGTTAGGATTTGGGAGCCAAAATGTTCCTCAGTATTTACTGCTTTGCTAGTCCATTTAAGAAAATGGACTATTGAAAAAATAGCTTCAGACACAATATGGCATTTCATGATTTAGCATAAAATCTGAGAAATATAGAGGTTATCTGAAGCCTGCAATGGTAAAGTTCCCTCTGCTATTGAAGTTATTGTCTTTAAACAAAGATTCTACATCAGTAATGCTATATATATATATAGCATATACATATATATATATATATATATATATATATATATTTATGATATTCAGGTTAATTTCCTATTCTCTCTAAGGAAGTAATTGGTTGGTTGGTATGAGAGATGGTGTGGCTTCCAAAGGTGAAAAGTATTATTTTGTTGTAATTTCCGGTTACCTAAGGATGGGAGAGGCCCAGGACACTGCAGTCAGTATATTATGTGGAGCAGGTTATAATGTGGTTTATTCATGAACTTTTACATGTTTATTTTCTATGCAAGTTTGTGTGCTCCTTTTTGAGTTTTGGTAGATAAGTGTTTTGTAACTTTCAAATACTTGGAGTTATATAAATATATATAACTTTTATATATACATATTTTAACATAGTAGTTAAAGCAGTGGAGAGTGTACTATAGTCTACCTAGGTTCAAATTCTGGCTTTACCCTATGACTTCCCTGTGGCTTCCTCTGCTCACCTATTAAAAAGGAGTATAATAAGACTGCTGTGGTGAGTTATATACTAAGTGCTATTTAAGCATTTGCTATAATGATTATGTATACTCGAAGGCAAGGAACTTGCCCCTTGATCGTGTCTGTATTCCTAGTGCTTAAGAATTCCTAGTGGGCTTCCCTGGTGGCGCAGTGGTTGAGAGTCCGCCTGCCGATGCAGGGGACGCGGGTTCGTGGCCCAGTCCGGGAGGATCCCACGTGCCGTGGAGCGGCTGGGCCCATGAGCCATGGCTGCTGAGCCTGCGCATCGGGAGCCTGTGCTCCGCAACGGGAGAGGCCACAACAGTGAGAGGCCCACATACCGCAAAAAAAAAAAAAAAAAGAATTCCTAGTGCTTTCCTAGTGCATTGTCTTAGGATAGAGATAGCTCAGTATAGTTCTTCTCACTACAAAGTACTCTTATGTTGAAAGTCTTTGCTTGTGTACTAATAATCTATGACATATCTGCTGAGGACAAGGAAACAAATAGTTTTAAAACGGCAGTGGATTACAAAAGATTGTATGATGTATTGCCTTTATTATGTAATTATAAAACTAACAAATGATCATGGTAGAAAATTTGAAAAACTCCTAGACAAAATAGAGATCAATAAAATTTGGAGTAACTTTCAGAATGTAGAGTTGTCCATGAATGTTAGTGCTTTCACATTTTCCAGGACTTTAAGTAGACTCTGCTTCTTAAGAGTCTATTCATGATATCTTATTTTAATGATGTTTTCATCATGGGGACACACACACACACACAGAAATCTGCTAAAAAAAAAAAAAGAAGGACATGTAAATCACTGATGTTTCAGATAGCCACATGAAATAAAGTGAGAAAGGTCACCAAGCTGAAAGAATGTGCAGTAGCATCTCCTTAATTGCTTACAGAATTCTGATAATTACCTCTTTGTGGATAAAGTAATTAATGGGGAATCTAATTCAAGAAAAATGTATGAACTTCAAGCCGTCTCGAAGCCAAGTATTTCTTTCCACAGGAGGTTACTTTCCACGGCCGTGCTTCCTTATTACCTGACAGGGAAAGAGTATTGTATGGCAAAGGATCTTCCTGAAGGAGGGTGCTTCCCACACTGATTGTCATAAATGACTTCGGAATTACTGTTGCTGTATTACCAAAATCTTAAACTAGGATATTTTGGACAAATGTGGTCCTTAGTTAATTTTTAGAGCCACAAACTGTCAGATGGCTCTGCAATAGCAATTGTCTGGCTATTCTTCAGGGTGATCACAATATGGTAATGACCTTGAGGTATCACTAAAAAGCAGGAAGGTGGAAGTCTTCCTTTGGTTCCAGAGTGAAATGTGAGTTGGAGTTGGAGTTGGAAAAGAGGCCGACAACCAAGTGATAGAGAAGGAAATGTGAGGTCATTAGTGAAAAACCAGGTTTAAGTTAAGGTGAAGAGGCATGAGGAAATGGTCAGCTGTTACAGTATCACAAAGATCATCAAGAAGCAAATCCATGAATGTGGTTTGTATTGCAATCTGCTGAAAAAGAGACAAATATCCTGGCCTGGGCTTCATGAAGATTATATTTTATTGATTCTGATGATAGATTATTGTTGAAAAGGGCCTCCTATAAATTATAACCATGCAAAGGCAGCAAGATAATTTTTTTCTTTATGTATGTGTTTCTCATTCCTACTCACTTGTCACTTAGGGGAAGAGAAAATCACAAAAAACAAAAATGTCAAATCTCAGCTATTCATTTTCAAAATAGTTTTTCCAAATTCCAATGGAGGCAATAGGTTAACTGTTAAGAGTTGTAAGGCTCAAAAAGCTAGATTTTTACAAAGTGTAGCCAAATTTTATTCCATAAATAATAGCTTTGGAAAGAATATGTGATGATGCAAAGTTGGAAAAAGCTGGTTTTTCTTCTGTAAATGACTTCACCATGTTGGGAGAAGAGGCAGAGAAGAAATCAAAGTAATAAAACATGGGGTGAGTTTTTCTGATACGGGACTCTAGTGCTTTAAAATAGACTAGATAATCCTAGGGATAATCTGAGGTCGAACAGACCAATGCCTCATTTCCAATCTGGTACCCTGGAAGAAAACAGTGTATTTCCTTTGAGGTCTTGAGAGGTTTTTCTTCTGCTTTGTTTTGGTTTTGGCTCATTTTGTAATCAACCTTATTAAGGTATCATTTACATACAATTAAATGCAGACATTTTTAGTCAACGGTTCAGTGACTTTTAATTAATGTATACATTTGTATAACTACCACCCCCATAAAGATCGATAACAATTCTAAAACCCTAGAAAGTTTCCTCCTAGGCTTTTGCCAAAGTATCCCCATCTCCCAACCCAAGGCAACCACAGATCTGTTTTTTTATCATTAGAGATGAATTTTGCCCAGTTTAGAATTTCATGTAAGTTGAATAATACAGTAGGTGCCCTTTTTTTTTTTTTTTTTTTTGTGTGGTACGCGGGCCTCTCACTGTTGTGGCCTCTCCCATTGTGGAGCACAGGCTCTGGACGCACAGGCTCAGCGGCTGTGGCTCATGGGCCCAGCCGCTCCGCGGCATGTGGGATCCTCCCGGACCGGGGCACGAACCCGTGTCCCCTGCATCGGCAGGCGGACTCTCAACCACTGCGCCACCAGGGAAGCCCCAGTAGGTGCCCTTTTGATCTGGCTTCACTTGCTCAGCATACGGTTTTTGAGAGTCATTCATGTTGGGATGTTTTAAACCAGGACTTTAGCCTGGGTGGCGATATTGTCTGAAGGCTCCTATAGGTACATCTGAGTCTCCGGCATTGGCACTGTCTGTTCTTGGCTTAGTATTTTCAACTTTACTAAGAAGCACAAGGTTGAAGTAAGGAAGACCATTGTCAGTATAATGGAGGTGAAGTGGGTTCTGTTATATAATCTTCTCAGCATAAATTGACCTGCTTGGAATCATCGTGTTGATAATCGACAAAGATACTCTTCCTCCAAAAACTTTGATACTATAAAACTGCTAAAGGACGCTGTCCTAGGACTCTTTTAGTTTTCATTTTTTGGGAAATATTTCCAGAAAATTCAGATGCTCACAGCCTGAAAGAAGCAGTTATTCACCTGAAGGCTAGCTCTGCTAAAGTTGAGTTGTCCGACCTTTACATGCTGATAGAACCCAAATAGCCTTGCAAAACAATGCTCTCTTATTGCACATGAGCATATAGATTGTTTAAGTTGGATGTGTATATGCAATAGAGTGAAAAAAACAAAGAATCTTTGAGTTTCCCTTGCTGGGTTTTTAAAATTTTTTCATTTAAGTTTCTATAGCATATGCTAATAGTTTAGGGTAACCTCAGGTTAGTTTTAGGTCCACTCTTTATGTAAATGTTGAAGTACTCCATACCCACCTTTTTTCTACCTTCCTTCTTTTCTTCCATCTTTCCTTTCTAACTTCTTATAATCCATTCTACTTAATCCTGCATTTGTTGAGGTGGCAATTACTGTAGGAAAATTGAAAGCAGTGTGAAATTTTGCTGTTCAGAATGCATGTTGACCAAATTCTATATTGAGAAAAGGTCTGAATTTACCCACAGTAACCCTTTCTCAGCGTCTCTGAATAAAGGCCATAGAAACTGGGCTATATATAATATCCTGACAGGTATGTAGAATTCATAGCAATTGCCCTCAAAGAGCTTACCTAGCGTAGATGCATATGAATGTATTTAATGATTGCTTTATTGGCAGCTGTGCCAACATACACAGTCTATTTTGTTTTATATCATTATCATTACCTGCTGTTTACCACTGTGTACATTGCTAATGGTGTGGTTTCTATGGCTTGTGAATTTCATGGCCAAATAATATGTAATTTATGGCACACTTTATTGTAGAAGATGGAGACTCCATAAATTTTCGTGTGCTCTTTGCCCCTTTGGAATGTATTACGCTGAGATCAGGCAAAGTAATAAATTTATTTCAAATGTGCGTGATAGCTAAACATCAATTAGGACTGATGGGCAATATTTCACCTTCCAGCAACAGAACAGTTTTTAGAGACTAAGCCATTGAACGTGGAGTTCCTGAACATGGGACTCAGTTCACTGGGATCCCTTCTTAGAAAAATAAAGGAAAACTTGAATTGGATATGTGTGGCTTATTCAAGTAGTAACTAATCAGCTACATCTTTGTGAACTTAATTTGTCACAATCGTTTGGTATTTTATTAACTCTCTTGCCCTTCTTCCCCTGACTCTCACGAGAATGGATCATGAGTATCTTAAAACATACTAAGTCGTCTTCCATCCCTGTTAATCTAACTACAAAAGGACACTTTCCTTATCCAGTGTAACTTACTGTCTTTTAGAGTAGCTGTGGTTTTAATTCTCTACAAAATGAAAACCAGCAAAGAGAAACATTTTCAAGGAGCCAGCACATTGTAGAGCTTTAGGAAGAAGACTTTAGAATTAAGGGCAACTATATCATTTTATAGCTAAAGCACCTGAGGCCTAATGTAGGAAGCTAACCATCGAGGTCAGGGAAAGGGGTTGAAGATCAGGTTTCAAGCTGAGAAAGAGTCTACAGGGACTCAATATGAGCAGGTCAAAAACGGAAATGAGACCACGAATGTTCTGGGAAGGCTGGCATCTGGCCTCAAGTGTGGGATTCAGACAGGGAGTGGGCCCGGGGGGAACTGAGCTTCTGCAGTAGGCAGAGAAGTCCACCTCATCTCCGGAAAGTGCCACTGACATCAGGGAGTTGAGGGGAAAGAGCAGTGAATTCCAGTCCACCTGAGAAAGGAGGCCAATCAGATTAACTCTGAATTTAGGCTTATTTCAGATACTTCTTGAGAAAGAACTTGGACAAGAGCAAGTCCCGCACAGCCTCTTTAAATCCATGCCCAGTATTTTCTGGTGGAGCTGCTTAAACCCTCCAAGTGACTCCAGTATTTTAATTTCACTCTATATTTAATTCCAACAGTTCTATGATTGATTATTTAATGGGCAAATAAGTAGGGTCACAAAAGAGTGTGAATGTATTTGACAGGATGAGGATGGGCAGAGTGGAACAGTCTGGAATAGGACACCAATAAAAAGGGATCTTGGTAAATAAGAAGGTCTGTTAGAAATGGAGAGGAATTCTCAAGGAAATTAGTGCCTGACACCACGCCCTTCTCTCTGCATGTTTAGAAGCTAGTTTCTAATTTTATTTTCATAGGAGATGTCCCTGTGATGAATTGTCTTTTACCTCCACACTACTTATCCCATGGAAATATTGTGAAGTTTGTGTGAGAGGAAGTATTAGAATTTGTCTTGGAAGCAGCTATAACCATTTCCTGGAACAATCTAGGGTAGAAGGAAAAGGAAAGGAAGGTGGAAACAAAGGAGAAAGACAGCTAAGGCTGCTGGAGTCTCTCGCTGGGATTTGTGGTATCTCTTTTTGAAACAAAGTACAGAAAGTCAGAACTTGACTGATTGTTTCTTGATCACGGTTTGTTTTCATTTTTGTTTTCTTGCTCTCTCCTCAGTTATTCCAGCCAGTGATATGTCATTTTCAGTTTCAGTAAGCATGCCTGTCTTGTTTCCATTTGCATTATTCATGCAAACGTTGATTGAACTGATGACCCCGAGTTATCACGGAAACATTAGATACACCAGTGGATACATTTCTTAATTTTAGAAAAATATTACCGAGTGAAGGTTAAAATAACTCCTCTTAAATTTGTCATTAAAAAAAAAACTTCTCCTAACATACAATACCTCATTGCCTAATAATGCCAGATAAATGAAGAATTCCTATGTATTCATGAATGCAGGCTAGTCTGTCTATTTTTGGGCAGGTATGGCCGAGGGTAACGGCCTGGTTTGCTGGCCATGTCCTGTCTCCTAGAAAGTTGTAGTTTCTGTTGTCTTTAAGTTGGTCCATTGGATATCAGAGGTGAATTTATAAAACTATACTTCCCTTTCCACTTACTTTGTTTTGTTTTGTTTTGTTTTGTTTACTTGAAGTATAGTTGATTGACAATGTTGTGTTTCAGGTGTACAGCCAAGTGATTCAGATATATATATTTCTTTTTCAGATCCTTTTCCATTATAGGTTATTACAAGGCATTGAATATAGTTGCCTGTGCTATACAGTAGGACCTTGTAGTTTATCTACTTTATATATAGTATACACTTACTTTGTGTGATCTAGGCTGGTCAGACCACATGATTATTTTCACTTTTGATATAATTTTTTCAGGTCCAACCTCAAATCTTTGATAAGAAGATATTTTAAAAGAAGTTTAGCATCTGCATGCTCTAAATCCAACAGTAGTTATTAGAGATATGGTTTTCCACTAGGTATTCCTCTCTTTTTTGTTCTTGGCCAACCAATTGAAAATTAGCTTTTATTTTCTGGTTGGTTTGCTAGATGTTTATGACTATAATAGAAGTCTTAAATTTTGTCTCATATCTTAAAACACAATCTGAATTAGCAATGGATATTGTGCTATACATAGGGGCTGTGGTATAAATATAGTTTCTAACTTCAAAAACATATAACCTGGAAGGGAACACAGACACATGTGCAGCAATTATGGCAACTGCATTTGTTTACTAAGTGAAATAGTACTGAGATGGATAAAGTGCTAGCAAGCCTTGAACAGCCAAATCAGCTTCAAAAATAGATGTGCAGTTCTTTAAAAATATTTTTAACATTTTTCCAGCTACATGTAGAATATAACAGCATAAAAACGGTATGGGTTTTATTTTAAGTAATTAAGCATTTTGACATCGTCATAATGAAATTAAATCCAGAAGGTTTCTCTCCATGATCTCTTGAAATGGTCCTTGATCATCCACAATATTTCCCATCATCACAAAGGTGATAGCAAGGGCAGGGAACTCCAACATTATTAAAGTTTCATAAAGCAAAGTCAATTTTAAGAATATAATGTCCCCAAACTGATAAAGGTCTTGACAGATCATTTCAAGGGAAGCATAAATTATTTTCTGTTTGTCAGAGGGCAAAAATATTTAGATTGAGTTAATGAATGGTAGAGTTTCTGAGTGGAGAGTATCCTTAAAATATTATGTAGATCTGTACTGTCAACAGATGCTAGCTTGTGACATTATTTATATGTAAACACATTTAAAACTAAGATTAAAAATTCAGTTCCTCAGTTGCATTTGCCGTATTTTAAAGATGTTTATTAGCTCCATGTAGCTATTGAATACTGCTTTGCATAGTACAGATATAGAATATTTTCATTATCACCCAAAATTCTATTGAGCAATACTAAAATTATACCCAGATATTCACAGAGAAGGCAACCAAGTCTCAAGGAAATAATCTAACTTCCCCAAGGTCACACAGCTATGTTTTTAAAGGAAAACAAAATGACACAAAGGAAATAGTAACAGAGGCATTAAAGAAACCCAGTAAGTTTCTGGAGCAGTCAAAGTAGGGTTTAAAAGTGCATACTTAGTGGCTTCCCTGGTGGCGCAGTGGTTGAGAGTCTGCCTGCCGATGCAGGGGATGTGGGTTCGTGCCCCAGTCCAGGACGATCCCACATGCCGCGGAGCGGCTGGGCCCGTGAGCCATGGCCGCTGAGCCTGCGCATCCGGGACCTGTGCTCCGCAACGGGAGACACCACAACAGTGAGAGGACTGCATACCACCAAAAAAAATAAAAAATAAAAAAATAAGTAAAAGTGCATACTTAGCTGTTAGCAGGGTTGAAGCTCTTGATGGTTGGTAAGATCTACCTGCCTGAATTTGGACATTAGCATTTTATGCAATGAATTAAAAGCAAAAAATCATTGCAACGTGTGGCTGCCAGCTCCATATTTTTAGCCACTGCCATGCTTCCAGATTATGTTTATCACTTTCATATACAGGGCACCACTGTGAAATGTGATGGTTTATCTGATCCCAGAGAAATCAACAGATCTTGTGGGGGCTATGGCTATATTTGAAAAGGCTGATTTTTAAATGCATCATGCAGACTGGCCCTGTTTTAAAAGGGATTCCTGCCATCAATAATCAAAATGTAAACTCTCTTCTCACCTTGCAAAAGTCAAAGATAGTCCCTGCATCTTTATTATTTCCTTGAAATCCAAATAGTATTTTTCCATTCCCTAACTTGTTTTCCTCACAGTGTGATCAACTATTGCCAAGGACAGAAAGGTTAGATTTATCAATCAAAGTTTGCTAAAGGCCCCCTAGGTAATTGAACGCTCAGGAGAAACAATCCTCATGTATTCTTTTTCTGTTGTTTCAATAGCTTTGTTTCAGTATGTTTTGTTCTGTAGCAGAGGTTCTGTGACGTGCTTATCTT
Organism: Mesoplodon mirus; assembly: GCF_964341445.2. NCBI lineage: Eukaryota > Metazoa > Chordata > Mammalia > Artiodactyla > Ziphiidae > Mesoplodon > Mesoplodon mirus. The sequence continues at coordinate 91,432,145 of NC_138983.1, read as the reverse complement.
CCTCAGAGGTCCAGAAAGCCTGCGAGTCTGTGGGTAAAGAAGGGTAAGGAGAGAGAGGGAAGGAGGATAGAGAGCGGCTCAGGGCTGAGATAAGGACAGTGTTCTACAGCCTCCTGGGGTGAGGCTGGGGTGCACAGACACCCACGACTAATCTAGACAGAAACTGAATAATCAAGGGGATGACCACTGTGAAGTCATGTGGTCACCTCTCCCTCTAGAAATAAACATTGCCCTCAGTAAGTCTCCTCCCACCCCAGAAGAGCATTAGGAAGGTCTGGAGAGGGGGATTATTGGCAGAAATGGAAAAAGCAGATTGAAGGGATTAGCCTGGAGCACAGAGACCAAGAAACCCAAGCCAGTAGGTGGAAGGTAGACTTTTCATGGAAGTCTCCAGGCCCAAGTCAAGTTCTGGGACCACCAAGTACAAGTCAAATAGTGCTCATTTAACCCCTTTGGGCCCCGATGGGAGTGGAGGAAGACTGGACAGAGAGGGAGAAGGGGCCAATGAAGGTACAGTATTTACTATGGGATTTAACTCCTGAAAGGCCTCCCAGTAGCTTCAGGTCTGCTCAAGAATCCTTCATGTCCTGCTGGTTTGCAGTGAGTGGCTCACAGCTTCAAGGCCTCCTCTGCCAGATAGAGAACTATTTCAACCATCTTGCCTCTATTTTGGACTGTAGCAATGCAGACAGGAAACCTGACCCCATTTTCAGGTTCTAAAGAGAAATTCTAAGTACCTGAAAGACTGAGGAACATGGTGGCTTTTATTTAAGATGGGGAGCTAGAGAGCACATACCTGGACTTGGGCCTGCAGCAGCACCAAATTGCACCAAGAGTTCCCTTTATTTTCTCTCGCATCTCTGTTTCTCCTTTTCTCTCTGCTGGATTAGCCACGGGGACTCCAAGTTCTTCATTGTGTGGTCCTGGTACCAAGATTCTCCTGGGAATTATAAAGCTATTCACCTTCTGCACCGAGCACTTCTTATTTTTTCCCCAGCAACGTTAAGTCATCCTTAAGAGGAGTCAGGTGCTAGCTCTTAAATATATTTTAGTCATCCCTTTGTACATGAAGTGCTCTCTCTTGGAGACTGCTCCTGACGTGGCGTTCACCGTGCTCTCAGCTGGCCTCCTGAAGTTCTGCCCTGCCTTCCCCACCAGGTACAGTTCAGGAGCTGCCTACCTCAGGGTGATAGGTTATCTTCTAGTTGCTTTATTCCTGTCCCTTTTACATTTAGAGAATCTAATTTGAATACATAAACTTCTCTGTGACCACAGCTTTATTTGCAACCCACAGGTTTTGTTATGGCATATTTTCATTATCATTCAATTAATAAAATTCTAATTCCCATTGCGACTTTATCTTTGACCTACATAATGATCAGAAGTATGTTTTTAATATCCAACTATTTGGTAAAATATTGGTTATATATTTTTAAATTTCTTGCTTATTCGGAGTCTTGTTTTATAACTGGAATATAGTCAATTTTATAAATGTGCCATATGCACCTAAAAATTTCTGCATAATATACATATTCCATCATTGTTGGTGCAGTGTTTTATGTAAATGTAGGCCAAAGTTTTTAATGATGGTATTCAGATCTTCTCTAATCTGCTGATTTGTTCTTGTGGTTCTACGTTACTGATCTAGGTAATTTAGATTTTTCTATTTCTACTTAGATTTTTGGAATTTCCCTTCATCTATTGCATTGAAGTTTAGATTTATAATATAGCCCTTGTAAAGTAACAGTGGGTTTTATTATCCTGCCTTATCACCAGTGATACTTTTTGCTTTCAAATCTATGTTAACATTAAAAAATCTTCTTCAATTTCACTTATTGTTGTTAGGACATAAGTTTTGAATCCTTTAATTTTCAATCTGACTCTTGTCTCTTGTAGGTGGCATAGAATTCGGTTTTTTGTTTGTTTCAATAATCCTTGTCCTTTAATTTGAGTATTTACAGTTAATGTATTTTCTTATAGACCGTTTACTCCTCGTTTACTATTTGTCCCACCTTGTTATGTTCTTTTTGCTCTTCTTTCTTCCTTTTAGATTTCTTCAAATTCCATTTTCCCTTGTATTAGCTTGTTATTTTTACATAAGTAGCAGTTACACATGTACCATGACTTATTAGCTCTTTTACTGCTTCTCAAGCAATGTTGAGATCTTAAATTTCTTTTACTACTTTTCCTCTTCCATTTGTTTTAATGCATTCTAATTTTTGATATATTTTATTATTACTCTTTTGTGCTGTTAGATTTTATTTAGGTTTATCCACTTATTTATCCTTTCTGTTATACATAATTCTTTATAAATTCCTTATTTTCGTCTGTGATAACTTCCTTCTACCTGTGGGTCTCCTTTTATAATTTAATTCAGTCAGTTCTGATGAGAACATATTTTCTAAATTTTGTCTGCAAATTTCCTTATTTCATCTTTCCTTCCAAACAACATTTTCTCTGCCTCTAGAATTCCCAGTGGGCAGTTCTTTTCTTTAGCACTTAAAAATGTTATTCCATTATTTTCTAGTATCCAGTTTCATTGAGAAGAAAGCTGTAATCTTAATCCTATTGTGCCTTTGAAAGTAATCTCTCTTTCCTTGGGCTGCTTTTAAGATGTCATGATTTTCTTTACCATTCATGAATTGTACTGTGGTGATCTTAGGTGTGGTTTTCTTTGTATTTGTTCTTGTTGCATTCTTTAGTGCTTATTGAATTTATGGCTCCACATATTCTTTTTAGTTTTAGAGAACTCTCAGCTGTTAATATTTCTGAAATATTGTTTTCATCCCAATCTCTCTCTCCTTTTTTCTTTGGACTCCAGCTTACACATATGATAAAAATGTTTACTGTGGCCCATATGTCTCAAATGCGCTTTTGTGTACTTTTTATTCTTTTCGTTTCCCATGTTTTAGTGTTAATATTGTTACTATGCTATCTTCCAGTTCACTTACCTCTCTTTACCTGTGTCCAATCCACTACCGAATTTTAAATTTCATATAATTTTTAATTCTATCAGTTCAACTTCAATCAGTTTATAGTTTCTAGTTGTCAAGTTAAGTTCTCCACCTTGTCATCTATTTTCTTGATCTTGATAATATTTACCAAAATATGTATGAACTTTAATGTTTAGGTCATCTATGATTCTGATTCTGTTTTGTTTTTTATTCTAATTCTCCTTTTCTTGGTAGTCTTGGTGGTTCTTCAGTGAATACCAGACTTGGGATATGACAAGTTGTAGGGAACCTGAATGACGTTACAGTTGCCCTTTGAACAACCTGGGTTTGAACTGCACAGATCCACTTATACATGGATTGTTTTTCAATAAGTAATACAGTACTACATGATCTGTGGTTGGTTGAATCCTCAGATTCAGAACCACAGATAAGAAGGGCCGACCATAAAGTTATATGTGGATTTTTGACTGTACAGGGAGTCAGCATCTCTAACCCCTACCTTGTTCAAGGGTCAACTGTATTTTCTTGAGGAGAGAATTTCCTATTTTTAGGTAGGGAGCAGAGGGGAAGATCACCTCAGTCACTGGACCAACTTCATACTCATTTTCCTTCTTTATAAGGTTCAGTGTAGATGTTGCATCAACCTTCCTAACACACAGACACACACACACACACACACACACACACACAGAGAGACACACACACACACACACACACACACATATGTAGAGACTTTCAATGTCCTAATTCATATCATTCGTTTTCCATTGGGCCACAAATCTTTCATAGGTTCTGAACCCCAATTTTGTCTCTTCAGCATTATGAGCCAACTAAGTCTTTGCTTTGACTTCAGTTAGCTTTTGTTTGACTTCTTAGCATCTTGCCTTATCTACCTATTATACATGGAAAATACTGCAAGGGAACACTGTTGCTGAATCCAGCTCTGTTCTCTGAATCTTTACTCTCTCTGTGAGTTTGGTCCTTAAAATTCTAGCTGCCTTGTTATTTCTCAATTCCAACTCTGGTTTCCTTAGTCCTATGACATTGTCCTAAGATCTACTGGCTTTTCTATCTCTTAGGAGCCACATTTGGTTTCTCAGACTTTTGCTCTTCATCAGTAGTTTCTAAATGACTGGGCTAGAAAAGCATGTGCAGAATATTGTTCTCACTTCAGTGAGTTTCTTTCTCTCTTTTACTTTTCTAGGTCATGGCTACCTCAGTAGCTTTCTAACGCTCACAGTCCAATGTTGCTTATGATTTATTTGGCCTTTCTAGTACGTTTCCCTAAGGTAAACTGATATAGTTGGAAACAGAAGTTTGTACCCACCATTTAAACAATTCTGTTTTGTCTTTCTATGAATTCTCTTTTTGTCCCATCTTCTGTCACTTTTTCCTACCCCAAATTCCCATTCTCACAGATAGATTATTTTAAGATTAAAAATTAAGATTTTTAATTTTATTTTTAATTTTTAATCTTATTTTAAGATTAAAAATTAAGGTAATATAATTTTGAAAGGAATTAATTTTGCTTTGAACAAGAACACAGATTGGTGAATGGAATATGGAAGGTTCCTTAAGAGCTTTCTCATCTCTAAGAGTAGTATCCAACCATCGGTACCATTATAAGTTTGTCAACTATGGAACAAAGCAGTCTTTATAAAATCAGCATTATTCAATAATCTCAAAAACTTCTTCACTTTCCTGCTCATGCCATGAATTTCCAAATGTTCAATAGGAGCAGAGAATCATGGGATGGGACATGGAGAAATGGCCTGTCTTAGTAACTATAAATATTGGAAGAATGAAATTACAAATAAAGAGGGTTTTCTATGAATATATTTGAAGTGTTTGTTCCTAAAGAACTTCTAGAATAAGACTCAGAAGTTTAACATAGAAACACCTCTTGATAAGTATGAAACTCAGTAAAATTTATCTCATCATAGTTTTTTCTTTTGTGTTATGTGATTGTCAGAGTCACACAAAACTGTGTTTTTCTGGACTTCACAGATCTTCTTATTTTTACTATGGGATCAGTGACCCTACATTTTTGAAACATGGTAAAATTGTTAAAATTGGAACATTTCCCCAGAATCCAGGGCATATGACTTACATTTCTGTAGAAGGCAATATTATATTTCTGTCTAGTTCTGGGGTAAACATTTTCATACCTGCCAATCCAATTTGACTAATGTATCATTTTTACAGTGCATTAGTGTAAATTAAATGGTAAATTCAGTCAAACAGTCATTTCATACATCAAAAAGGAAAATCAGTCAACACAACTGTCTGACTGAAATGAATGAAGCAAACAATTCAAGGCAAACAACTGTCCCAGTAGACTTGTATAAATACAGTAGTGGTGTCATGTGCAGAATTAATCTTCCCTCACTCTTAACTGGAGAACACTCTGCCAGCCAATTCAGTCACTCAAATGATACTGAATTACAATATTCCAGTTTCATTTACTCTCAGTTACTGGTGACTGCCCTTCCTTCTCCTTCATCTGTCCATCAGTGGAGAATGTCAGAGCAGGAGAATAGTAATATTGGCCTATTGTAATGTACTGTCTTGAATTCTACAGCTTCAAAATTCTTAGGCTAACTCAATGATCTTAAAGAGTCTGGTGCAGAAAGGATATGTGAATTAAATCGCAGACCACTGGCTGACCCTTGCAGCACTAACACCCCTTATTCCTGGTTCTAATATATCACAGAATACTCACGAGGAAGGTTTTGAGTGGTCAGCATAAATATGGCTCCAAAGCAGGCACATGGAAAAGAAATGTTGTCATCTCTGATCCACTTTAAAGTTGACTTGTCTTTTACTCATAAACCAGATTCAGTGTGAATTCTGTTCTGCTAAAGGTTAGAGAATCTGTTGGAGGAGTGTGGCCAATTCTTTTGAATTTTTTTACTCTCTAACTTTTTGTTTTTTTTAACATCTTCATTGGAGTATAATTGCTTTACAATGCTGTGTTAGTTTCTGCTTTATAACAAAGTGAATCAGCTATACATATACATATATCCCCATATCTCCTCCCTCTTGTATCTCCCTCCCACCCTCCCTGCCCCACCCCTCTAGGTGGTCACAAAGCACCAAGCTGATCTCCCTGTGCTATGCGGCTGCTTCCCACTGGTATCTATTTTACATTTGGGAGTGTATATATGTCCAAGCGACTCTGTTACTTCATCCCAGCTTACCCTTTCCCCTCCCCGTGTCCTCAAGTCCATTGTCTATGTCTGCATCTTTATTCCGGTCCTGCCCCTAGGTTCTTCAGAACAATTTTTTTTTTAGATTCCATGTGTCTGTGTTAGCATATGATGTTTGTTTTTCTCCTTCTGACTTACTTCACTCTGTATGACAGTCTCTAGGTCCATCCACCTCACTGCAAATAACTCAATTTCGTTTCTTTTTATGGCTGAGTAATATTCCATTGTATATATGTGCCACATCTTTATCATTCATCTGTCGATGGACACTTAGGTTGTTTCCATGTCCTGGCGATTGTAAATACTGCCGCAATGAACATGGTGGTACATGTCTCTTCTAATTACGTTTTTTTAAGGGTATATGCCCAGTAGTGGGATTGCTGGGTCGGACAGTAGTTCTATTTTTAGTTTTTTAGGGAACCTCCATACTGTACTCCATAGTGGCTGTATCAATGTACATTCCCACCAACAGTGCAAGAGGGTTCCCTTTTCTCCACAGCCTCTCCAGCATTTCTTGTTTGTAGATTTTTTGATGATGGCCATTCTGACTGGTCACACAAAGAACTTTGGCATGGTGTTCATCATCTAGCTTTTCCTAACATGCAGACATTTATGAGAGTAAAGTCAGGTCTTTGCCAGAGTGGGTTGCTTATTTGGGCAACTGGGTCCAATCAAGAAGGACAAATGTAGGCTGCCAGAGTAAATAAGGAGAGGAAAAACAAAAAGAATGAGACATATCATTCATCAGTGATTTTCCCCCCAATATTCTTAGCCTCCACCTATCTCCATCTTACTGGTAACACAGGAACTAGACTGAACTATCAGGTAAAAGGTCTCTACAGAAGCTGAGGTAATATAGAAAATAAAATAATAAAATATAAAATTGTAAATTTTCTTCCTAAGGATAATTGAGATGATACTTCAATAATAACATAAGATCAGGGGAAGTCTAAAGAAATTTTAGAAAACTTGGATAAAGTAAGAAAACATCTGTCCACCAGCATCCGAATGTTTGAGAGACACCAAGACATGTGGGCCAAGTTCTGGAGAGAAGGGAAACACAGATGCAAGCTTGACATTTGGTGCAGCTTTTCTCCTTGGGGCATTTGCTGATTCAACTCATACAGCCTAGGAGCTGAAAAGCCAAGGAGTTCAAAAGACTGTAACCACAGAAGCCAAACGGCAAGAGCTCAAGCTAAAAGCAACAACTAATGGAATGACAAGCTACACATATCCTTAGTTTCACAGGGCTGGGGGAACCATTACATTTAAAGCCTAACAAATACAAGGGTAGTTGGGAATAGGGAGAATCCAAACTTTCACATGGTAATCCCAAAGGGCAACACCCATAGAGGAAGGACAAGACAGAAATAGAGCACCCTTCACACAGACTGAAAAACAGCTTTGAATGAGCTCAAACTGAGAATGGACTAAGGTTACCAGTCCCTATAGTAACTGTGTGCCATGGGCAAAAGGAAATCTTTTCAAGAGAACAATAACAACATCCAGAATGTGGAGGTATCTTTATAGTTTCCTAAAATAAGTTAAGCCCAATTTTAATATACAAAATAATTGGACATACCAGGAAAAAGACTAAATGACCAAAAGCTCAAAAAAAAATAAAAGAAAGAAAGAAAAAAAGACAATATAAATGGACAAGGAGGACTAGTAGGCTTTGGTTAAAAAACAAAACAACTATGATTAAACAAAGAAAATAGACACACCGCAAATATGCATATGAAAAGATGCTACACATTCCATGTCATCAGGGAATTTTAAATTAGAACAATAATGAGATACCACTGCACACCTATTCAAATGGCTAAAATCCAAATACTGAAATACCAAAGTTGTTGACAATGCAGAACAACTGAAATTCTCATTTGCTGCTAGCAGGATACTTGGCAGTTTCTTACAAAACGAAACATACTTTTACCATACAGTGATCTAGTAATCATGCTCTTTGGTATTTACCCATAGGAACTGAAAAGTTATGTCCGCATAAAACCTGCACATGGATATTTATAACAGTTTCTTCCATAATTGCCAAAACTTGAAATCAACCAAATGTTTTTCAGTAGGGGAATGGATAAACAAACTATGGTATATCGGTACAAAGGAATAGCATTGAGCAATAAAGAGAAAAGGCTATGAAGCCATGAAAAGACATGGAAGAAGCTTAAATGCATATTGCTAAGTGAAAAAAAAGCCAATCTGCAAAGGCTACATGCATATTATATGATTGCAGCTATATGAACTTTAGGAAAAGGCCAAAGTGTGGAGACAGTCAAAAGATCAGTGGTTGCCAGAGGTTGTGGGGAGGGAGAAAAGGATGGGTGAAGCACGGAATTTTAAAGGCAAAGAAACTCCTGTGTATGGTTCTGTAATGGTGGATACAGGTTATCGCACATTTGTCAAAAAATCATATAATGTACAAAACAAAGAATGAAGTTTAAAGTAAACCATGGACGTTAGTTAGTAATAATGTATCAATATGGGTTCAGTAACTATAACAAATGTATTACGCTAATGTAAGATGTTAATAATAGGGGAAACTGGGTAGAGAGGTAAGGAGGTATGAGAACTCTGTCCTTTCTGCTTAATTTTTCTGTAAACCAGAAACTGCTCTGAAATAGTCTGTTAATTGAAAAATCAAATCTAGACCTGCATACAAAACTTCCACATAAATCCAACCACAGCAGCATTATTCATAAGAGCCCCAAAGTGGAAATAACCCAAATGGCCATTTACTGTGAATGGATAAATGAAACATAATAATATCCACACCATGGAATATTATTCAGCCATAAAAAGACATCAAGTACTGATGCATGCTACAACATGGATGAACCTTGAAAACATGCTAAGTAATTGTATGATTCCATTTGTATGCAATGTCCAGTCTAGACAAATCTGTAGAGACAAAGTATATTAGTGGCTGCCTAGGGTTTGGAGAAATGGGGGAGTGAGTGACCTAAAATAGATTCTTTTTCTTTTGGGGGGTGGATGAAAGTTCTAAAATTGATTGTGGTGGTAGATGCATAACACATTAAATTGTACACTTTAAATAATATGGAAAGTAAATTATATCTCAATGAAACTATTATTTAAAATTATGATTTATGTATTAAGAAAAGGACAACATGTACAATTTAAGCAAAAATGATCTGTGAAATGCAACCAAAAGAAACTTCTAGAATTAAAAAAGCTGAAATTAAGCACTCAGAAGATCGGTTGAACAGTACCTTAGTCAAACAAAAGAAAGGAATACAAATGTCAATTAAAAAATAACTACACAAAAATTTGGAGGGAAAATGATGGAAAACAGAGAAGTAAGTACTTAAGACATATAGAGTATATGTAAAACACTGTGTCTAGCCAGCCCCAAGTCACACAGCCTAGGGAGGAGACACACAGCCTACGTGAATCACAAGGACTTCTCCAAAGTAAAAATGAGGTTCTGATGCCAGAAGTGGAAGGAATGAATTACAAAGAAAAAGAACAATGGTAAACTATAATGTAGATATACATCGGTAAATACATAGGTTCCCTGGGGTTGTGATCTGGTACAACAATAAAAAAAAAAAGATAAGACTCATAGTAGAGGCTGCTAGATTCTGCTGAGGAAAATGTCCAGGGAGGGAAGAGTTGATTTATTTCATTATTTTTTTAGAGTCCACATATAAGTGACATCATGCACTATTTGTCTTTGTCTTATTTCACTTAGCATAGTGTCCTCCAGTTTTATCCATGTTGACTTAAATGATAGGATTTTCTTCTTTTCTAAGGTTGAATAATATTCTATTGTATATATACACCATATTTCCTTTATCCATTAATCTACTATGGACACTTAGGTTGTTTCCATACCTTGGCTCTTGTGCATAATGCTACAGTGAACATGGGAGTACAGATATCTCTTCAAATCATGATGATGTTTCCTTTGGATATATACTCAGAAGTGGGAGTGAGGAGGAACTTATGACACAAATCGACCATGTGTAAAAGATGTTGTAGGAATGAAAAAGTCTGAACACCTAGGAAGAGTGTGGAGTATTTGGAAAGGTCATTGTTCCAGGTCATACATAGTTTAAAATTATGACATTTCAGTGAGCGTGTGTGCATGAAGGCTTGCTTATATTTTGGGATTTGAATACAGTGCAAAGAAGTGTTGCTAAATTTTCGATCAACATCAAAAAAAGGGTGGAAATGTTTTTTCTTTGATTATGAAACTACAGGAGAGGCAAGCCTAGAATTCTAGGCCCACTAGAATTTTCCCTGATGATAGTGCTAATTTAGGAGAAGAAGAAGGATCCAAGGCTATAGAACAATTTTGAAAGCAAAATAAGACTGCTGAGTCTTCACCCAGTGTATGAGATTAAGTTTTAATGGCATATGATGAAGTGGCCTTGACACAGCCGGCAGAACTCGTTGAGTTGTTGAAAATGGCTCTTGAAGCTACAGGAAATGGACAGTAGACATAGAAAAAGAACAAGGTAAATCCCAAAGAGTGGAAGGACAAAATTAATCAAGAGAAAAGTCAAAAATAGAGAAGAAAAGCAGTAAACTTGACAAATAAAACCAAAAGCTTGTTCTTTAGAAAGACCAATAAAATAAGCAATATTTGCCAAATATGATAGAGATGGGACTAGCTATAAAACAGAGTGAATTTTTTTTAATTACAAAAGAATACTATGGTAGCTTTATACGAACACATTTGAAAATCTGGACAAAATGGCTGATTATTGATTAGTTACATGCAGCCATTATTTATACCTGTTTTGAGTAGAGAATACAAGAAGCTTTATGAAAATAGAAAATATAATCAAAGATATACACCTTAGAAAGACATGAGTTATTTTCCAATGTATATAAAAAATTAGAAGAGTCCTAATACAAAAATCAGATATGGGGCTTCCCTGGTGGTGCAGTGGTTGAGAGTCCGCCTTCCGATGTAGGGGACACGGGTTCGTGCCCCGGTCCGGGAAGATCCCACATGCCATGGAGTGGCTAGGCCCGTGAGCCATGGCCACTGAGCCTGCGCGTCCGGAGCCTGTGATCCGCAACGGGAGAGGCCACAACAGTGAGAGGCCCGCGTACCGCAAAAAAAAAAAAAAAAACTGAGTGACAACTTAAATGATATATGGAATATTTTGCTGACTTACAAGAACATGCAGAATTAAGTATGACCCAGTTGAAATGTTAATTTTATTTTAATGTGTATGTTGGGGTGGAGTCTTCAAGGTGCCAGAAGACAAGCATTCACCCATCCTGTTTGGAACTGCAGCACACAGACACCTTCAGTTACCAGTTCTGTTCATTCCACAGAATCATCTTGAGAAAACATACTGTTTTTTATGGACCTGGTATATATCTTAATTAGTTTGAAGAATTTCCCAAATACCTGTTAATATGTAGTTCTCCAATTCCAATCTTGCCACATCCTGTACCAGTGACACAGCACATATGAGTATTATTTCTCTTTCTTTCTCTGGGATGTTCAGAACCCAATGAAAGAACAATGGAATGGCATCAAAGAGATCAGGGTTCTTGACTCAGATTTACCATAAAATAATAGTGTCCTCTTGGGAAAATTATAGTTATTCTAGGCCCTTTCCTTTTCTTTCCTTTGACAGAGCTGCACTAGATGACCCCAAGGAACACTGCACTCTTTGCAGTCGTAGCTTAGATGTTACTGGTTTTTCTGAAACAAATGAGGACAATGACACGTGAAACTGTGCAGCATCTGTGTAACTATGTGTTCTTAGAGTTGCCTCCATTTTACAGGTGATAAGATGGCTGAGCACAGAAGTAGATGTCTTGACCAGAGTTCCAGAGTAGACGGAACTGAACCTCAAGTTTCCTTCTTTCCTGAAGCTCACTTAGCCAAAACATAGGCTTCTGAATATTAAGCTGTAAAGCATATTATCAGTATGCTTTAAAAGAAGCGGTTCTTCTAGGATTTCCAATTAATAGCAGGAGGTTTTGAAATTCTTCAAAGATCATCTAATTTTGTGAGATTTACAGCTCTATTTTCCTGTCAAGCAAGTTGTATTAGTGCCAATCATCTGAGCTTCCGGATGCTTCTCTGAACCTCTTGAAGTTTTCTTCTTGCTATCTGAAATTCATGCCAGATAAGCCTTTTTCTAGAGCGTATATACAGACGTGTGTATTTTTATACAGAAAAGCGATGCAGTGAGTGAGGACGGGGGTTAAGCCCTCATTCTCAGAGTGGTGTTGAGCTCCTGGTGAAATATAATCATCATTTCCTCAGAATCGAAAAGCAGTTATCTCTAGTTTTCAATCCCATTAACTATTTATACATTTATGTATGATACATGTATTTATTGTACCTACTAGGTGTGTTCTCTTTGGGAAGTACAAAGCTCTTTGAGACATAGGTTGTTCATTTTTTTGTTTTCCCACAAATACTGCGACCTTTTGAGCAGGAAGGTCTATATTTTACTAACATCTAGAACCAGCAGTTAACAAGGTGTCTAAGATGTAGTCAATAAATATGAAATACATAAATGAACAGATTTTTAAGGAAGGGCCAGGACATGAACAAATAGAAATTTTTCATTTTCAGTCACAAAGCAACCAGAGACATAAAACTGATACAGACAACAAGTGCTACGGTCATTCAAAGAAGGCGTAGAATAGATACAACAAGGATCTCCTCTATGGCACAGGGAACTCTACTCAATATTTTGTAATAACTTATAAGGGAAAAGAATGTGAAAAAGGAATCACTGTGCTGTACACCTGAAAGTAACACAACATTGTAAATCAACTATACTTAAATTAAAAAACAAACAAACAGACAACAACAACAAAAACCCAAAGAGGTCTTAGAAGTTTTTATGAGATTCCATAAGAGAAGCCATATGAGGATGGGAGAGACGGCTTTTGAATCAATTCGGAGGAGAAGTCACAGAGAAACTTGTCTTTGACCTGAACTTGAGTTTCCATTAAGATTGCAACGCAGGGATATTACAGATGAAGGTAATCACATAAACTTACTATACTGAAACTTGCAGAGGTTATGAGCGTTGTTCAAGATCCCAAAGCAAGTGCATTGTGGAATCAGAATTTTAAGTGAGGCCTAATGAACTAAAAACAAACAAACAAAAGAACAAGCCCTTTCTGTGATACCATGTTGCCTTTGAAGTCATTCTATTGGTGGGTTGGTAGAAACTGGTTCCAGTGTTTCTGGCAGGAATGACTAGCTCTGTCCCCCCACTGTCCCCCGCCCCCGAGTTGATCCTCAAAGTTTCCTTTAGAATGGACTTGCTAAAATGCAGACCTGCAAGTATTCATGACGCCTGTGTCCAATCATTTCTCCTGCCATTGCCTACTTCACTTCTGGATTATATGAACAATTCACTGTCTTCTTTTATGCTTTTCCCTCCTCCAAGAATTCCTTTCTCCCTATGGGGCACCTGGGAAACCCACTTCAGTTTTCAAACCTCACTTTACATATTATGTCTTTTGTGCAGTCTTCTTTTGAGTGTTGTGATCACACGCTCCTCTTTGCTACCCTTGCACTTCTGCGTGCCTGATTGCTGCACTCGCTACACTGTATTATAATTGTATTTTTTACATATATCTGTCTTCTCCTGGGCAACATTCCTTGGGGCCAGGGACTACCTTTTTTCATCTATTGATGTTGCCTTAGCATGTTACTTGTTGTGAAGTAGTTAGTTATAAAAATGAGATTTGATTAAATTGAAAATTGTTATGTACACATTAGTTATTATCATTTACAGATATAACAGGAAAAAATATTAATGTTGGTGCTGAAAGTTCACTGCTAGTAAATGGTGGTGGTACTTGACTTCACATATTATTTTCCCCACTATTTTATATCTTTCTACCTGACATGTCTTCTTTATTTCCATCTATGTTTCTTTATTACTACACCAAGAAAAACAGGGATAAGGGTAGGGCTAGGCCATACTTGGCTGGAATAGTAAACGAATTGTGTGGGGTTTTGGTGAGAAAATCCTGAAGCATACAGGTCTGCATCTTCCCTTTGCTGCATGTGGAGGGTTCTGCTTCTAAAGACTTTTATTAGCAACTAATCAAGATGGGTGTTTTGGGTTTTTTTTTTTTTGTGGTACGTGGGCCTCTCACTGTTGTGGCCTCTCCCGTTGCGGAGCACAGGCTCCGGACGTGCAGGCTTAGCAACCATGGCTCACGGGCCCAGCCGCTCCGAGGCATGTGGGATCTTCCCGGACCACTGCACCACCAGAGAAGCCCAATCAAGACGCTTTTGCACAAGGCTCCTGATAAGCTTTTGGTATACTAAGAGTAAATCAGAGTTAACGTAGCTTCTGATTTCTTTTACATTGTCAATGTGGATGATCATTTTTTACTGCTGGGGGTGGTGGTGGTGGGGAGTGAGGGAATGTTCTTTTCCTGCTCGTGATGTTTTAGTCCTGTCAAGAGAGCTCGTAGGGTCCTATCAGCGCTGCTTCTTTACTGACTCTGCCCCAGGGTGATCAAGTGACTTATATAGAAAGCTTGAAAAGAATTAAGTGAGCATGCTTGCCTTGACTAATTCTGTTCTCTCCCTTGAGAGTGTGAGTGAGTGTCTTCTGTTTCTCTCATTCTGTGTATTACTAGTTAGTAAATCTGCCCCATTCTGGGGTTCAGTTATGTGATCATTTCATTCAAACTGGATTCTCAAGCCAGGGTTATCAACAGTAACAGGAATATTCGGCCCTCCATCATTTCTCTTATTTTCTAATTTATGCCAAACCAAATGGAATTAAGGCATTGTAGCTGCTGAAAGGTAATTAAAAGACCCTAACATTTGGTGCATTACTTGGGAACACTGAGAAATAAAAAGAAAGGAGCAGACATTTTGGAGAGGAAAATGTCCATGTGGAAAATCTTTTGGTACTGCCAAGGAAGGTATTCCAGTGCCTTGGTCTTTAATGTATGGTGGGATGTTGGGACCTTTGACTGTTTGAAAATATTTAAGTTTGTGCAGTAAACTGCTGAAGCCTAGAAAAGGTTTAAGACATGCTGTATTATTCTCCCGTGCTTATTGTAACATACTACCACAAACTTGGACGCTTAACACAATAGAAATTTACTATCTCACAGTTGTAGAGGCCAGAAGTCTGATATCAAGGTGTCAGCAAGGCTGCTCTCCCTACAGATGCTTTAGGGGAGATTCTACCCCTTGCCTCTTTCAGCTTCTGGTGATTGCCAGCTTCCTTGGCTTGAGGCCACATCACTCAGTTTTTGTCTCTGTCTTCACATCACCCCCTTTCTGTGTCTGTATCTTCTCTTTTGTGTGTCTCAAATGTCCCTCTGCCCTTCTTGTATAATAAGGACAATTGTCATCCTATTTAGGACCCATCCAGATAATATAAGATGGAAATCCCATGTCAAGATCCTTAATGACATTTGCAAAAACATTTTTTTTTCAAATGAAGTAACCGTCAAGGATGAGGACATGGATATATCCTTTTGGGGGCCACCATCCAACCCACTCTACCAGCCGTAAGATACTTTGATTTTGGCTGATGGCTGCAGCTTATGGTGTGGGAAAGTGGCTGTTTCTTTCGAGCCACTTAAGTAAAGTTCTGACATAAAGAAAAGGGGCATTAGGGAGTTGCAGGTGACTGAGCAATACCTGGAGTGGAATGAATAAGGCACCTGGAGGGTCTTTAGTATACCTGGCACTTGACTTGAGAATGTGCAGGAGTTTACAGGGCAGAAACGTCTCAGGCAGCTGTCCATCAGCCAGCTGCTGCAATAGCAGCCACAGCCAACTGTACCCTTCAGGTCCAGTTTTTCCCAAGCAGGCTTGACTGAGACAAAGACTCAATTGTAAGGAAAACATGTTTTATAGAACTTGTCGGCATTGACACATATGGTCTACCGTAGGCTCAAGTGACTCCCCTTACATGTGGACCCAAGCTGACACTGGATTTGTCAATTATGTTGGAGAAAGAAATGTTCTCTTCAAGGCAGCTGCCTTTGGTCTAGGCAGTTCCATAGCAGAAGGCAGTGAAAATGGCCATGGCGGCATAGGACTGTCAAATCTACGCCTCAGACCTGGAGGTGTCATGTCACTAGACAGAACCCATAATTAGTTCAGTACTGCAGTATGAACCACAAGGTCATCAAACAGGAAGGATAGCTCAAGAGTCCCCGTGTGATAGATGCTCAGGGCTGTGCACTGCACATGGCAAATTCATGGTGACAAATCAACGTCAGGCTAAAAGATTCCTCCTGGTTCGAGGTTTGCAGGTCAGAAATTTCAAAAAAATGGCATAGACTAATGGACATCCTAGTGAGGCTAAAACCAAAGAGACTTTCTCTTTCTCTCAAATGCCATTGAGTTTCTGCTATGTTCTTTGGTCAAATTCTGTACTGGATTCTGGGAACAAAAATGTGCCTAGTTTGACTCTTCTAGGAGTGGGGGATTGGCTTGCTTTTGAGATTGTTTTTAAATTTTGGGGATAGTGCTGTAAAATCAAATTGTATCGTAGTAACTCTTCAGACTCAGCATGGTTCATGAGAGGCTTGATAAACTGATAAAACAGCCAAGGCCCTGAGAGACCCAAACCCGTATCAGTCTGTTCTCTGTGTCTGTGAGTCTGTTTTTGTTTCGTAGACAAGTTCATTTGTGCCGTATTTTAGATTTCACATATAAGTGAGATCATATATTTGTCTTTCTCTTTTGACTTACTTCACTTAGTATGATAATCTCTAGTCCATCCACGATGTTGCTGCAAATAGCGTTATTTCATTCTTTTTATGGCTGAATAATATTCCATGGTATATATGTACCACATCTTCTTTATCCATTCATCCATCAGTGGACATTTAGGTAGCTTCCATGTCTTGGCTATTGTAAATAGTGCTGCAGTGAACATTGGGGTGCATGTATCTTTTCTTTCTTTCTTTCTTTCTTTCTTTTTCTTTCTTTCTCTCTTTCTTTTTTTCTTGTCACAAGGCATGTGGGATATTAGTTCCCTGGCCAGAAATGGAACCCATGCTCCCTGCACTGGAAGCACGGAGTCTTAACCACTGGACCACCGGGGAAATCCCAGGGTTGTATGTATATTTTTGAATTAGAGTTTTCTCCGGGTCTACGCCCAGGAGTGGAATTGCGGGACCCTATGGCAGCTGTATCTGTTCTCTGCACGTCTCACATCAACCACCTGCACTCCAATCCTTGCTCTCAACGTCATCTTCGGGGAACCCAAGCTGCGACAGGGACCTTGACAAGAAGAAATGGCTCAGGGAAAAGCTACCTGCACAGGGAGGAGATAGAGGCCATCGACCCTGGGGTGTAGTGGGGAGAGTGGGCACAGAGATTTATCATTTCACCCCCGATACTCAGCCCTCCTGGCTGCCCCACTCTAGGTCACCTCGGGATACCCAGGTGACCCGGTTAGAGTCCCTCCCTGTGCAGGAATCTAGGGGCACCAGCGGGTCTGAATAATATTAGTGCAGGGTCTCCCCCACGGCACTGGGGTTATTTGGGGCGGGTCATCCTCTGCTGGGGGCCCCTCCTGGGCACTGTGTGGGGTTTAGCAGCATCCCTGGCCCCACCCATTTGATTCCAGGGGCCTCTCCACCCCAGTAGTGACCACCACAAATTTTCCCAGACATCACCAAAAAACTGGGGGAGGCGGGGGCAGGATGGCCCTGGGTGAGGACAGCTGTGTTGAAGCAACCAGCCTGGCCCAGGGCAAGGTCTGCCCCAATCCCGTCAGAGCCTGCATTTAGAACTGCCCCTTCCCTCTCCCACCTCCCCTGCCCTGCAGTGGTCTCCGAGACATCATCCCCATGTAATCCATGACACCTTCTCAGTTTACTGTCCCCAGCACCTAGAGGAGTGTCTGATGTGTAGTAGATGCTTCATAAATACTTGCTGAATAAAGGAGTTGAATAAAGGGATGAGTGGATGAATGAATGAAGGTTACCATGGAAGGAGGGGGGAGATTCCCTTTCTGGCTCTCTGGGTTTGGGAGATCAAGTGAGAGATCCATGCTAAATAGGCTGACCAGCCTTCTGGGGTTCCCTGGGAATGAGGGTTTCCCCACAGTTCCAGCGCTCAAACCTGAGCGGTCCTGGGCAAACTGGGGGTGGGTGTTGGTCACCCTATGTAAACAGTAACAATTCCAACTGCAATAGCAATGGCCAAGGACTTCTAGGGTCTTACTGACCAGGCAGAGTTCTTTACCTGGCGGGGAAAGTGACACAGGAGGGAGGGAGGAGTCTGAGGAAGAACATCCCACACGACAATGTGTGCCAATGGCCCTGGGCCCAAGGTCACACCTGACCAGGGCTTGCTTTTTTTTTTTCTAGTTTACTTTTTCCCACGTGGGTATGCAATTGTCCGAATGCCATTTATTGAAAACTCCTTCATTTCCCCACTTTCTGTCATATCCGGTTCTCACATATCTCCTTCTGGACCTTTATTCTATACCATAGAGCTTTACGTCCCATCCTTGCACCACTAGGGATGTTTCATCACTCTAACGTTATTTATTTTTTTATTTTTTTATTTATTGTTTATTAGTTTCTGCTTTATAACAAAGTGAATCAGTCATACATATACATCTGTTCCCACATCCCTTCCCTCATGCATCTCCCTCCCTCCCACCCTCCCTATCCCACCCCTCCAGGCGGTCACAAAGCACCGAGCTGATCTCCCTGTGCTATGCGGCTGCTTCCCACTATCTATCTACCTTACGTTTGGTAGTGTATATATGTCCATGCCTCTCTTTCGCTTTGTCACAGCTTACCCTTCCCCCTCCCCATATCCTCAAGTCCATTCTCAAGTAGGTCTGTGTCTTTATTCCCGTTTTACCCCTAGGTTCTTCATGACATTTTTTTTTAAATTCCATATATATGTGTTAGCATACGGTATTTGTCTTTCTCTTTCTGACTTACTTCACTCTGTATGACAGACTCTAGGTCTATCCACCTCATTACAAATAGCTCAGTTTCGTTTCTTTTTATGGCTGAGTAATATTCCATTGTATATATGTGCCACATCTTCTTTATCCATTCATCCGATGATGGACACTTAGGTTGTTTCCAGCTCCGGGCTATTGTGAATAGAGCTGCAATGAACATTTTGGTACATGTCTCTTTTTGAATTATGGTTTTCTCAGGGTATATGCCCAGTAGTGGGATTGCTGGGTCATATGGTAGTTCTATTTTTAGTTTTTTAAGGAACCTCCATACTGTTCTCCATAGCGGCTGTACCAATTCACATTCCCACCAGCAGTGCAAGAGGGTTCCCTTTTCTCCACACCCTCTCCAGCATTTATTGTTTCTAGATTTCTTGATGATGTCCATTCTGACTGGTATGAGATGATATCTCATTGTAGTTTTGATTTGCATTTCTCTAATGATTAATGATGTTGAGCATTCTTTCATGTGTTTGTTGGCAGTCTGTATATCTTCTGTGGAGAAATGTCTATTTAGGTCTTCTGCCCATTTTTGGATTGGGTTGTTTGTTTTTTTGTTATTGAGCTGCATGAGCTGCTTATAAATTTTGGAGATTAATCCTTTGTCAGTTGCTTCATTTGCAAATATTTTCACCCATTCTGAGGGTTGTCTTTTGGTCTTGTTTATGGTTTCCTTTGCTGTGCAAAAGCTTTGAAGTTTCATTAGGTCCCATTTGTTTATCTTTGTTTTTATTTCCATTTCTCTAGGAGGTGGGTCCAAAAGGATCTTGCTGTGATTTATGTCATGGAGTGTTCTACCTATGTTTTCCTCTAAGAGTTTGATAGTTTCTGGCCTTACATTTAAGTCTTTAATCCATTTTGAGCTTATTTTTGTGTATGGTGTTAGGGAATGATCTTATCTCAAACTTTTACATGTCCCTGTCCAGTTTTCCCAGCACCACTTATTGAAGAGGCTGTCCTTTCTCCACTGTACATTCCTGCCTCCTTTATCAAAGATAAGTTGGCCATATGTGCGTGGGTTTATCTCTGGGCTTTCTATCCTGATCCACTGATCTATCTTTCTGTTTTTATGCCAGTACCACACTGTCTTAATTACTGTAGCTTTGTAGTATAGTCTGAAGTCAGGGAGCCTGATTCCTCCAGCTCCGTTTTTCGTTCTCAAGATTGCTTTGGCTATTCGGGGTCTTTTGTTTTTCCAAACAAATTTTGAAATTTTTTGTTCTAGTTCTGTGAAAAATGCCAGTGGTAGTTTGATAGGGATTGCATTGAATCTGTAGATTGCTTTGGGTAGTAGAGTCATTTTCACAATATTGATTCTTCCAATCCAGGAGCACGGTATATCTCTCCATCTATTTGTATCATCTTTAATTTCTTTCATCAGTGCCTTATAATTTTCTGCATACAGGTCTTTTGTCTCCTTAGGTAGGTTTATTCCTAGATATTTTATTCTTTTTGTTGCAATGGTAAATGGGAGTGTTTTCTTGATTTCATTTTCAGATTTTTCATCATTAGTGTACAGGAATGCCAGAGATTTCTGTACATTAATTTTGTATCCTGCTACTTTACCAAATTCATTGATTAGCTCTAGTAGTTTTTCGATAGCATCTTTAGGATTCTCTATGTATAGTATCATGTCATCTGCAAACAGTGACAGCTTTACTTCTTCTTTTCCAATTTGGATTCCTTTTATTTCCTTTTCTTCTCTGATTGCTGTGGCTAAAACTTCCAAAACTATGTTGAATAAGAGTGGTGAGAGTGGGCAGCCTTGCCTTGTTCCTGATCTTAGTGGAAATGGTTTCAGTTTTTCACCATTGAGGACAATGTTGGCTGTGGGTTTGTCATATATGGCCTTTATTATGTTGAGGAAAGTTCCCTCTATGCCTACTTTCTGCAGGGTTTTTATCATAAATGGGTGTTGAATTTTGTCGAAAGCTTTCTCTGCATCTGTTGAGATGATCATATGGTTTTTCTCCTTCAACTTGTTAATATGGTGTATCACATTGATTGATTTGCGTATATTGAAGAATCCTTGCATTGCTGGAATAAACCCCACTTGATCATGGTGTATGATCCTTTTAATGTGCTGTTGGATTCTGTTTGCTAGTATTTTGTTGAGGATTTTTGCATCTATGTTCATCAGTGATATTGGCCTGTAGTTTTCTTTCTTTGTGACATCCTTGTCTGGTTTTGGTATCAAGGTGATGGTGGCCTCGTAGAATGAGTTTGGGAGTGTTCCTTCCTCTGATATTGTTTGGAAGAGTTTGAGAAGGATGGGTGTTAGCTCTTCTCTAAATGTTTGATAGAATTCGCCTGTGAAGCCATCTGGTCCTGGGCTTCTGTTTGATGGAAGATTTTTAATCACAGTTTCAATTTCATTACTTGTGATTGGTCTATTCATATTTTCTATTTCTTCCTGAGTCAGTCTTGGCAGGTTGTGCATTTCTAAAAATTTGTCCATTTCTTCCAGGTTGTCCATTTTATTGGCATAGAGTTGCTTATAGTAATCTCTCATGATCTTTTGTATTTCTGCAGTGTCAGTTGTTACTTCTCCTTTTTCATTTCTAATTCTATTGATTTGAGTCTTCTCCCTTCTTTTCTTGATGAGTCTGGCTAATGGTTTGTCAATTTTGTTTATCTTCTCAAAGAACCAGCTTTTAGTTTTATTGATCTTTGCTATCGTTTCCTTCATTTCTTTTTCATTTATTTCTGATCTGATCTTTATGATTTCTTTCCTTCTGCTAACTTTGGGGGTTGTTTGTTCTTCTTTCTCTAATTGCTTTAGGTGCAGGGTCAGGTTGTTTACTTGAAATGTTTCCTGTTTCTTAAAGTGGGATTGTATTGCTATAAACTTCCCCCTTAGAACTGCTTTTGCTGCGTCCCATAGGTTTTGGGTCGTCGTGTCTCCATTGTCATTTGTTTTTAGGTACTTTTTAATTTCCTCTTTGATTTCTTCAGTGATCACTTCGTTATTGAGTAGTGTATTGTTTAGTCTCCATGTGTTTGTATTTTTTACAGATCTTTTCCTGTAATTGATGTCTAGTCTCATAGCATTGTGGTCGGAAAAGATACTTGATACAATTTCAATTTTCTTAAATTTACCAAGGCTTGATTTGTGACCCAAGATATGATCTATCCTGGAGAATGTTCCATGAGCACTTGAGAAAAATGTGTATTCTGTTGTTTTTGGATGGAATGTCCTATAAATATCAACTAAGTCCATCTTGTTTAATGTATCATTTAAAACTTGTGTTTCCTTATTTATTTTCATTTTGGATGATCTGTCCATTGGTGAAAGTGGGGTGCTAAAGTCCCCTACTATGAGTGTGTTACTGTCGATTTCCCCTTTTATGGCTGTTAGTATTTGCCTTATGTATTGAGGTGCTCCTATGTTGGGTGCGTAAATATTTACAATTGTTATATCTTCTTCTTGGATCGATCCCTTTATCGTTATGTAGTGTCCTTCTTTGTCTCTTCTAATAGTCTTTATTTTAAAGTCTATTTTGTCTGATATAAGAATTGCTACTCCAGCTTTCTTTTGATTTCCATTTGCATGGAATATCTTTTTCCATCCCCTTACTTTCAATCTGTATGTGTCTCTAGGTCTGAAGTGGGTCTCTTGTAGACAGCATATATATGGGTCTTGTTTTTGTATCTATTCAGACACTCTGTGTCTTTTGGTGGGAGCATTTAGTCCATTTACATTTAAGGTAATTATTGATATGTATGTTCCTATTCCCATTTCCTTAATTGCTTTGGGTTCGTTATTGTAGGTATATTCCTTCTGTTGTGTTTCTTGCCTAGAGAAGTTCCTTTAGCATTTGTTGTAAAGCTGGTTTGGTGGTGCTGAACTCTCTCAGCTTTTGCTTGTCTGTAAACGTTTTAATTTCTCCATCAAATCTGAATGTGATCCTTGCTGGGTAGAGTAATCTTGGTTGCAGGTTTCTCTCCTTCATCACTTTAATTATGTCCTGCCACTCCCTTCTGGCTTGTAGAGTTTCTGCTGAGAGATCAGCTGTTAACCTGATGGGGATTCCCTTGTGTGTTATTTGTTGTTTTTCCCTTGCTGCTTTTAATATGATTTCTTTGTGTTTAATTTTTGACAGTTTGATTAATATGTGTCTTGGCGTATTTCTCCTTGGATTTATTCTGTATGGGACTCTCTGTGCCTCCTGGACTTGATTAACTATTTCCTTTCCCATATTAGGGAAGTTTTCAACTATAATCTCTTCAAATATTTTCTCAGTCCCTTTCTTTTTGTCTTCTTCTTCTGGAACCCCTATAATTCGAATGTTGGTGCGTTTAATGTTGTCCCAGAGGTCTCTGAGACTGTCCTCTGTTCTTTTCATTCTTTTTTCTTTATTTTGCTCTGCATCAGTTATTTCCACTATTTTATCCTCCACCTCACTTATCCGTTCTTCTGCCTCACTTATTCTGCTATTGATCCCATCTAGAGTATTTTTCATTTCATTTATTGTGTTTTTAATTGATGCTTGATTCATCTTTAGTTCTTCTAGGTCCTTGTTAACTGTTTCTTGCATTTTGTCTATTCTATTTCCAAGATTATGGATCTTGGAAATAGAATCTTGGATCAGCTTTACTATCATTATTCTGAATTCTTTTTCAGGTAGACTGCCTATTACCTCTTCATTTGTTAGGTCTGGTAGGTTTTTATCTTGCTCCTTCACCTGCTGTGTGTTTTTCTGTCTTCTCATTTTGCTTATGTTACTGTGTTTGGGGTCTCCTTTTTGCAGGCTGCAGATTCGTAGTTCCCGTTGTTTTTGGTGTGTGTCCCCAGTGGCTAAGGTTGTTTCAGTAGGTTGTGTAGGCTTCCTGGTGGGGGGGACTAATGCCTGTGTTCTGGTGGTTGAGGCTCGATCTTGTCTTTCTGGTGGACAGGTCCACGTCTGGTGGTGTGTTTTGGGGTGCCTATGGCCTTATTATGTTTTTAGGTAGCCTCTCTGCTAATGGGTGGGGTTGTGTTCCTGCCTTGCTAGTTGCTTGGCATAGGGTGACCAGCACTGTAGCTTGCTGGTCGTTGCCTGAAGCTGGGTGCTGGTGTTGAGATGGAGATCTCTGGGAGATTTTCGCTGCTTGATATTATGTGGAGCTGGGAGGTCTCTTGTGGACCCGTGTCCTGAAGTTGGCTCTCCCACTTCAGAGGCACAGCCCTGACTCCTGGCTGCAGCACCAAGAGCCTTTGTCATTCTTCTTAAAGTCTAGGACTTCAGAAGATCATCTCAAAGGCCGCCCGGCACGAGCTTCAGAGGACCATGCACAGTGAAGTAAGTGCAGCTCAAATTAAGAAGAAAGGCCAAGATTCAGCTCTTCGGTCCATTTACTCCCCTCGTGATGAGGATAGGTTTCAAAACACCCCACTTAGCCTTTGGGCACACCAGAAGCCAGTTAAACCTGATGAGCTAAATTGGATACACTTGATGGTGAAGGGCACGGTGGGCCTGAGTCGTGGCTGGTGGCTGCGTGGAGGTGGGCGACGGAAGCGGCGTCACCAAACGTTGGCTGCCCTTGCTCCGGCCTGCCGTCACTGCCCCAGAGTCGGAGCTCTACAGTGACCATGGGAGAGAGCTCTCACTTGGACTGGGAGTCCAGGGGGCACTGGCCTCGCTGGGTTCGGGCTGAGCGATCTCAATATCTTGTAATAACCTGATTGGAAAACTTCTTGTCCTCAATTCATTGGCTATACTGGATTTTTTTTCTTGGGTCAGACCTTCAGACTTCTACCAGAAATCGTTCCTTTGGGGAAACCAGGCCTTCCCAGAAATTCAGGAAACTTGAACAAAGTAGCTTCAGGTGCTTCCACTTTTGAAGCTGAAAGACACCATAAGCAAGGCCAGTGGTGGTCGTCAGGGATGGTCCTCTTCCATGTGCTGGGCCCACTTCTCCTCCTCTTGAGCTTCCTTTCTCCAGGGTGCAGACACCATCTGGTCTCTCTCCGTAGACCCGGAATTCAGCACCTCACAGGCCGAGAACCAGAGAATGAGAACCCAGGGCGCTACGCAGGTTAAGTGAACTCGCAACCTCTAACTTTATTTTTTATTCATTTATTTTTTTGGTTGTGCCGTGCAGCATGTGGGATTTTATTTCCCTGACCAGGGATCGAACCCGCGCCCCCTGCAGTGGAAACTCGGAGTCTTAATCGCTGGACCTCCAGGGAAGTCCCCAGGGCTTGCTTTGACATCCATCGAATGGTGGCGGGTGGACACGGGGAGCAGCTGTCTGTGAGCCATCCTGTGTAGAAATGCAGGGTGGAGGGCAGGACAGCTGGAGCGGGAAGGGAAGAGGCGGAGGAGGGAGGGAGGGAGGGTGGGCGAGAGACAGAGAGTTTCCGGAGACAATAGCTCTGGCCATGTCCTAGGGCATGAAAGCTGAAAATAGCTCCTAGTGCCAGGAGCCTTGGAGCCACAGCCTGTGAGCCAGGGTGACTGGCTCTCCTCCCTGGTGTGTGTGTGTGTGGGTAGCTCTGGGCTTCTCAGGCTGGGAATGGGATGCACGGAGCAGGGACGGAGTAAGGACCCTTCTCTCTGGGACCTCGCGGGCCATCCTTAGCTCACAAAGCTGAGCCACCCCTGGCCCTACGAGTGGGGGGCTTATCCTCCCTGTCCCCTGGATCACACCCCCTCACACACAACTTCCCCATGTGTGCTCCCAGCAGCCAAGAGAATCTGTTTTTAAAAGATTTGGGGGAGGGGGGTAAGCATACAAACAAGAGCAGAATGGATACTTTTTCAGAATGGGAATGGCTCTGTGTAACCCCACCCCCAGGGAAACCACAGTCCTGACCTCTAACACCCTTGACGAGTCAGCCTTGGTCTGGGCTTGCGGACCCATGGAAGCTTCCTCATCCCCTCCTTCAGGCCCCGTCTCTCCCTCGGCATCTTTGTGTGAAGCACCTGGGGAAGTGGCACTGCTCGGCTGTACTGCTGCTAGAACTCCACCTGGGCTCCACCAGGCTCCAGCCCCCCGCCCTGTGCACCTCTCTGACCCTGAGGCACCTCAACTGGTAGGAGCGGCATCACCTTCCCTCCCAGGACTTGTGACACTTAAGGGAGACACCAAAAAGACAAGCGTTTGGCTCCCTGGCTGGCAGAGAGCAGGTGCTCAATTGTCATAAGTGTCCGTATCAGTGAGGCTTCTCCAGACAAACAGAATCCATAGGGTGTGTGTGTGTATATACACACACATACATATGTACACGCATACAAAAATATACAGCTGTGTATATATGCAGTATGCATACAGACATATACACATATAGTATATGCAATACACACATACATATATACACACATATATAAAATGCATCGTTTGTATATATACAGTATGTATACACACATACAATACACATATACACTATACATACACACATATAAAATGCATAGTTTGTATATATACAGTATGTACACATGCATATAGCATATGCAATAGACACACCTAGGTACATATATATCATACATATATACACACATACAAAGATATTTAGATGTGTATATAAACAGTATACATACATATATAATATATGCAATACACATGCATACATATAGACACATATATACACCTACATATAAAAGCATGTAGCATAAAAATATATATGTACTGTACATATAAATTCATCATATATATACATATATATCATATATATAAGATATATACACATACATATACACAATGTATACACACACATACACACCTATATGTAAATATGCGCATGTACATACACATATAAATATATATGCAAGTGTGTCTATATATAGTATATACATATATACATATAATACCTATGCAACATATACACATACAGGTATACAACATATATACACACCTATATATAAATATACACTGTATACATACATACGTACAGCGTACATCTACTGTATATATACACACACCCATATATCAATATATGGGTGTGTGTATATATACAGCATGTTCACATTTATAATATGTATACTATATATATACACATACATACATGTATACAATATATACACACAAATATATAGGCTTGTATGTATACTGTATATAGTACTTACACATATAATACAAACGCACGCACATATAAACATGTGTATACATATATATAATATGTATACACACATATACAAATTAATAGGCTTGTATATATTCAGTATTTTTACATATATAGTTTTGTTTTAAGGAGTTGACTCATGTGACTGTGAGGCAGGCAAGTCCGGGCAGGACTCTGGGCTGGAGACACAGGGAAGAGCTGATGTCCCAAGGCCACTGGAGGAACAGTTCCCTCTTTCTAGGGAACCTCATTTTTCTCTCCAGTCCTTCAACTGATGGACGAGGCCCACCCACGCCGCGGCACTGACAGTCTCCTTTACGCAAAGTGGACCAATTTCAGTGTTAATCTCTTCTGAAAAATACCTTCCTGGCCACATCTGGAATAATGTTTGTGGTTGCCGGGGCCCCACGCAGTGTGCACATGAGATTAACCATCCCCGTGTCGATGATGACACTTTATTTTCTCCCTTGAACATTGTCCCTACTATTCCAATTAAAATGGCAGTGCCATGAGGGCAGGGCATTTCCTTTTTTGCCAGTACTGAGCGTCCGCGGTCTGGTGCCTAGCATAGGCTAAATACACGGCATTTTTGTGAACAGAAGCCGGGATTTCAGCTGTCATATTTAATGAGGAATTATAGTCTTCTTATTGGGGGGAGGGGGGGGGTGTCACGGTACGTCAAGGGCGGGAGTCGAACCCGCCACCCCAGGCCCCGAGGGGTCTCCTCGGGTCCCCACTTCGGGCCGGTGGGTGTGGCTGGGGGCAGCCGAAGACGTGCGTGCGTGCGTGCGTGCGTGAGAGCGGGCGTGTCCACAGGGTGGGCCGCGCGCGCCGCGAGTGGTTCGGCCCGGTCCCCGGCTCATTGTGCTCGCCTCACGCAGGCCCGAGTTCGCAGCAGCGCTGGAGGCCTGGGGCCTGTGACCACAAAGAGGGAGCCGGGGGCCGGACGGGAGCGCGGCGGCGGCGGCTGAGGCCCAGGCCAGGCCCCCTCCCCTCACTGCCCGCCTGCCTGTTTGCCCCGCCCCCGCCGGCAGCGCCGCGCCCCTCCCCCAACCGCCAGACTAGCACGGTGCGGGGGCGGCGCGCGAAGACATGGGGGAGAAGCTGGAGCTGAGGCTGGAATCGCTCGTGGGGGCCGAGCCCGCCGTCTGCCCGTGGCCGCTGCCGGTCTACGTAAGTGCCACCGGTCCCCTCCTTCCGGACCCCCGCCCCTCTTCCCCCACGGCGCGCGCTGAGCCCACCGAGAAACGGAGCGACTCGAGTCGCCAGACCTTCTTTGGAGCCCCCCTTCCCGCCCCGCCGTGGTTCTCCGCGGCCTTTTCCAGCCCCCGCGCGCAGGGTGCGCAGAGGGGAGCCGGCGCCGGCCGGGGGCGCAGACTCGGCCGCGGGGACCCCGGGCTTCTGAGGGGCGCCCGAGCCGGTCTGCGGTTGGCTCTGCAGGGCTGGGGACCCCGGTCTCCCCGGGCCTGGACTGCCGGCGGGCTTGCCCTTCTGTACTTTAGGATTTGACATGTAGGGTTTCTTTTGCCTGGTAGTTTATTCTTAGCGCTTTCAACGTGCTTAGGTTTGTTTTTTTTTTTTTTTTTTTTTTTTGAGGGCACCCTTTCCTCCCTCTCTCCAGTTTTTTGTGTTTCTGTTTTGTTTTGTTTTAGTTAGGCATTTTGTCCCTCTGATCTTGAGTGGGTGGGCTGGCAGGACACTTGGAGAGGAGGCGTGCTGTCCCCTGATCTTGAGTGGCCTTTGGAAAATGACACGCCAAAGGGAAATTTACACACAAGTCCGGTGATTCCAGAAATGCAGGGTGTCCGGCCAGGTGGGCGCCCGGCCCCTCGTCCCCTGTGGCTGCGTGGTGCGCGTGTACCTTGTCTCCGGGTTTACGCTTGGGCCCCGCAGCCCACCTTCCGGAGGGAAAGCGCAGCGGGCGGCTTGGGCCGGCGCCTTTGGGGCGCCCTTTCGTGCGCTCAGCTTGCGGGGGACCGGCCTCCAGGCGACCCGGCGGGGAAGCCCGCGCGACCCGCGCGTGTGTGTCAGTTTTGTGGAAAGTGTGTCGCGGCCGGGGTCGGGACGCTGGGACCGCCTGGAGCCGATGTTGACTCCGAGCCCCGGTTCTCCGCAGTTATCTGAGGTCCGAGGGTTTCCAGCCCTCCACTGCGCACTGGCGCTTTCTATTTTTGCCCTTCCTGTGCCTGGAGGCGCGGCTGAGCCTGGGCTCTGGCTTTTCCGGTTGGGTAACTCCAGGCGGCCCGGGTGGGCGGCCTGAGCAGCAGTGGGCCGGGCGGGGAGACATGCCAGGGGAGGGAAACTGAAAGTGGGGAGAACCTTCAGAACTCCAGCTGATCCACTTGCCTCGCCTCCCCGCCCCTCTTACTGCACTTGTCATGCCGGGGCTGGCTGGCCGGCACATTTTTCAAAATGTAATAACTTGTGTGTCCTTAGTAGCCGTGAAGCATAGTTCACTTGTAGTGCACGGTTGTAGGAGTTTTGATCGCCATCAGGCGGCAGAGCAATCCTGTCATCCCATTTGCTGCCCTTTGGCGCCAGGGTGCCTCTAGCCTCTTGGCCACTAATCTCTCCGTCCCGAAGGTTTTGGCTTTTCCAGAAAGTCAGATAAACGGAACAACAGCATGTAGCTTTTTGATTCTGGCTGCTTTGGCTCAGCAAAACCTATGCGAGATTCCTCCCGGGTTTGTTTTTTTTGCTGTTGTTTTAAATATTTATTTAGGTAGTTATTTACTTGGTTGTGCTGGGTCTTGTTGCGGCACATGGGATCTTCATTGCCGCGTGCAGTATGTTTTAGTTGCGGCGTGGGGGATCTAGTTCCCTGAGCAGGGATGGACCCCGGGCCCCTTGCATTGGGAGTGTGGAGTCTTAGCCACTGGACCACCAGGGAAGTCCGTCATCCCTGTTGTTGCGGGTATGAGAAGCCACTCCTTTTTCTGGCTGTGTTGTATTCCATTTTCCGTTTGTTCATTCGCGTGCGGGTGGCAGGACTTGTGGGATGTTTCCAGTTTTGAGGGGATCAGGAATAAAGCTGCTGTAAACATCCCAGGGCAGGTTTCCATGTGAACTTGGGTTTTTACCTCACTTGAGAAAATACTCAGGAGTGGGACTGGGGTCTGTGCTAAGTGTATGTTTAACACCCCTTCTGCATCTTAGAAATTGGTATTTTTGAATATTGGAAGAGTTTAGAAATCCACTGTGACCCAGCACCCAGGCACTTGAAACGAAGTTGAAAGTTCATCTGGAGATGGTCACGTTGTCGCCGTCACTGTCTTTTCTTCGAGGCAGAGCAAGGCCACAGATGTGTAACCCTTGTAAGGAAGGCCTCGTGTGTCCAGGCCGTGGCAGGACCTGGCTTTCTAGTGGTGGGCGGTTCTGCAGTGGAGAGCGTCTTTCCCTTGCTGGCCAGACCTCGCTTGGCAGGGTGCGGGGTGTGCTGCCTGCCTGGCCGGGCGCTCTTTCTGCCGGTCAGCAGCCGTTCCTGGTGTGTCTGTCCTACTACCAGGCAGGCGGTCAGGGGCCCTAGTGACGTGCTCAGCGAGCCGCAGCCTTCCTAAAGCTTTGCGGGTAATGTCTGCTACCCTCCCATTTCCCTGCTGAGGAATTTTGCTTTCTCATGGGAAGTGAGGGGCCAGTACTTTATAAGAGTTCATATTTTGTGATGACTCGATGCTGAATACATTAAGAAAATGGGCTCCTTCCAGAAGCTTAACTTCTCAGAAGGTCAGATTTCGCATGTGACTGCACGTTTGAAATGAGTGAGCTTGTTTGTTCATGGATTCATTCATTCTGCAAGCACCTCCTGGATATTTACAGTGAGTGTTCCAGGGGGCGCAGAGGACAGTAGACAGTATTCTTTTTTTTTTTTGATTTTTGAATTTTATTTTATTTTTTTATACAGCATGTTCTTATTAGTCATCAATTTTATACACATCAGTGTATACACGTCAATCCGAGTCGCCCAGTTCAGCACACCACCATCCCCACCCCCCACGGCTTTCCTCCCTTGGTGTCCATATGTTTGTTCTCTACATCCGTGTCTCAACTTCTGCCCTGCAAACTGGTTCATCTGTTTGAGACAGCTTTGTACTTCCCGCTTCCAGGGGCTCTTGTGTGGGCGCTGCGAAGCGGGGTTTTAGATGGTGCAAGGTGGAGGGTGGGCACTAGAACCGGTGCCCAGTGTCCGGGTGTGCGTGCGCTAGATGGGGCGTGCGGCCTAGGACTCCTGCCGGCTCGGTGACCCCGGCCGAGTGCTCTAAGGCTTCTAGGTCTCAGTGTTCTCATCTGTAGCATGGGCTGAACAGGACTCACTCTCTCTGGAGGTTACAAGGTCGAACTGTGTTAATGCTTGTAGACCCTACAATGTAGAAGACTTAGGACAGTTTGGAGCATCGTTAATTGTTCCACAGATATTACCTGGTCTGTTGAACGACTTTGCCTGGTACACGCCAAAGCGATTAGGAAATTGGTATATCCCAGCTTTATTTCCTTTCCATTAAAACAGGGCTCAGGAAAAAAAAATCTGTTTTTCAGTAGTCGTATCATATAGTGGAAAGAGCACTGGTGTGAAGGCAGCTTAGGGTTTGAATTCCAGGGCTTATGCTGTCTGTGGCCTGGGCAGGTTACTTTTGAACTGCAATCCCCACACTTGTAAAATGACATTAATAACCACTCTTTCTGTGGGTTCTTAGAATTAATTAAGCAGGTTATGTGTGTAAAGTATCCTGGTACTTGAATGAGTTGTCAGAACCAAGGGCTGCTGGAGACGATGCTTCTGCCCTAGGTAATCTTCCCTTCTACTGGGCGGCAGGTAAACACAAGCACAGTAGTCAGTGCTCTGGAAGAAGTGAGTTCTGGTGCTATAGAGCACAGAATCTCTTTTTTCTTTAATTTAATTTTTATTTTCTGTTGGAGGATAGTTGATGTACAATATTGTGTTAGTTTCAGGTGTACAGTAAAGTGATTCCGTTATACATGTATCCATTCCTTTTCAGATTCTTTTCCCGCACAGTTTGTTCCAGGCTATGGAGTAGAGTTCCCTGTGCTGTGCAGTAGGTCCTTGTTGATGATCTATTTGATATAGAGTCGTGTGTCTATGTTAACGCCAAAGTCCTAATGTATCCCTCCCCCCCACCTTTCCCCTTTGCAGAGCACAGAATCTTGGAAGGGAAAGTTCAGGGTAGGCTTCTTGGAGGAGGTGCCATCCTTTCTAAGGATATGTAGAAGCTCCTGGGGTGGCAGGAGGGAGCAGTGTGTGTCAAAGTTTGAGAAATATAAGAAAATATGGCAAAACTAAGGTATAGGACTGGAACTCAGGGTTTGGGAAAGAAATGAGAGTTGATACTGGAAACTTAGTGGGGCCCAAGAGAACGGGGCCTTGTTTGTCCTGTCAGAAGTTTAGATGTTTATCCTGAAGGCTGTGGGAAATCCTGAAGGCTGTGGGAAACCCTGAAGAACAGTGAGATGGACTTCTGGTTTAGAGACTTACTCGGACCTCCATGTGCAAGGCACTTGATTGGGTGCAGGGTGAATTGTAATCTAAGGTTCCCACTTAAGTTATAAAAGGTTGGACTGGATTTTGCAGATCTGAGAGAGAATGGGTGGGGCCTGGTGACCAGTTAGAAAAGGGAGGGCAGCAAGCGTGGGTGACAGTTTACAGCTGCATCTTTTTGAGAGATACAGAGCACAGTAGGAAGGTATTGGGGGTGGGAAGAGGATCTTACTTCATCTTCAGTGCTTTAGAGGGGCCTGGTAGACAGGTCTGGGCCCAAGGTTCAGATCTGTGCTTTTGCGGAGGAGAGGTGTTTGAAGGCATGGGAGAGACTTAGGTTACCCACAAGAAGATCCAAAGAATCATAGGTCTGAGGGCTTTTTAAGTGGGTATACTGAGGAAGTTTATAAGCTGAAAGAAAGCAGCCAGCAGAGAAGGGGTGTGAGGATCTAGGAGAGGAAATGATTGTTCATTTGTTTTCAAAAAGCTGAATACTTATCGTGTGCCTGGCCCTTTTCTAGGATCTGGGGTTCTCACCATGTGTTACCTCTTCTGCAAGGACAGTTCAACTCATCCCCTGGTGAAGAGAAGTCAGATTATTCTTTGCATCCCATTCAGGTGTAGGAACTGTTCTGTACCTCTGAAGGGACTTTACTTAACCAGAGTAATAAGTTAGAAATCATAAGAAATTAGAGCTGGAAGGGACCTTAAAAGCCACTGTACTTAATTTTGCCTAATATTTTACATTGAATGTAAGAAAAATTTATTGTAGAGCCCATTCTCTTCAGAATTCCTTCACTGAACTTTCTTTATGACTTTCATCCAGTGGGTCTAGCTTGTAAATTTTGGCCTCCTCCTAAATTTGCTTCTTCATCCACATTACATTTTGCCCCGACTATGGCAGAAACTCCTGGGTGGTTTCGCGGCCCCTGGTCTCAGTTCCTCTAAGTTCATCTGCCTACTCGGGTTGAGTGATCTTCTAACATGACAAGATATGCCTAAAATAATGCTGCTAATGGCTTGCCCACACAGAGTTAGTGCATACTAGCCGCCCAGCGTGTGCTCTGCACAGAGGCCTGTAATCTGAACTGTGCTTTGCCAAGCCTCCTGGGGCTCTTTGGCCCTGAGGAAGGGGAGCTTTTTGTGATCACTCCCTTTATCTAGTCGGTCCTTCAGCTGCGGGGCGCCTTTTTCTAATCAGCGGAGGCACCCTTACTCAGCCAGTGGTAGCCCCAGGCCTCATCACCTGTGGGATACAAGCCATGCTCTCTCCCAGGCTTGCTTGGGCCAACATCTCTATTTTTATTTCTGTCTCTTCTCACACTTGGACCGCTGGTCTTTAGTCATCCCCACCTGCAGTATTTACAGTGCCCAGCAGGTGTCAGGCTTGAGTGTCTTTGCACAGGTGCTCCCTGTGCAGTTAATGCACCTCCTACTCCAACTCTGCATAGCCTCATCTTTCCAGACTGTACTTCAGGGTTATCATGAAGCCGTCACTTAGATACAACTTTTGGCCCCCATAGGCGCTTCTGTGCTTTATCTCATGTGATTGAAATTTTGAGTTTATAGATCTTCCTCCTTAATGAGGCTTTAAGGACAGGAGTCATTTCTAATCCTTAGCACAGAGCAGATGCTTTTTAACGGTGATAAAATGTATGGTTTAAATGACTCATTTTACAGTAATTTTGCTTTAGCTTCCGATAGAAATAAAGTTTCTAGATGTTGTGTTCCTGCAATAAGAAATAAAGATGTGACCTTCCAGTTGTGTAAAGCCCATCAATGCTGTGTAAGTGCATCGGGTGCGCTAAGGAACGTGGAGCCAAGTGGGCTAGTTGTGAGAGAGAGAGACTGAACTATGTTAACAAAGGTAAGCCTTCATTGTGTCCTGCCAACATTTGATAGTTGCTTTTGGGCAAACTAAAGCAATAAAATTTTAAACTGTTCCTCCCCATTAAAGGGATTGAATATTTGGCCACTTTGGTGCACCTGTGTCTTGTGAATTGTCCAATTGGAGATGGAGGTTTAGAAAGTGAGTTTCAGTCTTGTTTAAGTCTCTTCCCATCAGACTGGTCTCGTGATTTCCTACACACCATGTTACTTCCTGTCTACCTTTCCTTGGTGGTGTTCATGCCTGGATTGTCTCCTGTACCTGCTCAAACCTTGGTCCATTCTCATTTGTACCATGGAAGTTTGTCATGCCGGATACTGTCAGAACTAATTTTACTTAAGTTTGTGTTAAGGTGCAAAGCACACGTTTTGTATATTATCTGTTTTTTGTGTTTGTTTATATTTTTATGGTTTCTCTTCAAGAAATATTATGAGTAGGGAAATAACAAGACGCAAAGAGAAAAAAGTCATCATTCTCTTTTAAGTTGTTAGAACATCTACCTGCAATCATAATGCACCGTGGTATGTGTTAAAATAGGAAATATGTGTCATGTCCCGTAGGAGCAGGAAAGTCAGTGGTGTTAGTGAGGGTGTGTCATGGAAGTAATCACTAAGCAGGTGACTGCTGGTTGGGGTCCTGAAACATTAGTGTGTGTTCCCTGTGTCCAGTAGTGGTCTGGAGAGGTCAGGAAGCGTGCCTTTCAATTTGAGGGAACAGAGGGTTTGAGGTCCTCTCTGTTCTATTGCTCTAGTATAGTATACTGCATAGCAGCTCATAAAATACTGTGTTTATAGTTGATATTTAAATCGCTGATTGATCATCAAGATTGGGATGTATCATTGGAAATGAAAATAGGAAGAGTCTTATGCTTTTTAGGTTTTTCCTTTTTTTCCGATGTCTCAGAAGGCTCTTTGATGGGGGACTTTTTATTCTCCCATACAATTCCATGAATACTTATACCCTGGCACTTATTTTAATGGCATTTTCAATTTATAAATGTCTCTGAAACACATACTGTAAACTATTTGAGGGTAATGACCATGGCCGTTGATGGCACATCTTAAATGTGCATCGTGTTAATGTTTGAGTGTCAAGTGGTCTACCATCAGTGCTTCCTTCTTTCACCCAGTTTTCTTCCTCATTTCCTTCTCCAAGTTTGTCTCATTTTTCTACTCTCCCTTTTGCTTCTCTATTCTTGCTTTCTCTTTCCCATTGCATGTGTCATTCTTCTTCTTCTTCTTCTTCTCCTTCTGACTTCATTATTATGGCCAACCAAAACCTTTTCCAGGATTGTCTCTATCTTCCTTTCCTCTTCATTGCCATCCACAAACTCTTAGAGAATATTCTTGCTTGACTCCCTTACTTCCTAGCATACCCATGTACTTCCTGATCACTTTAGAACATTGAAAAGGGTTGGAATTTTTAAAAATAGGTAATTATAATCAGTCTTCTTTCACCTCTGGCATAAGACTCTTCTTCCTCAATCTGACCATTCTTAAATCTAGAAGTACTCCAGCTCATTGGTCTCCCTTACCCCCATGTTTAGGCCAAAGAACTTGTGAAACCTTAGCCCTGTTTAATACTTGAATTTATCAAAACATAAGAGGGCTAATTCTGCCTAAGGGCACCAAAGAAGAATAAAGATGCCACAAATAAATGTTTAGTCCAGATTTATAATGGACTCTTAAGTGCCTAGTTGAGTGCTAACCGTTAACTCACTTGAACACCAGGGAGGTCATGACACAAACTAACATGTTAATTGTAAAGACACTTCACTTCACCATTCCTCAATGTAGCTGATAAACTGCATCCAGTTAGCTTAAATAACATGAATGATGAATTTCCCTGTGTATATAAATTGGGAGTTTCTAAAGTTTTCTTTTTCCCTTTGTACAACTACTGACTGGCACCTCGCTTGGTCAGTGCAATAGGAAATGATGACTAAGAAACACATTGTCGGGGCTTCCCTGGTGGCGCAGTGGTTGGGAGTCTGCCTGCTAATGCAGGGGACACGGGTTCGAGCCCTGGTCTGGGGGGATCCCACATGCCGCGGAGCAGCTGGGCCTAGTGAGCCATGGCCGCTGAGCCTGTGCATCCGGAGCCTGTGCTCCACAACGAGAGAGGCCGCGGCAGTGAGAGGCCCGCGCGCTGCGATGAAGAGTGGCCCCCGCTTGCCGCAGCTAGAGAAAGCCCTCGCACAGAAATGAAGACCCAACACAGCCAAAAATAAATAAATTAATTAATAAAAGAAACACATTGTCTCAATATCAGTGGACATAATGTCCTAGTAGTCTATAAAAATCTCAAAATTCTTAATCTAAAAGGTAGGTCTGCCAATCTTATATCCTTTTCCTTTGTTAATATAAGTATCCAATCTATGAAGGTCTCAGTTTCCTTACTTAGAATAGGAGGTGGATAGATTTGCTAATATCTAGGGACGTTTCCAATTTTAATATTCCCTAGTTATAAGGGCTGAGCCAAATACAATGGCTCCCTTAATCATTAACCTCGCTCATGATGAAAGTTATCAGCAAGTTCTACTTGTAAGAGATCAAACATTCATATCCATGTATATTGTAGCACATTGACTTTTACAGAACTCCAAGTAACACAACGTAGTTACATTCATAGACTTAAGGTCACTGTGGTATACTTTACAATTTTTCTTTTCCCTAGGAAGGAAATGTAGATCCCTAGGAAGGGATTTCTTTCTCTGCCTTTCAGTAATGTAAGCCTTTTATTATCTCTTGGATCCTAAAAATGGGTAGGGTTTTGGCAGGTGGAGCTTAGGACAGACATTCCAGGTGACAGGGACAACAGGAGAAAGGGCAGAAGGAAGAATGGATTTTCAGAAAGACTTGATATCTTACACGATGAGAGCAGCGTTTCACAATCTCTGTCCTGCAGAACACTGGTTTTAGATGATGTTAATGTAGTTACAAGACAGAAGCATTTGGGAAGAACTGTACTCTACATCCCGACATGAAATTCAAGTTTCACTTTGTTTCATTACATACTCTGAAAAGTTTTGGAGGAAGGAATTGATTTATTTTTGTTTAATTCAGTCTTACTCACAGTTACTTGACAAACCTATATTCAGCTGATGGGACTGTATTTTGTGAAAGGCCAATCGGAGAAATGGTGAGATGGAGCTTAGGATATTTCTTTGTTGGGACAGGCATGTGATTATTCTTCTTATAATTCTTTACTGTTTGTCGTAACAATTGTTACTTTGCAGGAGTCAGTTTTTTTTTTTTACATCTTTATTGGAGTATAATTGCTTTACAGTGTTGTGTTAGTTTCTGCTGTGTAACAAAGTGAATCAGCTATATGCATACATATATCCCCAGGATTCAGTTTTAAGCCCTCTGTTTTTATCTGAGTTATTGGGACTCTTAGAAAGCTCAACAATCCTGGAGTCTTCATCTCTGATGTAGTTTCCAGAAGCTCCTGGCACTTACCACTATTTCCTCTTGATTCTTTTCCTCCGACTTCAGACTTCTTACGATTATGAGCTGATGGTTTTCTCAGCCTCTAGTGTCAAAACCAGCTACCTCACTCATCTTCATTGTCTCAGTTACAAGGTGCAATATTTCCCATGTTTATATGTGTCAAAATAGAAGTCAGGGATTGATACATAGCATATGCGTAATAAAAATTGTATTTCTTTTTTTTCTTTGTTCGAAGGTATCCAAACACTGGCCAAGTTCTTAAATTGAAAGTAGAGTGATCTAACTTATTCAGCTCATCCAACCATCAATATTGAATATTTGTCTTTTTTCTTACACATATTTCTTGTATTCCAATTGTGACATTCTAGAGCACAGTGAGTACATTTATAACTTATTACTGCATTACTACCTTGGCTATTCCTTGACCAAAATTTACTTCACACAACTGACAGCCTAATTAACCTACTAGAGTTTTTTTTAATGTACGCATATATTAAAAAAACTCTAGTAGGTTAACTGCATTGCTAATAACTGAGTTTTTACATCTCTATGCACCCATGTATCCAACACCAGATCAAGATATTATAAAATATTTCTAACACCCTACACGGTTCTCTGTTACTTCTTTCTGTTCCATACTCTCCCAGGGCAACACCTAAGCTGACCTCTATCACCATATATGACATACGTGGAAACACACAGTGTGTATTCTTTGGTATCTGGCCTCTGGTTACATATCATTATATCAGTAGTTTATTCTTTTATTGTGTTTTCCTGATTTTTTTAAACCTAGACATTCATACAGTGTCAAAGTACCACTGAGTTCTTCATATTATTATGCTGACCTCCATCTTCAGGGGCTTTCTACAGTCTTCCGTGTGTCTTTGCACCTACTTTCTCTTCCGTCTAATTATGTTTCATTTAACCAACCTCAGCCAGCCTTCCCCCATATTCCCCAACACGTAGCAGTCCTGTGTTCAGCCAGTTTTGTCCCCTATTCCAGAAGCCCTTTGTGCCATTCCTGACACTGTGCCTGTTCCCTGCCCGGAAGGCCTGTTCCCTACCCTCTATATACTTGTTCAAGACTCAGTTTAAATGCTACCTGTTCTGAGAAGTCTTCTCAGAAGAAGCCAGTACTTTTTGGAATCCTTCTTTAATGAAATCCCATAGCAAGTGTAATCTGTCCTCCCTGATCTGGTAATTAATTATCCATTGTTCCTATCATATAGTGTTTGTTTTCCTTGTGTGCTGTTATTATTTCTTGAAGCAGATTACAGTGACTTGAACCAGGAACTGGGTCATTTTCCTCTTCATTTTAGTGCAAGTTTCTGTGATATGAAGTTAAACTCTTTTTCCCTCACTTCCCATTCACCCTCAGCAGTTGTTAAACATGAAGTACAAGTGAAACTTATTGGTTAACAGGTTTTTGTGGTCCTTGGTTCCGGTCCCTAGGTCTAAGCTGCACTTCTGTAGTGCTGATTTGACTGATTTCTTATTGTCACATAACTCAGGCATTAACTAAATCCTTACAAATTTAGATACATATAAGATAGTATTAAAAAAACCCAGTGGATATCAAAAGTTTTGGCCTGGAGGAGAGTGTTGTATGAGTCCTAGTTTGGTGGGGCTCACACTTAGTGATCGAGCCTTCCAATATTCCACTGTAAGTAAGAAAGAGTTATGCAAATATATGGTTAATATTTAACAGTGTTGATAAAAAAGAGAAGAGAGAAAGGGACGACAGATACTTTGAGGGCCTTCTGGAATTCATGAACAATTATGATTGGATGGGGAAAAAGAAGAACCGAGGGCTAACCTCCCACAAGTGAAGTCAGGAAAGAGAGAAGGGCT
Source organism: Mesoplodon mirus (assembly GCF_964341445.2). Lineage (NCBI taxonomy): Eukaryota > Metazoa > Chordata > Mammalia > Artiodactyla > Ziphiidae > Mesoplodon > Mesoplodon mirus. The sequence goes on along the minus strand of NC_138983.1, from coordinate 91,392,306 downwards.
CATCTGGTATGCAGGTAGAGAGGTTTGACCTACAGAATCTTAGAAAACCTCAACAATCTGAGCAGCGTTGGCAAGAGGCAAACTAAAGGGCTAACAAAAGTCTGCAAAAGTCTCACACAAAGAACTCTGGCATGGTGTTCATCATCTAGCTAATCCTAACATGCAGACATTCATGAGAGTAAAGTCAGGTCTTTACCAGAGTGGGTTTCTTATCTGGGCAACTGGGTCAAATGAAGAAAGGCAGGTGTAGGCTGCCAGAGTAATAAATAAGGAGAGGAAAAACAAAAAGAACGAGACATATCATTCATCAGTGATTTCCCCCCAGTATTCTTAGTCTCCACCTTATCTCCATCTTACTGCTAACACAGGAACTAGACCGAACAGTGAGGTAAAAGGTCTCTACAGAAACTGAGGTAATATAGAAAATAAAAAAATAAAACATAAAATTGTCAATTTTCTTCCTAGGGGTAATTGAGATGATAGTTCAATAATAACGTAAGATCAGGTGAAGTCTAAAGAAATTTTAGAAAAGCTGGATAAAGTAAGAAAACATCTGTTCGCTGCCATCTGAATGTTAGAGAGACACCAAGACGTGGGCCAAGTTGTGGAGAGAAGGGAAACACATACACAAGCTTGACATTTGGTGCAGCTTTTCTCCTTTGGGCATTTGCTGATTCAAATCTTACAGCCTACGAACTGAAAAGCCAAGGAGTTCAAAAGACTAACCACAGAAGCCAATGGGCAACAGCTCAGGCTAAAGGCAACAACTAGTGGAATGACAAGCTAAGTGTATCTTTAGTCTCACAGGGCTGCGGGAACCATTACATTTAAAGCCTAACAAATACAAGGGTAGTTGGGAATAGGGAGAATCCAAACTTTCACATGGTAATCCCAAAGGGCAACACCCGTAGAGGAAGGACAAGACAGGAATAGACCAACCTTCACACAGACTGAAAAACGGCTTTGAATGAGCTCAAACTGAGAATGGACTAAGGTTACCAGTCCCTATAGTAACTGTCTGTCATGGGCCAAAGTAAATCTTTTCAAGAGAAAGATAACAACATCCAGAATGTGGAGGTATCTTTATAGTTTCCTAAAATAAGTTAAGCCCAGTTTTAGTATAAAAAATAATTGGACATAACCAGGAAAAAGACTAAATGATCAAAAGTTCAAAAAAAGAAAGAAAGAAAAAAGACAACATAAATAGACACAGGAGGACAAGAGTTAGCAGGCCTTGGTTAAAAAAACAACAACAACAAAACTACTATGGTTAAACAAAGAAAATAGACACATGGCAAATAAGCATATGAAAAGATGCTACACATTCCATGTCATCAGTGAATTTTGAATTAGAACGATAATGAGATACCACTACACACCTATTTAAATGGCTAAAATCCCCAAACTGAAATACCGAAGTTGGTGATGATGCAGAACAATTGGAATTCTCATTTGTGGCTAGCGGGATACTTGGCAGTTTCTTACAAAATAAACGTACTTTTACCATACAGTGATCTAGTAATCCTGCTCTTTGGTATTTACCCATAGGAACGGAAAAGTTCTGAAAAGTTATGAAAGTAAGAGCCTTTACAGTGAGAAAATTCTATGATTCTATGGTTTTTCAACTCATTAATTTGTGTAGTTCATCCATTTTACTCATTGTATACACTTAAGTATATTGTTCCTTGAAATGGCCATTCAAAGTTGTTTCCTGCGCCACACACTATGAATGTTAGGGTTGGTCCTGTGTAAATCTTACCCCCATTGATTTAGTATTATCCCTAAACAAGCAACTTTCTTCCATAAGGAAACAAACAAGAGGTTCAGAAATGTCCAAACTAAGTTTTTATAAAACTGTGTTATCAAATCTTATTTATCAAAAAACTTCAAACATAGCAGTATGCGTTCCCATATACCCTTTACTCAGCTTCCCCAAATGTTAACATTTTCTATTACTAGAGTATAATTATTGAAAGCAGAAAGTTTACATTGTCACAATGCTACTAATGATTTATAGACTCGTATTCAAATATTGCCTATTGTCTTGTGGTCCAGATTCAAATCTAGGATCCCTTATTGCATTTGCTTGTCATATCTCCCCATTCTTCTCTAATCTAGGATAGTTCCTCAGTCTTTTTTTGTCTGTTATGACCTTGAACTAAAGGAAAATCTTAGCCAGTCATTTTGTAGAATTTTTCTCAAATAGGGTTTGTTTGATATTTTCTCATGGTTAGACTGAGGATATGTATTTCTTGACAAGAACACTTCAGGAGAGATATTATGCCATTTTCAGTACATATTAGAGGTACAAACAAATCTGTATGTCTCACTACTGGGGATGCTAACTTTGATGACTTAGTTCTAATGATAGCTGCAAAATCACTATTTTTCCCTTTGTAATTTTTTGAGATTGTTCAAATATTCTGCTTCTTGTTTAATTTTCCCATACTAATTTTAGCATCCATCAATAATTTTTGACTCCACCCATTACTGTGGTGTTTGATGATTGTTCATTTTCTATTCCCATCATTCCCTCTACATTTATTAACTATAATTTGAGTATAAGAAAGAGCTGTTCTTCTCCTTCATTTATGTATTTATCTGGTTATTTGTTCATATATATACATACATCAGTATGAACTTGTGGATAATTATTTTATTCTACGGGTTAAAATTTATTACTATCATTAATAGTTTTGTTTCTCAAAGTGTTCCATATTTGGTCACTGGTACTCCTTCCAGCTGTCTCCTATATTTTTCCTACATGGCCATACAATTGTTGGAGTAATATCTTACTTTCTGACACCACAAAATGCCCCAGACCCATCTTTTACTTTCCTCTGTCTCAGCCTTGAATCAGTCATTTCTCCATGGAGTTCTTGTTCCTTGCATTAATAATGGTATTCAGAAACCAGAATCTTGGTATGAGGTGGATTTATCACTATCCAAGCTACCTCATTGTGTTTTCATCAGAGAGAGCTAAAAATATATATACGAATACATAAAAATATACAAGTATCTCTATTTTCATATTATCTATCTGGGTGTGTATGTATATACACACACGTGTGCACGCACACACATTATCATCTGTCTATCTACATATATATATAACTTCAAATTGATATATGAATTCACATTGATACCTTGATTCCAATCCAACAGCACAGGGTTTGTTCTAGCCTCCCTTACCCTTTCCTTATTTGTCACTCTTTAACAATTAGAAACCTGATTCTCATTATTTGCAGTCTATTCATTTGCTCAATTCTGGAATACACATAAAATATTTAAAAATCATTAACCTGTACACATGTGAAAAATAAATTTACTAACAAGTTCAGTATTTGTGTACATTTCTTTTTGTCTTTAGCTTTTCAGTATATATTGTGCATGGTTAATTACAGTATATTAAAATACTGTTTTCCAAAGTTACTTAGGTTAGCTCTTTCCCACCTCCTTCAGTGTGTTTTTTTTTCTTCTGCAGTGTGAGAAAATCTAGTACTTTGTGTTCAACTCAGACTACCAAACCAGAAGTTCTAGCAGAAAAGGTGATAATCCATATGTGCAGTAAGATCCCCAGGTGATTCTTTTCATTGGAGAAATATGAGGAACACTGCTTGACGTCTCTACAACTAAGATATCTAAAATGAAACTTCAATTATTCCTTCTTCCAAACTTCCAAACTTTTCCATCCTGCAAATCTTTTCTTCCTCAGTGAATGGTGCCATGATTCACACAAAAAGTAACTCCATGCAAAAACCTGGGAATGATCCTCAGTTCCTTCCTTTTCTTCACTTTCTGCATAGACTGCATCATTAGGTCCTCTGGAATCTCATCTCTTTCTCTCTCATCACTTATATAATGTTTCTCTTCATCTTCATTGCCACCATCTTAGCCACTACCATTTCTCCTTTGCTCTACTTGAACAGCCTAGTATCTGCACAACTATCTTTTCATTTAATTGCTTTCTCTTGCATCTAAGATAAAGTCAAAATCCTTAGCCTTATAGATTCTGGCCTTGCCTTTTCTTGTAAGTTGTATTTTCATACTTACAAGTACAGGCACACTCACACACACACACACGTATAGTTGGTATTGTTAGTTTAGGTTTTGTTTGCCCTCCCATCCTAGCATGAGAAAATTAAGAAACAAAGTCAAACCAAAGAAAAACTTTAAAAATAAATTTGAATAATATCCTTTCCCTCCAGAACATTTCTCTAAAGCAGTATTATCATTAATGGCAGTACAGACCAGAATTTTTTCCCTTAGACATAAAGGCATGGTGAAGAAGTCTCATTAAAAACTGGAATCTAAGCTTTCAATGTCAAATTCTGTCTCTAATCTTCTGCAGTAAGCCATAATGATTAAAGTATAGGAATCTGAATCAGAGGTCTGGTTTAGTATAATCTTTTTTGTAATAAGCTTTGTACCTTAGACAAGTCATTTATCTCTCCATTCCTTAATTTCTTCATTTATAAACGGAGATGTTAAGAGTATTGATATTCAAGGCTAATGAAAAAAGAATGCATCTAAGTACTGTATCAAACACTTTAAAAAGTGACCAGTTCAGGTTCTCTGCCCATTTTTAAATTGGAATATCTGGGGTTTTTTGATATTAAATTGTATGATTTCTTTAGATAATTTGGATATTAACTCCTTATCAGATATATCATTTGAAAAAATCTTTCATTCAGTAAGTTACCTTTTCATTTTGTGATGGTTTTCTCCTCTCTGCAAAAGCTTTTCAGTTTGATATAATGACACTTGTTTAATTTTACTTCTGTTGGCCATGCCTGAGGAGATAGACCCGCAAAAAATATTGCTAAGATCGATGTCAATGTATTTTTCCTAGGGGTTTTATGGTTTCAGGTCTTCAATGTGAGTCTTTAATCCATTTTAAGTTTCTTTTTATATATGGTATAAGGAAATAATTCAGTTTCACTCTTTTGCAAGTAGTTGTCCAATTTTCCTAACACCATTTATTGTCTTTATTTCATTGTATGTTCTTGCCTCCTTTGTTGTAGATTAATTGATCACATAACTGTGGGTTCATTTCTGGGCTCTCTATTCTATTCCACTGACCTATGTGTCTGTTGTTATGCTAATACCATACTGTTTTGATTACTATAGCTTTGTAGTATAGTCTGAGATCAGTGCATGTCATACCACCAGCTTTGTTTTCCTTTCTCAATATAGCTTTGGTTATTGGAGGTTTTTTGTTTGTTTGGATGATTCTATACAAATTTTAGGATTATTTGTTCTAATTCCGTGAAAAATGCCATTGGTATTTTGATAGGGGTTACATTGCTTTGGGAATACATACAAATGACCAAAAGACACATGAAAAGATGCTCAATATCACTCATCATCTGGGAAATGCAAATCAAAACCACAGTGAGATATCACCTTACACCTGTCAGAATGGCCATCATCCAAAAGGGAACCCTTGTGCACTGTTAGTGGGAATGTAAATTGGTGCAGCCCCTATGGAAAACAGTACAGAGGTTCCCCCAAATGTTAAAAATAGAATTACCATATGATCCAACAATTCAACTTCTGAGTATCTATCCAAAGAAAACAAAGACACTAATAAGAAAGGATGTATGCACCCCTCTGTTCATTGGAGCATTACTTATACTAGCCAAGATATGGAAGAAACTAGTGTCCATAAATAGATGAGTGGATAAAGAAGATGTGGTGTATGTATACACACATATATAATGAAACAGTACTTAGTCCTAAAACAGAATGAAATCTCTTCACTTGCAGCAACATGGCTTGACCTAGAGTACTAGGTATGCTAAGTGAAATGAGTCAGACGGAGAAGAACAAGTACTGTATGATTTCACTTACATGTGAAATCTAAAAAAGAAAACAAAAGAGAAACAAACTTGTAGATACAGAGAACAAACTGGTGATTACTAGAGGGGAAGGGGGATGGGGACTGAGAGAAATAGGTGAGGGGATTAAGTGGTACAAATTTCCAGTTATAAAATAAATGTCTTGGGGATGCAATATACCACATAAGGAATATAGTCAATAATACTGTAATAATTTTGTATGGTGATATATGGTTACTAGACTTATCATGGTGACCAATTCAAATGTATTTAGATGTTGGATCACTATGTTGAACACTTGAAACTAACATAATATTGTATGTCAACTCTACTTCAATAAAAAAGTGACCAGTTAACATTAATTGGTATTATAATTACATTTTCTCTTCATAAAGGCACATTTTATTGATTTTTTCATTATAAAGTATAAAAGTACCTTTTATTTTCAAGATGAGTTCTAAGATTACTTGTTAATGTTAATATGGTAATTTAAAATACGTCTAGATATAATTTAATTTTAATTGCCTAACACAAATATGTCTGATATTCACCATTATGAGTTCAAACCTTTTAGTAAAGATGTCAGAGGAGTCACCAAAACATTTTTGTTTATTGCCTCTCATTGAACCCTAAATGCTAACAAGACTTTTTGTTGGAATGAGGGATCAACATTTTATACTCTTTAAGAACTAATGCCATAGCTGTTTTATTTTTATAAATAAAGCTCTTTCCGTTTACTTTATAGTGTACAATTTTTGAATGGCCCGGAAAGAGAAAAATTATTCTTTGGGCTGACAAAAATGATAAAGAGGCTCATTGCTGATGAAGGGAAGAAGACAAAGAAGAATAGAGAAAGAAAGATTAGTTCCTCTTTCAAAAGGGGGGCAAGATACTAGAGGTTTCTGCAGGGAAACTGAAGCACACCTTTCTTTCTGAGATTTGAAGGGAAGAGATGCCCTACATTTAAATATCTAGAGTATATCTTCCATTTAAAAATGAACCTAGCTAATCATCCAGTGAGGAAGAAAAGAGTAAAATAGCCTTTGATCAAGTCCTTTCTGTGGTGTTAAATGCAACGAATTATAATGAATATCACATATCTAATGAGTTCAAGAATTCCCCTTGGAAGAATTGGTCTGTCCTTTACAAAAAAGAGAGTTCAAGTGAGTTATTTGCATTTGGTAGGGAAGCTCTACTGTCTAAATCATACTCATTTAAAGGTGAAGTTCAGGGCTTCCCTGGTGGCGCAGTGGTTGAGAGTCCGCCTGCCGATGCAGAGGACACGGGTTCGTTCCCCGGTTTGGGAAGATCCCACATGCCGCGGAGCGGCTAGACCCGTGAGCCATGGCCGCTGAGCCTGCGTGTCCGGAGCCTGTGCTCTGCAACGGGAGAGGCCACAACAGTGAGAGGCCCGCGTATCGAAAAAAAAAAAGGTCCAGTTCAAAGTCTGCCATAATTTGTTATTATATATGTAATTTTTGAATGTAATATACAGTTATATATGTATATAACATCAACAAGAAAGTGACCCACTTTAGAGTCAAGAAAATATATAGGTGAAGTGTAAAAGGGTTGGAATAGATATACCACAACAGTAACAACAAAACAAAACAAGACAACAACAAAAAAACTGGAGTGGCTAAGAAAATATCAGAAAAAAATATTTTTTAAGATGAAAATTTTTACTAGAGACAAAGGTATTTTAAAATGATAAAAGGATTATACCATCTAGAATGTATAATAATTATAAACTTATATGCACCTAACAACAGAACTTCCAAATACAATGAAGCAAAATCGACACAACGGAAAAGAGAAACAGACAGTTCTACAATAATAGTTGGATACTTTAATACCTTTCTTTCAATAGCAGAACAGACAGAAGATCAACAAGAAAATACAAAAACTTGCACAACATTATCAATCAACTAGACCTAACAGCCATCTATAAAACGTTGCACCCAACAGCATCAGAATATACATTCTTTTCAAATGCACGTGGATATACTATATGCTAGGCCATAAAACAAATTTCAGTACATTTTAAAGGATATAAACAATACAAAGAGTGCTCTCAGATGACAACAGAATGCAATAAGAAATCGTTAACAGAAAGAAATTTGTTGAAAATCACAAATGGAAATTATACAGTATATTCCTAAATAATTCATGGGTCAAGTAAGAACTCATAAGGGGAATTAGAAATACTTTGAGATGAATTAAAATGAAAGTATAACATATTACTACTTGATTGGTCGCACATAGTCTTTTGAAAAGCAGAGGGGTTAGACAAAGAGATCTAAATTAATTAAAAAATCATTTATTATTCTGGGAATAAAAAGAACTGGGCTTAGTCTCAGTTTTGCCTTTCTTTATCTTTGTGTCTGTTGATCATCTTGGAATAGTCATTACATAGTCAGAATACAGTTGCCATCTCAGGAATCAAATACTGTTATCTCTAGGGCTACCATAACAAGATACCACAAACTTGTTAGCTTAAAAGAACAGAAATTTATTTTATCACAGCTCTAGAGTCCAGAAGATCAAACTCAGAGTGTTGAGAGGGCCATGTTCTTTCTGACACCTCAAGGGGAGGATGCTTCTTTGTCTTAACCAGATTCTGGTGGTGGCCATCAATCACTGGTGTTGGCATTTTTTGATTTGCAGCTGCATCACTCTGGTCTCTTCCACTGTTGTCACATGGAATTGTCTCTGTGTGTTTCTGTCTCTGGAAACAATTGAAATAGAAATTTCTATTTTAAAAAAACAAACTGTTGATTACTATGCTCTATTTAGATAGTTCCTCTAACCCACCCGCCTCCATTTCCCCATATGTATTTGAGAAGGAAAGAGGAGCTCCTGTGAGCTATCATTTTGGAAAAAATCAATGATACAGTGTTTTACTAGAGATGCCTCTTATCTAAAATATTTGAATTAAATATAAAATCTGGGGAAATTATCACCCAGTTTCCCTCTTCTAGAGGCATGATCTAAATGATAGGCAGCAGAATATTTTATAGCCATGAGGTTTGCTGACATTATTGATTTGATCCAGAATCTGTATTTTCTCTCTAAAGAAAACAGTATTCTCTCTTTGCTTTCTTTAATTTATAATGTTGATGTCTTAAGATTATTGTCAGAGAGGATGCTTGTAGTTCAAATGATTTGGCTGTATTTCACCAGTATTATTACAAGCTAGTCAAACAATGGCTGGGCTCCAGTATAGACCTCGGTCCCTTTGTTCCACTGGGATACGGATGTGAAAGCCACTGTTTCCTTATATTCCAAAGACCAAATAAATAAAACAAATAAATAAACACAAAAAAACAAGTAAATGAAACTATCTTAAAACCAACTCTCTTTTCTTCCTCATCCATGTTAATTCTCTTCTACCTAAAATTACTTCCTGGAAGTGATTTTTATGTTTCTTAGAGCCTCTTTATGTATATATCCACACTAATGCATATAAAACTGTTCCTTGTAGATCTTTTACTTTTTCCATTTGAAGAATTATTTTCACATGTCATATAGAGTTTATCCATTGTCCTAGATATGCATTTTTCCTGTGTATTTGAGCATCATAGGAAGATAAATTCTACTCTTGAAAATGTTAACTGGTGACTGAGACACAGAAAGCTATTCTTCTTACCATTTTTCAATAGTGAGTAGTAGATTCTGTAGGGGTGGAATTTTAAGATGTAAGTATACTGTTTTTCTACACTCCAATTACGTTCCCCTTATCATAGAATATTGACCAGTGAAGTGTGCTGCTGACTTTTCAGAATCCATGTACATACAATCCATTAAGTTATTAGATATAACGTTGGTCAGAAAAGCATACTGTGAAATGTTGCTTTTATTTAAACTCCCACTGTTTTCACTCCATAGTTTCAAGATTTGACTTCTTTATTGCCCTCTGGTAGTGGGCTCTGTGAACTGCATATTTACGGGTCTGGAGCACATATCTTCCCGGAGGTATTCAACTTCTCAGGTACAAGCTAAAGAGTAGATGATAAGAAGCATTCATATTTATTAAAACTAATTAAGAATATCAGTAGCCTGACTGTTGTTTCTAAAAATATAAAATATTTATCCTTCTGTTGTCAAACAAGCATATTTCATGAAAAGAAGTATAAATCCTTTTTTGCTTGCAATGAAAGAACAATAATTGAAGGTATTCTTCATTTTGACCAAATACCTTCTCTGAAAATATAAGTTAAAATAGGAGTTGAACTTTGCAAAATATTCTTTAGTAAATAAAACTCCACATATAATTTCAAATTATCATTGAATTTTACCTTAAATTGAAATATCTATATTGACTTAAATGGTGTCCTCTGTAATTTCGGATGATTCCCTCCTTTATATCTTCTTCCTCTCTTCAACAAATAAAATACATATGAATGCCTAACATGAGGTAGGGTATTCTCTGTGAAATAATGATGTTGGTATACTTGATTTTGACTTAGCAGAGGGATTGAGCCTCTGTGTTGGTGAATTCTCCCCAGATGGTGCGTGGGGAGAGGGTCAGGCATGTCTCTGTGCTCCTGAAGTTTTCTCTGTGAAACTGTCAACCTCCAATATCAGAAATAACTTCCTTCGTCAGAAGGGATTTTCAGACATTAAAAGTTTTCTCTTAAAGTGCAAGTATTTTTAAAATCTATAAAATATAGGGCATTATACATTTTCTTTAGTTACTACAAGCTGAATTTTAACTGAGAAGACTGGGGACTCCATGTATGTGTACACGCATGCATGCGTGCATGTTTGTGTGTTACATGTGTGTGTGTGTGTAGGTCTACTGAGGATACAGAACGTATTCTGCACATGACAGAGCAGTGGTATATCAGAAGGGAAAAGAGTATAAAGGACCAGCTTCACCTGCTTAATTTGTCCCCTGACCTGGTGTCTTCTTATTTTCCACAATCCTTTGCTGATCTGTATACTAAATACCCAGGGTTCCTGGGTACCCCCAGGTACCTCTGTAAGTTTTACAAGCCTATCAATATCCCATGTACAGTGGATGGAACCTGGACTTTTTGCCCATATAGTTTTCCTTTCCCTCAGAGTTTTCGTCTGAGCTATGTCATGGGGTAGGTAGTGTTGTGAAAATTTGTGCTCACTTGTTAAATAGAAACTACTCATTTAACTGTTTAAACAAATAAACAGTATCTTGAGTCAATTGCACGGCACCTCCAGTCTCCACAAAGCAGAGTTACTTTGGGACAGGAAGTTCTTTTAGTTTCCCCTTAAATCAAAATACAAAGTTATTGAGCAATTCTAGGACCAACACTATAGTTGCAAACTTGGGAAGAGATCACAGGATTCTGTAATTGTTTGCTTACCCCCTTACTGGGACAGCAAATAGCTCAATAGTTCTTTTTTTTTTTTTTTTTTTTTTTTTTTGCAGTATGCGGGCCCCTCCCGTTGCGGAGCACAGGCTCCAGACATGCAGGCCCAGCAGCAACGGCTCACTGGCCCAGCCACTCCGTGGCATGCGGGATCCTCCCGGACCGGGGCACGAACCCGCGTTCCCTGCATAGGCAGGCGGACTCTCAACCACTGCGCCACCAGGGAAGCCCAGCTCAGTAGTTCTTATACTGAAGTCAAAAGGAAGAATAATACCGGAACAAAGTCTGCAGTTAAAGTCTGCGTCTTATTTTTATTTTCTCTTGGCACATAGTAGGTAACCGTTAAATGTTCTCTTGATAAATATTAAAAACACACAAGATACTTCCTATACTAGGGGTCATAAAATTTCAACTTTTCTTTTGGTGTAGGGGTTGAGGATGAAAAGTTTGGAAACTTCTGGTCCATGTTAATGTTCCTGCTTTGAGAACTGCAGGGCGCAGCTTTTAGATGGAAAAGGTTGCCAAGAGGACCAGAAGTAGAATAAAGGCATTTATGTAATTCTTCCTTATAATTTCATTTATTGGTTTTCAGCATCTAACTTTGAAAAGTTGCCTGAGGCTGCCTAGGGTCTGCAATGAGGATCACAGCTGTGCTGTCCTACCCCCTCCCCACACGTGGGAACAGAGCCTCCCCAGCAGTGCTCATAGAGCCCCATGGCTTTCCGCCCACCTCGGTACTGCTCAAGGCAGTGGCTTTTTTCTACCAGCCTCGCCCTTCTCCATTTGAATCTTTTTCTTCTTTCCAGTTTTATTGAGATGTAATTGACATGTAACACTGTATAAGTTTAAGGTGTACAACATCATAATTTGATACATGTATATATTGCAAAATGATTACCACAATAAGGTTAGTTAACACATCCATGACCTTACACAATTAATTACCTTTTTTGTGTGTGTGTGTGTGTGTGTGTGTGTGTGTGATGAGAACATGTAAGATCTACTATCTCAGAAACTTTTGAGTATGCAATAGAGTGAGGTTAACTATAGTCACCATGCTGTACATCAGACTCCCAGGATTTATTCATCTTACAACTGGAAGGTTATACCCTTTGACCAACAACTCCCCATTTCCTTCACTCCCCAGCCCTTGATGGCCACCATTCTACTCGGTTTCTGTGAGAGCAGCGTTTTTAGATTACACGTAAAAGTGAGATTATGCAGTGTTTGTCTTTCTCTCTCTGACGTATTTCACTTAGCATGATTCCCTCAAGGTTCATCCAAGTTGTTGCAAGTGGCAAGATTCCCTTATTTTTTAAGGCTGAATAACATTCCATTCTACATATGTGCCATATTTTCTTTATTCATTTGTCTGTCAATGGACACTATAGAAACAGAAACTCACTCAGTTCCTACAAGTGTCCAAGGTAACAATAGACAAAATATGGATGTTGGTGGGTGTAAATCCAGGCAGTAGGTTAGACTACATCCCACAGGCAGGAAGGCCACTATTTTAGGAGGAGCTGCTTTGAATATGAATCAAATAATAATTGATTTATATATCACCAGTTCAGAACTAACTCATCTGTTTTAGACACCTCACCATAGATATGAAATGAGAATGAGTGGAAAAGGAGGCTTCTGAAGGCAAACAGTCATAAAACCCATTATTATTCTGTAAAAAGGAGACTATACAGTCTTAGCTTTAGAACCTCAAATCAAACAAAGACATGTAGCAGCCTCAGTAGGATATAATCACAACAGAAAAAATACAAGCAGAAGGCAGAGGAAAAAGAAGTGCCATTTGGTATGGGAATAACTAGCTCTGTATGTCTCAAAAGCCTCCTATAAACATGTCTGGGTGTCAATATAGTGTAATAATTAATATCCATAAACCCTGAGTCTTAAGAAAAAAGAACTGTATCTTTTGCTTTCTTTTAGAAAGGGACAGAAAGGTAACTATATTTGCTTTAATAAATACAGAGACTTAGTGCACTTAAATATTTGATCAAATAATTAAAAAAATGTTTCTTACAGCATACATCATTTTCTTTTTTTTTTTTTTGGCGGTACGCGGGCCTCTCACTGTTGTGGCCTCTCCCGTTGCGGAGCACGGGCTCCGGACGCGCAGGCTCAGCGGCCATGGCTCACGGGCCCAGCCACTCCGCGGCATGTGGGATCTTCCCGGACCGGGGCACGAACCCGCGTCCTCTGCATCGGCAGGCGGACTCTCAACCACTGCGCCACCAGGGAAGCCCCATCATTTTCTGATGAAACGGGTAAAATAAGGTTCTAGGGTGTGAGGCAGGCATGAGGTATTATACACATTTTCTTTTCTGTCCTTTTGTAGCTGAATATCCTTTTCCAGGCCTAAAGAAGTAGTAAAATTATGCACCTAAGATTGAATAAAAGGTTTCATAGACATATTTTACATATATGCCATTAGATTTCCACAGAGTTATTTCAGGCTGCTGACAGGCTGCTTGCTTGAGCTGAGACCCCTCTAAACAAAGCCCAGGAAGAAACTAACAACTGTGAAAGCCAACTTATTTATTCTGTGAGTAACTTGGCTGCAGAGCAGACTAATTACCCCTTTAACCACACTGTTTGAACTCATTGTACTTATCTGGGAATCACTATTCTGAAAGTAGAGAAGGGGACTAGGGAAGTTAAAAGAGACAAAAGGTGTAAATATGGTCTCTTTGCAGAATCTCAAAGGTCAGGTAACAGGCTTATTTCTGATGGTTTTAAAAAGAGAAGCTGAGCTGTGGTTTAAAGGTCCACTTTGGAATTCAAATTCTACCTCAGGTGCAGCCTGAATGCTAGTCTCCACCTGGAGTGAATGACTGAAGGATCATTTCTCAGCACATAGTCAGTGTTTGTTAAATTTTCATATTATTTTATCCCAGTGAATAATACTGATGAGGGATTTTGAAACTATTAAATTCCGCCAAAGGACTTGATTTTGTAATGATACCAAACCTTGGAAAATAAAGGAAGTAGAGATTGGTGAATCCTTGACAAATTATTAGAGGTATAACTGATTGTTTCATAAGGAAAGATAGGGAATGGATCATTTAGGAACCTGAATGAATACTTTGAATCTCATCTATTTCTGTTAAAACTACAGGTCAGTTGAGCTCAAAAATTGTAGGTATAAAAATTGTGTTTTTTGGTAATAAAATTTGTTTTAACCCTTCTCTCAATTATGATTTAAACGTTGACCAATTCACAAGTAACTGTTTACAGTCAATGGATTGGCAAGTGGCTTTGGGGTCATTCATTTTACAGTCTGGGATTTCCAGTGTTATCTTTATCTTCCCGTGTATACTCTATTTCATACATTTTATTAGTAGTAGTAGAAATAGTAGTAGTAATATCATTATTATTTAGTTAGAGTAGAATTGTTTCTGTAACTTCTCACGGTCAGACGTATACTAAGCAACACACATTTTGAAAGCACTGGTGTTGGAGTAAATTCGATGTTGATGAGACTAGTCACTGCCCTTAAAGGAGCTTGTCTTCTAGTTGGAAAGATGTGACATATACAATAATCTGAGGCAGTAAGTAAATACATGGGTCTGAGGGCAGAAGATCCTGAAGGAAGCAAGCTGCAAAGAACTCATTTTGAATCCTGGCATTAATATTGGCAGATCTCCTCACACCTTTTTAGGACAGTTATAGACAAAGCAAGTAGGACTGGAGAATACACTACAATGGCCAAAATAAGATTTAATGTCACTTCATCCTAGGGGATTCTTTCTAGGCTTTGAGCATATGATAATTTAAATGCCACCTAAATAGTAAATTTACTTTAATGCTGACAATGTAAAAAAGATATTTTGCTGCAAAAGTATACACAGTAGTAACAAGTGGATTTTGGAAGGAACTAATATTTTGCCTTATACTGATACTACACTATTGCCCTAGACCTAGCAGCAGCCTTTACTCTTTGTTGTTTTCTTCTAAGACTAAAGAGTTTCTTTATTTTCTTCCACCAACAGATCTCAGAGCAATCTGAGTGCACTGGCCAGTTGGGACACAATTATCATTAGAATTCTTGGCTAGAGAAGAAAGCTCCTAATTTAAGAATGGCTTTTTGCCTTCTGAGAGCTCAGAAGAGCAAATTGCAAGCCATCTACATTTATAAAACATGTTTTAGTATGGAAAATTTCAAACATCTACAGAAGTAAAAAGAAAGAAGTAGAAACTTTCATCAATTGTTCTCATCAAATGTCAATTTCAGGCCAATACATTTTCTCTACACCCTCTCTGAATACTACCGCCATAATCCCCAGCAATTTTAAAGCAAATCCCAGATTTCTTTTTCTCAGTGAAAACGTCAGTATACATATTTCTAAAATGCAGGAACTGCCCTTTTTAAGCTCAACTATGTCATTATCACACATCCGCAAATAATAATAATTCCTTAATATCAACAAATAGCCAGTCAGTTCATGTTTCCTTGATTGTCCTATAAATGTATTTTTATTTTAATAACCATTACTTATTTGATTGCTGATCCAAACACAATTTCTTTTAAAGTATAGGTTTAAAAGAACTCAATTTGTTCATTTTTCTTGCAAGTATTTGTCATTGAATTCAAAGCATTCATCCAGTAGGGTTCCCAACTGTCTGGATTATGCTGATTGCATCCCCTTTATGCTTATATATTTATCATGCTCCTTTGGCCCATGTATTTACTGTCAGTTGGTAGATAGATCTAGAGCACTGACATAATTCAGGTGTGATTTTTTGTCAAGTTTACTTCATAGATAATATTGATGAATTCCAAAAGGAACTATAAAGTGTCTGTCTTACTGTGATGTTGCAGCCATTAATGATCAATGTCTAGATCCATTAATTTCTTAAGGGTACCAAATGGTGATATTCTACTAATTAGATTATTATTCATTTACTAGCTAGAAGATTATTTCATCAACTACTTGGTTGCCCTGAGTTACAATTTAATTAGGAAAGGAAGAATAAATGTTTCTTTTATTTTATTTACCAGTTTTACAAAAAAAAGAAAAAACAGGAGAGAGAAAGGTTGACTGCAAAGTAGCTTCCAAAGATGACTAATGAGGTATTTTCTTTCTTTGTTGTTGTTTTCAGTGAGGTTGTTATAAATATCGATGCAGAGATTGTCCCCTCTTAGGCTCACGGATCCTGTTCAAGTTGGCTCCTGAGTCCTTTGCACACAACCACAGTAGTCTTTGAAGTCTTCCCAGCTCTCTTGTACGACAAGGTGTAACAGGAACATCTAATTCGTTTCTTATGCTGGATTTGAAATCAGCTATTTCTCCAAGGAGGCATTATCCACTGTGTTTATTCAAACTTGTGTTCCTTCTAGTTTAACCTTCTCTCGAGACATGTTTTTTTTTAAACAAATTACTTACTGAATTTTTTCACCTTTTCAAATCTTGCTATTCTCCAATCACTTCATTTCTGATTTTTTCTAATTTCTTTTATGTTTTTCTTAAAACCAGTTTCTATTCCTTTTAAAATTTCTTTTACTTTTTCCGCAATATCAGGCAATAAATTTCATTTGTTCTGTGGACGTGTCTTTCTGTCACGTTTTCAGGATTTGCTGGAACTTTCTTTTCACCCTCTTTTTTCTTTTTTTCTCACTGATTTTCTACAGGATGTGAGTGGAATACTCTTCTGTCACTCATTTTTAAATGAAATAAGTTTCCACTTTAGGAGGGAATCATAGATCAGAATATAATTTCTAGCTTCAGAACTCCAGGGCTCACTATCTTCTATTATTTTCACAACATAATTTTTAAAAATGACCTTAAAATTTCTCAAATCTTCCTCCTCGGCCCTCCTCTGCCCATTTACCCAGGGCTCCTCTTTCTTGTCCTTGTTGAGTATGGGGGTTTGTTCTGGAATGGTGCTTTGGTTTGATAGGTGTCAAGGTTTCACAGACCCCAGAACACTTGGCATCCTCAGAACATTTCAAAGTTCTTGCACTCAGCTGCAAAGTGGAGCCTGCAACCCGGTTTCTGTCGCTGTTCTCAGTGAGTTTTTCAATCTCAGTGAGTTCTTGAACCAT
Organism: Mesoplodon mirus; assembly: GCF_964341445.2. Lineage (NCBI taxonomy): Eukaryota > Metazoa > Chordata > Mammalia > Artiodactyla > Ziphiidae > Mesoplodon > Mesoplodon mirus. The sequence goes on along the minus strand of NC_138983.1, from coordinate 91,375,057 downwards.
AGTAACCTTTGGCTCTCCTGAAAGAGAGAGAGAGTCCTTCCCTTGTCTTCCTCCCACACACCTTGGGATACACATATGTAGGTCTTTTTCCTGTTGTTGATTTGTTCCTACCTGGCTATATGTTGCAGTTAATGTGGACACCTTGTTGTAGATGTTGTCTGTGGGTTTTTGATCTTGCTATTCTAGATGCTTTTCTTTCTTCTTTGTGGGGGTGGGGGCTTGTGTATTTAGGGGAGGGGTGGCATATTCAGGGATAAAAATCTTCTCTGTAGCCACCATCATTTCCCCAGAATCCTCTGCCATTAATATTTAAAAGAAAATCATAGGAATCATTATCCGGATCCTTAGGATAATCATTACATTGTATCTGTCTTTTTTCCAGGCTTCAAGCTGCCTGTGGCTTCCCACGTTAGTATACTGACATGACTGGGCAATGCCTAATTTGACAGGTTCTTTCTGTACTACCTTCCTCCTAATCATGACAGCCTTGTACGCTATATGTAGTCTTCTTTACTGATAGGGAATTTAGAAAATACAGGAAGCCATGGGTTTAATAGCTGAAAGTGGAATTAATGTATTATTTTTCTCAGGTAAAATATCATAAGACTCCTTAGGCCCAAGTTGTAAAATGAAATCGCAAATTTCCTGGAATCATTTTGCAAACGTGAATGCCCACATAAAGTACACTAGGACTTGAATCCAAGGAATAACACATTTTTAGAGCCTCCAGATTTATAAACTTAGTACAATTCTGCATTACTTCTTAAGGCAACTGAAGAAAATAATTTTGTGATCAAATAAATATTGATTTTATTAACATAGTTATTTTAAAAGTTTATAAAGCTTTTAAAAAATGTTAAGGCTCTGTCAGCGTCATCAGTTGTTATTTCTTTTCTAGAATCTTGGATAAAGGAACAGTCGTTTGAGGGGAAACATGGTATAAAATGGGAAGATAATCTAACAGTGAAGATAGTTATATCTCTTCCTGTGTGATGAACTACTCCTAAGCTTGGTGGTTTAAAACAGCAGGCACTTTATCTCCTCACAATTTGTGAATCAGCAGAATGGGCTGGGATCCCCTGGGTGGATCTATCTTGCTTTCACCTGAGGTGACTACTGAGGCTGCCATCATCTGGTTGCTGGACTGGGGCTGGTTGCTTTCACATGTCTGGCCATTGATGCTGGCTGTGGCCTGGGCCTATTCTCCACTAGGTTAGCCAGGCTTCCTAACATGTCAGGTTTCCATGAGGACAAGCCCTAAAGCACGAGTACTCTCCAAGCTTCAGCTCTTGATATGCCATTGGGCCAAAGCAAGTCATGTGACCAAACCCAGGTCAAGGTGGAACAAAACTACACAGGGTGAGAAAACGGGGGGGAGGGGCATTTTCACTGGGGGTCAGTAGTCTAACAAACTGCTGCAATGACTATATAAAGAAAAGCCCCCCAGAGGACAACTGGCAAAAAATAAATGTGTGCGGGGTGGGGTGGGGGTTTGGCATGTGGGGGCAAAGGCAGTAAACAGGGACTACCAAAATCTGAAGATTCTGGAATTTTTGGAAAATCCACTGGGATTAAAGGAGTTACACAACCATGTTCTGACACCAGAAGAAAGGTCCCAGTTGAGCATCAGGGAAGTCTAGCGCTCTTCCTCCATCGCATCAATTTCCACATTTCTTTGACTCAGCATATTTGTAGAATGAATCATGACTTTCTATACATTTTTAGTTCAGTTTTTCAAAGAAATAGTGACCTCGCTTCTATCTGCTGTGCCACAAAAATGCCGTAGAAAAAAATTCCTTCTGTTAAATCGCTCACTAGGTGAAATTGTATGTGTAACCTAGTACCAAAGAGGTATTAAGAATCGCCACAGCCGAGCCGGCCCTCCGCACCACACACCCTATAGCAGCCAGTGGGTGAGCCGGGAGTCGAGGAGGTCACCGTGGGAAGGAGGGGCGCGGGCAACGTGTCAGCCTCCTTCCGTCTCCGTGGAGCCACCTCCTGCCTCTGGTACAGGGAGTCGTCCACAGCAGCCGTCGGTGGCCAGCCTTGCAGCGCTGTGTTCTAGGTCAGTAGCTTCCAAGACTCCAGTTGGATTCATTGGAGTAGGCAACGTGGGGAATCCAATGGCAAAAGAGCTCTTGAAACATGGCTAGCCACTCACTATTGCTGATGTGTTCCCTGATGCATGCAAAGAGCTGCTAGATGCAAGTGGACCCGGTAGTGTCTTCTGCAGCGGATGTAGCCGAAAAAGGTGACAGAATTATTACAGTGCATCAGTGCGCTAGAAGCTTATACTGAAGCAAATGGAATTCAAAAAAAAGTGAAGAAAGACTATTAATAGATTCCAGTACTGTTGACCCTATGGTTTTGAGAGAATTGGCCAAAGAAGTTGAGAAAATGGGAGCAGTTTTCTCGGATGCCCCTGTTTCTGGTGGTGTGGGAACGGCTCGGTCTGGCAACCTCACATTTAGGATGGGAGGGGTTGAGCTGCTGTGGTGCATGGGCTCCCATGTGGTGCATCGTAGAGCTGTCGGGACTGGCCAGGCTTCGAAGATCTGCAAACACTTGCTGTTAGCTATTAGTAGGATTGGAACTGCTGAAGCTATGAATCTGGGACTCAGGTTAGGGCTTGACCCAAAACTCTTGGCTAAAATCCTAAATACGAGCTTAGGACGATGTTGCTCAAGTGACACTTAAAATCCTGTACCTGGGGTGATGGATGGAGTTCACCTGGCTAATTACTATTAGGGTGGATTTGGAGCAACACTCATGGCTAAGGATCTGGGATTAGCATGAGGCTCTGCTACCAGCACGAAGAGCCCAATCCTTCTGGGCAGTCAAGCCCATCAGATCTGCAGGGATGTTGTGCGTGAAGGGCTACTCTAAAAAAGACTTCTCATTCGTGGTCCAGTTTTTGCAAGAGGAGGAGACATTCTGAGTTTGCCCTCTGGCTGTGAACACTGAAACATTGAAACCAAACTGTGTCTTGGAGCCCCTTATGGCTCACTCCACAGGAAAATGGGCTTAATCAAAGGTCAGCTGTCTGCTTTTGAGTGTCTAGGTCAGGGGTCCCCAACCCCTTGGCCTCGGACGGGTACCAGTCCACAGCCTCTTAGGAACTGGTCTGCACAGCAGGAGGTGAGTCGCAAGCAAGCCAGCTATAAGCTTCATCTGCCGCTCCCTATGGCTCACATTACCGCCTGAACCCCACACACCCCGCCTCCCCTCCCTGGAAAAATTTGCTTCCAGGAAACCGGTCCCTGGTTCCAAAAAGGTTAGGGACCTCTGGTCTAGGTCACAATAGATCCTGGGATTTTTCACCCATTTTAAACTGCTTATTCTTTTTATCTATTTAACAAACATATCATCTGTAATTTTTTTTTCTGCAAGCCACTGATGGTAACTGCTAGCTAGCTAGCTGATTGGCCTTTTTCAAAAGTTTGATTCCTGAGCATCTTCAGCTAAAACGCTGCCTACTTCACTCAGGATATTATTTACTCCACTTTACAAATAAAACTAAAATTGTTTTCAACAGGATAAAATCTATCCTCGAGGAAAGAAAAGAAATTGGTGTGAGAAAAGGTATTAGAGAAAGGGGAAGTATAGTGAATTACTACCTGTGTGCCTCAGAAAATTTGTCCTGTTATCCCAGTGGTGATATTCTTGCATTGAGATTACTGGTTTATTTTCTAGGAGTTGTTAAAGCAAGAGAACTCCTTGCTGCACGTTATGTAATTTGGACTCTTACAATTATCTTGGTGTGCCCCTCTTGTAACAACTTCCCATACTCAGCAAACTGTTTTTTTCATATTTTTGCTTCCTTGTACATTTTTACTGCATATTTTTTACTTCAAAAGAATGACATCTTTAGAACTGTTTCAGAGCCAGCGATGATATGTGCTTTAGATAATTATTACACTATGCTAAATATAACCATATTCTTTTGAATTGAAATAAATTTCTATGCTGATAAAAAAAGAGAGGCACATTTCATTAATGTTTAAATAGTATCCTTCCTCCTCTAAAACTTAAAATAGGATTCAGTCTGATTCCTAAAGGGTTATTTTCTTCAACAACAAGAGCTGACTTAGGCCATTTCTTGGCAGTGGAATCTGAGCGTAGAGGTCTCTGTCTCACTGCCCTTTGATTCTCACTCACGGTATCCTGGGTGAATGTAATGGATGGGCGTGCCCTTATGACTTAGCCCACTGCTACTGCTCCTGATGAGGGTTAGTGGTGTGGGCCACTTTAAATCTTGCCCAGCAAAGTGCTGACATCTGGGGTTTCCTATCAAGTTTACCAGATATTCCACAGTAATTTCATAATTTACACAACATAAAAACACTGATCTTGAGCTTAGGAAAGCATTTCATTTAAACAGATACAGAACACTACTCTACAAAATGGTTTAAAATTTGTGAGCAATTACATTAAATAAACTCTAATATAAATTAATCTAATACAAGTAAACTAATAGTTGCAAAGCTACTGGTCGCTTCAGAAGCGGTGGCTACGGATAACTTCAAAGTTGTTTCCTCAGTGCATTAAGAGGCGAAACTATTTGCTGTTAACTTCTTCTTGGGGAAGCTTTTTTCCTTAGTTTGATGCTGATTCGCGTTATGAATGTATAGGAACCATTACTGGTTCTTCCTTTCCATATTCAGTGCACCATTATACTTCTATCCTCTTAAGATCTGGATATCTGTTACTGCTACTGTTGGCTGGAGCCTGGCAGGAGGAAAGCTATCAAGAAAAAAGGTCAACAAGTGTTCAAGAGTTTTAGCATACTACTGAGACTTTTTATCTACCATAATCATAAGAAATAATAATTAAAATTACAGCCTAGTCAGTGAGACCTTGAATAAATTGTGGAAGCATCCATGTTTCCTACAGTTTCAGGGGATGGATATTTCCTGTTATTAACTCTATATCCTCTTCAACTGGAACAGAGAGACCTTTCTCTGTTGAAGCAGTTTTGTCTTTTTCCTGGGCATTTTTAGTTTTCTCTTATGAGAGACTTGTAAAGCTTACCTACACAAACTTACACATACACGTATAAAGCAAAGAAGGGATAGAGTAGTCTTGAGAGGACACTGTTTTGTAGCAGGCACACAAGACAGAGGTAATACTCCCTGATTGCATTTGCCTCCCTAGCCCCATCTCCTTTGTGGAAAGCATCAGCATTCTGAGTGGTCTCTGCACCCCACTAACTGGACGGAACACTGCATTGGCATTCTTAGGGAGCACTGATGGTCCCTACGGAAACTGGTTAGAGCTTGTGCAGCCACAGTGCACAGGAAAGAATCAAATATACTTCATATAACATGCTTACTCTGTTTTGCTTAATTAGCACTTACTCCCTGTAAAAGGCTGATTCCTGCTTTGACAGGGAGTAATCGAACTCTGTATTCACCCAAACCATAAAATTAAAGTTAACATACCTCAGCTTTTCATCCTACTGGAAGAAATGTATGAAATCTAGAGTTATTTTTTAATTGCTGCTGTTTAGAATGCCTGAGGCCCATTTGCTGAACTTGTTAAAGAGCAGTGTTAATGAGGGTAGTTTTCGTTTCTTTCTTTTCCGACCACAGCATGAATTCTCAGCCCAAAGTGTGCCCTGTTTCCCACAATAGAGACGGGGAAAAGTGAGAGTCTCTCACCACAAAGCATGAGACAACTACAAATACTTTTCTCCCAGAGTTAACATTGATGACAGTCTTTGTGGAAAAGGACTTCCTCTTTTTGCGGGAATACAGTAGAAATGCAAGTCATATTCTCCATAATTTCACTACTGGAAAAATAATTTTATAGTCCATATATATATGTGTGTATATATATATATATATATATATACACACACACATATGTGTATATATATATATATATTTTTTTTTTTGCGGTACGCGTGCCTCTCACTGCTGTGGCACTTCCTGTTGCAGAGCACAGGCTCCGCACGCGCAGGCTCAGCGGCCCTGGCTCACAGGCCCAGCCGCTCCGTGGCATGTGGGATCTTCCTGGACTGGGGCACGAACCCGTGTCCCCTGCATCGGCAGGCGGACTCTCAACCACTGCGCCACCAGGGCAGCCCCATAGTCCATATTTTTTATTGGTCTTCTTAAAAACATATACAGTGTTTACAATAAGGAGTAAAAGAGAAGATTTTCAATGCGCTATTTCAAGGAGCATTTTGTAAAGGCGGGATCCAGTCCCAACTTTGGAAAATTAACACACACCTATGAGATCAAAGAGTCACCTGCAAAAAATTTTATTATGTTTTTCTTTCATACTAGTTTCCTAAAGGTGCATTGTTACTTCTTGGTAATGTAATAGTCAGAAATGACTATATGGTGGCCATTTGAGGAAGAAGTAGCTCTTACATAAGTGTCTAGTGACCTTATCTCTTTTGATACAATACCTCTTGGTTTCAGAGGCTTGCACAGATTTCCTCTAAATGAATAAACTTAGTAAGATGTTTCTAACTATCAATCTAAAAGTAGATTTAGAAATCTACTTCTGAAGCAGTTTTGTTAAGTAATTATTGGTCAGTTCTCTTTCTGATTGGTACTTCTTTCTGCAAAACAAATCCCTGTACTTAGAACAATGAATACCACCATCCCTGGCTCCTTGATTATTACACAGTGATGTTTCTTGAGAAAAAAGCTTACCCTTTTTGGGGGGAAACTTCAGTCCATGAAGTAAAACTTCATTACAACTAGATCTGCTTCTAATGCCAGTGTGATGCAGATCAGTAGCCCCTTTCTTTTGACTTTCCAGGCTGTGTGAAGAGAATGGTATGGTTTGGTTTAGGAAGGGTTGTAGCTTAAGAGGATTGCATTATGTTTCTGTGTCACTTTGGGGGGTTTTATTTCAATATTATATCCTGTTCTGTAAAAACACCATAGTCATTCTCTTACTTATTATTAAATAATTAAACGCTGCCCTTTGTTTACTTTCCCCTTCTGATCAGAAGACTCCTCTCCACTCTAGGCCTTGATCTGAGTTCCAATTCATCAGCTTGTAGTAGCTACGCTTCTGGTTTCTTTTTTTTTTTTTGCTGTATGCGGGCCTCTCACTGTTGTGGCCTCTCCCGTTGCGGAGCACAGGCTCCGGATGCGCAGGCTCAGCGGCCATGGCTCACATGCCTTGCCGCTCCACGGCATGTGGGATCTTCCCGGACCGGGGCACGAACCCGTGTCCCCTGCACCGGCAGGCGGACTCTCAACCACTGCGCCACCAGGGAAGCCCTATACTTCTGGTTTCTGAAGTCAGTCAGATATGGGTCCCATTTCTGTCTTCATCAGTTATAATTTATTCTCTGATATATGCATACCAGAGCTGGCAGTGACAAACATTTTGCTTCTCCTTATAGGGTTCTGTGCATTTTAATAGAGGATCACAATATTTTAAGTAGAGCTGGGATGGGGTGGAAAGAAAGAGCAGGAAAACATGCTTTTAGGAAGGTCTGAAATACAAATCACATGGAGGTAACTGCTTGAGAGAAAACCACCCCTACCTGAGTATTGTCAATAAAGTAGCACAGGGAGGCAAACGAATCAGTTGTTCACTAAAAATGTTTTTCTTTAGAAGAATAAAATTCACAAGAAAGCCTCATTGCAAATAAAATATATTTGTTTTCCTAAAGGAAGATATTTGAAAAGTCGTAGTAAATACCTGCTTTGACCTTCTGTGTTCCTAGTGTTCTATCTCCACTAAGTTTTATGAACACTACATAGAGGAGGAGCCTGAGTCTCAAAGACCATAAGTAAGAGATGGATTCCAGAGCCTTTGCAAGGTCCATTATGCCCCATGACTTCCCATTGCTTGTGCTGTTCATCCAGATAGGTGCTTAGGATACCAGAATGAATACATCTCTTTCGAGAGGTTTTTAACAGACATTAGATACTAAACAAGTACAACACCTAACAAATAGAACAGAATGCTTTATTTAAAGCAGAAACAGAATAAATGCTCACCTAGTATCGTTTAAATCCCCTTTAAATTATTTTTTGAATGAACATGTTTATATTTGAGGGTATTTTCTTATTTTTTCCTAGTTCCCTTTACTTGCACCTCCTTTCTTTTTCTCTTTTCCCAACTGAAACGTTTATGGTTTCAAAAGTAATTACTTCTTGAAGAAAGTTTTCGTGTATACTAAGTGCTACCTAATGGAAGCCATAAGCATAGAGTCTGCTAGCATTTAGAGTGGTATAATACATAGCCAGGTTGAATCAAGTGGGAGAGAAGGTTAATCATTCTTTTAAACTGGCAGTGTTGCCGGAGGTGGATTAATATGCTTTTTGAATCTCTTATGTCCTGTAAGTCCCCTTGATCACAATCACTATGTTAATGGTTGAGGTTTTGAATTAGAGGTGTCTCCTGGGCTCAGCTGGGCCAAGTCCCTTCATCTCTCTGGCCATATTAGGTGATAGTTTTCTCATTTCAATACACGATCTATGTTAGAGGGAGTGTTGACTATACCAGACTTTCAACGTGAGCACCCAGAAAGTGGAAGAATCTCTCTATTGGTGATTAATCATAACTCTTTTCATTGTGAATATAGTCCTTCCCTTAGGTAAGGCAGGAAGACCATGAAAAATAGAAAGTTCTCGGGTGTCTGTGGAAGCTGGAGTGCTCTCGACCTGTCAGCTCCCTGGCAGAGCAGGCTTCGTCCGGACACTAGAGAACAAAATGTGAAATTGGCACCAGCCAGCCTCTCCATTGCACAGGATATCCCTATTTAAATTTGACAACCAGGATATTTTACAATTTGAAATTCTTGTCATCTGGTTTTCTTTAGTTTTTTCTTTGGGTTGAAAAGACTGAGAAGCTTGTTAAAAAATCTGGAATTCTGATGGTGAGGCTTAACCAGATGTATTGAGTCATCAATCAGCAAACATTGACCAACGCTTACCATTCCCCCAGTTACTATACTAAGGACCCAGACACGTCTCAGATAGTGGCCTTGCTCATTCACTGTATTTACAGTACTTTTTTCTAAATGTAACCAGAGCTCAGGTAAAGACAAGACATTGATTTGAGTCTGAAGTAAACAAAGCTGACTGGTCTGATCCCTTCAGTTTCCAGAATTATTTTGTTTCAGGTAGTAATTTTCCCAGACCAATAGAACAAAGTTCTATCGTCTATTTATTTAATATTTTATCACAATAGTCCTTGCCCCTTTGACCTCTAGTGAGGAAACTTGCATAAGAAACTGAAATATGCTTAGGTTCTATGGGTAAGTGCAGATAATGATATGAATGAAATTGAAAATGAAAGCCAAAGGTGGAAAAGGCAGTTCTGAATAGTTGAAGTAAGACAGAGGTATTTGAAAAATCAAGTAGAAAAGATACCATAAGGAATGGAGAGCTTTTGGAAGTTTTCTAATAGGTGAGGGGTTGGTACATCTTTTTTTTTTTTTTTTTCTTAATAACATGTCTGGCAGTTGTATGCCTGAGAAAGTTATAAGGGGGTTGACTATATGCATGAAGTCCAGTGAGAACACTGTTTCTGTAGGCCACTGACGATGTTCTGAGTACATTCTATAGTACTAGAAATTAAGTTAGGAAACAAAGGGTAATCTGATGTCATTTTAAATGAAATTTCACAAATGATTAGAGCTAAAAGGTGTCTTTTTTCACTCAGCCAACACGTTGAGCACGTACTATGGGGCAAACACTGTGCTTATGGGTAAGAGATAAAAGAAAAAGGCCAGAGGAACTCAAAAGAGAGTGTGAGAGATGCATGAACAACTCATTACAATCGAGTAGGGATAGGCTATTAAATAAATAGATCATAAAAATATAAATTTGTAAAACAGAACTTGGAGTCAGTAACCCTTCTAGGGGATATTAAAGAGAATGCCAACAATGAGGGGTCTTGGAATTAGGTTTTGAACGTCAGTAGGAATGTTCCACGTGGAGAGAAGGTCGGGGCATACCAGGCAGAAGGAACATCCTGGACTTGAGAACCAACACAATATATGTAAGTGACTGTAAATGAGATTCTTTTTGACTAGAGCATAGGGTATAAGTTGCCAAATGGTAGAAAATAGAGTATAAAAGTTAGGCTGGAATGAAAGTATAAAGTGTCATAATTCTTATGATGAAAGATTGGTGTTTTCTACAAAATGGGTTACTTATAAATATTTTAAAAATAGAGACCCCGGAGAGAGGAGCACGCCCGAGGAGCAGCCCCCAGACCGGAGCCTCGGGAGCCCGGGGCTGGTGAGTGAGTCCCGACGGGGTAGGTGTTGCGTCTGCAGGCCTGCAGGCGGTTGTGGAGCCTGCGGCCCTTGGAGAGCAGGGCTTGCGAGACCGCGGCTTGGAGAGCGGGGCTTGGCTTTGCCCGCCCCAGGGCCCGCGGTAGAGCCACCGGGAGGGTTTGACCGCTTCCCGGAGGTGGAGGGGCCGGGCTGGAGGACAGGGCTGGCTGCTCCGGATGGGGCTCCCCTGGGACTTGTGAGCTCCGGGTGTCCTGGTGGAGCAGGGTCCACAGGCTCGGCCGGGACGTGCCGCGTCCTCCCCTCCGTCCAACCCCGATCCTCCTCCTCCTCCCCCTCCTGTCGCCGTCTCGGCATCTCGCACGTGTGTCTCAAGGCACGTCAGCACCTTGGTTGTCTAATGTAAGCGTCCGCCGCCCCCCTGGGTTGTGCCCTGTGGAGTCGCCCAGTGTAATCGGTGCAGGACGAGTCTGCAGGGCTTCTGTCCTGCTGCCTCGGGTGAGGAAGGAAGCGATGGGGCCTGAGGAGGGAGATGACTTGTCCTAGACCCTCACCGGGTGTGCACGTGGGGTCGCTCACAGGACTCCAAACTCCTAGGGCAGGCGTTCTGTCCACTTAAAGTCAGTTTTAATAAAAGATGTTTTTGAGCGTTGCACTTAAGTTTGTAAAGTTTGTACAAATCATTGCAAGACTGAAACGCACCTGAGTGTGTCCCTTTATTCTGGGTATCCTGTGGATGTTCTGATCTAAGTTGTTAACAGACTGAGAAGAGGTAAACTATAAGCGTTTTTAAATTTCATATTTAATGACGGAGGTTTATTTTAATAGGATTCAATGTACACTCGCTACGGAAAAATAAAGTATCCCCTCAGGTACCAGAGTCACGTGGGAGTTACAGACCTGAGGGTGGTTGCTCCCTCCTTATTCTCACAGGCCCTTCTGAAGGTGAAAGGACGGGTCTCCCACAGGTGTCTCTTGTGGAGCGCGGGGCGGGTGCTCGTGCACCCCGAGCCGCTTCAGTCGTAGCTTCACTGCCTGCGTTTTCCTTCTCCAGGTCCGCCTCCACTGTCACAGTCCTGCACGTTGTTCCAAGAGCAGCGGAAAATGAATCAGCCTCTGGTGAGTTTTGCTGTTTATGTGTTTACCTGCTGCCGTTCTTTTGTGATAACACCTTGGGAGGCGAATAGTTCAAAAGTTAAAATGGGAAAGTAGGAGTAGGTAAAAGATGTGGTTAGACAAAGCGTAGAGGAGCAGGTCAGTACCAAGTGTTTCTGGCAAGTTCTACGTGTAGATCCCAGGATCCTCTTAGAGCCACAGTACAAGCCTCGTGTTCTTGACATTTGTGGCAAAACACCATCCCTTGCTTGACTTACATAGTCCTGCCGAAGCACTTTTGTTCTCGAGCGTTAAAAGGTTTCCTTGAGGATCCCGCTGTAGGCCGCGAGCCTTCCTGAGTGACAGCCCCTAACGTGTTGACGTTGGTGCCTTCCTTGTGCTTCCTGTAAGCTGAGAGCGTGCTGTCCAGGGAGCACTCGGTGCATATAACTTGTCTGTTCAGTAGAACACCGTTGTCACATAGGTACATTGTTTCCAGTGCTCAGTCGAGGGATGCAATGAGGATCATCTGGAAGAACAGCCTTGTCACCCTTCCAGTAAATTTCCCTCTTTGTCTCTTACAATCTCAGAGGGTCGCGTTACACACCATGCAGTGAGGTCTCTGGCAAAGATTCTTGTTTCCCAGCTGAATTGTATCGTGCAGCCTGCGGTCTTGGTTCTGCCCCTCCACGGAACCTGATCCGGTTGAGGTGACCTGGCATCCAGCATACAAAGCAGTGGAGATTTGCCAGTCGTCACCTCAGACCACTGTCGCCTTGCCATCTGCAGAGTCTGCTCTGTTGGTTTCTGTGACAGATCTCTCCTTGCTGTCTTCCTGACTGATTCTTTCTTCCGCCCTCTTTGTGTGTTGTCTTTTCACCCTTGGTTCATGACTCTTCAACCCGTCTGATCTCACCCTCTGGTGCTTTTCACCTCCAACTCTGTCAGTTCTCCCACCTGGACCAGATAGATGCCTCTGTCCAGCCACTTGCCAGCATCTCTATGGAGTTGGTCCAAAGGGCACCTCGAATTACTAGATCCAGTAGATCCAGAAACGATTATTTACAGCTCCCCTGCCCCTTGCCTTGTCCTGTTGTCCCTGGCGGCTCATCGTTGCATCATCCAGCCTGTCACCTGCCCAGAAAAATGAGTTCATTGTAAAGTCCTTCTCCATCCTCTGTTACCACGTTGTGGTGTGAGGCTTGTTAATGTCGTCTTCTGAATGGTTTTTATTCGTTCTCCTTCATCCCATACTTGCTACCATTAAAACAGCTTATCTGTTCATTCCTGTAGTTACAGAAACTTTTCTTCTGTGCCGCTCCCTCTTTCGTCCAGCAGCTCAAGTGTATTCTCCACGCTGAGTATTTCTCCTAAACTATTAATCACAGCGTTTTGTCTGCATGTGGGAAGCACTTTAGAGGTTCCCTGGGTGACTGGACAAACGAGGTTGCCGTTCCGCGGAGCCATTAACCATCGAGCCCAGCACTGGGGGGAGGTCGTAGCTCGCCGATGATGCGTTTGGATGGATCTGTGGGGTAAAATCCTGATCGGAGAGGCTTAGGAGAGAGGAGTGGGAGAACTGGGTTTGTTCTGGTCCCAACTTTTTCACGACATTTTGCTGTGACGGGGAAAATAGAAACTGGACAGTAGCTGGGGTAGGAGCTGAGGTCCGGGGAGGATGTTGTGTTGTGTTGTGTTGTGTTGTGATGGGAGAAATAACAGTGGGAATGATCCAGTAGATGCGTGTGGGGGAGGGGAGAGCTGCTGCCCGTGGTCCTGGAGTGGGGAGGGGATGGCTGAGCTGGGTTGCAGGTGGGGAAGCCCTCCGATGGCTTCTCTGTCCTCAGGGAAGCAGCTCCTCAGCTGAGGGTGAGGGTGAGGTTGGGGGTTTGAGGGGAGAGCAGAGCTCGGGGGCCCAGCTCCGTCGTGACCATCAGCACACAGTGCGTCCAGCTGGGAAGACTGCACTTGCCTCCCTGCCTGAAAAGCCATCTCCTTTCTTAAATGTGGGAGTAATTACTCTCTGGGGAGCCTGTGTAATTACATGGGTGCTTCTCGGCTCAAAGCGAATTGAGTGCCAGTTCTGGCCACGGACATTTTCTTCTCTGCTGATGGAAGGGTCCCCAGAGGAAGTGTCCTGCTTGCCTGGCTCTTGGCCTCGAGGACCCTTCACACCATCTAGTGTTGTGTCTTTTATCTTTGACATAAGCATCAAATGTCTTCAGTTTCTGCATGTGATCTTAAGACGCAATTCCCTGCTTCCAGGAGCTTCTGTTCTCCTCGGGAAAGGCACTTCACAGACGTAATTACAGGAGAGGACGGGAATCCTGCCCGTCGATACGTAGGGAACTCCAGAGTGCTGACAAAGCAGAGCCTGCTTTTATTTATTTATTTATTTATTTATTCATTCTAATTTTTTATTTGTTTACTATTTAACTTATTCAGTTTCAGCTGCGTTGGGTCTCTGTTGCTGCGCGCGGGCTTTGTTCTCTAGTTGCGGCGAGCGGGCGCTACTCTTCGTGGCGGTGTGTGGGCTTCTCATTGCGGTGGCTTCTCTTATTGTGGAGCATGGCTTCTAGGCATGTGGGCTTCAGTAGTTGCGGGTCACGGGCTCAGTAGTTGTGGCATGCAGGCTCTAGAGCGCAGGCTCAGTAGTTGTGGCGCACGAGCTTAGTTGCTCTGCAGCATGTGGCATCTTCCCGGACCAGTGTTAGAACCCGTGTGCCCACCATTGGCAGGCGGATTCTTAACCAGTGTGCCACCAGGGAAGTCCGAGAGCCTGGTTTGAAATGCATTGTCAGAGCACGTGGCTCAGTGACTCGGGGAAGGGGGACGGCCCTGAAGTGACCAGGACTTGGGTAGCTGCAGAGGTTGGCGAGGCTCTCAGAGCAGCGTGAGGTGGACTGGATGAGGCTCCTGAGGTGCTGGTAAGGACCTCCTTCCTTAGGATGTGGGCCTCCCGTCAGGAAGAGCGGGACGTGAAGGCAGGCAGACCCTGAGTTTGACTGAAGAGCCTCCCCTTTGTGCTGGTTTTGGTTTCTTCCTGTGGAGAAACTGAAACGTTGTAATTGGGACAGTGAGTCATCTGCTCAAAAGATGTCATGTGTAGAGACTGTGGACGGCATGAAACGCGGGGTGGGGTGCGGTGGGTCAAGTCAGGGGGACTCTGGGCTCCAGCGCGATGCCCGACAGGAAGGGGCGAGGCCGCGGCGTGTTCCCGCTCATCCTAGGCCCCGGTAAGCAGTATGGACGTTCCCTTGGGGTTTTTCTGAATCGTGAATGAGGTTGAGAGTATTTTCACGTGCTTAGAAGCCGTTTCTTCTTTTTAATTGGTAGACAGTCTTTAGAGTAGTTTTAGGGTTATAGGAGAACCAGAATCGAGCAGACCGCACTTTCCTATACCCGTCCCTCTGGGTTCCCTCCCTTGGTAACATCTCTGGCCTGTGTGGCGCGTCATCTCAGTGATGGCTCGGTATTGACACCTAATTCTCCCCTGGAGTCTGTAGTTTATATCAAGGCTCACTCTCTGTGTCCTACTGTTCAGGTTTGGACAGGTGTGATGACCTGCAGCCACCACTGCAGTGCCACCCAGAACCATTTCACTGCCCGAAACATCCTTGGAGGCCACCTGTTCACCCGCCCAGTGCCCCCAAGCCCCCGACAGCTGCTGGTCTTGTTACTGTCTGTGTATTTTTGCCCTTTCGAGAATGTCACGTAGTTGGAGTCCTTCATTCTGTGGTCTTTTCAGACTGCTGTCTTTCTGTTTTTCAATGAAGGGCCTGTTCATGTCCACTGCCCGTCTTCCTGCCCCAATACTGTCTTGTTTTGTTTTGTTTTGTTTTCCTTGTCTTATTGGCTTTCAGAGTCATCTTAAATGTTTCCAAATTTTTCCAGTTGGGGTCCTGTTAGTAAACATTGTTTTCCAAGGTTTATTGTCATTTTCCTGTATTTTCCCGCATTGCTATATAATTCATTACTTTTTTTTACTTTGAGAGGTTGAATACCATGCATTTCAAAAGTTTCTCAAAATCAGCACATTTGTGTGGATAAGATTCCTAGTTGAAGAGCGCCCTCCTTGTTCAGTACTGGGGTGCAGCTTCTTTGCGGGGGGAGGAATGCATCGGTCTCGTGGTTCCCTTTCTGTTGGGTCTCAGTTCCCCTTTCTGGTTCTGGGCACTGCATCAGCCACTCTCCTGGGATAGGCCAGGCAGGTGGGGTCCTCACTTCCTGGCTCCAGAAGTTGTGTGTGTGTGAGAACACCTTTGTTTTTCCCTGAGGAGCAAGAGGACTCTCTTGGTTGGGGAGCGGCGTCCTAGGACTGCGGCCCTTGGGCCCCCACTGTTCTGTGTCATTTGGGCCCCAGCCATGCGTGGGAGGTCTCTGACACAGGGACGCAGCTGTTAAAGTCCTCTTGGGGTTGTGTCATTTACAATCCTCTGAGGAATACTCCTTTTCTTTAATGAAATTCCAGTGCTTAAGCTTTCTAGCCACTCATGAAAGGAATCTCAGAAAGGAAAGGAGACCGGTCCTCTCTGCCCCCAAGCAGGGGAGTGAGCCGACACTGTTAACCTAACAGTGAGAAAGTGGCTTGTGGGAAATGTGTAACCAGTTCTGAATTCTGTGATTACAAGGCTGTCTGTGGAATCTTACTGTACCAAGGGGTCTTTTAAGACACATACATCATGGGTTGTTCCCTTGTGTTTTGTGTTACTTTCTGCTGTATAACAAAGTGAATCAGTTGTATGTATACCTGTATCCCCATATCCCCTCCATCTTGCGTCTCCCTCCCACCCTCCCTTTCCCACCCCTCTAGGTGGACACAGAGCACTGAGCTGATCTCCCTGTGCTATGCGGCTGCTTCCCACTAGCTATCGGTTTTACATTTGGTAGTGTACATGTGTCCATGCCACTGTCTCGCTTCGTCCCAGCTTACCCTTCCCCCTCCCCGTGTCCTCAAGTGAATTCTCTATGTCTGCGTCTTTATTCCTGTCCTGCCACTAGGTTCATCAGAACCACTTTTTTTTTCCTTTGGTTTCCATCTCGCTTCGTCCCAGCTTACCCTTCCCCCTCCCCGTGTCCTCAAGTGCATTCTCTACGTCTGCATCTTTATTCCTGTCCTGCCACTAGGTTCATCAGAACCACTTTTTTTCCTTTGGATTCCATAAATATGTGTTAGCATACGGTATTTGTTTATCTCTTTCTGAGTTACTTCAGTCTGTTTCACAGACTCTAGGTCCATCCACCTCACTACAAATCGTTCAATTTCGTTTGTTTTTATGGCTCAGTCAAATTCCGTGGTATATATGTGCCCCATCTTCTTTATCCATTCGTCTGTCAGTGGACGCTTAAGTTGCTTCCATGTCCTGGCTATTGTAAATAGTGCTGCAGCGAACATTGTGGTACGTGTCTCTTTTTGAATTATGGACTTCTCAGCGTATATTCCCAGGAGTGGCATTGCTGGATCATATGGTAGTTCTATTGTTAGTTGGGTTTTTTTGGTATAAATTTATGTATTTTTATCTATTCATTATTTTTGGCTGTGTTGGGTCTTTGTTGCTGTACGCGGGCTTTCTCTAATTGCAGCGAGCAGGTGCTTCAGTGTTGTGGTGCGCGGGCTTCTCATTGCGGTGGCTTCTCTTGTTGTGGAGCGCGGGCTCTAGGCATGCGGGCTTCAGTAGTTATGGCATGCGGGCTCAGTGGGTGTGTCTCGCGGGCTCTAGAGTGCAGACTCAGTAGTTGTGGCACACGGGCTTAGTTGCCCTGCGGCATGTGGGATCTTCCCGGACCAGGGCTCGAACCCATGTCCCATGCATTGGGAGGAGGATTGTTAAACACTGCACCACCAGGGAAGCCCTGTTTTCAGTTTTTTAAGGAACCTCCATACTGTTCTCCGTAGTGGCTGTATCAATGTACATTCCCACCAACAGTGCAGGGGGAGGGTTCCCTTTTCTCCACACCCTCTCCAGCATTTATTGTTTGTAGATTTTTTGGTGATGGCCATGCTGAGTGGTGTGAGCTGATACCTCACCGTAGTTGTGATTTGCCTTTCTCTAATGGTTAGTGTCATTGAGCATCCTTTCATGTGTTTGTTGGCAATCTTATATCTTCTTTGGAGAAATGTCCATTTAGGTCTTGTGTCCACTTTTGGATTGAGTTGTTTGTTTTTTTGATATTGAGCTGCGTGAGCCGCTTGCATATTTTGGAGATTAATCCTTTGTCAGTTGCTTCATTTACAACTATTTTCTCCCACTCTGAGAGTTGTTTTTTTGTCTTGTTTATGGTTTCCTTTCCTGTGGAAAAGCTTTTAAGTTTGAATAGGTCCCATTTGTTTATTTTTGTTTTTAATTCCATTTCTCTAAGAGGTGGGTCAAAAAGGATCTTGCTGTGATTTATGTCATAGAGTGTTCTGCCTGTGTTTTCCTCTATGAGTTAGACAGTGTCTGGCCTTACCTTTAGGTCTTCAATCCATTTTGAGTTTATTTTTGTGTATGGTGTTAGGTAGTGTTCTCATTTCATTCTTTCACAGGTAGCTGTCCAGTTTTCCCAGCGCCACTTATTGAAGAGGCTGTCTTTTCTCCATTGTATATTCTTGCCTCCTTCATCAAAGCTAAGGTGAGCATATGTGCGTGGGCTTATCTCTGGGCTTTCTATCCTGTTCCATTGATCTATATTTCTCTTCCCCAAAGTATATTTCAATAAAGGTATGTACATTGTTTGTTTAGACACAAGGCTGTCGCACACTTAACAGACTACAGGATAGTGTAAACAGAAGCTTTTCATGCACGGGTACACCAGAAATTTCATGTGACTCGCTTTATGGCGGTATTGGCTTCATTGCAGTGTTCTGGAACTGAAGCTGCAGTGTCTCTGAGCTGGGCCTGTATACTCAGAAATGGGATTGCTGGATCATATGGAAATTTTATTTAAAAGATTTTGAGAAAACTCCATACTGTTTTCCACAGTGCCTGCACAATGTTACATTCCTGCGTACAATATGCAAGGGTTACGATTTCTCTACCACCTTGACAACTCTCATCTTTAAAAAAAAAAAAATTGTAGGCATTCTAACAGATGTGAGGTAGTATCTCATGATGATTTTGATTTGCATTTCCCAGATGATTAGTGACGTTGAGCACCTTTTCATGTACCTGGTGCTGTGTTCCGTCTTTCTAACGCACATACACACACACAGAGGGATAGAAGGAACCTTTTGGAAGTGATGAGTATATTACCGTGATGGTGGTGATGGTATCACAGGTGTGTGCATATGTCCAAACTCATCAAGTTATATACATTAAACATGGGCTAGATTTTGTATATCAGTTCTACGTAAATAAAGCTGTAAAAGCCCAGCAACAAGTGGTGTATTTCATGAGCCAGTGAAGCCCAGGTACATCTTGTCTCCTCTCCCAGGGGTGAACCCAAGCAGCCTTTGAACTTGGCTCACTTTCTGTTTCTTTAGTTTCCCCTTCTATTACTTTTGTGTTTCTCCTTTGTTTTCAGATTCCAGCGAAGTGGTTCCCCATTGGTGGCAGCAGTGGTTCTGAGTTTGGCTCTGTCGTTTGAAGACTTGATGGTCTCTAAAGGGATGAAGTTTCTACAGAACTAATCTCAGTTAGGTGAGAGGTAACAGAGGATCTAGTTTGTTAGTCTTTTCTTAGTCTTTTCTGTTTGTCTATTTGTCTACTTTGACAAGCTCAAATCAATGAAGAATCTCTTGCCCAATGGGATGAGAACGGCTCTTTAATATCTAGACTGGTGAGTGTTTATTCCTGACCCAAGTCTAAGACTTAAAACTGCAGGTAAAAGTTCCATTTCTCTGTATGTCTGTGTGTCTGTAATTCAAAGAGGTCTTTACCTCTGACAGTGCGAGTATGTAATGTTTTCCTACTTCTGGATCTATTAAAGTAGATTGTAGAGTCTGTTAAATTAAAGGGTTTCTGTCCTGATTGGCTTACAAAGATACAAATGTGCTTATAAAAATTATATATCCCTAAAATTCTCAGAGAGAAAGGAATTAGAACTTCTAATACTTTAAATGTGCTAGAAAAATATTCTTATTGAAATCAAGTCAGGGAATTCCCCAGCGGTCCAGTGGTTAGGACTCGGTGCTTTCACTGCCAGGGTCCAGGTTCAGTCCCTGGTCAGGAACCTAAGATCCAGCAAGCCCCTCGGTGCAGCCAAAAAAAAAAAAAAAAATCAACTCAGAAATTTAAAGACTTCAAGTTTACATAATTTAGGTAAATCTTTGACACATGAAGCTAGTTTAATATTTTTGGTTTAATAAAAAGTTATTCGTATCTTATTTATCAGTATTAGGCATACATTTAAAACAATTCTACTTGGGTGTGTTCTTCCTAAATTTATATAGGTGTGCCCATCAACTAAGCTCATATTACTTCTACTTAATGTTTAAGGTTATGAAAAATGTAAGTTTGTGTTTAACCACATTTAGTTTTTATTCTGACAGACTTTCTTTCAACAGTAACTATGTTTTCTACTGTGTTAGCTTGTCGATAAATTCCCAGATCTTCAGTTTACGTAAACCCTTGAACTGATACTAAATTGTGTTACTTACTGGATAATCATTGGATACCGAGGTCATTTGTAAGCAAGACAGAAACCTGAGGCATTGATTACTAAGCATAATCTCAAGTTATATGCTCTTGCTGCATATGTTTACTTGTTACCTAGAGGCTCTGTCTGTGGGTGTGTTAATGAATGTGTTTGTCTCTGCCACTTGAATAAGTTGTGTAAGGGATGTTTGTGGCTGTGTAAAGTTGTGTTATGTGTGTTCATGAGCTCTGCTAGCCTGAAATGCTGATGTGTGATGGGCAGTTGTCGATCATTCACTCCTAGTTTTCTTTGTGAAATGGAAGTAACTTTGGTTCCAAGTTAGTATTAATATACTATGAATGAGACTTGACCCATAGTGATGTTATCGGCTGGAACAGAACTCAGGTTCAGCTGCTCATCGCTCAGAAGTCAGTGTTCCAGAGACAAAGGTTGGTGGAAGAAGAAAGATGCTTTATTCAGGAAGCTGGCAACCTGGGAAGATGGTGGGCTAGTGTCCCCAATACCATCTCCCAGTTGCCAATGAGAGGGAAAAGGGGTTGATAGGGAAAAGACGGGAAGTCTCTGGGCTGTGCCGGTGGGGGCTCCGTGCAGAGTAGCACAGTCAGCTCTGACCATCCTCTTGAAATTGGTCATGCAGCGGTGTGGTCAGTGTCATGTTGATTGTTTCAGGCACAGTTAATCTTCAATTCCAGTGTTGGTTTGTTCCCATTTCCTTGAGGCCAGTTCCTGGAATTGTGTAAGCCATCGGTTCAGGTCTGCTCAAGATGGAGCAGCTTATGTCATAGCTCCAGTCTGGTCATCATACAGTTAGCTTTCTCCTCTTGTAGTGGTTTTAGTATCTGCAAAACAAGTTAGGAATGTGTGTCTGACACTGTTACTTATGTCCTTCGGGAGGAACTAAAGATTCTGTGACTGCTGTTGTCCTAATCAGTAACTGCTTGAACCTGTTCTTTGGTGACTCAGGGGAGGCCTGGGAGACTGCAGCTATTTTACAAACAAGAGGCAGGGGACATGGAAGGGCCCTGCATGGTCCTGCTTGGTTCCAGCAACCGAGAGGTACAACTTTGTATGCAAGATAATGCGATGTAGTTTTGTTTATTAACAGGAACAAAAATAGTTTGGTCCTAAAGTAAAATGACTGATTGTTCCAGCACCGGAAAGAGGATAGTGAAGGACACAACCTGAATGAGTATAGAAAGTTGTAGGAGACGGGTAGAAAGGGAATTTTATTTGTCTGAGCCGAAGGCAGCTCAGTTTTGATGTTTATTCCAGAGATTTTCAAAAAAGAGCTTATGGTTCTCTTAGTAGCAAATATTATATTGATGCAAAGCTGGAGTTTGGTTTTCTCTCTGTACAAATGATAAATTTTTTTCATGGAGTATTGGTCTCTTTAATAAGTGGTTGGAAAAGTTGTTCTCTAAATCTGCCTAAACAGCAGAGATTCTGTATCTCACTGGAAGAGGTTTCTGCACCTAGTTCTGAATTCATCCGGCCTTATTATTTTTTTGAAAATGAATGCACAGGGACTTCCCTGGTGGCTCCTTGGTGAAGAATCCGCCCGCCAGTGCAGGGCACACTGGTTCAAGCCCTGGTCCGGGAAGGTCCCACGTGCTTTTAGAAACTAGAGCACGGAAAGACTAAGGTCATGTGAAATTTGAAACGCTAAATATTGTCATAGTGTTAAGCAGTTTGAAGATTGTTGGAAGAAATTATTTGTCATTCATTCAAGCAATAAACATTTGATGAATACTTGCAAAACATAAAAAACCTCTAGAGCCCGTGAGCCACAACTACTGGAATCGACGTGCCTAGATCCCATGCTCCGGAACAAGAGAAGCCACCGCATGGAGACGCCGACGCACCGCAATGAAGAGTCGCCCCCTCTCCACTGCAACTAGAGAAAGCCCACGTGCAACAAGGAAGACCCAACGCAGACAAAAATAAATAAATATATAAATAAATGTATTGGGGGAAAAAAAGAAAGAAAATAAATGCACAACAAAATTTCTGCATTTCTGAGAAAGTTAAGCTTCCTTAAAACTGTGTTCCTTTTGGTCTGGTTTTTTTTTTTTTTAAAGTCTACTGTCAGGAACTCCCTGGCACTTCAGCGGTTAGGATTCTGTGCTTCCACTGCTAGAGGCCTGTTTTCGATCCCTGATCAGGGCACTAAGATCCTGCAAGCTGCGTGGCGAGGCCGAAAAAACAGCCAAGACAAAATAATCATCTCTTGGCTGTTAAACAAAGTCAAGGACCTTTAGTTCCTCCTCAAGGGCTATTGGGTAATATTCTGAGCCACGTCCTTGGAGCTGTTTGGCAGAGACTGAAACCCCCAGCAGGTGGAAGAAGTTAACTGCATGTTGCCCACAAGCACGTAGACCCCAGACCAGTTGGAACCAGAAGGCTGATGATGTTGAGTCCCCGTTACCTCACCACTGACCAATCAGAAGAATGACCGTGAGCTGATCACGCACCCTGTAACCCTCTCTTCAACATGTAACCCCTTTCTCTTTTCCCTGTATAGTCCTCAAGCAAAACTTCAGGAGGGGAGAGTTGGTTCTTCGGGACATGAGTCCACCTCTCTTCTGGACTGCCGGCTTCCTCAATAAAGCTATCTTTCCTTTTACCCAAGAGTTGTCTCTCAGTATTGGAGTCCTGAATGATGCAAGACCTGCCTTATCTTCTGTAGTTTTCTCTACATGAAAAATAATTGAGGACTATTTTTCAGAGTTAAGAAATGTGGTTGGATAATCACAACGCCATTAAGCAACACCTCGTTGGACAGCAAAGAGGCGAAGCCGACTGCTAATGACCACACACATCCTGACTGTGAGAAGACTTTCATCTTTATTGTAGTTCCCCAAAAGCTGCATCGCACGGTACTCTTGAACAATCTAAAATAACATACAAACATGCTGAGGCAAGTTAAAAAATTAGGACTGAATTCCCACAATTCAATAATGAGAACTAAAAAAATACAAATTTATGCTTACAAGAATTGGGAGGAAATACCCACTATGCTATAAGTAGAATGGAAATATGATGTAATAGATAAAATCAACAATCTCTCTTGAAAATGTGAGTAAAACTGTATATATGTGTAAATATACAACAGCTACAGTTCTCATCACAAAAGTTTGTAGTAATAAGATGTTTCAAAATGAAGACTATTTCAAAACTATTTAAAATAAATATATAGATATAAAATATAAAAATACAATAATTTTATAGGTGACATTTTCAAAATAAGCCAGTGAAACTTAAGTCATGAGTCATGACCCTGTGGCTGTAATTATATATATATATATATTTTTTCTAATTATATATTTTAATGTTATTCCCTCCTATTCTGAGCCGCTACACTCCACCTTCAAATGCTTCTAGACTGGGGCAAACAAGTGTATAAAAAATGGGACCTCCAATGTTCGTCTCAGGGGAGATGGAAATGAAATGATCTGAAAATTGAGGTGGTGCCTTCCAAAAGGGTGGAATCTGAATAAACCCTGTTTTCTTATTGTCCTGCCACAGACTCCTAGAAGCACACCCCGCTCCTAGGAGTATAACACGAAAACTGGCCTCCGCTCATTCTAGAAGATGCTGGCTTCTTCTCGCTGATCTGCACAAGAGGCTTCTCCCTTCCTTCTTCACGGCTGTCGTCAGTGTCCGGATTGACCTCTTGTTGAACATCCTCATCTCTCCTGGGCTCTGTGATCTGGAAGTAAGAGAAGGAGCAAGGATGTCAGATTTCAAAGTGGCAACTGTCCAGATATAAAGGTTTTCACATTCTTAGTCAATTCTAACCAGAATTGAGACTCATTTATGACTGGAGTTTTATCTCAAATTCTCCATTCTGAACCCCAGTCCTGAACCATTCATTGTTTTCAAGTGCGATTCTTGGACTTTGGTGACCCTGACTCCAAAAACTACTGAATGCACCCAAGGTCAGGCCCAGTAATCTGCTTTATAGCCCAGACTCCAGGTGATTCTGCTCAGGGAGCTGGCATTTGGAGAATGCTGCTTTAGTCTTAACTCACCTTGGTCCTTTGGCACCACTTAAATTCTGAACTTGGAAGCACACTACAGACATCACTGACAAGTCAACATCGTGGACCAGGAGACCTGAGGCCGGATCCCTAACCCTAACCCTGCATCCTAATGTCTATGTTATTATTAAGTTTTCATTTATTTACTTATTTTCTTTCTTTTATTTTTGGCTGCATTGGGTCTCTGTTGCTGTGTGTGGGCTTTCTCTAGTTGTGGTGAGCGAGGACTACTCTCCGTTGCTTCTCCTGACGGCTTCTCTTGTTGCGGAGCACGGGCTCTAGGCGCACAGGCTGAGTAGTTGCGGCTTGCGGGCTCTAGAACGCAGGCTCAGTAGTTGTGGCTCGTGGGCTCTAGAGCGCAGGCGCAGTAGTTGTGGCGCACGGGCTTAGTTGCTCCGCGGCATGTGGGGTCTTCCCGGACCAGCGCTCAAACCTGTGTGCCCTGCATTGGCAGGCGGTTTCTTAACCACTGTGCCAACAGGGAAGTCCCTGGGTCCTAATGTTTAAATAATACTCAGCCCTAAACTTGGTTAGTGTTATGTGCTGAATGTTTGTGTCCCCCAAAATTCTTATGTTGAAATCTTAAAATCTTAACCCCTAAGGTGCTGGTATTAGGAGGTGGGGTCTTTGGGAGGTTATTAGGTCATGGGGTAGAGCCCTCATGAATGAGATTATTGCCCTTGTAAAAGAGACCGTGCTGTGTTGTTTCTAAGCAACGCGGTCTGTAGTAGGGCAGGTTGAATGGACGAAGACAGCTAGTTTGCAAGATTTAAACCAAATGTTTGCTCAATCCTCTGCCCGCATCTAGAACTCTAATGTGTCAATTGTAATAAGCCATGCTGAAGATGGCATTCCTTAACCTTCAGTCGTTGTGATAAACCCCCTTGACCATAAACGTGAGGGGGAAAAGGTGAATTGTACTAGAGGAATCATTGGTCCAGAAGTGGTGAGTCAGGGGGAATAAAGAGTCACAGGTGATCTGGCCATAGGCAATTTGAAAGTAAATTTGGAGGAATATAAAGCTAGTCATAATTCATCTTTTCTTATTGAACGTGTGGGCTGTTCTATCTAATATCCTGTTTGTAGACATGTACTTTGTTGTAGATAAATGCTAGAACCCATAACCCTGAGGGATGTAAGGCCAAAAATGAATGAAAAAGAGAAACTGGAAACACAGTATATGGAAAAGAATCACCATCTCGTCAAAGCTGTTATTTGGACCCAATTGCTTTGGGTGAAATAACTTCAGTGAGACCCATGCGTCTGGGACAAACTGGTTTCCCCGAGGTCTGGTGCCCACGGGCCTCGCGGTGCTGGTGTCTGTGTGTGGCTGTCAGTCCATGGCTGGCGCAGAGTCGGCACGTGGCTGTGTGCCTGGCTGGCCCCCTTCACAGCGTGAGAGGTGATGTGGGTCCAGCAGTGGGATTCCTCCGATTTCCTCAGTAGACAACACGTCATTCCACCCGCACCTTTGCGCACGCAGACCTACCTTTGCGCAGGCCGATGACCTCAGGCCTGCGTGGTCCTGGGGCCTCTGGGGCAAGAGGGCGCGATCTCTTCCCCACACCCAGAGCTCTGGATCAAAAGCCTGGATCTGGAAAGACAAACAGCCCCTGGCAATGAGGATGCCGCTGCCTCCCGTTGCCCCGCCTCCGGTTCTTTCTCGTCTGTCCCCAAGTCCCAAACCGAGTCCCCCATGATCCCCACCTCCTCTCCGTCCCTCCCCCTCCCCGAGACCGCCACAGCCCACCCACCTGCTCGCACTCTTGCCGAGTGACCCATGTCTTCCAGCCCATGGAACGGATGAACTGGGAACGCAGTTTGTGGAATAAGGCATGCTGCGAGCCGTTCTTTCCATAGAGGAACGAAACGATGGCCTGCTTGGGGGCCTGGTTGTTCTCTTCCATGTCGCTGGCCACATAGCTGGGGAAAGACATCAGGTCGCTGTCATCAGGACAGGAAGGGCCTCCACTTGAGATCAGCTTCCCAGAAAAGAGGCAGGCTGAGCATCCTCACACGACCCACCCAGCCCTGCCCAGCGTCACCGGGAGCCGCCCAGTCATCAAGGAGCCACTGCCAGGCAGGACCTTTGGAAGGGTGCCTCTCACACCTTGATGATGAGGACACGATCCAAACCCCCCGTTCCCTTCAACTTGTTTTATGTGCACACACCTCTCTTCCTATGTTGTAGGTACATGTACAGTTCCTGAGGGCAGGAGCTGATCTGATCTGTTTCTGCATTCATCCCTCTCCTAGCAAATGACACATTTAGGGCTTGGTTCATATTGATGCATGAATTCAACAGCCTTTTGTGAATCTCTGTTCCCACCACCTCATATTCCCCAGCATGTAGGGTGTACTTTATAAGGTTTGTTAGATGAATGAATGAATGAATGAATGAATGAACATTTTATCTCATGGCCAAATGCAATACTGATTACCTAGAAGTCTCACAGTAACAAACATTTGCCCAATGAAAAGAATTGTGCTGAGTGTTTTGGGAATGCATTGACATTTTGACGAGACCTGCCTTCCACATGGTGTCTAGTCTAGTGGGACCGGGGAAGGGGGGAGATAAGAAATGACTATAATGCAAAGCATCCCATTATAATACAATTTGAACTAAAGTGCCTCTGGGATGCAGAAGTTAGGGAGGTCGGGCATCGTGAAGGTTTTGGTGTTTGAACCCACTTTAAGGATAAGGTCGTTTTCTTCAGATCAATGTATGGCAAAGATACCTGGATAGAAAGCTCAATAGAAACTTAGAGGGCAGGGTATTTGGAAGGAGCAGTGAAACACAGGAATAAAGTATCAGGACGGTGTGCTGGAGATTGCAGAGAGAGTTAAATCCCAACGCAGAACTCTGGCCTTGATTTGGCATGTCATTAGCCAATGCAATTGTGTGAAGCGGTCAGACCTGTGTTTTGGAAGGATGTTCAGGCAAATAGAGCCAACTGGCTTGGGAGACTTGGAAGAAACATCAGTGGGGAGCATTTGACACCAAATCCGCGCTATGTGATACGGGCCCCGATTGTGGCATTTGTCGTGGGAATGCAGAAACGGAAGATAATCACACTTGGTGCTGATGTCGGAAGACCCGAGACCGGAGAATTCGAACCGGAAACGTCTCAAGTCTGTTACTTGGGGGCAGGATGGTGTCAGTTCTTTCTTCCTCTCCTCTTAGGAAAGTTTTGCGTTTTGCTTTGTTTCTTTCAGTGTTTTAATTGACATTAGGGTAGTTTGTTTTGACAATGAATGCTATAAAAAACAGAACATGGTTTGAAAAAGAAACCACGGTACCGTAATCCTGTCATTTTCACACCTAGAGTCAGTACAAAGGGGTTTAAAAAAATAGATGAAAGGTCAGAGCCCCACGTCTCTCCCTCTGCCCTCCCAGGGTGTTGAATATTGATGGCGGGGATGGAGCAAGGTACTCACAGAGCTATGAAGAAATGGATTCTCTGGAATTGCCAGGAGAGGAGCCCGGCCCGGCTGACATACGCTATCACCATCGACAGGAGATACTGATGGAAAGAGGGGAAAAAACGTAGGAGAGAGGTCACATCCTGGAAGAGGAGAAAGAGTGGGAGGGAGAAGGGAGCAGGGGACGAGGAATGGGTGGTGCCACTTGGAGGAGAGACCCCCGTGTGGGGTGAGCCTGATTGTTTGGGGAAGGGGAGAGGACAGAAGGTCAGAGTTGGCGGCGCTCCAAGGATGGGAGGCTTTGGGATTGAGGGCGTGGACTTAGGGCCGCGGGCACAGGACGGTGTTCGATGAACCGGAGCCAAGGCGAGTCCCCAGGAGCTGAGAGGAGAGGGGACTTAGGCAGCAACCACCAAAGGGGCACTCCTGGGGCTCAGATCCCAGAGGGGACCTCGAGGCCCCTGGAGGGAAGTGTTGACAAGGCATGAGGTTAGGAGGGGAGTGGAAACGTGGGTGTAGAAAGCACCCAGCGCGCCCACCTAGAACAGGCGCTGGAGCAGGAATCCATCTCAGTGGGTGACTTACCTTGTCAGATACTTCCAGGTTTTTGTCCCAGGCGAGGAATTTCTTAACGACGGGATCCTCTGTGAAAAAAGGGCAGATGTTGCCAGTGGGAACAGGGCTGTCGTGGGAGCATTCCAGAGCCAAGAGGGTGAACCGCGCCCCCCTGGGGAAATGCCAAGATGTGGCCCAGGGTGAAGCTGACGGAAAGAGGGGAGGGAAGACCATTCACTGTGGGAGGAAAGGGGGTGACTCCCCTTCTGGGGGGGCCGAGTGACAGGGAGTGATGCCCCTTCATCATGCATTCACGTACCTGCAGAGGGCATCAAGATACTCTCAGCCCATGTCTCAATTGACAGTCATGTCAGGGGGTGGAGATGGCTTGTCAGCCCCTCCTCCCCCCACCCCGAACATGCCAGTAAGATTCAAAAGGCCAGTAAGAGCTAGAGTCTCGGGTACAGTTGAAACCAAGCGAACCTAATCCTGTATCATTTCTAAATCTAACCTAGTCTTGTATCATTTCTAAGTCTAACCTCATCCTGTATCTTTTATGTGTCCCCCGTATCCTGTATCCGTAGACAGTCCGCCAGGGACGGAGAGCGCACCAAGTAGCAGGGAATTCTTTTCCACTGGGAAAGTGTAGTCATGGGAAGTTTTGGTTTGTTTGTTTTTCAAGTATAGGATTGGAGGTTGCTGGGCAGGGCGGTGGGTCCTTACCAAGCATCCACTTGAAGACCTTGTGGTGCTCAGGCAGCACTGAAGACACCCGCTGTCGCTTCAGCTTCATCTTGAGCCCACTGAACGACTCCACGACCCAGGTGTCGGCCTCGTGGTGCTCAGGCAGCACTGAAGACACCCGCTGTCGCTTCAGCTTCATCTTGAACCCACTCAGCGACTCCACGACCCAGGTGTCGGCCTCGTGGTGCTCAGGCAGCACTGAAGACACCCGCTGTCGCTTCAGCTTCATCTTGAACCCACTCAGCGACTCCACGACCCAGGTGTCGGCCTCGTGGTGCTCAGGCAGCACTGAAGACACCCGCTGTCGCTTCAGCTTCATCTTGAGCCCACTCAGCAACTCCACGACCCAGGTGTCCTGGGCCTCAGCGGCCGTGTTGCCCTCCACCTCCGCTCTGAACGCCACTGACCTCTTCCTCTTACAGCCGGGGCGCTGAGGCGGGGGGCTGCAGCCAGCCCAGGGAGCTGACGAAGGAGAAGAGACTACAGTATGACGCTCTCGTCTTGGGAATTCAGCCACTGGTGACCACCCAACCCCACCCCGACTCCGCCTCCCCCCCCCGAAGCACCCCCGTGCTTTCCAGTCTCACAGACCGCTGACCTTGCCCCAAGTCATCTTTCCATCTTTCTCTGTCCACATCTACCTATCCCTCCCCTGACTCTTTTTGTCATTTGTCCAGCTTCCCGTCCTCGAAACTCTTTCTCATGGTAGATAATTTCTCCCACCAGGAATAAAAAAAAAGAACCCTCCCCTTGTTTCCTCTCTCCCCTTCTCTCATCCTTGGATCTCATCTCCTAACCCTGTTTCTCGCTCCCCAGGTGTTCCGTGTCCCCAGCTCCTGTGCTCTCCTCCCTCGATCCCTGGCTTTCTGAATGTCTCCTTTCTTTCATAGGCACCTTATGCAGGTGCTCCTTCCCGACCTCTGTACCCTTTCCTCCTTACTGGTCAAATCTCTGAAATTCCTTCTCATGCCAGCTCCCTCACCTGACGGTCCTGGGCTTTCTTCATAGACAGTCAACTCCAGGGGGTACCCTGAAGAGCTGGACTGGGAATTCAGCTCCTCAGCCTGGGAAGTCGGTTGACGATTGTCCATGATGTCTCCCAGACTCTTCCCTTCCTCGAAGCCTAGACTCTGCTTTGTCCCAACTCTTCTTCTGGACTTGGGCTAAACACAAGTGGTCGTCCCTTCTCCAAGCTGCGGGGCAACTGTCAGTGGAGAGAAGCTCTGGCGAGATTCTGTTGTCTACTACTGCTGCCAAGCACCAAGGAGTCTGGTCCATCCAATCGGGAAGGTCGGAAGCCTCTGATGTCATCATCGGAGTTTGAAGGAAACCAGTTTGAAGGAAAGCACGAGTAACTGTCAGACCTAGGCGTGCACTTGTCCCAGAGATCAGGGGTAGATGGTATCTCCTGCCACTGACCCAACCTCTGCCCATCCTCCAAAACCCCCCTCAAGGTATCCGGACCCCTCTTTTTTTTTGTCATAAATGGCAAAATTTTATTCTTTTTTTTTTTTCTTCATCTTTATTTTTAATTTTTTTTTGCTTTATAACAAATTTAATCAGTTATACATATACATATGTTCGCATATCCCCTCCGTTTTGCGTCTCCCTCCCACCCTCCCTATCCCACCCCTCCAGGCAGTCACAAAGCACCGAGCTGATCTCCCTGTGCTATGCGGCTGCTTCCCACTAGCTATCTACCTTACGTTTGGTAGTGTATATATGTCCATGCCGCTCTTTCACTTTGTCACAGCTTACCCTTCCCCCTCCCCATATCCTCAAGTCCATTCTCTAGTAGGTCTGTGTCTTTATTCCTGTCTTACCCCTATGTTCTTCATGACATTTTTTTTTCTTAAATTCCATATGTATGTGTCAGCATACAGTATTTGTCTTTCTCTTTCTGACTTACTTCACTCTGTATGACAGGCTCTAGGTCCATCCACCTCATTACAAATAGCTCAATTTCGTTTCTTTTTATGGCTGAGCAATATTCCATTGTATATATGTGCCACATCTTCTTTACCCATTCATCCGATGATGGACACTTAGGTTGTTTCCATCTCCGGGCTATTGTAAATAGGGCTGCTATGAACATTTTGGTACATGTCTCTTTTTGAATTATGGTTTGCTCAGGGTATATGCCCAGTAGTGGGATTGCTGGGTCATATGGTAGTTCTATTTGTAGTTTTTTAAGGAACCTCCATACCGTTCTCCATAGTGGCTGTACCAATTCACATTCCCACCAGCAGTGCAAGAGTGTTCCCTTTTTTCCACACCCTCTCCAGCATTTATTGTTTCTAGATTTTTTGATGATGGCCATTCTGACTGGTGTGAGATGATATCTCATTGTAGTTTTGATTTGTATTTCTCTACTGAGTAAAGATGTTGAGCATCCTTTCATGTGTTTGTTGGCAGTCTGTATATCTTCTGTGGAGAAATGTCTATTTAGGTCTTCTGCCCATTTTTGGATTGGGTTGTTTGTTTTTTTGTTATTGAGCTGCATGAGCTGCTTATGAATTTTGGAGATTAATCCTTTGTCAGTTGCTTCATTTGCAAATATTTTCTCCCATTCTGAGGGTTGTCTTTTGGTCTTGTTTATGGTTTCCTTTGCTGTGCAAAAGCTTTGAAGTTTCATTAGGTCCCATGTGTTTATTTTTGTCTTTATTTCCATTTCTCTAGGAGGTGGGTCCAAAAGGATCTTGCTGTGATTTATGTCATAGAGTGTTCTGCCTGTGTTTTCCTCTAAGAGTTTGATAGTGTCTGGCCTTACCTTTAGGTCTTTAATCCATTTTGAGCTTATTTTTGTGTATGGTGTTAGGGAGTGATCGAATCTCATACTTTTACATGTCCCTGTCCAGTTTTCCCAGCACCACTTATTGAAGAGACTGTCCTTTCTCCACTGTACATTCCTGCCTCCTTTATCAAAGATAAGGTGAGCATATGTGCGTGGGTTTATCTCTGGGCTTTCTATCCTGTTCCATTGATCTATCTTTCTGTTTTTGTGCCCGTACCATACTGTCTTGATTACTGTATCTTTGTAGTATAGTCTGAAGTCAGGGAGCCTGATTCCTCCAGCTCCATTTTTCGTTCTCAAGATTGCTTTGGCTATTCGGGGTCTTTTGTGTTTCCATACAAATTGTGAAATTTTTTGTTCTAGTTCTGTGAAAAATGCCAGTGGTAGTTTGATAGGGATTGCATTGAATCTGTAGATTGCTTTGGGTAGTAGAGTCATTTTCACAACGTTGATTCTTCCTATCCAAGAACATGGTACATCTCTCCATCTATTTGTATCATCTTTAATTTCTTTCATCAGTGTCTTATAATTTTCTGCATACAGGTCTTTTGTCTCCTTAGGTAGGTTTATTCCTAGATATTTTATTCTTTTTGTTGCAATGGTAAATGGGAGTGTTTCCTTGATTTCACTTTCAGCTTTTTCATCATGAGTATATAGGAATGCCAGAGATTTCTGTGCATTAATTTTGTATCATGCACCTCTACCAAATTCATTGATTAGCTCTAGAAGTTTTCTGGTAGCCTCTTTAGGATTCTCTATATATAGTATCATGTCATCTGCAAACAGTGACAGCTTTACTTCTTTTCCGATTTGGATTCCTTTTATTTCCTTTTCTTCTCTGATTGCTGTGGCTAAAACTTCCAAAACTATGTTGAATAAGAGTGGTGAGAGTGGGCAACCTTGTCTTGTTCCTGATCTTAGTGGAAATGGTTTCAGTTTTTCACCATTGAGGATGATGCTGGCTGTGGGTTTGTCATATATGGCCTTTATTATGTTGAGGAAAGTTCCCTCTTTGCCTACTTTCTGCAGGGTTTTTATCATAAATGGGTGTTGAATTTTGTCGAAAGCTTTCTCTGCATCTATTGAGATGATCATATGGTTTTTCTCCTTCCATTTGTTAATATGGTTATCACATTGATTGATTTATGTATATTGAAGAATCCTTGCATTCCTGGAATAAACCCCATTTGATCATGGTGTATGATCCTTTTAATGTGCTGTTGGATTCTGTTTGCTAGTATTTTGTTGAGGATTTTTGCATCTATGTTCATCAGTGATATTGGCCTGTAGTTTTCTTTCTTTGTGACGTCCTTGTCTGGTTTCGGTATCAAGGTGATGGTGGCCTCGTGGAATGAGTTTGGGAGTGTTCCTCCCTCTGCTATATTTTGGAAGAGTTTCAGAAGGATAGGTGTTAGCTCTTCTCTAAATGCTTGATAGAATTCGCCTGTGAAGCCATCTGGTCCTGGGCTTTTGTTTGTTGGAAGATTTTTTATCACAGTTTCAATTTCAGTGCTTGTGATTGGTCTGTTCATATTTTCTATTTCTTCCTGATTCAGTTTTGGCAGGTTGTGCATTTCTAAGAATTTGTCCGTTTCTTCCAGGTTGTCCATTTTATTGGCATAGAGTTGCTTGTAGTAATCTCTCCTGATCTTTTGTATTTCTGCAGTGTCAGTTGTTACTTCTCCTTTTTCATTTCTAATTCTATTGATTTGAGTCTTCTCCCTTTTTTTCTTGATGAGTCTGGCTAATGGTTTATCAATTTTGTTTATCTTCTCAAAGAACCAGCTTTTAGTTTGGTTGATCTTTGCTATCGTTTCCTTCATTTCTTTTTCATTTATTTCTGATCTGATCTTTATGATTTCTTTCC
Organism: Mesoplodon mirus; assembly: GCF_964341445.2. Taxonomy (NCBI): domain Eukaryota; kingdom Metazoa; phylum Chordata; class Mammalia; order Artiodactyla; family Ziphiidae; genus Mesoplodon; species Mesoplodon mirus. The sequence goes on along the minus strand of NC_138983.1, from coordinate 91,341,743 downwards.
TTCTGCTAACTTTGGGATGTTTTTGTTCTTCTTTCTCTAATTGCTTTAGGTGCAAGATTAGGTTGTTTATTCGAGATGTTTCTTGTTTCTTAAGGTGGGATTGTATTGCTATAAACTTCCCTCTTAGAACTGCTTTTGCTGCATCCCATAGGTTTTGGGTCGTCATGTCTCCATTGTCATTTGTTTCTAGGTATTTTTTAATTTCCTCTTTGATTTCTTCAGTGATCACTTCGTTATTAAGTAGTGTATTGTTTAGCCTCCATGTGTTTGTATTTTTTTACAGCTCTTTTCCTGTAATTGATGTCTAGTCTCATAGCATTGTGGTCGGAAAAGATACTTGATACAATTTCAATTCAAAAAAAATTTTTTTTAGCTAAGTAGTATTCCATTGTATGTATATATATCACATCTTCCTTACCCATTCATCTCTTAATAAACACTTAGCTTTCTTCCATATGTTGTCAATTGTAAATAATGCTGCCGTGAACATTAGGGTGCATATATCTTTTCAAATTAATGTTTTTTGGTTTTATTTTTTTCGATATATATCCAGGAGTGAAAATGCTGTGTCATATGGTAGTTCTAATTTTTTTTACAAGTTTATTGGAGTACAATTGATTCACAATGGCATATTAGTTTCTGCTTTATAACAAAGCGAATCAGTTATACATATACACCTGTTCCCATATCCCCTCCCTCTTGTGTCTCCCTCCCTCCCACCCTGGACCCCTCTTTACCGCTTCCCAGCAGGTGCACTGTCCTCTCCCTGCTGGACTCTCCCCCTCCCTCCCATTCCTCTTCCACGGCCTGGTGGGAGAGTGGGGAGAGGGACAAGGAAACTTAGGGGAAGCAGCAACGTTTCAGCCTTATAAGAGTGAGATAATGGCTTCCGTGGTGGTGCAGTGGTTGAGAGTCCACCTGCCGATGCAGGGGACACGGGTTGGTACCCCGGTTCAGGAAGATCCCACATGCCGCGGAGTGGCTGGGCCCATGAGCCATGGCCGCTGAGCCTGCGCATCCGGAGCCTGTGCTCCGCAACGGGAGAGGCCACAACCGTGAGAGGCCCGCGTACCCCCCCCAAAAAAAAATAAATAAAGAGTGAGATAAGTATGTAAAAAAAGATCCCAGGTACATCGACTCACTGGATTAAAAAGTTATGTTAAAATACGCCATTTGGCAAAGCTCTTTGGCTGAATGTTTACTGACACTGCGTTCAGAATTCTGTAGTGGGGGAGTACACGTCCGCTCCCCTCAGGCACCTTTGAGTCCAAGAGCCATTTGGAGAAGCTAAAATCATAGAAAACTACAGGTGCTCACGCACCCTTCAAAGGGTGTCTACAAACACACACACACACACACACACACACACACACACAAAGGGCACCTTTGGATGTCACAAAGTCCATGGATTGTCCAAAGCCTGCCCCTTGATTCCAGTTAAGAAGTTCTAGTCTACTTATCAAAATCTTGAGAATGTGGTATCACTGTTGACCCAGAGATTTCACTACCTGAATAAAAATGTCACATGTACAAAATACTAAATGGAAAAAACTCCAGTTCAACACAGATTATTTTTCTGAATAAAAATGTCACATGCACAAAAAGACTAAATGGAAAAATTTCCAATTCCAGACAGGTTATTTTTCTATGAGGGTAGGAAGTATATGGTAGCCGAGATGCAGAGAAGAAAATAGCCAACTCAGGGTCATGCAGTGTCACTGGAAGCTTCTTCTGAACCTCCCAACTCGTACTTCCACTCCTCCCCTTTGGGTCTGAGTCTTGCTTTTTTTCTTGGGTTTCCCTGGTGGCACAGTGGTCAAGAATCCGCCTGCCGATGCAGGGGACACAGGTTCGAGCCCTGGTCCGGGAAGATCCCACATAGCACGGAGCACCTAACGCCCATGCGCCACAACTACTGAGCTTGCAAGCCATAACTCCTCAGCCCGTGAGCCACAACTACTGAGCCCATGCGCCTAGGGCCCATGCTCTGCCGCAAAGAGAAGCCACCTCAATGAGAAGCCTGCACACTGCACCGAAGAGTAGCCCCCGCTCGCTGCGACTAGAGAAAGCCTGCGCACAGCAACGAAGACCCAATGCAGCCGAAAATAAGTAAAACAAAAATCTTAAGGAAAAATAAAAGAATTCTCATTGTTGTGCAACCATCCCGACCATCCATCTCCAGAATGTTTTCATCCTGTCCAAGTGAAACTCTGTCCCCATTAAACACTGACTCCCCATCCCCCTCCCAGCCCCTGACACCCACCACTCCACTTTCTGTCTCTATGAATTTGACCCGTCTGGGGACCTCACAGAAGTGGAATCATGTAACATTTGTCCATTTGTATCTGACTTATCCACTTAGCTTAATGTCTTCGCATGTCATCTGTGTGGTAGCCTGTGTCAAAATTTCCTTCCTAGACCCCAAAGCCAGTGTGGACAGTACACAGTACACAGTGAGTGAGAAGGAAATAAAACCGTGGGTCTGAAGAAGTTCACATGTTTGCCAAGTGCAGTGGGAAAGCAGTGAATGAGAGGTGTCCTGATCCAGTTTGCACTGAAAGGGGAACAATTGATTTTGGCTGCTGCATAAATGGATGGGGTGGGGATTCAGTAAGAGTGGAAGTCGGGAGACCCAGATAAGGTTAGGAATTTGGCGTGGTAGTCCAGGAAGACGATGTCTGAGAAGATGGAGAGAAGTAAACAGGTTCTCTGTATTTGGAGGGAGAATCAGCAGGGCTCATCGGGGGATCAGATTGCGGGGAGGTAGTGGGGCGCTGTTCTGTTTACTCTGTGTGCACGTGTGTGCTTATGCCTCTACTGCTGAGACTTAATTGTTTCTACAAAGAAACACTAACCTTTCCTCTTAAAAGTGGAATTGTTAAATTTTCACTGTTCATACAAAGAAATGTCAATCTTTGAAAAATACATAAATGGTCTTTGTATCAATTAGAAACTTTCCTTCCTGTTTGTGGGTGAATAATATCTGTTGTGTGAATATACACACTACATTTTCTTGATCCATTCATCTGTCAGTGAACACTTGGTTTGTTTCCACATTTTGGCTCTGAATCTTGCTTTTGAATTATTGTTTGGACTTTGATGAGAAGTATCTGTGTTGTTCAGGATGTGCCCAGAGGTTTATTCTGTCTTCTGATCACTTCCATATTTCTAATTAGCCCAAGCAATGCATACGTAGAGTCAAATCAGTTCATCCAAGGTGCAGGGACTGAGTGTCTCTTTGGTTTGCACTCGTGGACTTTCTGAGATGTTCTAGGTCTCAGAGGCCGTGCAAAGAGTGTCTGAGGTCCTCCAGAGCTGCCACAGCCTGGCTCTCCTCAGGGTCTGCACTGCTGGGAAAAGCACTGCTGCTTGAGGACCTGTGTCCCTCTGCTGTAGACGTTGCATTGTTAGGAGGCAAATGAATTCAGATTTGCGTTCCTCATGCTTTCAACCATCACAGCTGATTGGGTCCTTGTATAACAAAACAGAAGTTCACTCTCCCTCTTGGCTAACAGGCTTTCAAATATTAGAAGGTTGGTATTCTGTCCCCATGAAAATTTCTCTTGTGTACTGTGAAATACCCTGATTGCTTTATCTAGTCTTCAGATCTGGATTTGCATAATCCCACCCCACCGCACCTTGTCCAAATGTGCTACAGTCGGGTGGGACCCATCTTAAGATGTGTTGGTATGTTGTCCAAAAATGGCGTAAACAGCCCAGATTGAATGTGATGTTGTAAGTGAGCAGGACCTTGTGGGGCCTTCCTGGGACGGATTCTCCCCATGTCTTCTGCCTGCTTCTTGTCTTTAGAAAATTTTAGCCTCCTAGCCTTCCGTGAGTTGGAAACAAACAATTTAATCAGAGAAGGGAGAAAGTGCCAAAAGCAAGGAAAAGAGTCCCAAAAGACCAAATAATACTAGTGTAGCCGTTAAACAAAGTCAAGGACCTTTAGTTCCTCCTCAAGGGCTGTAGATACTGTTCTGAGCCACGTCCTTGGAGCTGTTTTGCAGAGACTGAAGCCCCCAGCAGGGGGGAGGAAGGTAACTGCATGCTGCCCACAAGCACGTAGACCCCAGACCAGCTGGAACCAGCCGGTTGATGATGTTGACCTCAGATTACCTCACCACCAACCAATCGGAAGAATGTCCACAAGCTGACCACACACGCCTCAACCTCCTCTCCCTCACCCCACTCGTTTGTAATTCACTTTAAACATTTTTTAAATTTTATATTGGGAGTATAGTTGATTTACAGTGTTGTGTTAGTTTCCGGTGTACAGCAAAGTGATTCAGTTATATGGACACAGATATCTATTCTTTTTCAGATTGTTTTCCCATTTAGGTTATTACCGAATTTTGCTTTTTTTTCGTGGTGCTGTGTGACTTGTAGGATCTCAGTTCCCTGACCAGGGATTGAACCCGGGCCACGGCCGTGAAAGACCAGAATCCTAACCTCTGGGCCACCAGGGAACTCCCTAGGTTAATACAGAATATTGAGTAGAGATCCCTGTGCTCTACAGGAGGTCCTTGTTGATTTCCTGTTTTATATATAGTTTGTGTGCATATGTTAGCCCCAACCTCCTGATCTATCCCTCTCCCCCACCTTTTCCCTTTGGTAAACCTAAGTTTTTTTTCTATGTCTGTGAGTCTGTTTCTGTTTTGTTAAGAAGTTCATTCGTATCACTGTTTTAGATTCCACATAGGAGTGATAGCATATGGTCTTTGTCTTTGTCTGACATCCTTCACTTAGTATGATAATCTCTAGGTCCATCCATGTTGCTGCACATGGCATAATCTCATTCTTTTTTATGGCTGAGTAGTATTCCATCACACATATGTACCACATCTTCCCTATCCATCCCTCTGTCGATGGACATTTAAGTTGCTTCCATGTCTTGGCTATTGTAAATCGTACTGCTATACATATTGGGGTGCATGTGTCTTCTTGAATTATGGTTTTCTCTGGGTATATGCCCAGGAGTGGGATTGCTGGGTCCTACGGTAGCTCTAGCTTTAGTGTTTTGAGGAACCTCCACACTGTTCTGCACAGCGGCAGCACCAGTGTACATTCCCACCAACAGCCTCACCCCATCTGTAAACACCTTTTCCTGAAAGCCACTGGGGAGTGGGGGCCTTTTGAGCCCTAGATACCTGGACCCCTTGCTTGTTGCCCTGCCATAAACGTGGCACTTTCCTTCACCGTGACCCGTGTCAGTAGATTGGCTTTAGTGCGTGCGGGCGAGTGGAGCCAAGTTTGGTTCAGTAACAGCGTGTTTGGAGATAAGCAAAACTATCACCTCTCCTCCTCTCTTTTCCTCCTGTGGATGCAGTTTAATATAACAACGGCTGTAGCTCTCGTGCAGAAATATCAGTAGGGTGAAGCAGAAGTGCTTCGTCAATACAATCCTTTGGGCATGAGAGTCACGTGGAGAAAATATTCCAACACAGATGCCTGGACCCAGCCTCACAGATTCTAATTCCACAGCACTGAGCCAGGGCCTAATTTTAACCTTCTCAATTGACATGCTTCTGATTTGGAAATGACTGGGTGGGATGTGCCACCCAGGCTGGTGCAGTAGGGGGTCTTCAAGGCGTTGTTGAATGCAATAAGCAGGAGGGAGGTGAACCGTGACCTGGATTTCAACCAGGCAGCCTCTGTCAGGGCTGTGGCCGGGCCATGGGTCCACAGCTGAGCGGACGTCTGTGTCAGCCTGCAGTCCTCCTGCCAACGGGTCCGTGACAAGCCCTCCGGCGGCCTGGTGCTGCTGCGGATGAGCAGCCCTGGGATCGGAGTTCAGCCCAGGCACCTACGTGGTACATACATAGTGCATGTGCTTGTGAGGAAACCGCCCTCTCCACCAGGAAGCCTGGAGCACATCCTCCCGTACAGCCCTCAGAGGGGACCAACCCTGCTGACACCTTGATCTCAGACTTGCAGCCTGCGTAAATGTCGGACAGTGCATTTGTGTTGCTTAAGCCCGCCAGTGTGTCGTATTTTGTGACGCAGCCCAAGTAAACTGCTACGACCTGTATTTTGAATAAGAAGGAATTCACATGAGACGGTCACTTTCCTGCTTCCCCTGCCTTTATTTTTTTAATTTTTATTTGTAAAAAATTATTTATCTCTCTTAGGCTGCATCGTGTCTAATTGCAGCACGCGGGCTTAATTGCCCCGTGGCGTGTGGGATCTTAGCTCCCGGACCAGTGTTCCCAGGCTTTGAACCCACGTACCCTGTATTAGAAGGCGGATTCTTTACCACTGGAACACCAGGGAAGTCCCTCCCCTGCCTTTAAATTAAGACGTGTCGCTGAGCTTCAAAGAAGAGCCTGTCCTTTTCTGTTAGATTACAAACTTGAGTTTTCTTCTTAAACATTGCGTTTCCTGGTTGTGGTAGATGTGTTAGTGTTGAAAAAAATGGTTGAGAGACTTTAAGAGGAAAATGATTTTACAAATCCTGAAGATGGGTGCCAGTTATCTTGATAAAATTGGTATGTTAAGAGACCCAAAATAAACAGGAGAAAACACAGGCAACTACTTAGGAAATGCAGGATGGGAAAGGCTTCTTCAAGTACAGTGTCCAAGCTGATGAAAAGTATGAAGTGAAAGTGAAAGATTTGAACACAAAATATCTTTTTAAGTGTCTGTATAACAGAATGTGAGAGTAAAAAATTAAGTTAAAAAGATAACAGGGATTGACAGATACACACTTTTATATGTAAAATAGATAAACAGTAAGGACCTACTGTATAGCCCAGGGAACTATGTTCAATATCTTGTAATAACCCATAATGGAAAAAAGAACCTGAAAAAGAATACATATATTCTTACATAAATACATGTAACTGAGTCACTTTGCTGTACACCTGAAATATTGTAAACGAAGTATACTTCAATAAAAATAGATAAGTGACCAAGTAGGGAAAATATCTGTATTTAATAGAAATGCAGATACAAAAAGAGAAAGCTTTATATTGTAAATCTCCATATATATGAAGAGATCTTAATGAAAGCAAACTAAAAGGTGGCCATTGCTGCTTCTGGTCAAGGTGAAATCGCAGGGTCCAGGTTTACCCTCCTAGCTTCAACAACTTTAAAAAGGGGGAAATGTATGAAATGACAGTTTTTCACCTTTTGGAGAGAGGGGTGAGTCGTGAGAGACATCAGCTCACTGCTGGACATCCTGTTCATTGGGATGACTCTGTACTTATTATTCCCTTTTTTAGAGCATTTCCTCAAGACAACTTGTAATAGAAAGACTTGCAGAGAGTGTCCAGGGCAGGGGGCTGGGGAGCCCAGCATGTCTCTGGGCTGGAGGGATAGAGTGAGGTGTTGAGGTGGGCACAGCAGCTGGGGTTCACAGGCCACCCCAGTCTTCTGCTGAGACACGGTCAGTGCACGTGGGTGAGGTGAGAACTGGAGGCCTGGTGGCGTGCTCATGGGCGCACTGCCCTTCCAAGGCGCTTCCCAGCAAGGTACTCCGTGTAGCTGATGTCCTTACGTGGTGAACTTGGAAAATGCGAGAAATGCGCCCTGGAGGTTTGCCAGGCTCAGGCTCAGAGGAGGTGTGGTCGCTGTCATTCCCACACAAGCAGCATTTCATCAGTGAGAATTCAGGCAGAGGCCACAGTCAGCAGCAGCAAGAACTGGAAAAGACCATTCTTGGCTCTAAGCAGCCAATTCCAAGAGCAGTTTTGGAGAAGCACACATTTTGTGCAGGATTCATTTAATGTGGCAGTTCAGCTGGGGAAATCAGGAATGGGTTAGGTGCTTATTCATTTGCATGAATCATCACTTCTTATTTCCATTTTTAGAGGATTTCCTCAAGACGCTTGTAATAGAAATACTTCCTCTGTCCTTTTCGTAAGTATCTAAATCTTTTTAAAAGCTAAATCAGTCTCTTGCCAGCATTACAACCCAGGAATGTTTATGTTAAGGACCTGAGAGCTATCTTCTTTATCTCTCTGTCACCAGGGGAGTTTAGGCTAGGTGTTAGGCACTTTCCTCTGAGCTATAAGTACGTGCTTGTCCTAGAGATAGGAGAAGTTGTCTTTCTCCTTTGGATAAAGGGTATTAACTAGCATGGACAACCACCGAGATGACCAGGTGAATTTAGGATGTACTCTGAAAGAATGTATGCCATTTTTATGGTGGTGTCAAGTCTATTCCCATGAGGCAAGTTCCCGTTTATCTTGAGAACCTGTATGCAACAGATTTTATCTGCTGAGCTATAAAAAAAAAGGTGAGGTTGATTTCATTTGCACAAACATTAGTGGTTCACCTGTGGGTGCACAGCACAGTCTGGTTTAATGGTTATTCAACAGTAAAACCGTTTTCTTTATCTCTACATTTGTGGAGAGGATTTTCTCGGTTGGCGAGAGATTTTATTTTTATTTTTATTTTGTGTGTTCGTTAATTAATTAATTAATGAGACTGTGCTGCGCAGCATGCGGGATCTTAGTTCCCCAACCAGGAATCAAACACGTGCCCCCTGCAGTGGAAACTAGGAGTCTTCACCACTGGACCACCAGGGAAGTCCCTGGAGATTTTATTTTTAACTTTTCCCCTAGCAGCTTTTAAGGAACAGTTGGCCAAGAACACAGTTATATTATTTCACCCCCAGTGATAAATAGTGATAAATCATTACCCTTCTGATTCCATTTTTGAAAAATGATATTTTTACCTAACATAAACAGTATCCTCTTTAAGAGGTAAGATCCCAGGTATCTGTTTTCTGTTTTCGGTTTGTGTGTACGTTCTGATTTTCGTAGTTTTTAATGTGTTGGTTGTGTAATCTAAACAGCTACAGTTTCTATTTTCCTTTCCTTCCGTGGGCAATATTAGTTTGTGTCATGGCTGGGCATTTATTGTATTCTAGGATTTGAATGAAAGTTGTAGCGTTTCAGTTAAGCGAACATGATACCCTCCTTCCCCTCTCCTGGTGGTGGGGGAATCTCAGATGTAACCCGAAATGTCCCAGGGCCGGGAAGGGACCAGGGACCCTGGAGACCATCACACAGCCCCCACTTGAGGCCACACCTTTCCTTGATCCCTAACAGGAGTGAAGACAAATGGGCAATGGAGTCCCTGGTCCAGGCGGCACACCCTCGCAGCACAGCAGCACTTGAGCGCCAGATGAGATGGAGACATTTCATACGCTCACTATCTTGACGGCACGGAGACTTCTGGGAGGCTTCTGGAGTCCGGGTACTTGTCCCGCGCTCCTGGCGGGCTTTGGCAGGCGGACTTCGGGCGTCCGCCTGCGCAGGTGCGCCTCATGATGTGTGCGTGTTGGCGCACGCGCACCGTCGCCGCCCCGCCCTCGCTGGCTGTGCGTGCCCAGGTCGTCGCTGGCCGTCGTTCCCCCGTCTTGGCCTCTTGCGGGCGAGCATTTCGGGGCCTGCGGGGCGGTACGCTGTCCGGGCCGGCCGGCAGCCCGCGGGAGCGGGCTGTGCGGGCGAGGGTTTGCGTGGGCCGGGCGGAGGCTGGAACTGTGACCTCCGAGCTCGAGCCGCGGAGCCCGCGTTTGGGCCGGAGTGGCCGGGCGGCCGGCGGCGGTGCAGTGCCCGACCATGTGCAGCGCGGGGCCAAGCGAGGTCCCGGGAGGGACGGGGGCCCAGAGCCGGCTCCTCTGGCCCAGTGGTCTCGGGAGGCGGAGCGGAGGGACCCCGAGAGAGGAGCGCGCCCGAGGAGCAGCCCCCGGACCGGAGCCTCGGGAGCCCGCGGGGCCGGTGAGCGAGTCCCGACGGGGTAGGTGTTGCGTTTGCAGGCCTGTAGTTGGTTGTGGAGCCTGCGGCCCTTGAAGAGCAGGGCTTGGGGTAGCCCGCCCTGGGCCCCGCGGTAGAGACACCTGGAGGGTTTGACCGCTTCCCGGAGGTGGAGGGGCCGGGCTGGAGGACAGGGCCTGCTGCTCCGGATGGGGTTCCCCTGGGACTTGTGAGCTCTGGGTGTCCTGGGGGAGCAGGGTCCACAGGCTCGGCCGGGACGTGCCGCGTCTTCCCCTCCGTCCAACCCCGATCCTCCACCTCCTCCTCGTCCTCCCCCTCCTGTCGCCCTCTCGGCATCTCGCACGTGTGTCTCGAGGCGCGTCAGCACCTTGGTTGTCTACTGTAAGCGTCTGCCGCCCCCCTGGGTTGTGCCCTGTGGAGTCGCCCAGTGTAATCGGTGCAGGACGAGTCTGCAGGGCTTCTGTCCTGCTGCCTCGGGTGAGGAAGGAAGCGATGGGGCCTGAGGAGGGAGATGACTTGTCCTAGACCCTCACCGGGTGTGCACGTGGGGTCGCTCACAGGACTCCAAACTCCTAGGGCAGGTGTTCTGTCCACTTAAAGTCAGTTTTAATAAAAGATGTTTTTGAGCGTTGCACTTAAGTTTGTAAAGTTTGTACAAATCATTGCAAGACTGAAGCGCACCTGAGTGTGTTCCTTTATTCTGGGTATCCTGTGGATTTTCTGATCTAAGTTGTTAACAGACTGAGAAGAGATAAACTATAAGCGTTTTTTAATTTCATATTTAATGACGGAGGTTTATTTTAATAGGATTCAATGTACACTCGCTACGGAAAAATAAAGTATCCCCTCAGGTACCACAGCCACGTGGGAGCTACAGACCTGAGGGTGGTTGCTCCCTCCTTATTCTCACAGGCCCTTCTGAAGGTGAAAGGACGGGTCTCCCACAGGTGTCTCTTGTGGAGCGCGGGGCGGGTGCTCGTGCATCCCGAGCCGCTTCAGTCGTAGCTTCACTGCCTGCGTTTTCCTTCTCCAGGTCCGCCTCCACTGTCACAGTCCTGCACGTTGTTCCAAGAGCAGCGGAAAATGAATCAGCCTCTGGTGAGTTTGCTGTTTATGTGTTTACCTGCTGCTGTTCTTTTGTGATAACACCTTGGGAGGCGAATAGTTCAAAAGTTAAAATGGGAAAGTAGGAGTAGGTAAAAGATGTGGTTAGACAAAGCGTAGAGGAGCAGGTCAGCACCAAGTGTTTCTGGCAAGTTCTACGTGTAGATCCCAGGATCCTCTTAGAGCCACAGTACAAGCCTCGTGTTCTTGACATTTGTGGCAAAACACCATCCCTTGCTTGACTTACACGGTCCTGCCGAAGCTCTTTTGTTCTCGAGCATTAAAAGGTTTCCTTGAGGATCCCGCTGTAGGCCGCGAGCCTTCCTGAGCAACAGCCCCTAACGTGTTGACGTTGGTGCCTTCCTTGTGCTTCCTGTAAGCCGAGAGCGTGCTGTCCAGGGAGCACTCAGTGCATATAACTTGTCTGTTCAGTAGAACACCGTTGTCACATAGGTACATTGTTTTCAGTGCTCAGTCGAGGGATGCAATGAGGATCATCTGGAAGAACAGCCTTGTCACCCTTCCAGTAAATTGAGCTCTTTGTCTCTTACAATCTCAGAGGGTCGCGTTACACACCATGCAGTGAGGTCTCTGGCAAAGATTCTTGTTTCCCAGCTGAATTGTATCGTGCAGCCTGCGGTCTTGGTTCTGCCCCTCCACGGAACCTGATCCGGTTGAGGTGACCTGGCATCCAGCATACAAAGCAGTGGAGATTTGCCAGTCGTCACCTCAGACCACTGTCGCCTTGCCATCTGCAGAGTCTGCTCTGTTGGTTTCTGTGACAGATCTCTCCTTGCTGTCTTCCTGACTGATTCTTTCTTCCGCCCTCTTTGTGTGTTGTCTTTTCACCCTTGGTTCATGACTCTTCAACCCGTCTGATCTCACCCTCTGGTGCTTTTCACCTCCAACTCTGTCAGTTCTCCCACCTGGACCAGATAGATGCCTCTGTCCAGCCACTTGCCAGCATCTCTATGGAGTTGGTCCAAAGGGCACCTCGGATTACTAGATCCAGTAGATCCAGAAATGGTTATTTACAGCTCCCCTGCCCCTTGCCTTGTCCTGTTGTCCCTGGCGACTCATCGTTGCATCATCCAGCCTGTCACCTGCCCAGAAAAATGAGTTCATTCTAAAGTCCTTCTCCATCCTCTGTTACCACGTTGTGGTGTGAGGCTTGTTAATGTCGTCTTCTGAATGATTTTTATTCGTTCTCCTTCATCCCATACTTGCTACCATTAAAACAGCTTATCTGTTCATTTCTGTAGTTACAGAAACTTTTCTTCTGTGCCGCTACCTCTTTCGTCCAGCAGCTCAAGTGTATTCTCCACGCTGAGTATTTCTCCTAAAATATGAATCACAGCATTTTGTCTGCATGTGGGAAGCACTTTAGAGGTTCCCTGGGTGACTGGACAAACGAGGTTGCCGTTCTGTGGAGCCATTAACCATCGAGCCCAGCACTGGGGGGAGATCGTACCTCGCTGATGATGCGTTTGGATGGATCTGTGGGGTAAAATCCTGATCGGAGAGGCTTAGGAGAGAGGAGTGGGAGAACTGGGTTTGTTCTGGTTCCAACTTTTTCAAGACATTTTGCTGAGACGGGGAAAATAGAAACTGGACAGTAGCTGGGGTAGGAGCTGAGGTCCGGGGAGGATGTTGTGTTGTGTTGTGATGGGAGAAATAACAGTGGGAATGATCCAGTAGATGCGTGTGGGGGAGGGCAGAGCTGCTGCCCGTGGTCCTGGAGTGGGGAGGGGATGGCTGAGCAGGGTTGCAGGTGGGGAAGCCCTCCGATGGCTTCTCTGTTCTCAGGGGAGCAGCTCCTCAGCTGAGGGTGAGGGTGAGGTTGGGGGTTTGAGGGGAGAGCAGAGCTCGGGGGCCCAGCTCCGTCGTGACCATCAGCACACAGTGCGTCCAGCTGGGAAGACTGCACTTGCCTCCCTGCCTGAAAAGCCGTCTCCTTTCTTAAATGTGGGAGTAATTACTCTCTGGGGAGCCTGTGTAATTACATGGGTGCTTCTCGGCTCAAAGCGAATTGAGTGCCAGTTCTGGCCACGGACATTTTCTTCTCTGCTGATGGAAGGGTCCCCAGAGGAAGTGTCCTGCTTGCCTGGCTCTTGGCCTCGAGGACCCTTCACACCATCTAGTGTTGTGTCTTTTATCTTTGACATAAGCATCAAATGTCTTCAGGTTGTGCATGTGATCTTAAGAAGCAATTCCCTGCTTCCAGGAGCTTCTGTTCTCCTCGGGAAAGGCACTTCACAGACGTAATTACAGGAGAGGACGGGAATCCTGCCCGTCGATACGTAGGGAACTCCAGAGTGCTGACAAAGCAGAGCCTGCTTTTATTTATTTATTTATTCATTCATTTTAATTTTTTATTTGTTTACTATTTAACTTATTCAGTTTCAGCTGCGTTGGGTCTCTGTTGCTGCGCGCGGGCTTTGTTCTCTAGTTGCGGCGAGCGGGCGCTACTCTTCGTGGCGGTGCGTGGGCTTCTCATTGCGGTGGCTTCTCTTATTGTGGAGCACAGCTTCTAGGCATGCGGGCCTCAGTAGTTGCGGGTCGTGGGCTCAGTAGTTGTGGCATGCAGGCTCTAGAGCGCAGGCTCAGTAGTTGTGGTGCACGGGCTTAGTTGCTCTGCAGCATGTGGCATCTTCCCGGACCAGTGTTCGAACCCGTGTGCCCACCATTGGCAGACGGATTCTTAACCAGTGTGCGACCAGGGAAGTCCGAGAGCCTGGTTTGAAATGCATTGTCAGAGCACGTGGCTCAGTGACTCGGGGAAGGGGGACGGCCCTCAAGTGCCCAGGACTTGGGTAGCTGCAGAGGTTGGCGAGGCTCTCAGAGCAGCGTGAGGTGGACTGGATGAGGCTCCTGAGGTGCTGGTAAGGACCTCCCTCCTTAGGATGTGGGCCTCCCGTCAGGAAAAGCGGGACGTGAAGGCAGGCAGACCCTGAGTTTGACTGAAGAGCCTCCCCTTTGTGCTGGTTTTGGTTTCTTCCTGTGGAGAAACTGAAACGTTGTAATTGGGACAGTGAGTCATCTGCTCAAAAGATGTCATGTGTAGAGACTGTGGACGGCATGAAACGCGGGGTGGGGTGCGGTGGGTCAAGTCAGGGGGACTCTGGGCTCCAGCGCGATGCCCGACAGGAAGGGGCGAGGCCGCGGCGTGTTCCCGCTCATCCTAGGCCCCGGTAAGCAGTATGGACGTTCCCTTGGGGTTTTTCTGAATCGTGAATGAGGTTGAGAGTATTTTCACGTGCTTAGAAGCCGTTTCTTCTTTTTAATTGGTAGACAGTCTTTAGAGCAGTTTTAGGGTTATAGGAGAATCAGAATCGAGCAGACAGCGCTTTCCTATACCCGTCCCTCTGGGTTCCCTCCCTTGGTAACATCTCTGGCCTGTGTGGCGCGTCATCTCAGTGATGGCTCGGCATTGACACCTAATTCTCCCCTGGAGTCTGTAGTTTATATCAAGGCTCACTCTCTGTGTCCTACTGTTCAGGTTTGGACAGGTGTGATGACCTGCAGCCACCACTGCAGTGCCACCCAGAACCATTTCACTGCCCGAAACATCCCTGGGGGCCACCTGTTCACCCGCCCAGTGCCCCCAAGCCCCCAACAGCTGCTGGTCTTGTTACTGTCTGTGTATTTTTGCCCTTTCGAGAATGTCACGTAGTTGGAGTCCTTCATTCTGTGGTCTTTTCAGACTGGTGTCTTTCTGTTTTTGTATGAAGGGCCTGTTCATGTCCACTGCCCGTCTTACTGCCCCAATGCTTTCCTGTGGTTTTTTTTTTTTTTTTTTTTTTTCCTGTGCGCGCGCCTCTCACTGTTGTCTCCTCTCCTGCTTCGGAGCTCAGGCTCCGGACGTGCAGGCTCAGCAGCCATGGCTCAAGGGCCCAGCCGATCCGCGGCATGTGGGATCCTCCCGGTCCGGGGCACGAACCCGTGTCCTCTGCATCGTTTGGCAATGGAAGGCTTCCAGAAGCCTCCCCCTTCCATTGCAGCTGAGGAAGCAGCTCCTCAGCTGAAGGTGTGGGTGAGGTTGGGGGTTTGAGAATAGGCAGTTGGAAGAACTCCTCAGTCTGGAAGACACGATGTGGGAGGGAATCTGAGTAGCTCATGTAACGTGTGTATATTTTATTCACTAAATCTTGAGTTGGCTCTTAAGATTGAGAAGAAGCAGCATTAGGGAATAATAAGCGAGCTGTCCTCCACATCCTAAGACACGGTACCAACTGAGACTATAAATCTGCAGGTCCAGATTCATTCACAGATGGTAGGCTGATGGGAAGCTGTTAGCCAGAGTTAGGGGGTTAGGGAGCAAATCCCCAACTTAGATTCTGTAGAGGGTAACGACCTGCCTCTCATGCAGGGGGAGATGGAATTCTCAGCTCGATGCCTCAGGACTCCGGTCCGTTATCATAGCTGTTCTAATCTGTTTCTGAAGTGGTCTTTTCTACAACATTGAAAAAAGTGACTGCATTATCCTGAACATTTTTATCAAGTAACAAATCAGCTGATATAAATGCATAAAGTTGGCTGAAAGCGGGCCAGGATTTCAAAGCCCCTTCGGCATGTCTAGGTTGGGCACACGTCATGGAGCCTAAGAGTTTATTTAGATGGGGAATCTTAAAAAGCTGCGACTAAAAGTGACCATGAAATCATCCAACTTTTAAGTTTGAAAAAGGCTCATTCTTTTTCATATGTAAAAAAGCATTAACTGAGTCATTAAATGAGCTTTTAAAAAAGCCTCCTGTCAAGAGAGTGACAGATACAGAACTTTAAACCCATGCCTCTGGGGCCAGTGCTCTTTCTGTCATAAAATGTTTCTCCCTAACATTTGATGAATCAAAACATACACACACACACACACACACACACACACAATGTTAAGACCCAGTGTTCACTCTTCAACTTGCTTTCAACCATATGGAAACTTTATGGATTGAGTCTTTCAGATATTATTTCAGAGCAGATAAGCCAAACACTATTTCTCTCACCTGGCTCCAAGCACTGTTTAGTCTTCTCCAACTGGGTGTAATTATTCACTAGGGATCTCACCTATTGTTCAACACTCAAACTTGTGATGGCCATGCTGTGGACTCCATTGTCTTGAGAGGAAGGTTTACACACCAAAACATTTGGGTGGGTGAAAGGAACACAGGAGAGGAGACTAGAGGAAAGGTATCGGTAAATATGTAGTGAGTTGTTGCTCTTCTACCTTGATTATGCCTGAATGGCTATTTTTATTAACATGAGCTTGTGCTACATGCTTGATGCATGACACACGCAGACTCCCTTAACTTAGAACATAATTGTGGCACATGTATCTCCAGCTACAAATATAGATACCAAAGAGCCTAAGGAGCTCTGAGAGTCACATACCTTCATTTATTTTTTTGACTTTTTCTTTTTTTGTGAGAATTGAATAGAAATAAAAGCTAAAAAATATCCCTTATTCACCTAGCAATTTCTTCTTATCTTCCTTTTCTCAGGTAACATCTCTAGGAATCCTCCCATACCCAGGAAAAGATAGTTTCTCCTGCTCTTTACAATCAAAAACCCCTGGGCAACCCTTTCTCATACCTTTTATAGTAGAGTGTTGAATTGTGGATTTACTTGTCTGAATCTTCTTTAACCTGTGAGAAAATTGAGTGCAGGGGCTGAATCTTCCAACAGTGTATCTTCCAGTGCCAAGCACAAAAGAGTCAACTGACATGTAGCTTTAAAAAAAAAAGTATCTTGTACATATTGTAAGTGTTCAATACATTTGTACATCAAGTACATGAAATAATCAAGGCTGAGAAATATGATAGGAAAAAATTAATATTAAGGAGGATTTATAAATGAGTAGAAAGGGGATTTTAGGGAAGAAATCATGGTTTAAGATTATTGGTTTTTTTTAACCTGGTATATGTTGCGGATTGCTATACAAGAAAAGGCAGTTCAATACTTTGAAAATGTGTGAAGTCTGTATTCATTAGTTCATCAGCTAAAATAAGGTGGTATGCCCATAGCTGCTCATCTTTCAAAAATTTTCATAAATGTCAACTTGTTGAAAATATTTTTGAAACTAATTTTTCTTTACCTTTTAAATTCTCTTGGAATTAAACATGGTGATTTACCACTAAGACCTTCAAGATGTATTAATTTATTTAGGCCACCATAATAAATTTGAGAGAGTCTTTGTACAGAGATGCATTTTAAAAAACACAGTTAATCACCCAAAAGTAATTTATAAAGGAATTCAAATTTTAACCATTACTCATAAAAAAAAGGTGAAAAAAGGAATTAAATTCATAAAAAGTTGAACATTCCTAAATCTTCATCCCCCTACTCAATTTTCTTGTAGTTCACAGTGCTGCAGAATTCCTAATGCAGAAATCCTCAATTATATCCAGCACTTTTTGGCTTTTCCGTTTTCTTTACAAACCCTCCATTATTTTCTTTTTCTTTTTTTTAAATATCTTTTTTGGAGTATAATTGCTTTACAATGGTGTGTTAGTTTCTGCTGTATAACAGAGTGAATCAGCTATATGTATACATATATCCCCATATCCCCTCCCTCTTGCGTCTCCCTCCCACCCTCCCTATCCCACCCCTCCAGGTGGTCCCAAAACACCGAGCTGATCTCCCTGTGCTATGCGGCCGCTTCCCACTAGCTCTCTAGTATTCTGTACTTGGTAGTGTATATATGTCCATGCTACTCTCTCACATCGTCCCAGCCTCACCTTCACCCTTCCTTGTGTCCTCAAGTCCATTCTCTATGTCTGTGTGTTTATTCCTTTCCTGCTCCTAGGTTGATCAGAACCATTTTTTTTTTAGATTCCATGTATATGTGTTAGCATACAGTATTCGTTTTTCTTTTTCTGACTTACTTCACTCTGTATGACAGACTCTAGGTCCATCCACCTCACTACAAATAACTCAATTTCGTTTCTTTCTATGGCTGAGTAATATTCCGTTGTATATATGTGCCACAGCTTCTTTATCCATTCATCTGTTGATGGACATTTAGGTTGCTTCCATGTCCTGGCTATTGTAAATACAGCTGCAATGAACATTGTGGTCCATGACTCTTTTTGAATTATGGCTTTCTCAGTGTATATGCCCAGTAGTGAGATTGCTGGGTCGTATGGTAGTTCGCTTTTTTAGTTTTTTAAGGAACCTCCGTACTGTTCTCCATAGTGGCTATACTAATTTACATTCCCACCAACAGTGTAGGAGGGTTCCCTTTGCTCCACACCCTCTCCAGCATTTATTGTCTGTAGATTTTTTGATGATGGCCATTCTGACCGGTGTGAGGTGATACCTCATTGTAGCTTTTGATTTGCATTTCTCTAATGATTAGTGATGCTGAGCATCGTTTGATGTGTTTGTTGGCAATCTGTATGTCTTCTTTGGAGAAATGTCTGTTTAGGCCTTACGCCCATTTTTGGATTTGTTTGTTTGTTTTTTTGATATTGAGCTGTGTGAGCTGCTTGCAAATTTTAGAGATTAATCCTTTGTCAGTTGCTTCATTTGCACATATTTTCTCCCATTCTGAGGGTTGTCTTTTCGTCTTGTTTATGGTTTCCATTGCTGTGCAAAAGCCCCATAGCAGTATTGTGAGTGTCACTGAAGCAGACTTGGGTCCACTTATCCACGTGCAATAAACCCAATCTACTGACACTGGGTTGTGGTGAAATAAACTGCCGTGATTTATTGTAAGGCACCATACAAAGAGTCCGGGACAGCTAGTACTCAAAAAGCCTCATTTTCCTGATGGGTTTCAGCAAAGTGTTTTTAAAGGCAAGGTGAGGGAGGGGAGTCCCAAGGTATGTGATCAGCTTGTGCACAGTTCTCTGTTTGGTTGATGGTGAGGTTTCAGGACAGTGTCACAGGGGTTAACGTCATCAATTCTTTGGCTCCAGTAGGCCTGGGGGCTATGTGCTCATGGTCATTAAGTAGTTAACCTTCCATTTGGTGGGAGTTTTAGCATCTGTAAAGCAGGAAATGTGCATCAAATACTGTTATCTATGTACTTCAGAGAGGAGCTAAAGTAGAGGATATGGGGGAGGGTTCTATCCTAGGAAGGCCCCATAGGGTCCTCCTCTGTTACATGAGCCCTGATGTTCTTTCCAAAATCCTCTTAAAGTTGAAGACAGACAGATTGGGTTTCCATTTTTTTGCTACCAAAAGCATCCTAACTTATACACTTGGCATAAAAATACTCTACTAATTTGGTACCTGCTCAGAGGTCTTGCTCAGGGCTGTACACAACTCCAGCTTGTGTCATTCACATTGACATTATTATGAATGGTACCCACTGGAGTTGTGCAGTCCCCAACTTTCATAGTTGTAAAAGGCTGTGCTGCTTTGTATCTGCTCATCTTTCCAGCTCCCCTTCAGTTGTCTTACATATGTGAGCTACAGTTGAGTCAGTTCCAACTACTTTTGCTCTCCAGAGGAACCATGGTATTACTTGGGCTTTTTGTGATCACTTTGTTCCCAATGCCAAATACAGATTCTTCACAGTTTGTTCATCTGATAGAGTCGTGTTTATTCTTTGATGGTCTTCTCAGATATCACCTTTACTCTAAAACTTTTCTGGTCACATCATTTTCCTGCCATAGACCCTAGGCACTCATAGTAAATGACTTTATCAAATGTAAACATAGCACTTTGTGTACATTTCTATCAATGCATCTCATGATGGTTTTATGTTAGTCTTCTGTACTGACCTATGTGCTTTTTGAGCAAACAGATTTTTCTAATTGTGGCCTAGTAGAGGAAACCCTAGCACACAGCAGATGCTTAAAGGACTCTCTCTTTGTGGACTGTTTAATGTATTCATTAACACTCATAATTCACTGAATGAACCAAATCATTTAATATTTACAGTTTTCCACAGCAAGATCTTTTTCGACCCACCGCCTAGAGTAATGAAAATAAAAACAAAAATAAATAAATGGGACCTAATGAAACTTAGAAGCTTTTGCACAGCAAAGGAAACCGTAAACAAAATGAAAAGACAACCCTCAGAATGGGAGGAAATATTTGCAAACAAAGCAACTGACAAGGGATTAATCTCCAAAATATACAAACAGCTCATTCAGCTCAATATCAAAAAGACAAACAACCCAATCAA
The DNA here is from genome assembly GCF_964341445.2 of Mesoplodon mirus. Lineage (NCBI taxonomy): Eukaryota > Metazoa > Chordata > Mammalia > Artiodactyla > Ziphiidae > Mesoplodon > Mesoplodon mirus. Next base: position 91,321,787 of record NC_138983.1, on the reverse strand, counting down.
AAAATGGGTGGAAGACCTAAATAGACATTTCTCCAAAGAAGACATACAGGTGGCCAACAAACACATGAAAAGATGCTCAACATCACTAATCATTAGAGAAATGCAAATCAAAATGACAGTGAAGTATTACCTCATACCAGTCAGAATGACCATCATCAAAAAATCTACAGACAGGGCTTCCCTGGTGGCGCAGTGGTTGAGAGTCCGCCTGCCGATGCAGGGGACATGGGTTCGTGCCCCGGTCCGGGAGGATCCCACATGCTGCGGAGCAGCTGGGCCCGTGAGCCATGGACGCTGAGTCTGTGCGTCCGGAGCCTGTGCTCCGCAATGGGAGAGGCCACAACAGTGAAAGGCCCGCCTACCGCAAAAAAAAAAAAAAAAAAAAAAAAAAAAAAAAATCTACAGACAATAAATGCTGGAGAGGGTGTGGAGAAAAGGGTACCCTCCAACACTGTTGGTGGAACTGTAAATTGGTACAGCCGCTATGGAGAACAGTATGGAGGTTCCTTAAAAAACTAAGGATAGAGCTACCATATGACCCAGCATTCCCACTCCTAGGCACATATCCAGAGAAAACCATAATTGGAAAGGATGAATGCACCCCAGTGTTCACTGCAGCACTATTTATAATAGCCAGCACGTGGAAGGAACCTAAATGTCCATCAACAGAAGAATGGATAAAGAAGGTGTGGTACATATATACAATGGAATATTACTCAGCCATAAAAAGGAATGAAATAGTGCCATTTGCAGAGATGTGGTTGGAGCTAGAGATTGTCATACAGAGTGAAGTAAGTCAGGCAGAGAAAAGCAAATATTGTATAGTACCATTTATGTGTGGAATCTAGAAAAATGGTAGAGATGAACTTATTTGCAAAGCAGAAATAGAGTCACAGATGTAGAGAACAACCTTACGGTTACCAAGGGGGGAAGGGGTGGATGGGATGAATTGGGAGATTGGGACTGACATATATAACTACTATGTATAAAATAGGTAACTAATGAGAACCTACTGTATATCACAGGGAACTCTACTCAGTGCTCTGTGGTGACCTAAATGGGAAGGAAATCTAAAAAAGAGCGGATATATGTATATGTATGACTGATTCACTTTGCTGTACAGCAAGAAACTAACACAACATTGTAAAAGAACTATACTCCAATAAAAATCAAATAAAAATTTTAGAGTTTTCAATCCCCCATTATCACATATATCCAGATGCAGCAATATTTACTTCTTCTATCAGTTGCCAATGTCAACTAAAAAAACCCAAACAATAGCAGCATAGTAAGGAGAAACTTTACTCAAAAGGGTAAGTGCAAGGAGGGGCCTATTGCAATTGGGGGAGGAGAACTATTGCATTAGGGAGAATGCTGTGACCCTAAGATCTGCAAGCCTCTCAGTGGTTAATCAAAAGGGGTTTTTCTTCTCTTGAGAGGAAGTAACAAGGGTATTAAGGGTAGGGTGTGGGCAAATGGGATAAAAGAGTAGCTTGAGTGGGTGGTAGATCAGAGAATATTTTACCCTGAGGTCAGCCTGTTCTTAGGAGAGATTATCTGTTGACTCAGTCTGACAGTGAGTCCGAGTTCTGGAGCCTGGAGGAAGGAGTGAAACTTTACAGTTTGATTAATAAGCAGTTTGTTCCAATTGATTAGTAGGAATAAACACTTCAGATGATAATTTATGAGACAAAAAAAATGGCAATTTGGAATATCTTTGTCTGGCATTGCCATAGGTAAACAAGAGGAGGCATCTGTGGTGGTTCTTAGGAATAAGCTGTTTTCCACAACACAAAGGGCAGAGGGATATCTTAACTTTTGCTGTTTTCCAGGATTCGAGGGCTCAGGTAAAATTCCACATTGTCACTAATAATAGTTTTCAGTATCGAAGGACACAATTAGACTATATAAAACTTTATTTTCTTTTGCAGTGGTCATCACACAGCCAAGCAAATGTATCCACTTGTTAAATTTAATTACCTTTTATCTTAGAGAGTTCCCCCATATTAAATAGGTCGGAAATTTTTATAAAGAATCAAATATTGCTTTCCTGTCTGAAAAGTGTGGACTGAGTATCAGAGACTTATCAGATTCCTTGCAAGCTAAAGTCACCTTCATTCACTTGATAAGACTGTAGAGGGCACAGTTGGACTGAAACAAAGCTTGAGTGAAAGAGTGTGAGAACTTTATTACACCTAGCTAATACCCAAATGTGTGCTGTCAGTGATTCATATCTGCCTTTCAGAGCAAAGGTCTTTTAAAAAATCTTTTTGAAAGAGGGTTTTCTTATTTGTCACTTTACTTTCTTTTTAATTAATCCTAACAACATTTCATGTGAGAAAGTGTGTTTGAAGAGATAGAATTATAAATGAGTCCAGCATTATTGTTATAGTCCCTGTATTAAAATGTTACTGTAAGCTAAGGCAAGGAAGTCAAAGATAGTAGATTAAGAGAAAACTGCTGGGGCAATGAGCAAGCATTATTAAAAACAAGTGACAGGTTTGTATTACTCTATTGGAAGTAGCATAGAGTAGTGGAAAGACTAAGGAATTAGTTGGGCTATCCGTAAGCTATTTGAAGCACAGCTTTTCCAAAGCTAAGTAAAGTTTTCTCTAATCATCAGCTAATTTGTGGTTTCAAAATCCTGTAGTGTTCTTGATGCAGTTACCACCAAAATGAAGCATGCCCTTCTTCCTAATGGTCTACTCCTCCCCTTCCTTGTACTATATGTGCAAAACAAATGACATATACGAACTCTTTTTTTTTTTTTTTTTTTTTTTTTTCCCGTACGCGGGCCTCTCACTGTTGTGGCCTCTCCCGTTGCGGAGCACAGGCTCCGGATGCGCAGGCTCAGCGGCCATGGCTCACGGGCCCAGCCGCTCCGCGGCATATGGGATCCTCCCAGACCGGGGCACGAACCCGTATCCCCTGCATCGGCAGGCGGACTCTCAACCACTGCGCCACCAGGGAGGCCCATACGAACTCTTTATGTTCTCTTTTCACCCTGCTTTCATTCCACATTGCACCAAGATTTCATTTTCCACATCAGTAATGGCTTTATAATTTCCAAATTCAAAGGTTTTTCTTCTGTCTCATTTACCTTAAAATCTCAATTGCTTTTGATGTTTTGCTCCTCACAGATGACTCTTATCTTTTTGCTGTAATTGTGTTGACTATGTACTACCTGTTACTCTTCTCACATATTTAGCAAATCAGTTTGTTACTTTGAGTGCTTCTTTTTGATTTTTCCCATTCCACTATTTTGGGAATTCACCATACTTCTGTATTTTGTGTGCTGGTTCTCCTCTATCAGACTATTGATTGAATTTTATGTTTCCAGCTAAAACCTGCCATTGGATTGGCTATTACCTCAGTGGGAAATGGCTATGGTATCCATGTAATGTACTCTCACTAAAGCCCCAACTTTGTATTGCTAATTGCCTTCTAAATATTCATAAATGGATGTCTTGCTATTCCTTGAAAGATAGCTATTCAAAATCATTTTTCTCTCCAAACCTAGTCCCGCTTTTTGATTTTCTCATTCTTCTATCTCTGCCATAGCCTTTAGATGGAAAAAAATTTGACTGTTTTTTCAACTAACACTCTGTAGGCTCCTTGCTAGCCTCCTAGGCCAGGTCTTTGGGCCAAGGTAACTAGTCTCTGGATCCATTAGAAAGTCCAAGGGGGCAGAATTTTCTTTATGCTTTGTTCATTAATGTAGCCTAATCACAAAGGATGATAACTAGCTCAATTAATATTCATTAATAAATGAATGAGCCCAAGTACCCAAAGTTAGGTTCTCCTATTATTTATTTTACATTAATTACCAGATGAATATTTTTAATACCACTTTTGTATTGCTGCTTTTCTGATCAGAAACTTCATTTAGTCTATTTTGTCTCTTTTTTTCTGACTTTTAAGATTGTCCATTTTTCTATTCTAAGGAGGTCCTAAGAAAGTGAATTAATGTTGTGGGTAAGAGTGAACGTACTGGAGTTAAACAGCCTGAGTTTGATTATTGTTCTTTCATTTACTAACTGGGACAGGTATTTAATTTTTCTGTGCCTTGATTTCTACGTCTTTAAAATTGAGATAATGATCACTGGATTGATGTTAGGATGAAATAAGTTAGTGCGTCTTAAGCACTCAAACAGTGCCTGGTATTTAATGAATGCTCAATATGCATTATTATTATTATTATTATTAACCTCTACATTTGAAAAGCGTCTGTACAGTCAGTGACATCCAGATGTTTAATAGAACATATCCCATCTTTCAAACAAAATTTTACATGTAATCCCAATAACTTTATGAAATACAAAATAAGTGTGGCTTTGATTATTTGTACCCTCCGCTCTTTCATAAACTCATAAATGTCCTTGACAAAATCCCCAAACTCCAAGAACTACAATTTAAAAACCCCTGGTCTCAGTAACTTTTTTTCTTTTTTTTTAATATTTATTTTTTTGGCTGCACTGGGTCTTAGTTGTGGCATGCGGAATCTTAGTTGCAGAATGTGGACTCCTAGTTGAAGCATGCATGCGGGATGTAGTTCCCTGACCAGGGATCAAACCCGGGCCCCCTGCATTGGGAGCACAGGGTCTTACCCACTGGACCACCAGAGAAGTCCCTGGTCTCAGTAACTTTTGATGTAAGTATTTACTGATTGACTAAGTCATGTTGAAAACCATTAGATTGTAGAAAGAGCAGGCGTTTTAATAATACATCTATTATATTGCCTGTCTCAAGTGAGGGTATTGTAAGACAAGGAAGTTACATTTGAAAATATTATGTAACACAGACAATTTATATCTATTTTAGTAAATTTAGATCAAAGGAATAAACTTTTTTTATAATAAATGAGGGGTAAGTTTGAATTACAAATCATACTTAAGGAATCAAAGTGTTGTGTTATTATAATTGTCATATATAGAAAAAATTATTTGCCCTTTGAGCATTTGGAGATGACTTAAAACATTATTTGTTTCTGAACTAAACCTAAAAGATGTAAAAAGCATTTTCTAAATGATAATATTGATATTAACAATACTTATCCTTTTACTTTCAACTCTGTAAGCTTAGTAAAACTTCAGTCTTTATTGATATCCCCATATCTAAAAGGTATTTATCTCTACTGCTTAACTGGAAATTTTTGAGAAAAAATTAATTGATGTTATTAAAAGAAAGGTGTCATCTAAAATTATACTGTCTTATTCTTAGAAAGAATTTGCTGAGTGATCCAGTGAACATCTGACTAAGAGTCATGTACTCTTAAAGGGGTTGAGAACAGGTTCATGAGATATTTGAGTCCCTTCATTTTACAAATGAGAAAAATATGAGCCTGCTTAGCTAAGGAATTTACCAAAGATAGATGATTGCATATTAAATATTAAGAAGTATTAAAATCTCTGTTCTCAATCCAGTACTCTTTCCACCATTTGGAAAATTAATCATACAGTCTCAAACATCAAAATATTTTTTCCTGTATCCAAAAGAGAACAGAATGTCATGTTTTAGAATCCAGATGTCATATCAACTTAAAAAGCAACATAAAAAACAATTGTAAAGTAAAACTTTGGATTAAGCAGATGATGACTGCTTGATTGGTAGTGGCTTATACTGGAATATAAAGTAAATCAATAAGCAGAAATACTGCAGTCATCTGTTTTTCTGAATGTCAATCAACAGAGCTGTTCTAAGAAGGATTGAGAAATAGCAAAAGGCTGGTCTTTCTCCAATCTGTGGTTGTCTTTATTGAACTCATTTTCTTTTTTCCTTGCCCTTTTTGGTGCCTCTTATCTCTGTTCTCTCCTTCTCCTACCAAAACTTCTTCTAGGAAACTTGTATCAAATTTGTACTGAAATGTAAATGGCTTACAAGCCTTAAGGTGCTGCCTCTCCCAGGGAAGTGTGAGGAGTGAGATTTAAGAGGGGCAAAGAAAGGTAAAGTTATAGAATGTATATCTAAATATGAAATTTTAAGCATCAATGAGGAAGAGAGTAGCAGTTTTAAATTGTAGGAGGACACACTTCCCAGTGATTTTAAAACCATTGTTAATCTCCCCAAAGAAATAAAAACCAAACAAACAAATATGCGACAAATATAACAGCCAAACACAAAAACAAAAATAAAAAACCCCAAATAATGGGACTTGACTATGTTGAAACTGAGATTAATATGTGGAGTATTGATTTCTCTAATAAGTTGAGTCCCTCAGTCCATGAATATGGTATATCCCTTTATCTAGGTATTCTTTAATTTTTCTCAGTACTGCTTCATAATTTTGCATATAGAAGTCTTCGTACCTCTCATTAGATTTATTTTTATGTGTTTCACTTTTTAGATATTACCATCAAGAGCATCGTTTTCTGAATATCCTATTTGCTGTTGGTCTGTACAAATACAATTGATTTTTAAAAATATTGACCTTGGATTCAGCAACCTTGTTAAATTATCTTATTCAAATGGCTTACCTGTAGAATTTGTTTCAAATACCATAAGGATTAAAAGATCAATTCTCTAAAACAATGTAATAAATCTAAGATTTCATACAAAAAGTAATGTTTTTAAAAATTCATACAGCAAAACTTGACAGGAAAAGAAGAATAAATATGTAAATCCACAATCATCGTGGGAGATTTTAACACAACTCCCTCAGTAGTAGGTAGAACAACCAGCCAAAAGTCCATGGAAGATTTTTAACACAAATATGAAACTTGATCAATTTGAAATATATAAAACGCTCTATGCAACAATGATGATGGAAATCACACTTTTAACAAGTATATATAGACTATATTACAAAATTGATTATATGGTTGTACATAAAGCAAGTCTCAACATATTTCAAAGACTGAAATACAATAAAAGATGCTTTCTGACCATTGAGATGTTGAGTTAGAAATCAGTAACAAAAATTATTTTAAAATAGATCCAAATGTTCAGGAATTAAGCATTTTACTTTAATAATCCACAAAGAAGAAATCACAATTAGCATAAGAAAAGCAAAATTTTAGCTATACTCCCATGGTTTATTACATATGTGTGTACTCTAACACCATCACAGTTTCCCCCACAAGCATATGCACTAACAGAGTTTGTATCCTATCTATCTAGTTTCCTTTAGGGTCTGATAAGGCCAGTTGAAGATGCTTACTAAATGCTAATTGGGTGTATCGGCAGAACTCTTGGTTTTAAGCAACATGATATGACTTAGATAACTTTCAGAAAATGAATTTATTACAATGATACAGAGTAGCTCACAGAATGGTTTGGAGAGTCAGAGAACCGTGGGTCTAAACTATCAGCCAGGAGAAATGTCTAAACTTATTTCATGGTCTGATGTGGTGAAGACGAGATTGCCACTACTGCTGGATTACTTGATTACTCTGCAGATCGTAATGCTGAGCTCACAAACACAGAATTTAGATGCTGCTGGAAAGAGGGTATTGCTTCCACTAGGGTTCTTTTGTGTGACCAGTATAGACTCTACAATTACTGTTTTCCACTCACTCACTGGCAGCTTTTAATTGCAAATCTGGGGCATATGCATCCAACGGATAGAATTCCGTTTTTGTGCTAATGCCCTAGTTTCAAAGGAGGCTGAGAAAACAAGTACTTGAGATGTTTAGCTTCTATGGTGAAAGGTGGATTTGCCTCATAAAGTGGGAGATTCCTAAAACATAGGGAATGGACAAGGTTCATGCAATGTATCTATGACTTTCAGGCAGACATGGGTCTTGCCAAGACACTTTGGGTAGTCTATTTACTGATCTGTAGGTTCTCTGAGCATGATGTCATTAAAATAGAGGATAAGTGTGATGTCAGAAGGTCAAGGTCTCTATGAACTAAGCTGTGATGTAGAATGAATAAGTTGAGACAATACAGTGAAATTAATACTGCTGCCTTGTGATTTGCAAGCAAATTGTTCTGATGTTCTCAGCTTTTTAGAGTAAAGGAATAAAAGCATGTGCCTAATCAATAACTATTGATTACTTAGAAAACAAAGCAGGTTCCTTAGAACCTTACTGATTTGTTCTAGTGAAGAGACCACATATAGAATAACGGCCTCAATTTGCTGTCTCTAGCTGATCAAATTTATAACAATCTTCTGTTTTACTCCTGAATACTCTGACTTCTACACTAGACAAATTGAAATTTTAAAAGGGAATATGATAGAAATCACCAACCCTGAATTTGTAAAATCTTCAGTAGTGAAACTAATCACTGTGATTCTCTTAGGGATTTAATCATGCTTTTGATATATTATTATAATAAATAGAGGAAGCTCTTGGGGCTTTTAGTGGGCTCTTCCTAATAAAAATATTATTCCCTGAGACATGCAGCCAAGATGGTGATTCTGCTTGTGGCTGAGTGTACTACTTTAATGATATACTAAGAAACTAATGAAATATTTATGGAATTTTGGGGCATCCTACTAGTCCTACTGGGAGGCAGACTTAAGTCAAACTGCCATTTATCATTTCATCTTCATGTCACCACCCTGACTAGTGGAGAATAGTGGTATCGAAGGTACCAAGAATCAATACAGGGAAGGGTAAAGAGGTTGGGATGGGAAAAATTGACTTCCATTTTCTAGGTAACTCGTCTTGGCTAAGTCATTACATGTCTCCAATCATGGCGAAAGAAATGTTACTATATATCGTAAAATTGACTTCTCTTTAGAAAGATGGCAAGTGAGGGTTGGAGAGTCCTTTCTTTATTGGAATCTACCATTATATCCTCATCCCACTACAAAGAAGTCCAGTTCTTTTTCAGTCAATGCCCCATTCCAAGATGCCAATTAAACTCTCATAATAAAGCAGTCATCAGAATTAAATGTTTAGTGTTATTCTATCTCAACCTGTGGATGCAAGAAGTAAGACTTTTATCACATTCACAGAAAGTTAATGATATTTTGGCATTATCTTGAGCTGGGAATTTAAGACTGGAATATTACATTCTTATTACATTGGTTTATCCTGTTGTCTTTATTTTTAATTTTATTAATTTATGAAAAGAAATTTTATTGTGGTAAGAAAACAATATGTGATCTACTCTCACATTTTTAAGTGTATAATACAGCCCCTGGCAACTATCATTCTATTCTTTGTTTCTACAAGTTTGACTATTTTAGATATCTCATATAAGTGGAATCATGCAGTATTTGTTCTTCTGTGACTGGCATATTTCACTTAGCATAACATCTTCAGATATATCTATGTTACTGCACATGGCAGATTTTCCTTCTTTTTTAAGGCTGGACAATATTCTATTGTATGTATATATCACATTTTAAAAATGTATTCATACGTTTTGTCCATATCTTGGCTATCATGAATAATGCTACAGTGAGCATGGTAGTGGAGAAATATCTTTTAGATCTTGATTTCAAATCTTTAGACTATCTACACAGAAGTGGCATTGCTGGGTCACGTGATAATTCTATTTTTAAAGTTTTCAAGACCCTCCATACTATTTCATAGCAACTGTACCATTTTACATTCTTACCAACAGTACACTGTAGTTCCAATTTCTCCACATCCTTACCAATACTTTATTTATTTTTATAATAGCCATCCTAACAGGTTCAGGATGATATCTCATTGTGCGTTTTCTTTTGTTGTTTTTTGGGGGTTGTTTTGGTCTGTGCTGTGTGGCATGTGGGATCTTAGTTCCCTGACCAGGGATTGAACCTGCACCCTCAGCAGTGAAAGCACAGAGTCTTAACCACTGGACCACCAGGGAATTCCCTCATTGTGGTTTTGATTTACATTTTCCTGATGGTTAGTGATGTCGAGCACCTTTTCATATATCTGTTGACCATTTATATATCTTCTTTGGAAAAATGTCTGTTCAAGCCCATTGCCCATTTTTAAATTGGGTTATTTGGGTTTTTTTTTTTTTGCTATTAAGTCATAGGAGTTTATAAATTTTGAATATTAAGCCCTTATCTGATACAGGGTTTGCAAGTATTTTCTTCTATTCCATAGGCTGCCTTTTCATTTTGTTGATTGTTTCCTTTGCTGTTCAGAGGGTTTTTAGTTTGATGTAGTTCTACTTGCCCATTTTTGCTTTGTTGCCTGTGCTTTTGGTGTCATATAGATAGGACATCATTGCCAAAATTAGTGTCAAGGATCTTTTCCCCTATGTTTTCTTCTAGGAGTTTTACAGTTTCAGATCTTATGTTTAAGTCTTTAATCCATTTAGAGTTGATTTTTGTGTATGATACAAGAGTCCAGTTTCATTCTTTTGCATGTGGATATCCAATTTCACCAACACCATTTGTCAGTTTTGAGAAAGAACAAAGTTGGAGGCATAAGAGTTTCTGATTTCAAAAAATATATTACAAACCTACAGTACTCAAAACAGCATGGTACTGGCAAAAAGACGAATGGAACAGAATAGAGAGACTAGAAATAAACATATGCATATACAGCCAACTGATCTTTGACAAAGGAGCTAAGAATACAATTGGGAAAGGATGCTCTCCCAGTGCCCTTAGAAGTAACCATGACACCCTACAGATTTGGAATATTCAGGGCCTCCATACTTTTTTAAAAGATAAATTTATTTATTTATTTTTGGCTCCATGGGGTCTTCGTTGCTGTGCACGGGCTTTCTCTAGTTGTGGCGAGTGAGGGCTACTCTTGATTGCAGTGTGCGGGCTTCTCATTGCCGTGGCTTCTCTTGTTGCAGAGCACAGGCTCTAGGCTCATAGGCTTTAGTAGTTGTGGCACACAGGCTCAGTAGTTGTGGCTCGTGGGCTTAGTTGCTTCCCGGACCAGGGCTCGAACCCGTGTCCCTTGCACTGTCAGGTGGATTCCTAACCACTGCACCACCAGAGAAGTCCCAGGACCTTCATCCTTTTACATGTGAGTTACTACTTGATTTTCCCTAGTCAGGTCACTAGTAGGCTTTAAGTTCCAGGAGACTCTAAGGTTAATTTTTCTCAATTTGTTTCTTATTGCCAACTAGAGATTTACTGTCTCCAGTGCCAACCAGGCTAGATAAGTGATGGCAATTTCCCCTATATCCTCAATGATCTGTTGTCTCTGATCTCTCCTGGTATCAATTTTTATGTTAGAGCAATAGATGACTTACTCTGGGTTAATTAAGTAGAAAATAAACGATTAAAAATATATTGGACAGTTTATGGAATCTCTAAATAAAAGATTCAAGAACCAGGATTGGTGTTTGGAAGTTTAAACTTATGCCTAGGAATCATGCTGTAGAATTGGTCCAGGGAACAACCTAGTGCAAGAGTCACTGGGCAGAGACACTTCAGCTAGAACTACAAATATCAATGATAGGGGATGCTAAATACAGTAATATGAATCACTGATACATTTGTTCTGGATACTGAAAACAGTGTGTGCTTTCCACTTCCAGAATATATTCTAAGCAGTCTTTTCTTCTTGTCAGTAGCTTCTAGTCCAGTCTCCAGAATGGATATAACTGATTGTCAGAGCTAAGGTCATATGCTAGCCTATGGCTTTAAAGGTTACTCAGAGATTAAGTAGCTGGCATTTTCAATCTCAATAACGAGAGACAGATTCTTCCTCATAAGATGGGGATTTCCATAACTTATATATGGGTTCATACACTGGACAAAAACGAAGAGTAGAACTCTCCATTAGAGTTTATTCATGAATAAATACCACATAAGTCATAATTTTCTTTACAATATTTTGGAAACAAGAATAAGGAAGTTTTATATATATATATATATATATACACACACACACACATATATATATACACACACACACACGCATATATGTATATATGGGTGTGTGTGTTTATAAATTCTGACTTTATATAAAGTAGGCCTTTGTTTTTTACTGTGACTGTTCTGAATGCAGAATGGGGATTCTTTTAGTTACAAAGAGGAAAATGAAAACTTTTTTCTGAACTAAACTACATGAAATGTGAACATGAAGATTAACATCGTCTCTGAGGCAGGAACCTCAAAATTATACTCCTTCTCAATCAATGTTATTGTCAGTTCTTAGTTTTATTAATTATTAAAGGAAAATATATATCCAAGACATTACTGCAAATAAATATTTTAGAATATGTCTGGCTTTTCCTGTACAGTGAAAACATTTGTATAATATGAAATGTAAGAACAGATATTTTTCCAACGTAAGTTCTCGTTGCACATTCTCACATATTATAACCATATGTAATTACTGTTAAGTGAAAAGCCTGAATTAGATGAGTAAATTGTTAGAGCCAGTGGTAAGAAAATTATTATATATATTTTTAGCACAGTATTTAAATTTTATATTTAAGAAACTTTTGAGGGACTTTTCATCTAGCTAGTAAGTGAGTTAATTAAAAACAGAGGAACGTTGTGAAGAGTGACACCATGGTGTTTTTAGAATCAGAGGGGTATGAATTCAAATTATTCAATGATAATTTTTGAGATCCTACCACAGCCAGGTACATGGCTTTTACATTTTCTCTAGGAATTTCATTTTCATCATCTAAACAATAGATATAAAACATTTAACTAATGAAGTTTTTGAGAGCAGAACAAATCTTCAAGGCAAGACACAAAAAGGTGAAAACCTTTCCAAGTAACTTGACTATGTTCCAGAGCAAAACTCAATAATATTTATAGAAATACAAAAATATTCATCACTACTACAAGGCAAAATTAATAAGTTATGGCATCCAACCAAAGATTACCAGGCATACAAAGGGTCAGGGAAAGATGAACTATAATAAGAATAATCACTTGAGAGTGACCCAAAACTGGCACAGATGTTAGAATGAGAAGATAAGGAAGTCAAAATAGCTTTTATAATTGTACCACACATGTTAAAAAAAGTTATGTCGAAATATAGAAGATATAAAAAAGAACCAAATTTAACTTCTAGAGATGAAAGCTACAGTTATTGAGATCAAAACAAAGCAAACAAATCATTTGATAGGTGTTGTGTGTTTGAAAGTTTGTTGTTTGAAAATTTGTTTCATTTGTTCTACCAATCAGACCTGGTAGAAGAAACAGTGTTTCTGGGTAAGAGATGATGAAATACCAGTCCTCCAGTTAGTTCACTGTCACTCTCAGAGAGCTTAAAAGAGAACTCAGTGTGGTCGAACAGTAGCCCAGAGAATAAGTTGGAGGGGGTTATTGCTGGAAGTGACAAAAGTTAAGACATGGCTTCCACTTTGGGGTGTCTTCTGTTGTAAAAGAGGCAAGAATGAGGATGAACCTTAAACTCTTCCCATGCTGAAGCCACAGAGTGAACCCATCCCATGTTATTAGAGGCCACTGATATCAGAGGCCGAAGACCAGGATCATAACTGCTAATGGGCAGCTAATTGTGCTTGTAGTCAGAGGAGGGTCTCCCTCTTTTCCCCTTTTTCTTTTTAATTCTAAACTCAGGGTTATAATTAAACAAAACAGGAATTTAGAGAAGAGCATGTGGGAAGCTTTTTGGCTATTTGGAGTTGTTGCTTTGAACAAATATCCCCCCAATAAAAATAATAACATAATAATAGTAGTACATGAAATGTCCATATATTTACTTAAATGAATTCTTTAAAATTAGATGTAATTTTTGGTCTAGACTGCAAAAGCATTAAATTTCCCTTGTAGCAGTTACTGAAAAAAAATTAAACATTTAAATTTCTTTACTTCATCAAGATTGAATTTCTCAATCAAACCACATATGATTAACCTGGTTTTCCAATGTATCTTTTATAACAGACACATAATCTGATAATAAACATGGCATTGTTTTCTGAATTATTTTTAATGACATACATGATAGAACATGAGAGGATCTTGGCCCATTTAGCAACCCCCATACTTTTATTTTAATGGAACATATAGTTTAGGTAGAAAATATAGCCTAGTGGATTTAAAAAAAAATTATCTTTGGAAATGAAAAATAATGGAACTGAAAGATTATGTATAAATTAGAGACTATAAGGATTTGATTTATTTGAAGTACAGAGTCCTTAAGTTGTGCTTCTGGTTAATAAACTGGCTTTAGACATTGGACAAAGGTCTGTCATTTCTTCTACTACAGTCTGGTATTTCAAGAGCTACCAAGAAAACACTGCTGAATGGCTTTAGGTCTCAGAAGTTAAGACACAAGAGAAGTCAGATATCACCACTATGGTGGTAAATTCCCTCTATGCAAAACAATTAAAAAAAATTCCACTTCTCTCATTAGAATACCACAGTGCAGAACTTCCGTGGTGGCGCAGTGGTTAAGAATCCGCCTGCCAAGGCAGGGGACATGGGTGCGAGCCCTGGTCCAGGAAGATCCCACATGCCCAGAGCAACTAAGCCCGTGTGCCATAACTACTGAGCCTGCATGGCACAACTACTGAAGCCCACGTGTCTAGAGCCCGTGCTCCACAACAAGCGAAGACACCGCAATGAAGAGTAACCCCCACTCGCCGTCACTAGAGAAACCCCACGCGCAGCAATGAAGACCCAACGCAGCCAAAAATAAATAAAAATTAATTAATTAAAGAAGAAAAAAAGAATACCAGAGTGCAATGTCATCATCTCCTCAAGAAAAAGTGCCATATAATTCTGTTCTCTGTCTTCAGTGTTATGCAGTAAGACAAGATTTGTTTTCTCCAAGTCCCCCCTCCCTTTTTTTGGTCATTTCCCCCTCCTAGAAGAGAGCCTTAGCTTAGATGAGAAAATAAAGTTTCTATTATCATAACACCAAATAAAGGCTATCAACATTTGCAAGGGAAATTTTGATTGTAGATGTTTAACTGAAAGATTAAAACGTATTTCCGTAGGACCTTCAAGGTACCTGACCTCTCCCACAGCGTATCTTGCTGAGAAGATGAAAGGAGCCTATTGACTGCTAATCAAGCCTTGCAGAGTAAGAAGAAAGCTGAAAAAACCAAGGTCATGGTGAAGAGGAGAAAAGTTAGGGAGAACCTACAGAGATGCAGCTTTAAGCTGAAACCTGTATAGACTTTAAATGGAAAAGAGGAAAACACTATCCGTGCTCTCCACTGTTCTCTATGTGTTTTGTATTGTAACGTCGGCTTTTCTTCTAGTAACAGACCCACTTTCATGCTCTTCCAGATATTCAAGTCTACATAAATAAGGATTTATATACTTGTGGTCTTGTCTGAGATTACTGTACTGTGACATAACATATGGCTGTGCCTCCATCTAAGACTCCCATAGAAATTAGCCAAGAAATACTCCACCGTTTATCTAAACTACCAGATTGTTGCTGAGGAAGGGGAGTGCTCACAGCTTTTGTAAATTGATGTAATGAATACTCTTTCAGCAGGGGAGTAACTTGAGAAAAGTAGTAATCTTGGCCTGGAAGCACTGGCCGAGAGAATGCATGGTTTAACATGAATGCCTAGGTTAATACTTTCTTGTGAGTTTATTAGTTTCCCATAGGAAAAATTCACAAGCTGTTATCAGGCTATGAAGAGAGGGAAGAAGTCTGGGGAAGGTCATTTGTGTATCTGCATCATCCAAAATGGATGATAGAAGGGAAATTAGATTGTTTATGAAGACGGAGGAAAAGTCCCTGAATGATATGGCAATATTGATGGGGGCAATGCAGTTGATACAGTATTTGGCTCCAGCTACATTTGAAACAGGGCTTGAAACTAGTGAGAAGACAGCCAGTAAGTACGTGAGAAGAAGAATGCATTATTTAGGAATTCATGATTCTCTGCCATTCTCAAATAATTCATTGAATAATTAATTGAGAGGATGGGTAAGGGAAATTGATTAAATAAGCTTTAGAGGAACTGATATAAATTATTTAGTGGACAGTGTATATTATGATTGATTTAAGAGATTTTCAAGGGTAATTTTGACTTTACTCCCTTAAACGATATATTCCACTGATTTTAGCACCTAATCAAATATCAGAGTAATATTTGACTCCAATTTATGGACAGATTTGAATATACAAAATCTTAAGTAACCTAAGAATGGAAGGCAAGTTTAAAGAGAAGTTATAAGGTATGAATACAAATTTTTCCTCTCAATAAGCAGTGCAAAAGGAGAACTACAGCTGTAGAACCCTAGAGTTTGTAGAGTTTGTAGCTTTTCAGTGTGATTGAGCCATCAGAGATCAATGTTTTATGGTACCATAGTAGGAAATCCTATATTATGATATCGTAGTATCGAAGTTAGTAATCTTATTCAATTGTGATGGTATTTTAAAAGACTAAGAAGATTAGGATGTGTGTGTGTTTGTACTAAAGGAAGTTGAAGAAGAAACTATTAATCATTAATTTACTATATCCCAAATTCAGAATTCAGAAGTTGGCATGGTATAGATTCAGGAATTTTTTTGTCTGTGTTAGATTTAAGGAAGGAGTGAATATTATTTGATACCCATAGGAAGACTAAACCTAAAGAGAATATAAGTACTTTTTTCTAGGGAGATTTTTTTTCCTTTGAAAAAATGCTTCAGGGTAACACTAGAGTCTAAACTCTTTGGGGACAGTGGCTATTGGTGAGAGTATTTGGAAGTGTAGGTATAGTTAAATAATAAACTTGATTCTTGGAGTTAAGGACTCTGAAAAAGCAAGAAAAGTTACTTCTCTAAGGGCAAGATCACCTTAAGGAAGTTAATTTGAAAATGTCATTTAACAGGTGTGAGTTTTGACACACTTCAGTGAATATGTGCACCATGTTGTTTATTGACAAGGGGAAAAGGAATTACTTATCTCATTAACAAGACCACTTCTTACCAATCTGAAAGAACTAAAGATATTTGGAGAGTTCAGATGGTATTATAATTGATTCATCCAAGATTACTCCTAGAGTGAAATAAGTGGATTGGCATTCAGCATCTATTTGATCTATAGTCATTTCCCTTTATTCGAGGTTTCATTTTCTGCTGTTTCAGTTACCCACGGTCAACCGAAGTCCAAAAGTATTACGTAGAAACTCCCAGAAATAAACAATTCATAAATTTCTGAGTAGTGTGATGAAATCTTGTATCATCCGTCCACCCACCGGGGTATGGACCATCCCTTTGTCTGGCGTATCTCACCCCTTAGTCACTTAGTAGCCATCTTCCTTATAGAACTGACTGTCTCAGTATCACAGTGCTTGTGTCCAAGTCCCCCTTATTTTACTTAATAATGGCCCCAAAGCAAAAGAGGAGTGATGCTGGCAATTTGGATATGCCAAAGAGAAGCTGTAAAGTACTTTCTTTAGGTGAAAAGGTGAAAGTTCTTGGTTTAATAAGGAAAGAAAAAATCATTTGCTGAGGTTGCTAAGATCTATGGTAAGAATGAATCTTCTGTACGTGAAATTGTGAAGAAGGAAAAATAAATTCATGCTAGTTTTGCGGTCACACCTCAAATTGCAAAAGTTATGGCCACAGTGCATGATAAGTGCTTAGTTAAGATGGAAAAGGCATGAAATTTGTACAATAAGATATTTTGAGAGAGGAAGGGACCACATTCACATAACTTTTCTTATAGTATATTGCTATAATTTTTACATTTTATTATTCGTTATTGTTAACCTCTTACTGTGCCTATCTTATAAATTTTATCATAGGTATGTAAGTATAGGAAAAAAACACAGTATATATAGGATTCGGTGCTATCTGCTGTTTCATGCAACCACTGGGGTCTTGGAATGTATACCCTGAGGATAAGGGGGCTACTGCATTTTCTAGTATACCTTCCTAAGGCAGAGGTTAGAAGTTAAGAAAAAAAAATCCCAAACCCTCTTTCAGCTTGGGATCTTTATATAAAAGAAATTCCACAAACTCAGTGCATTTATGTGAGACTTGGAATTTGAAAATAAGGAAAGGCAGTTATCCTGCTGCTTTAGCTTTTGTGGCCAGCAAGCATCGCTGTGGAGACATAAGTATTCATCTGTAGCATCATTCCTGTGTACTTAACTCCCTAGGTAGTAAGCACAATAGCTGTTTCTCTTTGTGAGTTTGGATGGAAAATCTATAGACTCTATGTACATTTAATGAAAATTATGAAGCAGTAACAATTGTTACAATCACACGGGTCAAGAAATGGAACATTGGCAACAACCAAGAATCCCCTCCATGCCTTGCATCATCACAAAACCCTCCCATAGCACAAACAATAACCACTTACCTAACTTTTATGTTAACCCATTCATTGTTTTTCTTTGTAGATTTATTACTTATGTGCACATTCCTGTAATACTGTTGATAGATATTTGTGTTGTTTTCTATTTATGGCTGTCATGAACAATGCTGAACAAGATACATGTTTATATATGTATCCTAGTACACAGGAGAACACGTTTCTCTCGGGAGTGAACTACTGGGTTACAGGGAAGTTTCAGGAATGAGATGCTGAGTCACAGAGAAAATATGTCCTTAAACCACAAGATAATGACAAGTGGTCAAATCAACTTACACTTCCAACAGTGGTGGTGACTCATATTTAAATTCCTTGACATTAGTTGTTATCATTTATTTTAATATTTCCTATCTCATCTGTGTGTAGTGGTACCTCATTATGGTGTGAATTTTAGTTTTCATGATTACTAGTGAAAATATAAATATTTTACAATTTTAAATATAGTTATTGGCTTTTGGGATTTGCTGTTTTTTGAAGGGTCTATTGAATTTTTGGCCTACTTTTCTATTGGGTTATTTGCCTTTTTATTCTTGCTTTTAAGAGTTTATTTCATTTTTTAATTGAAGTATAGTTGATTTACAATATTATATTACTTTCAGATGTAGAACATAGTGATTCAATATTTTTACAGATTATACTCCATTTAAAGTTATTATAAAATATTGGCCATATTTCCTGAACTGTAAATATATCTTTGTAGCTGATTTATTTTACACATTTTATACCTCTTTATCCCCTACCCCTATCTTGCCCCTTCCTCCTTCTCTTTCCCCACTGGTAACCACTAGTCTGTTCTCTATAACTGTGAGTCTATTTCAGTTTTGTTATATTCATTCATTTTATTTTTTAGATTCCACATATAAATGATAACATACAGTATTTGTCTTTCTCTGTCTGACTTATTTCACTAATCATAATACCCTCCATGTCCATCCATGTTTTTGCAAATGACAGGATTTCTTTCTTTTTCATGGCTGAGTAATATTTCTCTGTGTGTGTGTGTGTGTGTGTGCGTGTGTGTGTATCATACCACATGTTATTTATTCATTTGGCTGTTAGCAGGCACTTAGGTTTCTTCCATATCTTGGCTATTGTAAATAATGTACATAATGCTGCTGTGAACATTGGGTGCGTTCATCTTTTTGGATTAGTATTTTCGTTTTCTTTGGATATATACCCAGGAGTGGAATTGCTGGATCTTATGGTAGTTCTAATTTTAGTTTTTGAGAAACCTTCATACTGTTTTCCATAGTGGCTGCACCAATTCATATTCCTACCAACAGTGTACTAGGGTTCCCTTTTCTCCACATCCTTGCCAACATTTGTTATTTGTAGTCTTTTTGATGATAGCCATTCTGACAGGTATGAAGTGATATCTCATTGTGGTTTTGATTTGTATTTCTTTGTTGATTAGTGATGTGCATCTTTTCATGTGCCTATTGGCCACCTGTATGTATTCTTTGGAAACATGTCTATTCAGGTCTTCTGCCCATTTTTAATTGTTTTTTTAATATTGAGTTTTATGAGATGTTCATATATTTTAGATATTAATCCCTTATAGGTCAAATCATTTGCAAATATTTTCTGCCATTTAGTAGGTTGTCTTTTCATGTTGTCAGTGGTTTCCTTTTCAGTGCAAAAGCTTTTAAGTTTATTTAGGTCCCATTTGTTTATTTTTGCTTTGGTTTCCTTTGTCTTAGGAGACAGATCCAAAATAATATTGCTATTATTTATGTCAGAGTGTTTTGCCTATGTTTTCTTCAAGGAGTTTTATGGTTTCTGATCTTGTATTTAGGTCTTTAATCCATTTTGAATTTATTTTTGTATATGATGTGAGAAAGTGTTCTAATTTAATTGTTTCACAAGTAGCTGTCCAGTTTTCCCAGCACCACTTATTGAAGAGACCTTTTTCCTATTGAACATTCTTGCCTCCTTTGTCTTAGATTAATTGACCATAAGTGTATATAGGTTTATTTCTGGTCTCTCTATTCTGTTCCATATGTCTGTTTTGGTGTCAGTACCATACTGTTTGGTTTACTGTAGGTCTGTACTAGAGTCTGAAGTCAGGGCGTGAGATACCTCCAGCTTTATTCTTTTTAAGTTCTTTTCATATTTTGAATAGTAGTCTCTCTATTGGTTTTATATGTTGCAATGATCTTTTCAAGCTCTGTGGCATGACCTCTCTTTTAACTACCTTTGTGTTTTCTTTTGTTGGAAAATATTTCTTAATTTAATGTGGGTAAATACATCAATCTTTTCCTTTAAAGCTTATACTTTTTTCCATCTTTCTACTTTGTGGCTTAAAGATAGCCTCCTATATTGTCTTTTAAAATATGTTTGGTACCATTTCACATATAGATCATTAATCCATCTGGAAATAATTTTGTTTACAATATGATACAATTTTAATTATTTTTTCTTTATGGATACCCTAGTGCTCAGCATTTTTTAATTGAAAAGTTTGTTATGTCTTTGTTGAGGTGCTGTGATACCTCTGTTATACAGAGGTGCCATATGTATGTGTGTGTGTGTGTACATATATATACATATGATTTTGTTTTAATAATATATGTTTTGGTTTGTTTTTCTGTGTCTCTATTAAGTCTTCTTTTGGTTCATTTGTTTGTCTCTATATCAAAACTGCACCCTCTTTGTTACTATAGCTTTATAAGAACACTAAATATTCAGTAGAACAAGTTTTCCCACATTTATATTATTCTTCAAGTGTGTGGTGGGCTTTTGTAATCTGTATAAATTTTTAAAGAAGTTTTTCAGGTCCAAAACAAAATCTTTGGCATTTTCACTTAGATTTTGCTTACCCTATAACTTAATTTTTAGAGACTTAACATCTTTTCACTATTAAGATATCCAACTTATAAACACAAAATATATCTCTATTCATTTCTGATTTCTTCAAGGTCTTTGAAAAACTATTATAATGTTGTCTGTAAAGGCTTTGTATATCTTATTGGATTTATTGCTACTTCAGCTTTTTGGTGCTATCTAAAAGGATTTCTTTCTTTTTACTATCACTTTCTGTTTGATGCTATTATATAAAAACACAATTTATTTTTATTGATTTTTATCTAGAAATCTTAAGCTCTCTTACAAATCCTAGCAATTTCCTGTACATTATTTTGTATTTTCTCTGTACACAACAATATCATATATAAATAGAACAAGTTGTGTGTTTTCTTTTCTAATCCTTAGACATTTTAGTTCTTTTTCTTGACTTTCTCCACTGGCTAAACTCTCAAGTACAGTACTGAATAGAGTGGTGACAGAGGGCATCCTTGTCTTCTTCCTGATCTTTAAATCTTTAATCATCTCACCTGTATCTATAATGTTACTCTATGGTAGATAGCTAATTTTCATTTAAGAAAGTTTGTTTCTACTCTGATAAGATTAGCTGCAGGTTTTTGTAAAATCATACATGACTGCTGAAATTATAAGAAACTTTTGATTTAATTTTTTTGTATGTTTAATTTTATTAATTTTGTTGTGTAAAATAATTTTGGTTGTCTGTCATGAAATTAGCTTATGTTGGACTCAGTTTGCTTATATTATATTTATCATCTGTTTTCCTGGGTAAGGTCACCTCTAATTATGCTTTCTTATACTGCCCTTTCCTGTCTTGAAATGAAGAAAATATTAAAAAGTAGTTGAATAGTGTTCCCTCTTTCTAGTCTCAAAGAGTTTGTGTACTACTGGAATTCTTCCTTTCTTTAGAACACACTAGTGAAAAATCTTGGATTTCAGCTTTCTTCATGGTGAGAGTAGTGAGTGCTGATTCAGTGTCTGTAATGTATAAATGTATGTATAAATTTCTATTTCTGTTTGAATCTATTTTGATATTATATTTTTCTAGGGGACTGTAATTTTTATAAAATTTAAAATTTATTTGAAAACACTTTGTTCATTTTTTCCTTTGTAAAGTCTGTAACATGTATGTGATATATGACCCTTTTACCTTTCTGATACTGGCTTCTTATCCTTTCTATCTTTTTTTTTTCTTTTTTGGTCTTGAGAAGACTCTCAAGTAGATAGCCATTTTTATTAGTATTTTCAAAGAGCCAAATGTTAGGTTTTGAATTTGTATTGTTTATTTTCTATGTCATTAATTTCTGCTCTTGCATTTATTATTTACTTCTTCCACTTCCTTTGGGTATGTCTCTTGAAGATAGCACATAGTTACATGTAATTTTATACAATCTGACACTTATTTTCTTTTCATTTGGAGCAGCCAATCCATTTGCATTAAATGTAGTTACTAATTTGGTTTAAATCTTCCTTTTTTTCCTACTTGTCTAAATTCTTTCATATTTTTCTTTTTCTTCTGGAATCGTGAAATATTTATAGCAGTCTACTTTGACTCTATTAAGTTTGAAACTGTAAGCTCTATTTTATTATTTAATGACAATTTCTGTCAGAATTTACTAAATATTTATAAAAATATTTTTATTTTTATAAATATTTTTATAACAAACCTTGCTGGGAACCTGTAAATCAATACTTGTAATCTGTGTCACACACACACACACACACACACATATTTGAAAGGAAACTTACTAGAAATTAATTAAGTTTGCAACATAAGAATTAAATAGATTGTGCCATAGAAGAAGAGATAATTAATAAAACAAGTAGGACAAACAGAAAACAAACTATAGAGGGTATCAATAATCTCCAATTTGTAGGAGGACTCACACTTCACACTATTTAAAACAATAGTGGTAGGACAGTAAAATGGCGTCACTCAATTGAAAACCATCTAAGCAGTTCCTCCAACAATTAAACATGAAATTACCATATGACCCAGCAATTCTACTCCTAGATGTATACCCAAGAGAAATGAAAACATATGTTCACACCAATTGAACAAGAATGTTTATAGCAACATTTTTCATAGTAGCAAACAAGTGGAAACAGCCAAAATGTCCATCAACTGATAAATGGATGAACAGAATTGGTATGTCCATACAATGAAATATTACTTCGCTATAAAAAGGAATGAAATACTGATGCATGCTATCACCTAGATGAACCTTCAAAATATTATGCTAAGTAAAAAAGTCAGTCACAAAAGACGTTATATTGTATGATTCTCTTTCTATGAAATGTCCAGAATAGTGAAATCTACAGAGACAGAAGATAGATTAGTGGTTGCTTAGAGCTTGTGGTAAGTAGGGTGGGAATATAGGGAGGTGATGCCTAAAGAATATTAGATTTGTTTTTTGAAGTGATAAAAATGTTCAAAATTGACTGTAATGATGGTTGCACTTATATGAGAATATACTCAAAATCACTGAAATATATAAATAGGTGAATTCTATGGTATGTGAATTATATGTCAGTAAAAAATGGGACCTAAATAGACAATAGAGAGGATCAGTAAACTTCAATTTTGTTTCTTTGAAAATATAAAGAATGGTATTTTTATATGTTCATAGAAGAGGAAGGCACAAACAAAACTATGAAAGAAAAGGGGTTTTATTTACATATATTTGGAGTTTTACTAATTATAGGAATAAAGTAAAGAGTATTATGCCATTAATATGAAAATTTATAAAAAAATTGAATTAAAAAATAAAATTAGCAAAATTGTCTTAAGAGGAAATAGAGAAACATAGTATACTAACAACTTTTACATTTTAGTCTGGTCAAATGTCTACAAATCAGCAAACAAAAACACCAGGACCAGACATTTTTAAAGTGACTTTGCAGATCCTTCAGGGATCAAATTAACCTTTATCTTATATAAAATTTTTCAGAGAGTGAAACAAGAGGGTATACTCACTTTTTCAATATACAATAGCCAAACCAAAACAAATAAATAAATAAAATATATAACACATCCATTTATAGAAATCAATAAAACTATTCCAAATAAAATATTAACACAAGATTAATTTATATGTACAGAAGCAAAAGCCAGTGGAAAATATATTTGAAAACAAAAAAGAGGTGGAAAATGTCTGCATACAAAATACAAGAAAATCTGTAATCTCTGAACTTGCTGGATACAAGACTGACGTACAAAAACCAATAAGAATTTAAAATATTAGCAACAACCAGTAAGAAAATGTACTACTATTAGTAAATACTATTCCATTAATACTTTTACTATTAAGTAAAAATATCATTCACAATAAAATAATAAATATCAGGTATTTGAGAATAACTATAATAACGTGAGTCAAATATTCATGGAGAAAATGATGCTTTCTTAAAGGATGTAAAAAATTAAATGGAACACTTTATAATATTCTTTGTAAAAATGAATCAATATCTTATACTTGACCATGCCACTAACTTGTGTATGCATTGCTATCGCAATGAAAATTGCAATAGATATTTTCATAAGCCATGACAAGCTAAATCTAAAGTTTATATGGGAGAGAAGTGTATTAGGCAGAGTTCTCCAGAGAAACAGAAGCAGAGCCAATAGGAGATGTGTATGTGCAAAAAATCTGCAGGGCAGGGCAACAGGCTGGAGACCCAGGGAAGAGCTGATATTTCAGTGTGAGTCCAAAGGCAGTCTGCTGGCAGAATTCCCTCTTTTTGAGGGGACGTCAGTCTTTTCTCTATTAAGACTTTCAACTGATTGGGTGAAATGTTAATCTCATCTAAAAAAATTCTTCACACAAATATCATGAATAATGTTTGACCAAATGTCTGGTTACCATGTCTTAGCCAAGGTGACCATTACGTATAAGTAGGGAGTTGAAAGTAGCCAAAAAATTTTGAAGAAGATATGAAAACATTAAGAAACATGAAGAAAGGGCAACCTGTGCTACCTGATATAAACATTTAAAGTCATATTAATTAAAACAGTGTGGTACTGGCACAGCAAAGGTATAGACAAACAAAATTGAACAGAATATAGGGCCCAGGAACATAGATAGATTAAAAAAAAGACTAATGTGGTAACACTACAGATTTGTGGAGAAAGGATGAACCTTTTAATAAGTGGTGTTGAGATTATTGGAAATTCATATGGACAAAGGATTAGACCCCTATCTTAAAGAAATGAGAAAATAAATTCCAGTTGAAATCAAAAATTAAATATGAAAGAAAAAACATGAATACTTTAAGAGCAAAATATGGATATAGCTTTATGAAATCAGGTTAGGGAAAGGTTTCTTAAACACAACATTTAAAGAATCACAAAGGATGAAGAAAAGCTGAACAGATTATATGACATTCATATTGAAACATTTCCACAGCAGTATAGACAAATGGACAAATAAAAACACAAAAGAATAAATCTGGGTGGCCACGAAACTTATAAAAGAAAGGTCAGCCTCTCTATCATTAAGGAAATTCTTATTTATCTACATTAGAAGCTATGTGCATTGGAATCTTAATGTAGTGCTGTTTATAATAAGGTGGATGTTACCTAAATTCCCTTCTTAAAGGTAATAAATAAATTATGGTTTGTTCTCAAAAGTAATATTATACAATAGGTAAATTGAATGAAATGTTTTTGTGTGTATTAACATGGGTGGATCATAATAACATAATGTGAATTTAAAAAATAAATTGCAGTTACAAAAAGAGTATGTAGGTTTACAAATATATGAACTGAAGGGATGGGTTTGTGTGTGTATGTGAGAGAGCGAGCGACAGTGTTTACATGAGTTTTTGTGTGTGTTAAATAAGAATATATATGTAGTCAGATATGGCAACATGAACATAGAATATTCACATACCTTTTGGATAGAGATCTCTCTAATGATTGGGGATGATCTGAAGCGAAATGCAGGAATCAGATCTTTGGAAATACCCGTCAGGCTCCACGTGAAGTTTTGAAAAATTTACCACTTTAAGTAAACATTTTCTTCTCTGAGTCTGTTAAGATTTATTGCAAGTTCGATCTAATGAGCTGTATAGTAGAATGAACTTTTCAAAGTATGCTTGGTGAGGGATAGATTTCAGATCATTGATTGTTCCCCTAAAGACTAAGGCTATTTGGTGAGGAGGCTCCAAAACAAGGATTTTGTCCATATATAAATCTGTTTTCTTGAAGAGCTAATTATTTGTAGTTATGGCAGTATAATTTATTGAAGCTTTAATTTGTGTTTGTTTTCCCCAATAACTCTATTACCACCACTTCAAGATGGTAGTTAACATTTGCTGTTAATTACTTCAGGGGAGATTTGTGTTAGGGTGAAAAGCTGGTGTTTCCTGGAATTGACCGATTTTCCTTTGTTCTTTGAAAAGCACAAATACTTTGAAAGAATAATGTTAGGTGAGAGAGAGAGAGAGGAAACAGAGGAGAGCCATTGAGACTCCAAAGGAAGAGGGATAGATGTCCCCGAGGCTGGAGAGAGGGACATATCTTCATGTAGCAGAAAACTTAAACATTCACTATGGCAGTGTGAAAATAGGGCATGTCTCCAGAGATACAGAAAGATTTCAGAAACAGTGGTTATGCACTTCATGCAAGTAATGTGGGTTCAGGCACCAACTTTCCTGTTATTCCAGTTTATCAGTGAAGCAGTAGAGTCAGCAGATTTAAAGCCACCATGAAAGTTCAACAAGATGTATCTTTTGTTTAAGGCCCAAATACAGAGCCTCTACCACACTTTCTAGGGTTATTTTAAGCCTCTAGAATGTTCATGTGACCTAACGAAAGAAATGGATTCTTGAATGATGACAAATGGTAGAGTTTCTTCTTTGCCTGATGGGATGAGGGCTTACATTATTATTAAATTTGAAATAAAAGAAGTAAATGAGCCTCTTCTTTTTTTTTTTTTTTTTAAGATGTTGGGGGTAGGAGTTTAGTAATTTATTTATTTATTTTTGCTGTGT
Source organism: Mesoplodon mirus (assembly GCF_964341445.2). NCBI lineage: Eukaryota > Metazoa > Chordata > Mammalia > Artiodactyla > Ziphiidae > Mesoplodon > Mesoplodon mirus. The sequence continues at coordinate 91,294,865 of NC_138983.1, read as the reverse complement.
CAGGTCTTCGTTTCTGTGCAAGGGCTTTCTCTAGTTGTGGCAAGCGGGGGCCACTCTTCATCGTGGTGCGCGGGCCTCTCACTATCGCGGCCTCTCATTGCGGAGCACAGGCTCCAGATGCGCAGGCTCAGTAGTTGTGGCTCACGGGCCTAGTTGCTCCGCGGCATGTGGGATCCTCCCAGACCAGGGCTCGAACCCGTGTCCCCTGCATTAGTAGGCAGATTCTCAACCACTGCACCACCAGGGAAGCCCGAGCCTCTTCTTGACCAAACACTTGAAATTCACTTTAATGAGAATACCAATATGGTGTTGTAGAATAACAAAATCTCATGCAAGAAGGGAGCCTAGTGATCACTCCATCCAGCCTACCATTTTGTAAATAAGGAACCTGAAATTGATCAAATGTGGACAACTTGCCCGAACTTAATATTCTGTTAATTAATCAAGCTGCGATTCAAACTCAGGTCTTTTGATTCCAGGTCTAGTTTATTTTTCCCATTATATTAGGCTTTGTTTAAATAGATACAATTTTAAAAGTACATGATACCTTTACTCACTGTGGGACAGTATTCCAACATGAAGGTTTTATTTCTATTTGCCTTTCCTTGAACCTAGGACAGTTGAGGAACACACACACACACACACACACACACACACACTCAGTAAATCTTCATTGCTTGGACTATCAATCCATTGGTATTTTAGCGTTTCCTTCAGAGATATGATGCATCCTAAGAAGCTATATTTTCAAATAGCATATTTCAGATAAATTATCTAAATGTGTGGGGGTTAGTTCCTGAAAATCTGTTTCTCAGTTAATTGCTAGTTAATGTTTTTCTATTTTTACCACCTTAATCTGCTGTCCGTTACCTGGACTCTTAAAAAGGGCCTTCTAAAGTTTCTTCTTGAATCCTTGTTTACTTGTCTATAGGAAACTCCCCATAGATAATCTTTTTTTTTTTTTTTTTTTTTTTTTTGCGGTACGCGGGCCTCTCACTGCTGTGGCCTCTCCTGTTGCGGAGCACAGGCTCCGGATGCGCAGGCTCAGTGGCCATGGCTCGTGGGCCCAGCCGCTCCGCGGCATGTGGGATCTTCCCAGACCGGTGGATGAACCCGTGTCCCCTGCATCGGCAGGCGGACTCTCAACCACTGCGCCACCAGGAAAGACCCCCCCCAATAGATAATCTTAAAAAATAAATTAGATCATTTTTCTCCCATGTTTAAGCCTCCAAACCCAACTCTGCATTGCACTATCCTATTGTAATTGAATAAAATCAATATTTCTCACCATTGACTAAAAAGCTTACATGATATGGCATCTCCCAAATACTCCTTTGTTTGGTCTGCTATGACAAAAATACCATAGACTGTCTTTTTCTGTCTTATATCACTTATATATGGAATCTAAAAAAGCCAAAGTCATAAAAGAAAAGAGTAGAATGGTGGTCCAGGGGCTGGGAGTGGGGAAATTGGAAAAATGTTGGTCAAATGATATAAACTTGCAACTGGTATTGATAGATAAATAAGCCCTGGAGATTTAATGCACAACATAGTGATTACAGTCAACAATACTGTACTATAAACTTCAAAGTTGCTAAGAGACTAGATCATAATTATTCTCACCACAAAAAAGAAATGATAACTGCGTGACATGATAGAGGTGTTAGCTAATGCTACTGGTGGTAATCATACTGCAATATACAAATGTACCAAACCAACAAGTGTACACCTTGCACTTACATAATGTTATATTTCAACTATATCTCAATAAAAAATACTATAGGCTGGGTGGCTTAAACACAAATATTTGTTTCTTATAATTCTGAAGTAGTATTTCCCCCAAATACTACTTCACTATGGAGTTGTAAGATCATCTTACATATCCTGGATGCCAGTCTATGTTATGTATATATCTATATCTATATCTATATCTATATCTCATGAATATTTTCTCGAATCTGTGGCTTGCCCTTTCATTTTCTAATGGTGTCTTTAAAAGTGCCGAAATTTAAAATTTTAATGTAGTTATAATTTTTTTTATAATTATCCAAATGCTATTTTTAAAATTCTGAGGTAACATGGTTTTAATTATAAATTGAAAAGCAGATAGTATAGGTATGTGATTTTGTATCTCATGCAGAATTTGGCAGTCTGGTAGCTTGTGAATATTTTCTATTTGTACTATTATTGCATGTATGAATTTATTTACGATAAATATACTTATGTGATATATAGAGAATATTTAAATTGTCAGGATTTGCTATTTCCCCATAACCTTTCTCCTCTCAATACTCTGAAGACTTGAAATGTTTACTTTCTTAATTGGTACAAGGCCTTTGTTGAGGTGGGGGGTGGACGGGAGAGAGATATAAAGAATGTAAAGAATACAAATAATAGCCCAGGTTGTTCTCTATGAGGAAGAATGAAAGAGGGCAGAGGGGTAAGAAGGATAGGGAACAATAAAGGAAGGGTGAGGACAGGAGAGAAGAGGTAAAAGGAAAGAGCAGTCACTATCAGGAATGGGATTTAGGAAAGGGAGTGTGTAACAAATCTTTCGGAATCCTAGCTGTGTGCTGCCTGCATCTTTAAAACAAATCAACATGATTTTCAGTGCTTTCTGGAGGTTGGTTTCTGTTTGTGTGCATTATCATACTTAGGCTGTGATATATTTGACATCCTAAATTTTCATGGAGTTTATTTCCCACTCTGACATCTGTGTATCTTACTGACACAACTTGAGTACCTCCTACTTTTTCTCATGTCCAATCACCATAAACTCATCAATACAATGGACTATCATAATGCTTTGGTGATATCCAGATGACTAATCTCCCTATGGACTATAATATTATAGACATCGGGAGACTTGGCATAGCACTCAAGTAAGACAAAGTTTGAGTGTACTTCTGTCTCTGTCAGATAGAAGTGAACTGCTCCATTACCTTTGCTGTTTGATGTGGAGACAACTATTCGCCAGATCAATAGCTGTGTATCAGGAGTTAGAGATGTTTTGATTTGTTCCGGGAAAAAAGGCCCATAAAATCCAGCAGCTTTGATTAGAATTAGTACCTCATTACCTTATGATAATCAACAATCATTGTCCATGACTTACTTGCCTTTTTTACAGGCCAAACAGATTATTTAAATGGGGCAGGTGATGGAGATTCCCATCCGCATGGTTATTTTAGTCTCTGCCAATTCCCCAGATATGTGCTATTGCTATTTTTTGGTATCGTTTTCATGTAGGGACAGTTCCAGGAGCTTCCACTTGGCCCTTCCTATGTATTTTTTTCCAGTTGTGGCAAAATATGCATGACATAAAAGTGACCATCTTAACCATGTTTAGGTGTACCATTTAGTGGCATTAAGTCCATTCACGTTGTTGTGCAACCATCATTACCATTCATCTCCAGGGCTTTTTTCATCTTCCCAAACTGAAACTCTGTACCCATGAAACAACACCTCTCCATTCATCACTGCACCCAGACCCTGGCAATCACCATTCTATTATCTGTCTATATAAATTTGACTACTCTAGTACCTCATATGACTGGAATCACAGTATTTGTGTTTTCGGTTCTGGCTTATTTCATTTAGCATAATGTCTTCAAAGTTCATCCGTATCGTAGTGTGTGTCAGAATTTTTTACCTTTGAAGGGTCATTAATATTCCATTGTATGTATATACTACATTTTGTTTATCCATTCCTCTGTTGATGGACATTTAGGTTGTTTCCATCTTTTGGCTATTGTGAATAATGCTGCTAAGAACGTGAAATTACAAACATCTGTTCAAGTCCCTGCTTTTAATTCCTTTGGATATATACTCTGAAGTAGAATAGCTAGATCGTATGGTAGTTCTGTTTAATTTTTTGAGGAACTGCAATGTAGAAGGGTTCAGATTTCTACACATCCATGCGAATACTTGTTACTTATTATTGTTTTAATAATAGCTATCCTAATGGATGTCAGGCAGTAGCCGTTCTTAATAGCACTGACCTTGGTTGAGAGTTCTGTCATTTTCCAAGTATGTGTACTCCAAAAATACATTCAGATATGGGGAAATATAGTGTAGGTCACTGCACAAGACTTCTAGTGAGGTGAGCTTGTGTCAAAATTCCAATTATCACATGGCTTCCATAAGCCCTATTATGACCTGAAGACCACAGTGATGTTTTGGAACCTCAGGTGTGTAAGTTTATCTTAATAATCTCTGAAAAATTCTGAGTTTTCCACTTTTCCTTCTAAACATTCCCCCTGGACATTGTAAACCCCTTCGAGGTGGACCTGGAGGAAAAACATGATCACACTCTGTCCTTCTGACAATGTTGCAGCAAAGTTCCTGGAGCTGTTGTACCACCTGGTCTCTGGGTTAGGTCTGGGCGAGGCTGTAATTTTCATTCCTGGAAAATCAATGCAGGTTTCTGCTCATTGTGCTTGAATTTTATTTTCATTTACACAGGTCAAGCCTGCTCATCAATGTAATTCCCAGTGTAAATGTGATCAATCTGTTACTGCTGGAAGTCACTTTGGGTCAAAATACTGCCACTCTGCCCTGCTGACCTTTATGATAATTGCACTCACCTTGTTTCTCATATTAAATGCTACCACTTAACCTCTGCTACTTTGTAACCCAATGTTCCTGTTAAAAGGCACGGGGGGGCTTCCCTGGTGGCGCAGTGGTTGAGAGTCCGCCTGCCGATGCAGGGGACACGGGTTCGTGCCCCGGTCCGGTAAGATCCCACATGCCGCGGAGTGGCTGGGCCCGTGAGTCATGGCCGCTGAGCCTGCGTGTCCGGAGCCTGTGCTCCGCAACGGGAGAGGCCACAACAGTGAGAGGCCCACGTACCGCAAAAAAACAAACAAAAAAACCCAAAAAAAACATATGCCACACACACATTCTACAGGTTTCTGCTGATACACGTTAGCAGGATATAGCATTTCTTTTGATGTATATGCTAACTCCTACCAGGGTGGACATTATACTTGCCTACTGGGGCCTGGTAGAATCTGGCTGTAGTTATTAGGATGCAATAAGTGCTGATGTGGGTGGGTCTTGAGAAAAGTAGAAATTTCCTTGAAAACTAACCTATTTAGATAAGGTCTTTAGAGAGATGTTAAGTAAGGGAAGGTTAGTTTCCTCAAATGGGGAGGAAGAAGGGTGGCTTCCTTTGGCGAGGAAACCACAGGAAGATTTGGGTTAAAAATTTTCATATGAATCTGAGTCTGCCTACCTGCACTTATCCTAAATACTCAATATATCCTTATCTTAATACCCAACTCTTCCTGATCAACGTCCTGATATTAATCTGTGAGGCTTAGCACAAATGTACGTTGAACTTGCATTTTAATTCTGCAACCCACACTTTTAGATTTGAAACTTGATCCTCAGCCATGTCTGCTGTGTGGCTCTAAGACATGAGAAAATTTTAAGGCCCTCAGTGTGGCTCTCTGTGTCTTCCCATGCCTCGATCTGAGAGTTTAAACACCTAACACCTTTTAACATTAAGTGTAAACATTTGTAAGCTCTCTGGTGCTATAAGAAGCAGCTAATGGTCCCCGTGGTGCTTGTAGTTATTACTGCTGTAATAGACAAAATCAGCTGCCGCTTGAGATGTAAAAGTATTGTCTTCAACTGGCAATATGTTCAAAGCAAATATTGTCGGTAATTTATTTATTGCTTCCACTACTCGGAAGAAGCACTTGTCTTTGCATTGGCAATGGAGTCACTACTACATTCAAGCTCAAAACTTTATTCCAGAGTCCCATCTTGAGCATCTTTTTCCTGGGATTACTCATGCAGGACAGGAAATCTGCTTCAGGAAGTTTAGAAAGTAGATTTTAATAAAAGGAGCTTGTTTCAAAAGTTATAAAAGCTGGAGTCCAATGAAATAGGAAGGCAACCTAGAGTTTGGAAAGACTGAATCCCCTAAGCAGAACTGGAATGAATGTAGAGACTGCTGGTGGGTGCTGGGAACATGGAGGGAGAAGCCCTTGAGCAGGAATTGGACGCATGAGGGAGACGAAGCCTCAGTTGTATGTACAACTCAAAGAAAGAGGGCATTCTGGGTTCTCCCCTATCCCCTTCCTCCAAACTCTCACCAGTCCTTCCTTTACTCAAAATTAATTGGAAGCTAGTTGTCAGTGAATCCTGGGAAACCGAGTTTTCAGGAGTCAGTCCTCTAAAATAAAAATCAGAGCTGGAAAAAGAAATAGTCTTTCAAAATTATTCACACAAATATGCCATCCCTTTACAATAACTTCTCACATTCCAGTTCACTTGTTCAAATACCCCACCACTATGATAGTACTTTGACGCAAGTCTGTTTACTCCCTTGCTTTCTCCTGATACTGCCTTTGTATCTCCCCTTACTCTCTTACATTCCAATGTCCATTATCTAATAGTGTGTTTGTCCCTAGCCCTGTTCCAGTGTCTTTTAATTATGCTGGATCAACCCAAACCATTGCTTTCTCTTTTCTTGATCTCCAGCTTTCAAAGTCTTCCCAAGTAAAGTGTATAATAGTTTAGATTGTTTGCTTTATAAATTCATGATCACTAACCTAAAAGGTCCTTTAATATTGCCCTTTAATTCTGCTACATTAATCTGGACCCATCATTTCCCACTCTTTACACTTTGTTCTCTCTTTCTGCACTATTCTTCTTTTTTTTTTAATCTTTATTGGAGTATAATTGCGTTACAATGTTGTGTTAGTTTCTGCTGTATAACGAAGTGATTCAGCTATTGCACTATTCTTAAATGGCATGTCCCCACCATTTGCTATAATATCAGGAGATAATCTCTTTTAATTCACAGAAAAGAAAAGAAAAAACATGAGGAGAACTTTCCTGTTAATTAACATAATAGAGTTACTACATCTGCTGCCATCTTTATCTCCTTTGGTAATTTAACAGAACAGAAGCTCTATTCCTACTAAACCCAATTCCCTTACTCCTGATTTGGATTGCATCACCTTGCACTCTCTAAGGATCCTTATTTTGTTCAATACCTTCTCTAATCTGGATCTTTTCCACTATCTTTTTTAAACATTCTAAAATCTTCCAAATTGGGAAAAATAATAAAGAAGAGTAAAGCAAAAAAGAAAAGCAAAACCAAACTCACCTTTCTCCACCTGACTTCTGTTACTAATTACCACACTATCTCTTCTTCAAAGGCACAGTTTTTAAAATAATTCTTGAAAATGTTTTTCTATATCTTGGCAATTGTGAATAATGCTTCAATGAACATGAGAGTGCAATCTTTTTGAGATCCTGATTTCAGTTCTCTTATACATATATATATACACACACACACACATATATATACATATATATACATATATCCATTCAGAAGTGGGATTGCTAAATCATATGATAGTTCTATTTTTAATTTTTCGAGAAGCCTCCATACTGTTTTCCATAGTGACTCTATACCATTTTGTATTCCCACCAACAGTGTACAAGAGATCCAATTTCTCCATATTCTCCCCAGTACTTGTTACCTTTATATTTTTGAAACTAAGCATCCTAACAGGTGTGAGGTGATATCTCTTTGTGATTTTGATTTGCATTGCCCTGATGATGAGCGATGCTGAGTACCTTTTCATATACATTTTGGCCGTTCATATGTGTTCTTTGGAAAATGTATATTCAAGTTCTTTGCCCATTTCTTGATGGAGTTATTTGGTTTATTTGCTACTTAGTTGTGGGAATTCCTTATAAATTTTGGATATTTACCCCTTACCAGATCTATGATTTGCAAATATTTTCTCCCATTCCATTGGTTACCTTTCCATTCTGTTGGTTGTTTCCTTTGCTGTGCAGGAGCTTTTTATTTTGATGTAGTTCTACTTGTCTATTTTTGCTTCTGTGGTCTGTGCTTTTGGTGTCATAGCCAATAAATCATTGCCAAGATCAGTGTCAAGAAGCTTTTCCCAGAATGTTCATCAACAGATGAATGGTTCAAAGCATGTAGTATATATTTACAATGGAATATTTTCAACTTTAAAAGAAGAAGGGGGTTCTACCATTGTGGCAACAGGGATGAACCTGGAGGACAATACGCTAAGTAAATAAGCCAGTCACAGAAGGACAAATACTGCATAATTCCATTTATATGAGGTATCTAAAATAATCAGACTCATGGAAGCAGAGAATAGAATGTTGGTTGCCAGGGGCTGGGGAAAGGGAGAAATGGGGAGCTGTTGTTCAACAGGTATGAATTTTCAGTTATACAAGATGAATAAATTCGAGAAATCTGCTGTACAAATAGTGTCTGTAGTTAACAATAATGTTAAGCACTTAAAATTAGTTAAGAGGGTCAATTTCATGTTAAGTGTTCTTACCACACACAGAAAAAATGGGACACAAGGAAGCTTTTGGAGGGGACAGATATGTCTATTACCTTGATTGTGTTAATTGTCTCATGGATTTATGCATATGTCCAAACTCATCAAATAATATACATTAAGCATGTGCCATTTTTTGTGCATCAGTTATACCTCCATAAAGCTGTTTAAAAATGTTTCTCTATATTTGATATCTTCACTTTATGACTTCCTTCTCATGCTTCAACCCACTCCCAATAGAATCCATCTTTTATTACTCCAATAAAAAGGTACTTCATAAGCTATTTCCAAATCCATGGATGCGACGTGAAAATTTTATTTCCTAGTTACTTGACCTATAAGTAGGATTTGCTTCTGTCTTTGAGACTTGATTTTCCTTGACCCAAAAACTCCTCTGGTTTTCTTCTAATCTCTGCGGCAGTTCATTCTCTATCTTCTTTGCAGGTACGTATGCTTCTCCTCAGACATTAAATGTTGAAATTCTTCAAAATTCAGTTTTAGGCCATTATGTCCTCTCACTCTGGAACTCATAATATGATTTCACAGAAACACACAGCTTCAGTTACCAACTCCATAAACTTTGGACATTTGTGTACCTGAGACCTCTAATCTGAATTCTGTAAATCCAGTTGCCTATTTAACATCTAAATCTGTTCATTTAAAATATACATAAAGCTAAATACTCACGGTCTCCCTAAACTGCCTAATCTCTCCTCCTTCATTTTCATTTGTCTTAGTGTATAGTGACACCATTCACCCAGTTGTATAAACCAGGCACCTAACAATAATCCTTGAGTTCAACCTCTCGCATCAGCCACTATATCCTATCCATTATCAATCTTATCCATTTTACCTCCTAGATACTTCCTTAATCTATCTAATATCCTCTATCTACTCATCGTTGTAAGTGGTAAATTAATGCATGAATATATATTTCCCTGATTGCTTTGCTTGGTACCTATAGTTTTTATGGCAGAAAAATTTATATTAAAAAAAATCCGTTCATCTTCCGTATATCTTCCCTTCTGTTCCTCCATCCTCCTGTCCCCATTTCAAGCAAGTATACAGGACTCCCTAGAAACCTCTTCCTCAGGAAATATGCCATTTCTAAGCCTCAAGGTGTGAAGGAGGAGATTACAAGGCAGTTGGAGGATTAAAAGCCAGTGAGTACAACAAGCACTGCCTGACACTACCTTGTTACTGGATAGAGCCTTGGAGCTGCACCAACTCATTAGAGGGATGTAGTTGAGAAAGATATAGGGAAGGCATGTAATAAGCATGAGGTATCTATCTCATCAAATATTTCAGCATCCCAAACATTATAGAGGAACATTTATAAATGGGACATAAAGGTACAGGTGTCCCGGTCTCAGAAGACCAGAAGGACCTCCACAACACTTTCATGTTACAGGGTTTTTATACCACTTTGGTTGTATAAGGTACCTCTAATAATGGCTGAGTCTAAATTCTCTACTTGCTCAGTTATTTAAAGAATTAAATTCATTTAAATCAAGTAAAGAAACAGTAGGTTTATAGCAGCTCATAACTGCTTACTTTTTAAAAAAAATGTATTTATTTATTATTTTTGGCTCTGTGTTGGGTCTTCGTTGCTGCACGCGAGCTTTCTCTAGTTGCGGAGAGTGGGGGCTACTCTTTGTTGCAGTGTGCGGGCTTCTCATCACGGTGGCTTCTCGTTGCGGAGCATGGGCTCTAGGTGCGCGGGCTTCAGTAGTTGTGGCGCATGGGCTCTAGAGCTCAGGCTCAGTAGTTGCAGCACGTGGGCTTAGTTGCTCCGCGGCATGTGGGATCTTCGGGAACCAGGGCTGGAACCCGTGTCCCCTGCATTGGCAGGTGGATTCTTAACCACTGCGCCACCAGGGAAGCCCCTTAACTGCTTACTTTATGTAGAAAGGCTGTCACCAATATATGGCAAGAACTTTGCTTGTATAATTTACACTAACTGGTATAATACACCTTCTACAAGAAAACTGAACAAGAATGAACTAGGGAGCAAAACATTTTTATCCTTTGAGCCATTCTGTTTTTAAGGGTTCTTGTAAGCTCTGATGTTTTATCTCTGAGAGAAAGAAAAAAAATTTTTTAATTGGAAATTTAGAGATTTTTTTTTTAAAACTTAAAATGAAAGATCTTGGTAGTAATTGAGTGTATAGTATTGTGTCATATGTTTTATTATTCATTTTATAGAACTAATTGCCCATGTGTTCCTATAATAGGGGAGGAAAAAATAACGGTTTTAGTCCCAGTATAGATATTGCATGATAAAAGGAGAATGATGACCATCTCCATTTCCAAAGGGAGAACAGGAATTCAAAACATGCTATGCCATAAATCGTTTAATTCAGCATTTTAAAATATTTTGAGCATTTTGAACTCAATGTTTTGTAACTTCTAAAAAAGTATAATGTATGTACATAAGTTCCACACATTTAAAATGAGTTGTTAAATTGTTAAGA